>NC_044312.2:22823754-23467085 GCF_007474595.2 Lynx canadensis | reverse complement strand
CTTGTACAGCTTTCTACCCAGAAAGTGGAGGGGCATCCTCCAGCCTACTGAGGCTTAGCCAATGCCCTTCCATCCTAGGACCCTGTAATAGGCGACCATGTGCCTCCTCTCCTCTCTGTCTCTCTCTGTCTCTCTGTCTCTCTCTCTCTCTCTTTCTCATACCATCCCAGCTGCCCTCATTGTCTCCTCGGGTGGGACTGCCAGATTGGATGGCCCTACGCTCTGTACACCGCCCCCCCCCCAACTCCCAGAACACTGTTTCCTTCTGCCGCCCCTTTCCTTATACCAGGTGAGAGCAACCGTCTCTGTCTACCCCCACCCTATTCAGCAGAGGGCTTGAGGGCAGAGGCTGGCCATATCTGACTCCACTGATAAATTCCTTAAGGCCAGCTCCTGGCCCTTATGGGACTCTCTTGGTTAATCCTCAGCTTTTATGATTTTATTGGGGCCATAAATGGGTGACACAGAGGTTTGCAAGCACATAACTAAACAGCAGCCGTTCTCCATGCTTCCGTGTCCTGCCTCCACCTCCCTGTCTCCCGGGGAGGCGATCCATCCTTCTCCAGGCATGGACTTCCCAGGGCCTGACTCCCACAAGGATTTCTCAGTGCCCCCTAACCCCCTGGCAGCAATGCCCATGACTCCATTGGCCCGCACCCTCTGAGCACATATGGTCCCCTTCTTCCCACTGGGGTCTCTGCTGGTCACCTGGGCTCAGCATCCAGACCGTATCCCAGGAGAATGACACAGCCCGGGCTCTGGGATCAAATGGGCCTAGATTTTGGTCCTGGCTCCTCCACTTCCCAGCTGTGTGACTTCAGGTAAATTACTCAACTTCCCTGAACCCCACCTGTACAATGGGGCTGATAATCCATATCTCCAGGAATCTGTGTGAAGATTAAATCCATGCATCAAGTTTATATTCATAGCCTTTTGTTGGGCCTCTGCCTTCCCAAAGATCTGGACCTCAAGTCCATGGAATGGGGTGTGAGTATGGGGAGGTAGGGGGGACTTTGGAGGCTTCCTCGTGGCACTCGGTCTTAGTCCTTTGGGGACACTTTTGGTCCTAAAAGAAAAAGGAGAAAAGAGATGCCCTCTTTCTGCCTGGCCTCCTAGCTGTGATTGACTGGCTGTACCAGGCTGAGCCTCCCCAGGGACAGGGCACACAGCTGTCAAGCATCTGGTCCCATTCAGACATTACTCACCAACTTCCAACTTTCTCTCAGGAAAAGTCTAAAAGCCTTGCAGGCATATGGCCTTCAGCAGTCCCTGTCCCTCACAGGATAAGCAGAATGATGACAGGCCAGGGGGGAGGGATGGCCTTCATGATCCTGTTTCTCTGTCATATTCCCTCACAGAGCAATTAACCCCATGGGATCAGACATCTTAAACCAGAGATGGCTGAGGTAATCTTGTACATGTGATAAAACTGTTTCCATAAAATTCTTCAACCAATATTACTAAACTCTCCCCCTATTCCCTGCACCTCTTACAAAGATATTATACCAGTTATCCAAAGAACCTCACTCATAATCAGGTTTACTGGCTTCCACACTTACTAGCTGTATGACCCTGAGTGAGTTATTGAATCTTTTAGATTATCAGTTTCCCATTCTAGCAGATAGGAATAATAATAGTACTTACAGAATTTTTATGATTGAAGAAGATAATGCGTACAAAGTATCTAACACAGAGACTAATAAATCATAAGCAATCAGCAAATTGCAACTGTTTTTTTTAATGTTTCTTGATTTTTGAGGAAAAGAGAGAGAGTGAGTAGGGGAGAGGCAGAGAGAGGGGAACAGAGGACCTGAAGCGGGCTCCTCACTGACAGCAGCAAAGCAAGCCTGATGTGGGGCTTGAACTCATGAACCATGAGATCATGACCTGAGCCAAAGTCAGATGCTCAACCAACCGAGTCACCCAGGTGCCCCTATAAATGGCAACTTTGATTGTGATGATGAATGAAGTGAGCTTGGCCCCAGATGGGGGAGCCCTTGGTGATACCAACCAGTGGAGAGGGGCAAGGCTGGGCTGCATCCAGCCCCCAGGAGGTAAGGTAACCTGTGTCCCAGTTCCAGGGTGTAGAGGAGTGTGGGAGGAGTGCAACCCCTGGGGTCTGCATTGATGCCCAAGTAGCCCAGAGGAAGGCCACATTCTCAGTCAGTTGGTGGCCATGTTGGAATTCCAAGCAATTAATTAGTTGGGAGAAAGACCCCAGGCAGTATCTGAGGGTAGAAGATGAGCCCAACCTTCTGTGAAAAGAAAGATGGCAGGAGCCAAGCAAGGTCTCCAAGAGCCAGCCCGGTGGGCAGAGACTCAGTTCTCATGGAGGACTGAGAACAGAGCATGGCAAGGTGCACCAGGCATGAAGTCAGGCAGACAGGTGGACTCAAGCTTTGCCACTCAATAGCTGAGGGACCCTAGGTGACTCCTCACCCATCTAAAATGTCCATTTCTTTATAAATAAAGATAAGAATAGTAACACCTGTCTTTACAAGGTCGGTGTGAAGGGGAAACAGGATGAGAAAAGTCAAACGCCCATTGCCACCCGGTAAATGTCTGATTTGTCTTGAGCACAACGTAGAGTCGGGCCAGTGGACCAGGAGTTTGGGGAAGCCAGAGGAGTGGTGACCACATGGGCACCAGACTTCCTGTAGGCACGTGGGGTCTGGGCCCAGCGGCAACATGGGCAGTCATGGACCCCACAGCTGGTGGTGAGGAATCACTGAAAGACTGCCTGCCTTAGCTGCCCTGTGGATAGGGCCGTGCCAGCCAGTAAGGGCAGGCTGAGGCAGCTGAGGAGGCCAGGGGCTGGTAAAGGGCTTCCCCAGAGTTACTTCTTGCCATTGCTGCATATGAAGCTGAAGCTTCTTACCATCAGCTATCGGAGGGAGGTCTGCCCCTGCAGGAACTAGCAAGGATGAGCTGGTGGGTCACAAAGACCTTTGGGAATTATCACAATGATTGCTGACCCTTCCCGAAAGAAGATAACGCCACTTGAGCTTTGCCATCTAATTTATTATCTTAAAAATTTAAGACTGTAGCCGGTTCAGGTTTCTCCTACAAGAATTTAATTGGTATGTAATAGCACAGGCAATTAAATAGAAATCAATAGTTTAAAACAACTAATTGATACTTAATATGAATGGGGAAAAACTTAGTTCTAATATAATTAACTCATATTAAATACGTAATGAAATAGCAATTATGTCTTTACAACAATGTAAAGTTTATAGTTCTTTAATAAACTTAGAGTTAGCAAGCAATGAGAGTCAAAAATTATGAAACAGGTATTATTGGGCTATTAAACATTTATTACTTGTCCTGGAGGGCCAGAGGCAGACACTAGTCAGGATTAATAAACCTTTGCTATTCCCCTCTTCAGGCCTCTTTACTATAGAGGTTGATCAGAAAACTGTGATCTCTGCGCGATTTATGGGCACCATTATTGCCTGGGATGTGAGTAATAATGCTGAAACCAGGGTGAGGCAGAACTGAAGCAGAAAGCAGGAGCTTAGCAGAATCAAGGTGAGGACTTCTCAAACACGAGGCTCTGGCATCCTGTGATCACCCAGGCATCCTGGCAAGACTGGCTTTTGATGAGTCAGGCCATCGGTATGGACGCCCACCAAGGGCAACCCCCCAGACAAATCTCCAGCCTTCGGGGCCCTTGGCGAGAGCCACCCCATGACCTGTAACAATTATTGCCTTTAGTGTGGAAATAATTCACATGCTGCTAATGACACTTTGTTTTACTGAACTACAGTGTTTGATTTTCGTTCACCTTTTCACAAGTATATGCCTTACATAGTCAACTGGATTATCATCTCATTGTGGGAGGAAGCTTGCCTTACATGTTTTTGTCTTGTACATGGTGCACTTAGGAGCCTCTCCATGAGCGTCTGTGGACCGGATACCATACCTGTCACACTTTATAAATACATGCTGGTTGTGCAGGGCTGGTACTAACACTTGTGGCAGAGTCTACCCATATATTATTCCATTGCTTTCTATGTTATTCATTACATAATGACTTGATCTACAGAAGACATCTGCTCTCTGAGGTCAGTAAAGCTGATTGAAAAGATATTTCTTCAGGGGCGCCTGGGTGGGTGGCTCAGTAGGTTAGGCATCTGACTTCAGCCTAGATCACGATCTCATGGTTCATGAGTTCGAGCAACACATCAGGTTCCTCATTGACAGGGTGCATTCTCTCTCTCTCTCTCTCTCTCTCTCTCTCTCTGCCCCTGCCCCTCCCCACTTTCTCTCTCTCTCTCTCTCTCTCTCTCTCATTTTTTTTAAATTTTTTTCACCACCTACTAGTTTTTAATTCTTGTCAGATGATAATAATTACATATTTATTTTAAATAAATTAAAATAAATGCACAGGTAAAGACTATTACCTGTGTAATGTAGTAAGGAAAATATTTTAATAAAAGTAGATATAAAGCCATGTTCTAACAGCATACTTTTTCATAAAGTTCTATACAACATACATGTGTGAATTCTATTATTTTTTTTCTTATTCTTTTTTCCCCTTTTTATTTTTTCATTTTATTTTTTATTTTTTAAAATTTACATCCAAATTAGCATATAGTGCAACGACTTCAGGAGTAGATTCCTTAGTGCCCCTTACCCATTTAGCCCATCCCCCTCCCACAACCCCTCCAGTAACCCTCAGTTTGTACTCCATATTTATGAGTCTCTTCTGTTTTGTCCCCCTCCCTGTTTTTATATTATTTTTGTTTCCTTTCCCTTATGTTCATCTGTTCTGTCTCTTAAAGTCCTCCTATGAGTGAAGTAGTATGATTTTTGTCTTTCTCTGACTAATTTCACTTAGCATAATACCCTCCAGTTCCATCCACGTAGTTGCAAATGGCAAGATTTCATTCTTTTTGATTGCCGAGTAATACTCCATTGTGTATTCTTTATCCATTCATCCATCGATGGACATTTGGGCTCTTTCCATACTTGGGCTATTGTTGATAGTGCTGCTATAAACATGGGGGTGCATGTGTCCCTTCGAAACAGCACACTTGTATCCCATGGATAAATGCCTAGTAGTGCAATTTTTAGTTTTTTGAGGAACCTCTATATTGTTTTCCAGAGTGGCTGCACCAGCTTGCATTCCCAGCTTGCTCTCTCTCTTTTAAAATAAGTAAATAAACTTTCTAAAAATGTATTTCTTCATAGCTCATGTAATCATCCAAGACTGCTTCACTTGGGAACCCCATCACCTCAAACACAAGAAGTCCAGAAATGCACCATTATCCGCCCCCCCCCCCATGGCCTAATTGGCTTCCTTTGTCAGCTGCTTCTGACACAGACACCTCTCTTCCCCCAACCTCCCCAACTAAAGCCACTGTGGTCATCTGCCCCCTTCTGCTTGGCCACTCTGGCACTCAGCCCATAGTCTCTTCCCAGAATGTCTTTGAGATTCACCATGTTCTCTCCATCTTCGGCCCCTCTGGGGCCTCAGCCTCACCTGCTGTACCCACCTGGCTGGTCTTCCTGACTCACTTCCTCTTCCAGTCCCTCAACTTGTAGCTACCACAATAGCCTCCAAAGAACACCGCCCCAAAGTTCATTATTCATTATATCACTTTGGATGAGTCTCCCCTTTCATACCTGTAAAGAAGGGGGAGGAATTTAACGGTCCCTACTCCCCAATCTGACATTTCATTTCTATTTGTTGAGCTCGCCCTTACCAGCTACTTCATTGTAGGCATTCTTCACCAAGTGCATCTGATTTTCATACTAACCATGTGCAGAGCGTCTTACTATTAGTATTCACATTTTATAAAGTGCAGAGACACCCAGAGCATGGCTCACTCTGGAGTGCTAGAGCAAGGCTCCAGCCAACACTGAGAGTTTCGAAGCACACATGGCCTCCCTGTGACTCTAGCCAGGTCCAGCTGACGCCTTCTCTGTATGGTCTCAGGAACCATCTGGTGAGCTATTTTCAGCCTCTCCACTGCTCTCCTGTGTCAAGGTGGCAGGGATGGAGAGGCTCTGAATGTCCCCCTGAGAAAGCTCAGGGTCCTTTCACTTGCTTTCTGATCTCAGGCTGTCTTCAGAGAGTGGGGAGATTGAGAGCAGATGTCAGCCCATCATCTCTCACCAGGAGTACTGCAATAGTCAAACAATGGCGCTCTCTTGTCTGGGCTTACCCCTCCCCATCCATCCTCTGCACCAGTGCCAAAATGGTCTTTATAAGATGCAAACCTGGCCTGTCGGTTCCTTCAGAGCTCTCTGAGAGAAGAATCTGCTCCAGGCCTCTCTCTTGGCTTGTAAATGGCTGTCTTCATGTTCATATGGTGTTTTCCCTGTATGTGTGTCTGTCTCCAAATGTCCCCTTTTTATGAGGACATCAGGGGCATTGGCTTAGGGCCCCTCTAATGAGCATTTTAACTTGATTATCTCTGTCAAGGCCTTATCTTCAAATAAAGTCACGTTCTCTGGTGAATCCACATTCCACATGTGAATGAGGGGGAGAGGGGAAGGGCAGGGAAGAGACATAGTTCAACCCACAACACTGTCCTAGCCAGGGCCACCAACATCTGTTCTCTATTGTCTGGTCTGTCTTGATTCACAGCCTCGGCAGCCCTGGGATCCGAGACCTTCCCCTGAGAAAGCTAGAAATTAGACCTGGCTTCTAACCTGAGTACTATTATCAGCTCGTACTTTGCCCTTGAACTGCCCTTTTACTTCTCTGAACCTCAGTCTCTGAAACCAAACTGGAGGAAATAGACCATTCTTCCTCACCTAGTTCACAGAGCTACTGTGGGCATCTAATAAGGTAGTGAATATGACAGCATCGTGTAAAAATAAGGGTCCTGCAAATGTGAAGTAATAGCACTGTATCATTGTTATTACCTCTAAGAATAAAGAAATCCTAAGGCTAGAAAAAGTCCCTTCGTCACCCTGTGAAACTGAAGGAAAACGGTTCCATTTACAAAGTCAGCCCTTTTTATTCCTCCCAGAGGAAAGCTCCATTTCCTAGACTTCTTTTCCAATGAATTTACAACTTTCATTCACTCGGCCACGATCCTCACCTAGCTGACTCCATTGTGCCACGTTTCAGCCCACCTGGTTTGATTCTGACCTGGGTAGGGGAGAGCAGGCTACTGCCCAATAGTCTTTAGTTGGTGCTTACATCGAATCATCAGATTTGTCCTGAGCTCCTGCCATGTGCCAGGCACTGTGTTGGGGACTAAGGGCTCAGAGCTGAAAATGGCACAATCCTGGCCCTTCTGTGGCTCACAGTCCAGGAATTCCTGGGGTTCATTCACTTCTTCCCAAGAAACAATGCCCTTTCCTCATAAATGTTTCCTTGCAGAATAGTATTTCTTAAGCCTTTGCTCTCCTCAGACAGTGCCCTCCCCACCCCATCTGCCGGTGACCCTGGACTTCTTTGCTGTGAACTTTCCTTTTAAGCGAGGATGACTCAATTCCTATTCATCATTTTCCACGGCTGCCTTTGGTACATCTGATGGTTCTGTACTGATAAGTGCTCAACCAAAGGCTGCAGCCCTAAGGTCCACATGGAGAAGACCCCGACATCTTGCTGTTAAAATGGGCATCTGTGATCTGATTCCACTGTCGGTCCCAGCCTTGTGTGACAAGGAAGGTGGCAGTCTGGTGGCTGGTCTAGCTCACAAAGTGAAAGATTCTTTGTGTCACAGTCCATCATCTTTCCCCTAAGAGGAGCCTGCTTCGTTTGGCGGGGGTAGTTTCTCCAAGACAAAGCGATTACTTCCCGATGCCACCCCCGCCACGCCCCACCCAGCCCTCTCTCTGCTCAGTGCCTTTGACAACACACCTCCTCCCCTCTTGGATTTCCACATTCTCCTCCCCTCCCCCACCTCAGCCCTGCTTCCTCCTGTGGACCCAGTGACCTCTAATTTAGCTCTGCAAATCTCTCCAAAGAACATCCCAAATTTTCATATGTGGATAGCTATCTAATTCTCACTTCACTAATTCTCCAACCTGCTCGTTCTTGCAAGGATCCCAGTGGCTTCTCCCCACTTCTCAGTGAGGACTCAGTTGGAGAGCCCTCTCACTTAATACATTTCTTCAGTGTGCTTATTAGCGCCTTGTAATATAGCTGCCTAAATAATTAAGACTAACCCACACGTGTCAAATTAAATGAGCCAAATACATTGAGAAATTGCCTCACCCTCCATTTCTTTTATTAATCAGGTTTTTAAAAAATTCTTTTCCTGCTCATTTGCAAAAATCAAACATGGTCCGTGAGACTCTTACTTACAATAACCATCCATGTGGCCTCTTTCCTCAGGCAGTCACCCTGGGGGCAACCTATTATGTGACACACGATGGGTTGAGTTGGGGTGGCAGAGACAGCCAACGTAGGCGATCTGGACTCAACAGGTCGCCCACACTGTCTCAATCTTTAGGAGAATTATGCCTGCTCCATTTTCTTGAGAGCTTAGGTGATGGTCCAGCAAGACCAGCAGGAATGTTGGCCTAAATCCATCCAGCACCTTCTGCCCCCACTCCTCCGTGCTTCCCTGGGTTCATTGCAGGAACCCCAGCTCCTTTTCTCATTAGGAATCACTGCTGATGTGCTTTAGATGGGCATAAGAAGTCAATGGAAAATATAATAAGAACCGTCAGCAGTTTTATCATTGTGGTGATGAACAATGGTCGTGCAATTATAATGGGCTGGTTAACTCTGCCTGTCGTCAGCATGTTGAGGCTTCTATACAGTCCCAGAGTTTCAGGCAAGGGGCTATTGTTCGCAGGGGCTGAGAGCCTCCTCATAGCTTGTACTTCCGCTGGCCCCCTCCTGGCAGGCTGCATTCCTGCCTCTTGAAGGTGGTTGTTAGAAAGAATCCACAAATATAGTAAGTAAACATCAAAGGGGCTTTGATCCACAGGGCCCTCGACAGAGCAGGAGCCCTTGAAGAAAGAGCCAAGGCCTTGGATGAGGGAACTTAACATCGTCAATTTGGGCGCCTGAGATGTAAAGCTGTTTGAAGTGAGGTTGGCTTGGCCGTGCCTTCAGAAGAGCGTGCTCGTGGAGGGGACGGAAGAGAAGTGAGCGCCTTTGGAAAAGGCACGCTCAGATCTGCTTCTCTGCTCTTTACTGATAGTTAATAAACCCCTTTAGAGAATCAAGAGATCAAAGCTAGTAACCTCCCTGGGCCGTGGCATTCTGCCACCGAACGCCATGCTTTGTTTTTCTCTAGGGCAAGAGCCCCTAAGCTTGACTTATCTGTCTCTCATGGACCCTTTCATCCTGCAACCCATGGAGGGTAGACCTGGGTGACAAGAGGTGGATGGAGAGGTAGGGAGGAGAAATGAGCCCATCCTGTCTAAGCTCTAACAGCCTAGATGTTAACCTCCAGGGCTCAGAGAAACACCCAGTGTCCCAAGAGAAGTTGCTCTAATGCAGCACTCACTGGGACCCACCTTCCCTGAGACACGAATGGAGGGAACCCCTGGGTGCCCAGAAAGCCTGGCAAGCCCTGGGAGGGGGTGCAGTCACATTCCCTCTTCCAGAAATCATACCCCTTGTCCATTCGCCAAGTTTATGGCAGCTGTCACATTTGTATGAGTTCCAAGCAAAGAAGCGGGGCAGGGGGTCTAAAATAATCCTGGGAAGTCATTTGACATCTTTGAACTTTGGGTTTCCCATCTGCATAGTATGAATAGCAGTAACCTATCTGCTCACCTCATGGGGCGCTGTGGGGGATCAGAAGAGGAATTTGGTGTAGAATTGCTTCAAAGCCCATAAAGCGCTTAAGACAGATCAGAATTAGAGGATAAAAACCAGAGGGGAAATCTCGTTCTCTTGTGAGGCAGATGTACTCTAGTCCAACGCCCACACACGGTGGGCACCCATTTACCAAATGCCGTGGAAAAAAAAAAAAAAAAAAAAAAACCTCTTGCATTTGCTACCTAGAATCGTTGTTCTGCCTTATTTTTTCTGTTGTGTCAAAGTCTCGTGGGACCAGAATCTGTGTCTTGTGTCTCTTAGCCATTCCAATCCCTGTGCTCCACACTTGAGTCCACACCTCATAAGTGCTTGAGGATGGCACTGCCTTGTGCCGGAATATAGGAATGTATGGGAATCCCCAGACCCAGAAACTCACTCTCTCCCGAAAGGTAGACTCCTCTACCCCTACCTCCACCCCCACGTCTTCCCCCAAATTCACCCAACCGCTTCGTCATTCTTCTGAATGACCCCCTGTGTCTGGTTGCCTTGCTCCATCCCGGACACCACTGGCTGGACTCTGCCTCTTTTTTTTTGGCAGGCCTGATCACAACCACAGCACGATCTGGGTATAGGCCCCCAGCCTGTATAGAGAGCCTCATTAACCTGTGAGTAGTGGTTACGAGCGTGGACTCTGGAGCCATACTGCCTAGATTCAAACTCCTGGTTTTGCCACCAGCTGGTTCTTCCATTTAAGACTGCCTACTCAATACATCTGTAAACGGGAATGTTATAAAATGGAGATAATGGTACGCACCTCACAGAGTTATCGTGCAGATCAAATGAGGAGTTATTGGCTTAAAATGATGCCTGGACCATAGCAAGTGCTACATAAATGTTAAATAAGTAGCCCTGTTTATAAAGGCAGCAGCTTCATAGCCCCTGCAGAGGGGCCTTCAATGACACCTGATCCATTCTAAGCTCACTCACCTGTGCTTTTCTTCCAGAGCTGGGCCTCCAGAAGAGAGGATGCTGTCTGGTGCTGGGCTACATGGCCAAGGACAAGTTTCGGAGAATGAATGAAGGTCAGTGAGAACCTGCCCACACTCTTGGGGGTAAGGTGGAGGGTGAAATCCTCCCTGCAGCTGCCCTGCTGCTATGGTAGCAGGAAGAAGAACCTGGGACAGTGGGCAGAGCGGTTGGATTTCCATGAAGCTATTTATATAGTAATGTGGGGAAGAGTAGCTAATGCCTAAAACACAGCATGCTGATTGGTAAGCACGTTTCCTTCTGCTATCTTCCCTACTCCCTTTGTGCCCTCTACTTGTCTTCCTCTCTCCTTCCTACCTTTGTTCCCCAACCACTCACCCAGCACAATTAAATCTGCTTCTATTATCTTTTTTCATCCAGACCTCTCTACCTTTCTCTTCAATCATTCACATTTTTTGAATGCCTATTGAATAAACAGCACCTTACAGGGCACTTGGGAAAACAGTAAAGAATAAGGCAGAGCTTTTATTTTCATAGAACTTACAATTGGAAATCTGCTGTCTTTTCCAACTCCACTGGCCCTATCTCTCCCTCTTACTCATGGGCTGTTCTGCCTTCCTTTTGCTCTGGGTCTTTCCTCTGAGGCTTCACTGGGTCACAGAAGGCTCTAGGAAGGTATTGACATTGATGTGGAGGCTGGGAAGTAAAAGGGGGGCTGTCACTTGTGGGCCTGCTATAATAAAGAGCCAATCCCCTCATCCCCAGCCATCTGTCTCCGTGCAGCTAATAACCCTCTCCATCAGATGCCACAGACTGTTTGTCAGGATTCAAAAGTAGATAAACAATGGCTGGGGATGCCATTTATTCATTAAAGTCAGACAAATGAAGCCTTGGCTCCCCACCAGCCAGCTTGCCATGAGCTGGGCCCCTCCCCTCCCAAGGCCCAGAGCCCCTGGAGCCTCATTCCCATCCCAGGCATGGAGGAGGTAGCTCACCTGTACCATCTCTACCCCCAAAGTTATACCAAACTTCTGAGGCCCTCTTCCCGTGCTCCTTTGCTGGCTCTTCTCCCAGCCCACGGTCCGTGACACCCACACCACCATGGTCTCCCCAGTCCTGATACCTTGCCAGCTGTAGGTTTGTTACCAGCACCCATCACGGTGACAGTTTGACAAGAGTTAGGCCAGCACAACTGAGTACAAGGAGAATCCCCTCCTGCGTTGTGCAGCCTGTGTAAGAAGGCAGCAGCATCAAGAAGGCACTTGTCGTTTGTAGGAGCCCCATGGCTGGGCATAGCCGGGGTTAGGGGCTGCATTGTCCACATCCTGCCAGGTGGTCTTCCTCCCTGATTTGTCTCTTGCTCAGCCCACCTCCTCCCTCCCCAATACCACCTTTGTGAGAGTGCTAGCCAGTAACTTCTAATTTGTGGGAATTGACAGGGTGCCTCTGTCCGTAGTGCTGAATAGACACATTCTCTTGCTGGCAACGCTCATTAGAGAAGCTGAAAATGAGGTTCGCAGGGATTGGGGAAGCCAGAAAGTCAGGAGCTAGGCTGGATTAGAAACCTCAAGTTCCAAGTGTCTGACCCCAGCAGAAGGATAGTGACTCCAGATCCTGGGGCCTAAAAAGAATCGTGCCACAAGGCTGATGAACACCCCCTACAACCTTTCATCAGTGGCTAAGGGAGGGGTATATTCGTCAGCCCAGGCTGCCCTAACAATATACTGCAGACTAGATGGCTTTAACCACAGAAACTTATTTCTTCACAGTTCTGGAGGCTGAAAGTCCAAGAGCAAGGTGGCAGCAGGGGGAGGTTCTGGTGAGAGCTCTCTGGCTGGCTTGCAGATGGCCACTTCTCACTGTACCCTCACTGGGGCACAGAGAGAGAGAACTGGATCTCTGGTGTCTCTTCTTATAAGAACACTAATCCTGTCTGATCAGGGCTCCACCCTTATGACTTGCTAAACCTTAATTATTTTTGTAAAGGCCCTGTCTCCAAATATATAGTCACCTTGGAGGTTAGGGGCTTTAACACAGAAATGGCAGGGGGAACACACAATTCATTATGTAGCAAGGGTTCTGAATGCATCTGCCATACCAGAAAGGTAGAATGATAATACTCTGAACCAGGGATTTAAAAAGTGGTAGGATGGAACTGGAGACTGTTATGCTAAGTGAAATAAGTCATACAGAGAAAGACAGATACCATATGTTTTCACTCTTATGTGGATCCTGAGAAACTTAAAAGAACACCATGGGGGAGGGGAAGGGAAAAAAAAGTTAGAGAGGGAGAGAGCCAAGCCATAAGAGACTCTTAAAACCTGAGAATAAAGGGGCGCCTGGGAGGCGCAGTCGGTTAAGCGTCCGACTTCGGCCAGGTCACGATCTCGCGGTCCGTGAGTTCGAGCCCCGCGTCGGGCTCTGGGCTGATGGCTTAGAGCCTGGAGCCTGCTTCCAATTCTGTGTCTCCCTCTCTCTCTGACCCTCCCCCATTCATGCTCTGTCTCTCTCTGTCTCAAAAATAAATAAACTTTAAAAAAAAACCTGAGAATAAACTGAGGGTTGATGGGGGGTGGGAGGGAGGGGAGGGTGGGGGGTGGGCATTGAGGAGGGCACCTGTTGGGATGAGCACTGGGTGTTGTATGGAAACCAATTTGACAATAAATTTCATATTTAAAAAATAAAAATAAAAAATGGTAGAAAAAAATTTAATATTAAGTAGACATTAGATACTGTTTAATTAAAAAGGGAAGGAAGGGAGTCAGAGGGGGGGACACAGGAGGACTTGGAACCAAGACTAGGATCTGATTATTTCTGAGGACAGCTAGCTTTGCTGTCTGCAAAAACCAAACTAAGATGGCATTTTTAAAAATTTTTTATGTTTGTTTATTTTGAGAGAAAAAGACAGGGCACGAGCAGGGGAGGGGCAGACAGAAAGGGAGAGAGAGAATCCCAAGCAGGCTCCGCACTGTCAGAGCAGAGCCTGATGCGGGGCTCGAACCCACAAACTGTGAGATCGTGACCTGAGTCAAAATCAAGAGTTGGACGCTTAACCAGCTGAGCCACCCAGGTGCCCTACAGATGGCATTTTAAAGAGTTTTTTTCTTTCAAAATGGGAAGATACCAAAACAGTGCCTCTTCTCTCTGAGCCCCTTCTCCAAACACATGCAATCCACCCAAATGTGTTATTCTTTTTCCCCTGGCTGTGGTGGACTTGGTTAAGAATGAGCAACCCCAGGTACCTTACCCCTGCCAAAACCCTCCCCCTAATGAAGATTAATTGGGAATAAAGCAAGTTATTCAGAAAGAGGGAGGGAATAGAGGCATTAGCCAATGGGTAACAGAGCAGCTAACTCCCTACCCTGCCTCCCCCTTTGCCTGTCGTTCTCACCCCTCCCAACTTCCCCAACACAGACATTCGTGCACATACACACAGCCACACACACAGTAGCTGCTGCTGCTGCTGCTGCTGCTGCTGCTGCTGCTGGGTAAACAAGGAGACAAAGGGGTGGCAAGCAAGCTAAGCCACCGCATATGATGAGTTCCACATCTCAACAACAAATAGACCAGATGGGAGGAGGGTGAGACAGTGGGGAGATGCAGGCTATGGACTGGCTTTGGCTCTGGAGGGTGGGAGGCACGGAAGGAGAAGAGAAAGGAACTGCGGGGGAGGCAGAGGCTCCTCTGCTCCCCACTGCAGCCAGTCTTGCTACCCCAAGTGCCACATTATGTATGTTCTCTGTCTCTAAAACGCGCATGCCCAAACTCCAGCACGTCTGCGGATAAGAGAAGGCATCAGCAAGCATGGGGAGCTGTTTTATGGTTTATAATTATCTTGTACCAATACTCAAAATAATTATAACTTCCACATATTAATAATTGAACTGGAATCGCAGCCATGACATAGATCAAGAAACAGAAATCGCTGTCCACACCTAGGTATAAATTGAACAATTGGTAAAATGGTAAAAAATAATTTTCTCCCAGATGCTGGAATTAGTGAGATATTGGAACAATTAGCTGCTTCTCCCATTAAAGATAAGGTGGTGATCATAATATTTCCAATTTAGAATAAATATAAAAGACCTACTTGTTCCGTATTAAAGCATATTTGTTCTGTTTTAGCAGTATCTAATAGGGTGTCTGTCACTGGAAGAGAAGTGGTCTCCTATTTCATCTGTCTCCTTGTTAATTTGGTATCTTTTTATCTCCTTCTTCCTCTTCCCTCCCCCTACTCCTTGCTACAGTCTAAAAAATAATAATAATAATAATAATAGCTTGAGAAGGAGCAAGAGAAAAAATAATGAATGAACAGGAGTTTTATAGATCTGGGGTTTATCATCAGCTAGAGTAATCGCAATTGGTGCTGTTAAACTACACAAAGCAATAAAAAGAAAACACTATTCAAAGATCGTTTAAGGAGGCATGTGATAGTCAATGAGAGGTTTGCTCTATTTGGGAGCGCTTAATAGCTTCTCGGGTAGAATCTGCAGCATTTGGTGGGTAATGTTGGGGGGGGGAGGGGTGTGTGTGTTCTTTCCTGTTTGGACTCAACACATCTGAGGCATCACATGGAGACACAAACAAAATTCAGTGAAGGGCAGACGAGAGAGGAGGAAATAAAGACAGATTAGGCGTAAGAATATCAGGTGTGTTCGACATAATTGTCTTCATGTGATTAAGTACATGGTGCTTTAAATAGGAACTGCTGGAAAGAGATCATTTATTTATTCATCAAAAGTTCATTGAACACCTACCATAAAAATAATACCAATTGGCATAATAAATGCCAGACACTGTTCTAAGCACTGGAGCTTTCACAGGAAATAAGACATCATCCCTGCCCTCAAGGAGCCCACAGTTCAAATACACAGGTACCTCCCCATGTTACTGTCACCTTCATAAAGAAATCCTTCCGGACTGCCTTACCTAAATTAGATGCCCCTCTTCCCCCACCATTATGCGCCATCGTGGCAACCGGCTTATTTATTTTGTGGCACTTACTCTAATTGGGGATTATTGATTAGGCTGTCTGTCCCATCTAAGAGTTAGGCAAAGATGTTCCTCACCTACCCGTGGGCCTTTGCCCAGTGTCTCACACATAAGGAGTAGTCCATCAATTGTAATGTAACTAATGAATCAGTGCCCTGACTGACAACAGAGGGATACACGAAGTCATCCACAGGTGTAAGGTGGGTCTTGAGAAAGAGCCACCAGGCAGAGCAAATTGACATGGAGCTTTCCACAAAATGAGTGTCCTAAGTCTTACCTCTCAGCCCTCCTCCTATTCTGGTACAATAGCCCCTTACTGGAGGCCAGGGTCCGGGCAGGTCAGCCGAGGGGAGGCCCCCACAGGTGGTCTTCCTCCTCTCTGCACCAGCTCTCCATCCTCTACTGCTGGGCCACATCCTCGGGGCATCTCTAGACAGATATGCCCAGCAAATCTGCAAAGGGAACTGTTCCCACTGTTTCCTTATCCCACACCCCTGACACACACACACACACACACACACACACACACACACCTGTATTCCCTTCCCTTTTCCTGGCTCTTCTCAAAACTGGCTCTCTCCAGTTTTCCTGGAGATCCCAGCCAGAACCACTCACCTTGTCAATGCACATTGCCTACCCAGGGTTGACACTATTCGTAGGCAGGATAGAAAGCTTTCACATGGCATCTGCTGAGGGGCGCTGCCTGCCTCTTGAAAAGCTTGGTATTCCTCTGTGTTAGAACTTCAACAACCCTAGAGTTATAGGGCGACCACCAGCTCAGGGAGACCCAGGATCGTTGAGTGGCTTGCCTAGGCTCAATGGGAAGTTGCCGGAAGAGCCAGGACCACATTCCAGGTCTCCTGACATCCAGCCCAGTGCTCTTGGAATTCCAAAAGAGGAGGCCATGAACAGAAGGGAAGCCCCTAACGCTTTAACTTGGTTTGGTTTTCAGGGCAGCTGAAGATACAGAGAAAGTGGGAGGGTTGGGGGAAGGGGGGCAGAACACAGAAGTCTCCAGGTGGTGTGGGGAGGAAATCAGGAAAGGCCTGGACTGAGAGACGTAGACCAGGGAAGATCATTTCTAAGGAACCAGAAAATTCTATTAGCCCCTAGGACTCTTGAGAAGGGGAAATGAGGAAGAGGATGTTTAATGGAGAAGAAAGGAGACAGCAAAGTCCTGGCCTTCCTTCCTGCCAGTTTTCTGAGGCCAAGGTGCGCCTGCGCGGGAGGCCCTGCCTCCTCCCCACAGGCGCATCCTCTGCGGCGCACAGCTGGCGGGGCGGGGGTTTTCCAGGACTTTCCGCAGTGACCGATTGCTTCTCCCAGCTCAGTGAAGGGAAAGCAGAAATGCCTCCTAGCGCTGTCGTTTTCATCTTCCTAGGAAGAAACAAATGCAAGTGATTAGCAAAGGCAGCTTCTGTTCACTGGAGACCTCTGGGCCCCTGGGGAGGGGCTCGAACCCCCGGGAAGGAGAAAGCCGGTCCCACAGATGGAGGCCCCCTACAGGCTCATGCGTGCCCTGCAGCTCCTGGGCTGCGCCGTCCTCCTAGTCCAGACTCAACGTAAACACACCTCCACTACGATGCCCTCTGCCCGTCCTCACCTCTCACCCATGCGCCGGGGTGGGAACTCTGGGAGGATAGGAGCCTAGGCGTCTTTAGCAGCTCTCTGAACTATCTGTGCCGGCATGGAGTCTATCCTTTCTTTCCGCACCCCTGTTCCCCAGTCCACAGAAATTTGCCTAAAATGCCCCCTGTTTCCTGTCTCGCCCTTAACAGAGTTGGTAAGAAAAAGAGGTGCCCCCATCAGTGTAGTAGAAGGAGCACCTAAACATCCGGAGCCAGCTGTGTGACCTTGGGCAAGTCCCTGAACATCCAGATGTCAACCTTCTCCTGTATGAAAGTGAATAATGTTGGATATGATCATCTCTAAGCCTTTGAAATGCGATGATTCAAAAAAAAAAAAATCTATCTTGGCTCCCAGCACGCTGCGCACACCCTATTCTCACCACTCACCCCCTAATTTTAAATGCTCTGGTCACCAAAGGAACCAGGACCAGGGTATTGATGGGCTGGCTTTGCTCAGCTGCCTCAGAAGGCAGACCTGTGTTTCTTTTTCCTGTCTGTTCTCTGAGAGTGAATTCAGGCCCATGTCAGCTGTCCCCTGGGTGGCAATGAGGCAGTCAAGCAGGCCTACAGGATAGTCTGCACTTTTTTTTCAGAGCAGAGGGGCAGCAGGACCCTGGCTCAGGGACGTGATCCAGTGGAGACCGGGTCTGATGACTTCTGAACCCCTGCCGCTCTGACTGGGGCAGCCACGGCAGGCTAGCTTATGCTGAGGCCCCACAGCTTCCAGAGACTATTCCTTCACTGCCTGCAAGAGCCCCCAGGATGTTGGCTAATACTGTCATTTTGTTCGTTGGGGCTTTTGGGTGCATTTTTTCTTATTTCATTTTTCTTACTGATGTGTTTTCTTCCACTGGGGCTGCAAAGCTGGTTATTTGTATAACGTTCCTGTTTATTATTTATGGCAAGACGCAGATTTCCAGGGCACTTTATGATTGTTATTTAATTCACTTGGCATTTTGGAACAAGAGAGCCGCCATTGCCATTCTCCTTCCGTGACCTGATGGAGAATTCCAGAGACTTTTCTGGGTCCCATGCCTCCAGCCACCATTCCTACTGGGAAACCTGCTTATCTAAGGTGGTCCTTGGCCACAGACCCTGCCCAGCTCCTTTCTAAACTTCCTTTTTTTGGGGCACCTGGGTGGCTTAGTCGGTTAAGCCTCCGACTTCAGCTCAGGTCATGATCTTGTGGTTTGTGGGTTGGAGCCCTACGTCAGGCTCTGTGCTGACAGCTTGGAGCCTGGAGCCTGCTTCAGGTTCTGTGTCTCCCTCTCTCTCTCTGCTCCTCTCTCTCTCTCAAAAATAAATAAACGTTAAAAAAAATGTTCTTGGGGCGCCTGGGTGGCGCAGTCGGTTAAGCGTCCGACTTCAGCCAGGTCACGATCTCGCGGTCCGTGAGTTCGAGCCCCGCGTCGGGCTCTGGGCTGATGGCTCAGAGCCTGGAGCCTGCTTCCGATTCTGTGTCTCCCTCTCTCTCTGCCCCTCCCCCGTTCATGCTCTGTCTCTCTCTGTCCCAAAAATAAATAAACGTTAAAAAAAAATTAAAAAAAAAAAATGTTCTTAACTTCCTTTTCCCTCATCCACATCCAGTTCCCAGCAAGACCTAGAAATGTCACCTCCCAAATGTCTCTTGAGTCCAACCACCTGTGTTCACCTCCCGGCCACTGCCCTTGTCCCCATCACCACTGTTCCTCGCTGGACTACTGAAGCGCTCTCCTAGCAGATTCCTTGCACCCATCATGCCCCCGCCTTCCCCCTCAATTCATTTTCCACACTTCAGCCAGAGCAATATTTCAAAATGCAAATCTGATGTCACAGTCCTCTTGAAAACATGTGAATGGCTTTGTATTGCTTTTAGAAAAAATATCAAAATCTTCGGCATATTTTACAAGGCTATAAATGATCCAGTCCTCATCTTTGTCCCCTTAACACTGTACCCCAGACACATCAGCCTCTTTCAGCTCCTCAAACAGGAATGGCCTGTCTGCCACAGGGCCTTTGTCTCTACTGGTCCTTCTTAGCTCAGTCTGTACATATAAGTTCTTATTGCCATTATTTAACTAATACTTGTCTTCCCTACCCTTCCCTTAATCTGTAAGCTCCGTTGGGTCTCCATTACATCCCAGGACCCTAGCATAACGTTTGTACAGCATAGACATTGAAAGAAGAGTGAGGGAAGTAACCTTCTCTGCCCCTAGTCGGTGGCTCCCAAGATGCTGGGACTGGGTGATCTGAGAATCAGGGACCTCTAGAAGAAACACTACAGATCACGTGAGGAGGAGGAAACTGAGACTCAGGAAAGTCATGTGACTTGCCCTGAGTATCTCAGCCTGCAAGCGATAGAGCCAAGACTTGAACCCAGGCTTCTGACCCTAGGTGGGGTCCTCCTGTCTCTTTACCATGCTGAGTCTTGGAAGTCGGGGAGTCACAGGGTTAGGTGGACCAATCAGGGAAGTCTGCCCACAAAATATGGGTTGAGGCTGTGTTTTGAAAGAGACGAGAAGCAAAGAGAAAAGGAAGGGGAGTAGGTTCTTTGATGTGGACATGACGCAGAGAGAGTAGAGCCATCGCCCCCTGTGAGCCCAGCACTGTGCCTGGCATAGGAACCTCAGAGAGGCTGGACACAGCCCGGTCCTCAGGAACTTTGCCCGCCCCTTGGGGGAGACTGCATATATTTCATACCAAGCTGCTACTGCAGTTGTTTTGTTTTCGTTTTTCCTTTCAGCGTTGTGGTTAGTATGCTTGCTGGCTAAGCACTGTAGCTGGGGAGTGAGAAGAATCTAGATTCCAATCCCAGGCATCGTCAGAACAGGTTTAGAACCGTATCATCCGAGGTGCTCAAGGCCAGAAGGGACCAAAGATCACCCAGTCCACACCCCCTTCTGATGGTCGGTATCCCCGCCAAGTACCAATGCACAGGAACACTTGTGAATGCGGTGGTGTTGTGTCCTCCCTTAGTCACCAGTGCCTGGCCCTGTGCTAGGTAGGCCCTCGGTGTGTAATGACACAGTTCCTGCCTCCAAGGATATCACGGCAATTAACATACAATGGCACAATTGCTGTAACCAGCTATGCACAGGAGGAGATAAAGGGAATCCAGTCAAACTCTAGGCCAAGTGAGTACTGCCCAGGAGCGCCCTCATACTTTTTTTGTGAGGCCATTGCAACCTATGTTTGCATCCCTCCAGAGAGGGAAAACTTGCTGTCTACCAAGGCCATGGGCACCTCCTCGGCCAGGCTCTCACAAAGGGCTTCAACCCCTTCAACCCCCGAACATCTACAGTTTATCATCTAACTGCACTGATGGCCATGGAAACAAGTGACTTAGGTGACAGCCACTGGCAAAATCTTGGGGTCTCACCCTCTGCCCACTGTGTCCTGAGGGGGCTTCCTTTCTTCTCTCTGCCTCCCTTCCCTCCATCCTCAGTGAGCTCCAAAAGCTTCATCCCTGAATGCCAAGACCCTCCCTCCACCCCTCTCCCTAGGGTGAAAGAGTCTGAATAAATGAGCGTGCTTAATGGCCTGCGGTGCCATAAAGTTTTTAGAGCTGTGTGCTGGAATGAGCAGGTTCAGGCTGAGATGAATTATCCATGGCTCTTATCAAAGGAGAGTCAATAAAAACCTGAAGGAGCTTGCCCCATCTCCGTGGAGTGGCCATGTCACGTCACTGGGTCCTGCGTTCTGGAAATAATAATCGGACGGACGCATTTTTTCCCCCCTGTTCCATCTGCTTTCTTCCCTGTGCCTTTCCTTCTCAAATGTATTAGTTTCTATGGAAACTGTGTTGTTACTGGTATAGGAGGAGTTTAATGACATTCAGAAGTACCAAATCAAGTCCATTTATATAATGGTTTGAAATACACATAATGGCCTATGGAATATAGGACACGGCGACAGTTTCAGTAACTGCGTACAGAGTGTGGGATAAATAGAGCAATGTAATACTCCCCACCTCCAAGTCAAATGTGCCAGGAATAACCACTATTCTTCATACTAAAGAACAGCACTTCTCAACCATTATTCATGAACGAATCTCAAACACTATACCAAGCTGTTCTCCTCTCCCTGAGGAAGGTCGGTGGCTGGACGCTGGGGGACTCTGCACCCAGAGCTTTGACCTGAGCAGGTACAGAGGAGGGAGTCTGACCTCAAGGAAGAGAGGAAGGGAGGAGCCATTCTGCAATGGGATCCTTGGGCCCCGCCCCCTGGCCTGCCCCCTGGACTACATTCCTCCCCCATCTATTCCTCTGGCTCGTTTCTGTCTGATTCAGAGAAGATTTGTCAGGCACCTGCTGTGTGCCGAGTGCTGTGGGAGACATGGAGATGAATGACAGAGAGAGGATGCCTCATCTTAGCTCAGGTTCAGCCAGCAAAAGGCCCTGAGCAAGGTCTTGCCTATAATGGTCCATCTGGGAGGTCCAGAGAGTGCCAGAAGGATGACAGGGAATTGACACGGGAAAGGGAGGGCATCCAACACAGGCGGTCTCATCAAGCCGGCTACTAGACTGGGTGGCTGGAGTCCACCCCCAGTGGGAATGCCAGAGAAGGGAGGTGGCATTTACACCTCAAATTTGGACCACCCGAAGAGTGAGGAATGGGTCTGCCAGCTCCTGTCAGTAACTGGTTGTGACCTGTTGGGGTGGGTTTATAAATTCCCTGGCACTTCTGGCCTGCCCTCCGTGAGGCCGAGTGTCCTTTGGCTTAAGAGAGACCTCAGGTTGCCGAGACTGGGGATTAGCAGTTAGCCTTCGGACACTAAAGTGGTCAAGAGTCAGGAATACGGCAAGGGAGGGGGGCCATCTGACACGGCTGCAGCTCTCGAAGAATTTTGAGTCCAGTGGGGAGACAGGCATATAATAAAATAGCAGAAGGCAGGGTGATGGGAGAGCTATGGAAGTTTATGGGCGATATGTTCTTAGAGCAGAGAGGTGGGGCAAGCCATTGGTTCTGACTTGAGTAATACTGGGGGACCCTGAGAAATCAAGAGAAGGGTGGGGAGCTAATCTACAAAGACACAGGGAGGCACTTACACACACTTACATCGTGTAATCCTCATCACATCACAAAGTAGGTATGTTATCTCCATTTTGAGCATAAACAGAGGCTCAGAAAGATTAAGTCATCTACCCAAAGGCATCCAGCTATTACCTGGTGAAGCTAAGACTCAGACCCTGGTCTTCTTATCTCCGCTCTGCCTCAGGTAGCTTTGTGTATTTGGGAGATGAGGGTGGGGTGACTCCCTCCATCACCATGACCGAGCGCCTGTCGTGGACCCGTGTAGACTTCTCCCTCATGGCCACTGACCACTGTCTCCCATATCTCCCTGCATTACGCTGCCCATGGAGACCCCCCATCAGCCATCAGGGCGCCCCTCTAACCCTGCCTCAGATATAGACTGGACTGACTACACCTAACACTGAGTGAATTATCTGGAATTCACGGCCTTAGGGGTGTAGGAAGGAGGAGAGAAAGCATGGGATGGGGGTACCTCAGTTATGGTGGCCCCACAGGCGTGCTTTCCACCCTGTCCTCAGCCTCTCCTCTCCCAGCCCTGCTCTAAGCCCATGCCTTCAGAAAGAGGAAGAGGGACCAGACATACACATTTCCCTGGAGCAGCGTTTCCGTAGCATGGTAATAGGTTTTCCATGAAAACCAGGCTCCATGGTTAAATAAGCGGGGGCGGGGCGGGGCGGGGAGAAGCTGGGTCAGCCCCGACTAAACAGGTCCATCCTACAGAACGCATCAGAGATTTTAATATGCCAAAGGGCACAGGGAACCACTGAAAAGGGTATATGGTTCGCAGAGTTTCCCAAACTTGTTTGACTACAAAACGGTTTTCCTTAGAGCGTGTTTTAGGACTAATGTTCCTTGGAATCCATTTTGGGAAATGATGGTTTAAGGCCCAGATCTGCCGCCAACTTGTGTGAGTTTTGTCAGATAGGCAAAACTCAAGCCTGCCTTGTGAGGACCAGAAAAATAGCACATCGTAAAGTACAATACAAATAAGGTTGTGCTCCTATTTCTTTACATGAAACAAACACATTCAGTTTCCCAGAGAACATTTCATCACAAGTCAAACAGTCAACAAATAAATGTTTTTAAAAGTAAGTTTGGTTCCTGACTAGGTGTGTGGCCTTGACCTTGATCTCTCTTGACCTAGGCTTTCTCATCTGCAAAATGGGCATACGCGTGATGCTCATACAGGTTCTTTGAGAAAGCACAAAGCACCACAAGATGCAAGGCATTACTACGAGTGTTCCAGGCTAAAACCCTCAATTCAGTCCCATTTTGCTGAGATCAAAACAGGGAGTGTGCGGGGGGAGGGAGCTGGCTGGTGGGAGAAATAACAATGGCAATAATTTTCATCCATATTTATGATGTTAGGAGCCTTGTATGAGCATGTCGCTGAGGGGAGAAAATGAATATTTCATGAGTAAACACTAAAGGTAGTAGTAAGATAAAATGGATGGAAAGGCCCCAACTTAACCTCTGCAACCAGGTTCAACTGGGGAGGTCACTGCAGGCCGTGTGACTGGGCTCCAGGGAGCAGGGCAGTTGGTCAGGAGGAAAGAGCTCAGTCTCTCAGCATAGATGGGGAGCTGTCCCCCGTGACTGGTGGAGATAATCCTGGTCTGGGACGCAGAAGAGCCAATGCCCACACATGTACCAGCTGAGTAGCCTTGAACAAGTTACCATAACCATTCTCCAGGTTCACACTATAAAATGGGGATGATAAGATCAGCCTTGTGTGTCTGTGAGGTCTCAATCCAAGCCCAGCTGTTTGGAAGAGGGCTTTATAATGCACACAGGTGGGAAGTGTTATTATTCATTTATTCACTCAACAGACATTTATTGAACACCTACTATGCACCAGTCACTGCCACGGCCGCTTATTTATCATTCGCTGTGTGCCATACACCGTGTTCATCATTTTATACACATCACCTCACTTATCGTCACGGCCATCTGAGAGGTATCTGTTACTACTCCCATTTTCCACATGAGGAAACGAAACTCTGGAAGGATAAATAACTTGCCCAAAGCTGGATAGCTAGTCAGTGGCAGAGTCCAGAGCTGTATGAAGCCAAAGCCCTTTATTCGACATTAAATGGCCCGTCCTTGTCCATACTGCTTCTGCAGAGTCAGTGGGGCGCCCTGCCTCCACCTGGGGCCAGCTCTTCCCTGTTCTGTCCATGCTTTGTGCTTCTTATCGCCAGTGCTGCTTCCTCACCCAAAGGGGAAAGCCTCGCGGTGCCCTCTTTTGGCTCCCCAGGATACCCTCCCTTTGTTTTCTGTCCCCACTCTCTTCTCCCAGCCTCTGTCTGATGGTCTGTCCTCCATAATACAGTCACCCTGGGGTGTTCATTTCCATCCCCATCCAATAGGACTTTAGCCTCTCAAGCCCCTGGACAGCCTGTATGTCTTATCTGGGCGACCCATTGGGTGGTGTGAACATGAAACACATCCTACCCGTGAAACACCCTTAGAAGATGGAGGAAAGACATCAGATGGGGCAGTGCCGGGATTAAACCTAGCCAGATCTTCCCTGGCCCTCTCTGCCCACCGCACAGCACGAGGACACGACCATCTCTGCAAATCTCCTCCCTCCGGGGCAGTTCCATGTTATCTTGCCTCATTCTTTCTCCAGAGATGAAGAGATTGTTTTAAACCTGCCGCCCCACCCGCTCTGCTCCTGGCTTCCAACGCCATTAAGTTTCATTATAACAAATAAACACCACAATGACATTTATAAGTTACCACTGAGCACAGAAGCACAAATATGAAGCAGATAAACTGCATTTGATCCAAATAATTACTGCAGGCAATATCGGGCTTAGTCTGAGCTGGCAGCCGGGTACCGAGTAATTTATTAGATTGCGTAAGGCAATGTTGCACGTTGAGTTTTTCATTATTGCGTCTCTTCCCCTCTCCGTGGTCTAAATAGGTTAGGGGAGTTTAGACAGTGCGTGGCCAAACAAAGACAGACTTTGCTCAAGCAGATTAAGGCTGGGAATTCTAGCCAAGTGTCCGGGTATGGCTGCTTCCCAACCAATGTGGCACTTGAGAGAGAAGAGAGGGTTTAGGATTATCGTGATAGTGCCAGCCAAGGGCAGTTCCCCGTGTGTACTCCCCACCCACTGGCCCAGATACAAAAAGAGGCCCCACGAGGGAGTAAATGGAAGGATGGATGGAGCCCCCAGGACACCAAGCCTAGGTTCCTGCTGGGTTCCTTTGTGCTCAGCCAAAGACCCCCTCTACCAAAAGGCCCTCCGTAGCTCTGGGCAGCCTCAGACCCCAGTCCCAGACCTCTCCTGCAATAAATAAAGGGAAGGAAGCAGTCTGCCAGCCAACTCTGCAAAACAAAGCAATGAGAGCTGGCTACCGGCAGCCACCTCCCTGCCAAACCCAAACTCATAAAGTTTGATTCAAGGGGTTACAATGCCTCCTATTCAGAGTCCCTCCTGCCCCATTCCCCCAGCCTTAGTAAATTACCCAATAAGCAGCAAGGACCTGTAGTTATTGTGTAGTTAAATGGTATTTGCCCAGTAAATCCCGAGCAGAGTACTAACGGTGATATACAGTAACTAATTACGGACATGAATTCTCTCCCCAAGACGCCAAGTGTTACCAAATATTGTTGCATTTAGGGGAAGAGGCTTGAGAGCGCCTCTGTTCCCTCTAGCGCAGCCGGGAGTAACTCTTCTATTAGAGGAGCTGCTGCACTCCTGGCTGGAAAATAGGGATGTCCTGGGGGCAGGCGGGAATGGGGCCTGGGAAAAAACTCCCATTCGCTGCCCCTGATCCCATGCCCCAGCAGAAGGGCCTCTCCGGGCAGCAGCTAGTCCTCCTTGGGCGGTCTCAGAACAGATAAGAGGCTCAGCACTACGGTGTCGCAAAGGCCAGAGCCCCCAGCCGTGCAGGGAATGGAAGTCATTATTCACCCAGCCCAGGACTCAGCAAGAAAGCTAGTGTAGGGGGTGGGCCTTTGCAAAAAAGCTTCTGAATGGGGATGCAGCAGGGTAGGATCAAAAATGCCCGGTGCCTCTGCCTAGCTGTGGACGACTCTTGCCCTGAATTATTGCTCGTGGACCTGATCTCAGCCCCAGGGGTGCCCGGGAGTATCAGAGGTTTCTCTGGCTGATTGTGGTCTGCAGGTGGGGCAAAGCCTGTGCCCGAGGCAAGAAGCAGATGTCCTGTCAGGTTCCTGTCTGTTTTTGGAGCACAGCTGGGGGCAGCTGGAGGACAGAGTACAGCCAGTCTCTGCTTTCTGAAGAGGAAACTAACTACACAGCTCAAGCGCTCTCTGTGCTTAAGGGGAACTATCGAGTAAACAAAGGCCCAGAGCCGGAGTCTGCCAGCTCCAGCACAAGCTGTGACCTTGGACAGGTTACTTAACCTCTCCGAGCTTCTGTTTCCTAGCCCATACAATAGAAGAGATTCTCCCTATCTCTGAGGACTGTGGATGTGAAAACGGCCAGGCTGGAGCTGGGGTTACCCCTCCAAGGAGCCGGTTCCATCCTTCTGGCCACCAGCTCATCTTCTGAGATGGGCTCAGAGACCCAGACTAAGCCTGCTAGGCACTAAGCAGAGCCCTCAGCCCAGCCTGGGTGCCCCCAGCAGCGTGCACAGACTCTGTCCCTCCTCTCAAGGTGATCACAGACAAAATCTCTCCTTGACCAACGTTTCCACTGAAGCAATCAAAGACTGGCGCAATCGTTGCAAATTTGTTTTGTTTCGCGTGTTGTTTGCGGACACATTTTCAGGGTTGAAACAAATGATCCGAGCCCTTGCCAGGGTCACAGTTAGGTGGTGACGGAAGAGGCCGAGTGAGGTGGACACGGGCTGGGTTGGGAGGCATACACTTGCTGTGGAACATGGGGCCAGCCGTGCTGTGAGCCTTGGCATTCAAGTCTCTCCATCAGGACGGAGGGACGGACATTGGAACTTTCTCCACAGGAGGTCATGAGGGCAGATTGAGTAAAATCACATATGTGAAGCTCTTTGTGAAGTAGAAAGTATACACAAGAGTTAGCCGTGGTTAATATCCCAAACCAACCAGAAGAGGACACCCAGAATCCCAGAGCAGCGAGAACAAGAATCACTTTTTTAATTAGGACACATATAGAGTCAGCTCTCAATTATCTGTTGGCAAATTGTCCTCATTCCTGGCAAATGCTATCACCAAGATTGCTCAACGAAGTCCTCTGTTAACATTTCACAGCTTCTTATTTTGCTCTTATTTGCATGAGTCCCAAAGGGAATGAACGTCCTTTAAAGGCAAAATCGGTTAATATCCCCGCCCCCTTCTAGGGAAGGTGTTGAGCCATGAACACAGCGACCCGGGGGAGGATGGAGTATGGCCGGACTCTAGCTGAGAGCCAGAACCAGAGGTGATGTTCTGCACCCAGCTGAGCAGGTGATGGGAGGGAGCTCCGTCCCTGGGTTTTGTTTTGTTTTGTTGAGTATTAAAACTTCCCAGAACATCAAACACATCCATATTCAAACGTGAATACCAAAACGCATCCCAAAGTTGAAAATGAATGTTACTTAGGATTATTCATTATTTTGGAATGTCCATCATTTTTGGAGTATTCACACCCTTGCTCCTCTCCATTAACGAAGATAATTAAGAGTTGATTGTATTTGGGCTCCAAGACGGGAGAAATTCAGGACATTGCGATTTACTCCCTGTTGGGAACGACACCGGAAGCCATGAGAAGATTTGTCTGTAAACACCGGGTCCGAGTTGTGGTTGCCGATGCAAAGTGGCATAAAAGTAGCTCATCCTTAGTCAGGTAAGCATCCGACTCTTGATCTCGGGATCCTGAGTTCGAGCCCCACATTGGACTCCGGTACTGGGTGTGACGCCCGCTTTAAAAAAAAAATGTAAAACGTAGCTCATACTTCAAGACCAGACTGCATTATCCACACAGTGCACCCTGGCTTTTGTACCTGTCGGTGGCAAACAGCCATGCTGCACTACATGAGACACCTGGAGACCATCAGAACCGCACAGGACCTTCTGATTCCTTGAGCACGTCACAGAGGGACCTTGGGGTCCACTGCAAGGGGGCCAAGGGGCTGGACTCAGTCCCCCCCCCCCCGCCCCGCTTCACCCAGCCTGTCTCCGCCCACTTCACACACTGGCGCTCCATATGAGATCCCACTGGCAAAGGATACCATGCACTGAAAAAAAAAAGACAGTGTGAAAACCACTGGCTTCATCCAATGCCCTCACCGAGCCGTGAAGGAAACCCCGGTGCGCCCAGAGAGAAACAGCAGCCAGATCAAGGCAATACAATGACAGCCAAAAACAGAAAGAACCCCGTTCCCCTGACCCTGCGCTGTTTGCATTGAACAGAGCCTCCCAAATATTCATCAAAACCCAGGATTACCCAGGAAGGGGGGAAGGATTACCCAGGAAGGGGGGAAAATGCAGACTCCTTGGCCTAGCTCAGATCTGCTCTCCCTGCATTTCTGGCTTGGAACCCAGGAAACTGCATTTTCAGCAAATTCCCCAGGTGATTCTTAGGCATAGGAGACTTTTAGAACAATTTCCCACTGGCAAGGTCTATACCAGGATAAAATGGTTGTTTTAAGATGTTTGTTAAAAAAAAAACAAGGGGGAAACATGAGGTTTAAGGACACGGATCTTCCTCAAACAGACCAAGTGTCCTTGGGAGATTTGCTTTTACTTCCACGTGCCTCGGTTTTATTCTTCTTCAGCCGTGGGTCCTCCCCACTCAAAAATAAGACTTTGGATAAACCAGAACAAAGAGCCTTCCTTCCGGCTGAAAGGGAGGGACCTAATACACTGAGTCTAAATCCTACATTTTACACGTGGAGAGTCTTAGAGACGGGAAGTATCAGGCCCGAGGGCACACAGCTAAGAAGCGGCACAGGCAGCACCCGATGGTACCTTCGGAGCCTGGGTGCTCACCAAGAGGACAGCTTCCTGTGTCTTTACAGTATCTCTTCTAAAAGGGAACAGAGAGGGGTGCCTGGGTGGCTCAGTTGGTTAAGCGTAGACTCTTAATTTCAGCTCAGGTCATGACCTCACGGTTGGTGAGTTCGAACCCCACATCGGCCTCTGCACTCAAAGCCCAGAGCCTGCTTGGGACTCTCTCCCTCGCTCTCTGCCCCTCCCCTGCTCACTCTCTGTCTCTCAATAATAAATAAACTTTAAAAATATTTTAAAAACATAGGGCGCCTGGGTGGCTCAGTCAGTTGAGCACCCGACTTCAGCTCAGGTCATGATCTCGCAGTTCGTGAGTTCGAGCCCCGCGTCGGGTTCTGTGCTGACAGCTCGGAGCTCGGAGCCTGCTTTGGATTCTGTGTGTGTGTGTGTGTGTGTGTGTGTGTGTGTGTGTGTGTCTCCCTCTGCTCCTCCCTACTCACACTCTGTGTCTCTCTCTGCCTCTCAAAAATAAACATTCTTTTAAATTTTTGAAAAAATTAAAAAATAAAAGGGAACAGAGATGCTGGATACCTTGGGGTCAGTCAGTCCACAGCCCTGCCTCCCAGTGGTTCCCACACTGTTATGCCCTAAGAGGGTAACCATACAAGCTCAGTCTGCCCAAGGCCCAAGGCCTACACTTGCTTTCAAGCTAACGACCTAGCTCTGTCCTGCTCTTCGGCATCACCTCCTTTCTCTCATGCTGCTCCTCCCCTCCCCTAACAGTGATGTAGAGAGCACATACTCCTGAACATATAAGTGCCTGAGGCTCAGAGAAAGAAAGGGGCTTAGACTGGGCCCCATGGTCAGCCTACAGCAAGCCTGAGACAGCATCCAGGCCTCCAGCTTTCATGGGCTGCCTGGAGCGTCTCCCCTCTATAGTGTATACCCTCCCTCCACCGTCACCACCACAGCCCACACAACTCTGCCCTTCCCATCTCGGTCAGACTCTGGGCTGACCGAAGGCAGGGATGGATGGGCTCCTTCACAGGTACCGATGCACCAGTATTTCCAGCAGCACTTATCAGCGTCTTCTTGGCATCCAGAACTTGGCTGAATGGATTGAGGATTATCTCTCCCTGCCACTAATGAGGACAGTGCAGGCTCTGGCCCGGGCCACGGGCTGATAATCAGTAGGCGAAGGATTTATAGTGACTTTGGAGTCACCCTGCCTCGGCCAGCCCCATTGCTCTTCATTAAAGACCCATGCTGTCCAGGACAACCTTGGCGGATTGTGCATCCTGACGAGAGGTGTGTGAGACCGGGAGAATCACAGGCAAACCGGGCTGCCCCAGCTCAGACAAGGAGCGAGGGCAGGAAAGCGTGGCCTCCGAATTTCTGCCCCACATCCAGCCCTGGGAAGAGTGGTCTGGCTGTCCTGTGCAAGCCCAAATAAAAATCCAGGCAGTTTCTGGAACGTGTGTGATATTGGCAAGCTTCTCCTCACCCATGTGTCCAAATCAAGCTACTAGTGGCTGCAAATGATAATGTTGAGGGTGAAAGTGTTTTCAAGTCCCTCTCCCAGCAGAGAGGTCTAGAAGACACAATGGAGAGATGTCCCCCCGCCCCTTCCACCCCTGCCTTGTTCTTCCGGCTTCCCTGTTTGTATTTCCAGTCCCAATCCAAGGGAAGATAGGGTTGGGTGACCTCTTGCCATCCCGACAGGGCTCTAAGCCTATGCAAAGCTGATAGGAGTTAACTGTACCACCCAAGCCATCTGTGCCCAAGACACCCAGCCTGGAGTCACCATGTCCCTCTTAGACAGCCACGTCAACATTCATAACTCTCCGTATCTGGAGATGAACTCCCAGGTCAACACCAAAAGGTGAGGACCCATTGTAGAACCGCGTCTCTACTGCCTGAGCCATGTAAGTGCTCAGTAAGCATGAGTTACTCACACCAGCTTCCCCCGGACCCACGGACCCAATTATACCCAGGACACCTTCTCCTGATAATTCGGGGCCCTTCTCCATCAACATATTTACAGCTGAACTCACTGCCCCCCAACACGCTTCCCCTCCTGATACAGAAATGGTTCCACAGGTAAGTCATCTGTTCCCCCTTCCCACCTGTCCTACAGGCCAGGGGGAGGGGCGGCTTTATGCCCCCACGTCTCTCATCCGCTGTCATCCAAGTGACTCCTAAATCCACTTGCTTCTTTCCACGGACGCAGCTTTAGCCTGAGCTCTGTTGAAAGCAACATCTTTCTGATCAGGCTTCCCATCTTCAGATTATCCTCCTTCATCCACCCTACTCACTGTCACCGCTGTGATCTTCCTAAAACTCAGATCTGAGCATGTGGGTCAGAACCCTTTGATGATTTCGCATCAAGTGCCAACTTCTTAGCATGCATTGGAGGGCCTACACAGTCAGACCTACCATGATTCCCTAGACATGCGTCCTGCTGAACACCTGACATGCCCACGTGCCATGCACCCATCCTACAGGTTCGTAGTGATGGAAGCGGCTCTGTTGTGGAAGGCGTGCAGGGCTCTGGGCTCTTCACACATATCGTCCTGTTTAATTCTCACAAACAACCCAGCAAGCACTGGTTACTATCCCAATGGGGAAACTCGGGTTCAGAGGGCCTGAGGAACGTGCCCAGGGACACTGCAATGGCGGAGCCAGAGATCAAGACAAAACCATGCAGCCTCAGCTCTTATTCTCTGAGCACGTTTTCTTTCTTCTTTCTTTCTTTCTTTCTTTCTTTCTTTCTTTCTCTCTTTCTTTTGAGAGAGAGAGCGTGAGCATGAGTGGGAGGGGGGCAGAGGGAGAGAGAAAGAGAGAGAATCCCAATCAGGCTCCACGCTCTTAGCACAGAGCCCAACGCGGGGCTTGAACTCATGAACCGAGAGATCATGACCTGAGCCAAAACCAAGAGTCAGAGGCTTAACTGACTGAGCCACCCAGGCACCCCATCCCTGAGCCCGTTCTGACCTCCATGCTCTATTCATGCTGTTTCCGATCCCAGGAAACATTTCCTTCTTGCCCTCATCTCGTTTACCCTTCGAGGCCACTTCAGAAGCCAAGCCTTCTGTGACTCGTTCCCTCCTTCCCTCAGAAGGAACAATGTCCTACCTCGGGACTTTCTTTACACCTCACTTTCGGCACTGACTGGGTAGCGTCGGTTATTCCGGTCCCTTGTGCACCTGTTTGTCTCCCCCGGGCTCTAAGCTCCTTGTCACAGAAAATACGTCAGTCCCCACTCTGCATCCCCGCACCCAGCCAGAGGCCTTGGAGACACGGGGACCTGCCCCTGCCTGTGGCCGGCACCATCAAAGGTACCGTTCCACTCTCCCTAACAACCAGCTTAATTAGTCAGTGGGCTCAGACATAACCCCATCACCCCCAGTCCTCTCCCCGGAGTAGGACATGACAAGGCATTCTGGAAACTTCCCAGAATTCATTCTCCTGCATCAGGAGCTCGTCCTGTGCTGAGCAGCAGGAAAACAGCAGAAGTCCAAGACTTGGGCTTCCAGATGTGGTCTATCTTGCCCTGGCCCCTTCCCACTCTGCCTGGCATTATTTCGGTACCAGCTAGGGGCCTCTGAGCTGGCTCCTTCCTCCTCTTCAGGGAAGAAGATTTCTGCTGGCTTCTGGGGATGAGGGCGGATTCCTTTCATCTCCTATGAGGCAATTTGCATCCTCCAGGCTAGGAGAAAGCTGGCAATAAATATCCCCAGTACAAGTATGCTTAAAGCCTTCCCCAATTGGTCACTAATAGCAGAGCAGACGGCAACATTTGAGCCTTTTCTGCATGGCTGACCAGGCGGCTCCATGAGACTGACGTTGGCTGGGACCATGGCAATGACAGAGCTACAGGAGGCCCCAAATGCTCTCTCTCACCTGCATGACTCATGGGAAGAAGCAGATTCTAATCAGTCCAACTTCAGATTTGCAGAGCCTCCCTTCCCAGCTCTGGGATCCTTCACTCCAGGTGCTGTGTGGCTCCATTTTTGACAGTCCTGGGCTCGTGGTGGTGAGGCAAAGAAGAACAACCCTTTATGAAACACCTGAGTGTGCCAGGATCATTTACACATGATCCTCTCCTCATGGCAGCTTTGCAAAGTAGGCATGTCACTTCCATTTTCCAGATGAGGAAACTGAGGCTGGGAGTGGGTGAGGAATGGGGCCCAGATCATATTGCTAGTGACGGGGTCAGAGTTCCTTCCCTGGCTTGCCTGTCCCTGTGTTCTTTCCACTATCCGAGACCCAGGCCCTGGCAGGTACTCAAAGCAGGTCCCTGAAGTTATTCATCACTCATGCTTTTCCTTGCACGTTTCTCCTAACCCAGAATGACGCCTGTCCTCCACTGCATTCCCTATTATCGTGATTCCTCCTCCAGGAAGTCTCTAGGTTTCCTTCCTCCAGCCCTCGTGCTTGCAGTAGGCCTTTCTCAACCCCAAAGAACTTTATGTGACCTCACGAGGAGACTGAGCACTTTCTGCCTTGCAGCCTCGTGACTTGTGGCAAATGTGGCCATCCACACACTCGCAGTAAGTTTTTGCAGAATGTCCTGAGATTTGAAGCAGGCGGGATTTCACTGGGCTGCCCCATGCTCAGGCACAGGGGTGGTGGTGGCTGCTTCCCCAGGGCACTGGAGACCTTACTCCACCTGTTCCTGGGCCACTGGGCATCTCCAGGGCACCACTCAGCCTCTCAGAACCCTGCTCCTTTGCCAGTTTTCTCCCACTCTGAAGGAGCAGGGGAGGGTGGCTGTGTGCACATGTTTGCAGAGCACTGGGCTCCTTAGAAGCTGGGCAATCGTTCCAGGTGGCCTAGCTCCTGCCCAGGTCAAGCTGGGATTGACCCTAAGGACAGTGGTCACCTCCCTTCCGTCTGCTGCTGGAGCAAAGTCTTGGCCAAAGTGCCCAGTCAAGAGAGGAGACGGGGAGAGTGAGCCCCTCATGCCATCTCTGGACTGCCTCTGGTCTGACCGCTGAGCACAGACTGAAAAAAAAGGGATGTCAGGGACATGGGGACATCAGCAACCCTGCTTCCCATATCAGGCTCCAGTGCAGTGTGCACTGAGGCTTTCTCTCTTTGGTTACAGTAACCCCAAACCTCATGTTGTTTGCACCAGCCCACGCTGACCCTGTGCGTATTCCCTCTCACCACCACCATGGAACCACCGAATACCAGATCAGTGACTAGGGGAGAGGCACTAACACATACGCCCATAGAGGTATTCACCAAACACAGGACACTTAGAGTACCAGAAGGTATCCCCCAAGGATCTGGGGTTGACAGTTATGGGTGGCAAGGGTGGGTGACCTGATCCTGACATTAAGGACCCTGACCACCATGTACATGGGTCCACTGGGCCCTCTTCCTACTTGTTACACACACACACACACACACACGCACACGCACATGTGCGTGCACACACGTGTGCCTGCACACACCACAGCACCCAGGCCCCCAGAGGCACTGCTATAAAAAACTCTCACTCTGAGTAATTTGGCCCTCACAGCCTCAGTCTTCCATTCAAAACGCCTCTTCCCTCCCCAAGAAATAATTAGGAATTGAGAGGTGATTTCAGGTCAAGGGCCAGAGGTGTATGAGCTCATAGAGAATCATGGGGTCTTCAGCACTTTAAATATTTTACTGGAAGACACTGGGGACCTCCCAGAGCCAGATGGTGATGGTTCATTCCATGCTAATGTGTGCCGCAAGTCCCCCAAAAGAGTCTAAGGTGAGGGGCCGTGCGGTCAGGGCTGGGAGGGGGTGGCCCCTTCAGGGAGCCTCGTGGGCTGATGGAGATGAAGGTGGGAGGAGAGATGGGAATCTGGGTGGTGGTGGGGGGCTTTGAAGAAAGCAGTGTGGGCAAGTCGTGAGGAGGGAGAAGCTGACCTGTGAGGCTCCTGAGCAGAGAGCAGAAGGAAACAGCTGGCGGGAGGACGGGGCAGGCAGGGAGGCAGGAGGGGAGGTCTCTGAGCTGTGCTGCAGTGGGGGCGGGGGCGCTCTGCCCCAGGACCAGAGCCCTCCAGGGGCTTTCTGATGCCACCTCCCCGGGCCGGCTGCACCTGCACCTGTCCTTTTCAGCACAGAAGAGCTGAAAGCCCTCCTGCCACCTGCCGCCGCTGTGCCGCCCCCATACCTCCTCCCGCCTGCCAGTCACCAGCGCCTGCCTCGCTGCAGCCGTCCTGACTCAGAACCTGCCACATGGGGGGCACACATGGCTCATCAGGATGGGGCGTCAGAGCCCACCCTCCTCTGAAACCTTCCCAGCCAGCTACCCCTCCTGCTTCCTGCAGTTTGAAGAGAAGGCCCCGACTGGCCTCCAGACTCTTGCTTCCCACCTGCTGAGCAGGTGGAGGGAGGTCTCCGTGCTGGGAGCCTTCAGAGCCAGGCTCTAATCCCCACTGAGCCACTGCAGGACCTTGAGGCTGGCGCTTCTCCTCTTGAGCCCAGTAGGGAGAAGCACGTCCCTCCCAAGTTCAGTGTCCTAAAGGCCCAGCTGGAGTGTTGGGAAGGTGCCCTCTTGGCCTGAAAAGTCCGCAGCAGCCTGGGCATACAGGGAGCGTGCAGGCTGCCCACAGTCACCTCGGGGGCTCTGCAGGGCCCCTCCCTTCCTGGGACAGCCGACAGGAAAGTGTGCCCGCAGCCACCACTGGGACCACATCTCACTCCGTCTGACCCACCAAGTGTGTTTCCATCAGGCCCTCCCTTAGAGTTTCCCTTAGACTTTTCGGTCCTGGCCAAGGGCAAGAGAGAGTGCAGTCTCCGGTGGGTTCTGTCACTTCCCAGGGTCTCTGTGCTGACAGCTCGGAGCCTGGAGCCTGCTTCGGATTCTGTGTCTCCCTCTCTCTCTGCCCCTCCCCCACTCGCACTCTCTCTCTCTCTCAAAATAAATAAACATTTTAAAAAGATAAACATTAAAAAAAATTTTAAAACGAAAGTTAGCTATTAGTAATTCTACAACAATAAAAATATTATTTATAATACATAGCTAGTTGTATGTATTTATATAATAACATAGTTATATAGATAATGACTATTTATATAATAATGAGTGCCAATAATTATTACACCTCCTGTCATTCCCCCACAGTGGCCAGTGCTGGACTCCACCCTGAACCCTGACTTAGTGTTGTTGACCACCAGCTGGCAGGAGGCTATGTAAACTTAGGGGAGAACCAAGAAATTGCTTTCCACTCCAAAGATCCTCATCCTCTCTTTAGAGGGTCTGAGGGGAATGGTTGTGGGGTTGATTGGGGTGAATACAAGTTTATAAATAAAAATCCAAGTTCCAAACCCTTCATTTAATAACCAACATGGGACAGTGGCAAGAAAACAGGGTTTTCTTATTTAAAAAAAGACACTGGGGTCTGAATTATACCTGGGCCCATTGTGTGACCTTGAAGTGCACCTGGGCCCACTACATGACCTTGAATGACACCTAGGCCCACTGGGTGACCTTGAATTGCATCTGGACCCACTAGGAGCCTCCGTTCATCTGTGAAATGTGGATAGTAACACCTAACTAGCAAGAATTGGTTAAAGTAGGTCTTCCATGAATAATTCAGTTATTTTTATCCTGTAAAGCCTGACTCCTTGAGACGCTGTCCCTTCCCCCTGATTTCTCACTTCCCTCCTTCCGTGTAGTGTGCTCAGCACAATACCTGCCTAATCAGTACTTTATATCATAAAAACAGTTTTCCTTCATGACCGCAGATCTCAGGAGCCAAACTAGCATAGGTAGGCCACAAGGTCACAAGCTTGAGTTTATTTGCTGCTTACACACCGGACCAGGTGCTGAGAATACAAGATGAAAAAGACAGCCGTGGCCCCTACCCTCCAAGAGTTTACCCTCCGTTTCTCATTTACTTCGGTTCCTTTCTGTGTCTGATATACAGTAAGTGCTCAATGAAGGTTTGAAGAAATTAAGGGAGATAAGAAGGAAGAAAAATGGGGAAGTAGGGAAGAGGGGAGAAGAGAGAAGATCCCCCTTCGGTGACAGGCAGTGCCTAGAGATACAGGCAAAGCTCATGGAGAAGAACTTGGCCTTCGGTGCGGGCAGGGCTGGTCAGGGAGACCCTGGGAGAGGGGTGAGGGGTGATTCCAGAATGACGGAACACCGGTGACATGGGACAACATGAGTGAACGGCGGGCACAGGTGATTATTGAGCACCGAGAGAGAAGGGAGTCAGATTTTGGAGAAGCCTGTCAGGTGCCTATGGGCAGTGGGAAGCCGTTAGAGTTTCCACCCTTAGAAAAGGGAGAGCACATGAGGAAAACGGTGCCTTAGGAAGAACCCTCCAGGGCAGGACCTGAAGGCATTCACAGACTGTTGAAAGAAGCCAGGTTGAGGTGGTGAGGGCCCGGACTTCGGATTATAGCGATAGGAATGGAGAGGAAAGGGTGCATCTGAGAGGTGCTGTGGGGGAGGGCTGGGCCACACTTGGTGATGGTGACAGATTGAAAACAAAGCAGGAAAAGGAGGTTACCCTGACTGCCAGGCTTCACTGCAGAAGAAGGCCAGGGGGCACAATGAGAAACTGAGGCAGAAATCCTGGGATGGATGGTGCAAGGGGTGTCGAGTCGGTGCAGCACATGCTCTGTGCCCAGATCAGAGCCGTCTGGGTGTGGTGGGCGAACAGACGTTAGCTCCTGGAGGGAAGGACCACGCCGTATCTGTCTGCTTCTCACGAGACCGTGCGATGCCTGCCTGATACCAGGTCTCAATAAATGTGTGAATCAACAGATGTTCTCAAGGAGCTTCCTGGCTGCTTACCATACCACCCAGGAGGTTCTAGAAAAGATCCCAGGCTCATTTGCAGTTCACATCCTCAGAGTAGGAAAGACAGGGAGCAGAAAACGGGATATGAGGGAATGGGTGAAGACTACCTTTTGGGCAAGAAACGACAACGGGGGCTTGTCCACTGTGTTCCTAGAGGCGCTTAACCCTGAAAGAGAAGCCTCAAGGTGTGCCCTATGGGTGAAAAGACAGCATGCCCCGTCCCTCCATGTCCCCTCCACCCACAGCACCGTGACTTTTATCTGCTGTAGATAGTGACACTCCACTCATGATTCTGTTTGAAAAAGCATCTCATTGATTTGAAAGAAAAAATATTCCTAGTGGCTTGTATTTAATGCACAGAAAATAAAATTAGATTGAAAAAGGAAATTGTCAGAGCACCAATCCTTCCCTCCCAAAAAATGAATGGGTGAATAATGTCGTTTGAGTGGTGTTTCTGAGGCTGCTCTCCTGTGTATCTGTCTCCCCACCCTGCCCCACCCAGAGACATTCTTTTCATTTTATTTTATTTTATTTTTACATTTATTTATTTTTGAGAGACAGAGCATGAGCCAGGGAGGGGCAGAGAGAGAGGGAGACACGGAATCTGAAGCAGGCTCCGGGCTCTGAGCCATTAGCACAGAGCCCGACGCGGGGCCTGAACTCACAGACCGCGAGATCCTGACCTGAGCCGAGGTCGGATGCTTAACCCACGGAGCCACCCAGGTGCCCGAGACACATTCTTTCCATAGAAAAGTCGAAGGGATCCAAACAGACCCCACGTGGGTGCCCAAAGCTCTCTGAAGCCTGGGGGTATGTTCTTCCCTGCCCCTCCTGGCTGCTCTCTGTGGGCTCAGGGCTTATCCTGGGGGATCTTGTAGCTGCCCCAACTCCTGGCTCTGAGACACTATCCAAAGTGGGTTGTGACCACTCAGCGTCCTCCTCCAGGACCAGTCTCCTGATGGCAGCCCCTCTCCTCCCTCAGGGCACGGCCCTGCTCCCACCCTCCGCTTTCCCCGCACCACCCAGGGCTCACCCCCACCCCACCCGCACCCCCTCGGGATGCTCCCTGTACCCCCATTCTCTGTTGTCCTCCCCCACACCCAGAGGAAGCGGGACTGGAGGTGGGAGAAGGTGACACTTCCCACTGCAGGCTCCACACCATTTGTCTGGGGCCCTTCTCCATCTAACCCCTCCACCCCCAGATGACAACCTGCTAATTCTGAGAACACGATCTCTGGCAGCCATTGCGGCTGTCTTGACACTGTCTTTCTCGCAAGAAAGATTTTGATATAAGAGAAGGAGCTGTGAAATCATCATCGAGCCAGGGAAAAAAGAGCCTCAGAAAGGAGTGCCCCTCCCAGCCCTCCCTTCTCCTCCCCTCCCCCCCCCCTCCTCCCCCACCTCCTCCCTCCCTGTCTCCCTTCTTCTGGCCTCTCCAACCCTCCCCTTTCTCTCCCCTCACCCAGTCCTCTTCCGCTTTCTCCAGCTACCTGCCCCCCTCCCCCACTTCTCCTTTCTCTCCTCCCTTCTCTTTCTCCTTCTTTCTCTCTTGCTTTGGTGCCAGAAACGGTCTAGTTACAACAGAGAACTTGAAGAGACTGAGAGGAAAGAAATAAATAAACCCACCACACATAGCTGATTAAAATGTCCTATGAAATCTAATTTGTAAAGCTCAAATCAGAATAAAAAGTGTTACTCCCACAATTCAGGGCCAATTTGATTTTTAATGAGACTCCTCAGAGACCCAGCCAAGATCTCATCAGGTTGTAAACGCAGCTACCTTCCCCCCTGCCATGAGTTCTCTGATGTGGATTCCGCGGCTCCTCTCGGGGAGCCCCCGCACCCACTTGGCCACCATGCCCAGCTTCCCTCGGGTTCTGTATACGTCAGTCACCCCCTTATTGGGGTCTTCTGCTGCTAAGAGCATGGCCTTACCTGTGGTCCAAGCCTGGGGTATTGTGTCCCCAGGATGGGCAACACCTAGCATCCAGGACCTCCGTGTCTGTCCCTGACTCTCCCACGTCGGCGAGAAGAGGCCGTGGCAACAACCTGCCCACCAGGTCCACCTTCCCTCAGCGTGTATCTGTATCTGCCAGGCAGGGCGTGGGAAAGAATGCGGGCTTGGAAGCCACATGGACCCCCATCGAACCCCAGCTCCACCGCTCATTAGCTGTGTGATCTTGGGCAGCTTACTTTGCCTCTCTGATCCTGTTTACTTTGCCGTAAAATTGGGATATTTCTGCCCTGCAATGTAACTATGCAGGTAACGGAATGGAGGCCGCTGTGGGTCGGGGGCTCAGGAAACGTCGGTGTCCTGTTGTCCGTTCGGCTGTGGCCTCCCGGGGAAGAGGGATCACGTCACCCTGCTTCCTCAGCATTCCCCGCAGGACCAGCTTAGGGATCTGGGCACAGCACAGCTCAGCAGGTGAAAACACGGTCTTCAGAGCCAGAAAGTCTTCGTCTACAGCCCTAGTCCTGCCGGGAGACAATTCCCAGATGATTTAGTTAACCTCCAAGCCCCTGCGAACTGGGGCTGGTGAGATCCCGGTGTGATGGTTACTGTAACAACTAAAGGGGATACATGCTCAGTACTTGCTAAGTCATCACCAAGCACAGCTCCTGTTCATATTTTTTACCTCCTCAGTCCTCATTTCCACGTCCGGAAAACAGGGATCAAAATAGTAGCTACCTCATAGTTTGTTACGAAGATGAAAATAGTAAAGAGCTAGCATTTGAAAATCTCACAGCAACGCCTGGCATATTGCATGCACTGTGGGTGTGTTTGTGTAATAAAACATGAACTGGGGCGCCTGGGTGGCTCAGTGGGTTAAGCGTCCAACTCTTGATTTTGGCTCGCGTCATGATCTCACTGTTCGTGGGTTTGAGCCCCGCATCAGGCTCTGTGCCGACTGCATGAAGCCTGCTTGGGATTCTGTCTCCTTCTCTCTGCCCCTCCCCCACTCGCTCTCTATCTCTCAAAATAAATAAACACTAAAAAAAAAAAAAAAAAATAGGGGCACCTGGGTGGCTCAATTTGTTGGGCATCCAACTTTGGCCCAGGTCACGATCTCACGGTCTATGAGTTCGAGCCCCGCGTCGGGCTCTGTACTAACAGCTCAGAGCCCGGAGCCTGCTTCGGATTCTGTGTCTCCCTCTCTCTCTGCCCCTCCCCTGCTCATGCTCTGTCTCTCTCTGTCGCAAAAATAAATAAAAACATTTTTTAAAAATTTTAAAGAAAATCAAAATAAATAAAATGAATACATGAACTGACCTGCTGTGATGGCTCAGTGCCTTCTTGCTCTGAGGTGTCTAGGGGAGAGCTGGGGGTCACCCTGGCGATGTTCCCCCAGGTGACAGTGAGGCCAGAATTGGGTGTGCCATCGCAAAGAGAGGGACAAAGAGGGTGAGTCGAGGTGACTTCCAGCTCCTGCCAGCACACTCTGGACCACACTATACCACCACGTGTCCTGTGGAATTTGGCCGTAGGCCCGAATTAAACAGTAATATCTTTCCCAGGTTCTCGGGTTTTTAAGCAAACCACACCACTCCCCCCCGACCTTGCCTTCTTGAGGCACCTCCCAAGGATGCTCGCAGCTGGAAGGCTCTCTCCTCCTCTGCCCTGTTGTGGCACAAGCATGTGGCGGTAGGTAGGAGCCAAATGGAAAGTGGCAGAGATCGTCCCAAGCACGGCGGGCACGGCCTCTTTGGGGGCTGGGGGAGGCCGCCTCACAGTGTGAATGTGTGTTAAGGATGGATGAGCAGGGAGGCTGAGCCGAGAGCCAGCTGCTGAGAGCAGGGAATTAAGCAGGGAGCAGACAGGAAGTGCCGCTGGGCTGCAGGCAGGAAGTCAGATGCTGGCGAGGGAGAGAGAGCTGCTTATCCCCTGGGCCAACTGCTCTGCTTAACTTGAGGAGAAGCCGTCCAGGCACTGCTCCCTGCACTAACTGACCCCTGTGCTTGTCTCCTTCCCAGGCCAAGTATACTCCTTCAGCCAGCAGCCCCAGGACCAGGCCGTGGTGTCGGGCCAGCCAGTGACACTGCTGTGCGCCATCCCCGAGTATGATGGCTTCGTTCTGTGGATCAAAGACGGCTTGGCTCTGGGTGTGGGCAGGGACCTCTCAAGTGAGTACCCCCAAGAGCTCCCTGGGAAGGCCTGGAACCCCTTCTCGCATGACCCACCCACCCCCCTGGGGAGAACCCCATCTTCGTTGGTACTTGGAGATCAAATCTCCAGCTCTCGTGGAATATCCCCCGGGCAGAGTCAGATTAAGCAAGCCCTGGGCCCGGGATCCATGGGACTTCAAGGGCCCTCTGACTCCTGGTAAGGAATTACAAGTAAGCCCTCAATTCTGGTGGTCGGTCCTGAACCTAATAGACTTTTGCTCCAGAGGGTCTATTCTAAAGTCAGACACGACTCCTGTAGAGTCACATTTCCAAAGGTAAAGTGTCCCCGTATCTGGGTCCAAAATGTATTCCCCACTTACATCACAGCCTGGCTTTTCCTAGCTCCCATCGATCAGAGGGAGCCAAATAAACTGAAAACTCACAACCAAACTGCTTGGTTTTAGGGGTTAGCATGTGATGGGAAGAAAAGAAAAGGAGCATTTAAAGTACAAACCCTGTTGAGCCCCCTGCCCAGGCTGGTGTCGAGCAGAGATGTCCTAGTAGGCTCCTGTGGCTGGCATCTGACCTCCCTGCTCAATGCCACAGGCCCTGTCATCTGTTAACGATTGTGGATGTCAGTCCTTAAGCTCATACAGATGTCTTTGCGGTCCATCCTCTCTCCCTGGGGAGAAAAAAGAATATAGCATCATCCTCCCGGTCACTCAGCCCCCAGCAATTATCATTCTCCCCTGGGGAAAGTAAACATGGGACTGCTGGGCTTAGCATAACCTATAAAATTCAGAACAAGAGATCTGGGCGTCCCTGCCATTGGGGAACCGCTGAGGGTGGAGGTGTAGAAAAACATACGTATTCGACTGAGAAGTAGCTTTGCTTCTCTCGTGGCGTACAGCTGCAGGAAAGTAAAAATCGAAGTGCACTCGGGAGCATGATGGTTGGGAAATTAATATTTTAAAATGTGAGTTATGTCTTGCCAAAAATGTATATTGAAACGTCATAGCCGTGGTCAATAGCATCGCTGGGTTGGAGTGCTGCAGCCCAGCTGAGCATGGGTAAAATACACAATAATATCTCCAAAATATACTGTGCTGCCGTAAAATTTAAGCATTATGGGAACCAGTCAATTTCAGGGGTTCTGAACTTCCTTACCCTAGAGAAATCTGGGGGAATGATATCACCTTCCCAAACTAGAACCACTTATGCTTCACGTGGCTCTGAACTTGGTCCAGCATCTTTGCTAGTTAAGGAGGTACTCTGGGTTCCTAGTCAGTGGTTTGCAGCCTTCGGTCAAGGACTGGGGTCTTTTGGCCAAGAGGTGGCCAAGAGGAAGCCCCAGGTCACCACAGATGTTCATCACCTCATGGAAAATTGACCTTCTGGAATCCATTCCGTGAACGACTTTTGGGATCAGGATTGCGTCAATGGGGTTTTAAGGAACTGGGGTCGACTTCCTCTCTGATTTGACTCCATTGATACAAATAAGGCTGTCCCTGTCCTTGCAGAGCCAATAAATTCAAATTCCCGGGAAAGTAGTTTCTGTGTTTGATCACCTGTCCCCCGAAAAAGCATCACGACAATAATGACAGAGACTCACATGCTCAATAAATACCGTTTGCTTCCCAGACAAGAAAGTGAGACTAACAGATCAAAATTCAATCCAGCAAGGATTCGCAGAGGACTTAATACTGCACAGCTTTTCCTGTGGGGAAACTGAGGCCCACAGTGGCAAGACTTTAACCTGCCGCAGGTCTGTCCTCTTCTGTTTTGACTATGTGGCCTGGCTCCATCCACCAGCATTCACACCCTAACTGAAGCTCTGTCTTTCTGGTCACAGAGGCTGGAAAAAACATTCAAAGGAAATGATTTATAAATATATGCCCTCATATTGATAGAACATTCTTCATCAAAGAAGCTCAAATAATTCTCAGACATTATGTCACAAATCTACAGTGATCTACAGGGAGAAAAAGCAGGATTTCTCCCCTTTATTTGACAGGTAAACAAAGTCACAAGTCTAGAAAGAAACTGATTCAAACATATACCGAACCTCAATGTGTGGGATCCTGGCTCCTAATGCCCCAAAACCCTAACACCCTGTCTGTTCTCACTTTTAAAGATGGAGACCTTTCTGGTTACCCTGTCTCACTGTCGTTTTCCTTTAAACCAGCATCTATGGGGACACCTAGGTGGCTGAGTCGGTTGAGCATCTGACTCTTGGTTTCGACTCGGGTCATGATCCCAGGGTCATCCCACGCTCGGTGCGGAGTCTGCTTGAGATTCTCTCTCTCTCTGTCTCCCTCTGCCCCTCTCCCCCACTCATGCTCTCTCTCTCTAAAAAAGTTTTTTTAATAAATAAATAAACCAGCATTAATAGACTTACTGTGTGCCACACACTTAACATGGATTATCCCAGTTAATCTTCACCATGAGATAGTGGTGACGAAGCACAAAGAAGTTAAAGTAACTTACCCAAGACAACAGAGCTAGGAAGTAACAGAGTTGGCATTTGAGCCCAGGCACTTTGACTGGAGAACCCAGATTCCCCAACATCTTGCTTCCCCTGAGGGCAGCAAGAGAGAGTAATGATACTGTGGAAGGAGCTAGAACTTGCTCAGAATCTATGCTTCTGGGCCTGTGTTTTCCAAAGATGCTGCCAGTCCTTGCGAGAGCGTCTCAGCTCGTTGCCTAATTAGGCAAATACAAACAAACCCATCACTGATGTTTTCAGCAGCTCGTGAGAGCGAAATCCTGCTGCTGATAGCCTGCAAGACAACAAAAACACAAGCTCCAGCCAAGATGCCTGCAGGAGACCAGGGACTAATCAAGGACAGCGGGATCCAGAGGCTGGGCCGGAAGGGTTGGGGGCGGTGAGCCAGCTACATTGAGGGCAGCAGCAGGGAGAGGGCTGGACTGGAACCCATTCCCAGCCCCTCCTCCTGGCCCTGGGGAGAGCCAGCTTAACTTACCTGGGCTTCTTCCCAAAGCCCAGCAGAGGGCAGGAAGGGCGGGCAGGAGGGGAGGTGATGCTCTTGGGGGTAGAGCTGATTGCCCTGTGAGCATCTCTGGCCAGGCCAGAACAGCTGTGCAGGGCGGGCCGTTTGGTTGCACGATGGGGACGATGGAGCCATGAAGACATGAGATGAAGGGCTCAGCCACACAGGAAGCCCCCAGAATACTTACTGGGAAAGATCACCACTATCTCCCTGCCGAGGAATGAGTGCCTGTGACCCCTGTACAGCTCACCTTTGGGGAGCCCTGCCCTGTCTCTGCAAGACCCTTAGCTTATGATGGGAGGGGTTAGAGCTCCAATATGCCATCTAGAATAGAAATCTCCTCTGCAGTGCTCCTGACAGGTGATCACCAGCCTCTGCTTGGATACAGCCACTGATGGGGACCTCACTACCACCTGTGGCAGCCCAGATCCTTGTGGGACATTTCAAATTGTATTAAGAATATTCCAAAGTATTTCCCCATGTGGTGCTAATGCAATCCCTGGGAGCTACTTGAACACATCTAATCCACACTTAGAGACTGAAATACTGGAGAGCTGTTGCATAGCCCAGTCTCTCTGTTTCTGTCTCTCTCTCTCTCTGTCTCTCTCTCTCTCTCAACTTGCTTAAGCCCTCATCTTCTCTTTAAAAGGCCAGATATGGCGAACCCCCTCCTCCTATGGCACATTTCTGAGAATTCACACTGTTCTGGTGAAGGTCTTTCAGAAAGAGGAGTGGTTTGGGCTGCTGGAGGGTGGGTGGAAGGAAGAGAGCAGGAGGAAGTATCTGTAAGAGGCTGGCGGGGGAAAGGCAGAGCTCAGGTATGGGGACGATGGAAAAGAGACCCTTCTGGGAGAGACTACAGAGGTCTAGGGCCCAAGGCCTGGGCCAGACGACCTGCCAGCCACGACTTGTGTAGGCATTTGCATTCACCCTACACAGCAGCAGGAAAGCTGATTAATGTTCTCATTCTCAAATTTTTATTTATCCATTATGCATCGCCAGTAGTGTAGGGGACCCCAAATTCCTAAGTGTCCTGAGTACCTCGTAAGTGCTTAATCAGGTCCTGGGGTCTGGGGTAGGTAGGAGGAGTGACCAGAAAAGTACCCTTTATGGTTCAAAAGGGCCCGAGGATCCCAGGCATTGGTAGGATGCGCTGGGATTTCTACTTGCTGTCCATCCTGAACAAAACTTTCCCCCTAAATTCATTCTTGATTCTGTTCCAGAGATTTCTGGTTTCTTCTCTCTCTCATTCTTACTCTGTCTGCTCTCTGTGGCTCTCAGCCTGGGTCTCTCTGTCTCTCTGTGTGTCTCCTTATCAAAATGCATGTCTGCTTGGTAAACCACAGGGCTGAGCACACCACTTTGCAGGGTATTGTCCCCGCTGTGTCTGCCCACACTTGGTATTTCCATCTCTGCTCTCTCCTTCCTCTCTGATAATAGTTCCTCCAACATTCCTGAACCTACACACACACACACACACACACACACACACACACTGTCCAAAAGCCAGGGAAAGCTCTCGTTTTTTCTCCTTACACCAAGACCGGCCCCTCCTCAGATGTCCCACCCCCTCCCCTATTTGTCCTGAATGCCTCCTCCACCCCGGCCCCGCCCCCCTTGACCTGCCTGCTGTCTCCACAGGTTACCCACAGTACCTGGTGGTAGGGAACCACCTGTCAGGGGAACATCACCTGAAGATCCTGAGGGCGGAGCTGCAAGATGATGCCGTGTACGAGTGCCAGGCCATCCAGGCAGCCATACGGTCTCGCCCCGCACGCCTCACCGTCCTGGGTAAGAACCGTTGACACTCGGGGGCAAAGATGCTACGGGAAGCACACGGGCTCAGCTCCAGAAGGGCATCCCCACGGGACAAGCCCCAAGGCGTTATCCCACGTGGCTCCGTCCACTGCCGCCCCATGGTGGCAGTAACCCCCCTTCTCCCCCAAGAAAGGGAAAGGGAAAGTTCCTGCTCTGGAAATCAGGCCAACACTAACTGACCTGTGACCCTGTCCGACCCCAGTGTGTTTGACTCCAGCTGAAGGGGCTCCTGAATGCTTATTTGTTCAATCAGGAAGCGCATTCTGCATGCACGATGGGTGTCAGACCCTGTGCTAGGCGGTGGAGATACAGAGAAGACCTATGACACAGCCTCCACATCCTCGAGCCTGAGTCCCGTTCTTTCTGGGTTGACTTCCCAGTAGGTGCTAACGAAGCGTGATTTCAGCATCGCCTCCGCCTCTCCTGTTCCTTCCCCACCCTTCACTGCTCCCTGCGAACCCCAGCTCCTTTCCTAAATCATCCCTGGGAGAATTCATTTCAGGCCCTTATCCCACATCAGACCTCCGCTCCTTGGTCTTTCTCCATCTTGGTTTCCCAGGATCCCAGTACCCCCTGGGACTGGGCACTGCCTGAGAGGTCCCCACTCCTTCACTCAGGCAGACCTGCCTGAACACAAGTGAGCGAGCTCACCTGCCTCTTAAACTGCCTCATTCCGATTTCAAGTGCAGCCCCCGTCAGCTCCCTCCTCCGGCCAGATGTTACTGAGGACCAAGGCCCCTGGGAACCGAGCCGTGCACATAAGGCATAATAGCAAACATATGCATACGTTTTACAGCACCTCTCAAAGCACTTCCCCTTATGTTATCACCTCAGCTGTTCTGCGCAAGGCTATGGCACAGGGATTGTTGCCCCAGATGAGAAACTGAGGCTCAGAGAAGCCAAGGGCCCCGCCCGGGGTCTCCCAGCTAGGGCTCCCACACCACCGCACTGCCTCCTCGGTGAGTCTCCTCCAGGCCAGGTGTGGGACAGGCACACGCAGCGAAACAGGGGAGCCTGGGCTCCACCCTGCCCGCCTCTTAGCTGCTGCTGTCGAGGTTTGACAACAGGGTCGGCAGCTGGGGTTCTGCCTCCTCACCTGATAGATAAGGCGCATGGCTGCTCAGGGATGAAATATTTAACAGCGTGTCAGGTTATCTTCAGATCTACACGACAGCACACAGGGCAGATTATCCCAAGCACGGCAACAAGTCCCGGAGGACCACTTACCGGGCTTGGCTTCTTGAGACAGGAGGCAGAGCTCAGGGCCAACCTCAGAAACCTCCCTCCACCTCCGAGTCTCTTCTTGGCCTGGGATGAAGGAAAGAAAACATACACCAGGTCTGGCAGGGTAAATAAGCTGGGATAGCTTGGTCCCGAATGGGGTCCTGAATGGGTCCAGAAAAGTAACCGGGCATTGTAAAGGAGAGGCAGACATCTTCTTCATTCCCGAGATGGGGCTAAAAACAGAACGGGTCTACAGTTTGGTGTGGAGGCTGAGGGAGGAGAGCAGGGGGATTTAGCGCCTAAGTGATTTTCTGGTTTTTTTGGGTACTGAACAATGCCGGAACAGATTTGTTAGCGCAGTTATAGGATCATCCTCTCCAAGGGTTACTCAGCTCCCCATCCTTAGAAGGATCCGCCTTTTGCTGCCTTGTACCCCTTCTAGAAGGTACCAAAGGATGCTAAATCGAGAAGATTCTAAGCACTGCCCACCGCTGACTTCACATGTATTCAGGACCTACACTAAATAGAGACGGACCTCGTCCTCAAGTTCTTGTCCTGGCCTCAGAGCTTTGCCCGCTCCCACTCCACCATTCACAGCCTCCCTCCTCTCTGCTATCTCGAGTCCAAATTATTCCCTGTGTTTTACAGATGAGGAGATTGAGACTCAGAGAGCAAAGCCACTCACGGCTTCATTACCACCCAAAATAGACTCCAGATTTTCCAACTCCAAACCAGTGCTGTCTGCGTGCCCAAGTGCCAACAGAATTTCCTTTGTCTGGTTGCTTAAGAGCCGGGCTCCTGAGAGCGGGGCCTTGGAATCTGATCTGAACATCAGTTTTGTCTTAGGTCACTCCTAAAAGGCACTCATTCCCCCGTCTTGCTCTGGTTGGCAGTGCCTTCTGGGCACAGAGCTGGCTTGTTCGGGGGAAAATGTTTACAAGTCTGGAAGGCAGTGGAAGAGGAAGAAGGAGGAGTTTCCAGGTGACCCCAGACGATGAGCCTGGTGGATTCTGGAGAGCCGGAAAGGGACCTTTCCTTCAGACTCTACTGACACCACTCCTAACAAACTAACCTGAGGCAAAAAAGAGCTGCCCCAGGCTCCGCCTCCAGCCCTTCCTGACCACCCTGGGTCCCCACCCCTGAGCTGGTCCTTCAGGTCCGCACCCCTAAACCGGCTCTGTAGGTCCCTACCCCTCTAATGGCCCAGCAGGTCTGTGCCTGAGGCACCCAGCCTGGCTGAGTTTCTTTTTTTTTTTTTTAATTTTTTTTTTAACGTTTATTTATTTTTGAGACAGAGAGAGACAGAGCATGAACGGGGGAGGGTCAGAGAGAGAGGGAGACACAGAATCTGAAGCAGGCTCCAGGCTCTGAGCTGTCAGCACAGAGCCCGACGCGGGGCTCGAACTCACGGACTGCGAGATCATGACCTGAGCCGAAGTCGGCCGCTTAACTGACTGAGCCACCCAGGCGCCCCTGGCTGAGTTTCTCTATAATATACAGCCCCACCTGCTGCCCTGAAGAGAAGCCCTTCTTGCAGAAGCTGACCCAGCCTCCTGGAAGGGGAGCTCTGGTCTGCTCCCAGTGGTGAATAGACAGAGCAGCTACAGCGGGAAGGGGTGTTTTCTACCCTGGCCAGCCAGCTTCCCAACCAAGACCCCATCTGCTTTGCTGTGACATCTCAGCCCGGGAAAATGTCCCAGCCAGTTCCCCGGCGGGGGGCTGCCTTCCCTGTGTTCCAGGAATGAGAGAGCTTCCTAATTTAGTCTGTATTTGCCTGAGATAGATTTTTAATTAAATAAAGTAAGAGCCTGATTAGAACCTGCGGAAGATGTGAGAACAGAATCAGATGGTATTCCAGCAAAATTGCAAAGCAAACACTTTGGCTGGAACAGAGGGAGACCCCTGGGGGTCTTCCATCAAAGCACCAAGTGAGGAGGGCAAATACGAGAGATTGTATAGCCAACAGATGTGCATTGTTAAAATATGCATCTGCCGGCAGCCTGCTTGGAGAAGCCAGAGGCCAGCTCTCAGAGCCTGCTCCAGGGAGGGTGTGGGGACCCAGCCCCGGCAGCCAAGCCTAGAGTCACAGACACATTAATTAGCCTTGTGTTTCCAGCTCTCAGATGCAATCAGGCAAGGAGCAACTTCGAGCTGAGCGTCTGCTACCCTGGGAGGCAGAGGGAGGGAGCTAGGGGACCAGGAGGGGAGGAGAGGGAAGGGGCAGAGCTTGTGAGGCTGAACAAGGCAAAGACTCCGGGGCAGGTTGAGGTTAATGGCCAGGCTGCACTCCCTCTGTGGCACAGAGGACCATGCCTTGACTCTGGAGACAGGCATCTTTCCATACGCAGAACATCTCAAGACTCACGGTATCACAGAGCAGCGGACTTGGAGACAGCAATCGTGGTCTTGCCACTAAGCAGGTGTGTGATCTTGCCCTGTTGCCCAGCCTCTCTGGGTCTCAGTTCCCTCATCTGTAACATGAAAGTGGTGATAAATAAGACAGCCTCTAAGAACCGTCCAGCCCCCAGGGTGCCTGGGGGGCTCAGTCAGCTGAGCGTCCGACCTCGGCTCAGATCACGATCTTGTGGTTCGTGAGTTCAAGCCCCACGTCAGGCTCGCTGCCGTCAGCGCTGAGCCCGCTTTGGATCCTCTGTCCTCCTTTCTCTGCCCCTGCCCCCGCCCCACTTGCACTCTTTCTCTCTCTCTCAAAAAAATAAGCATTAAAAATAATAATAATAAAGAAATAAAGAAGTGTCCAGCTCCCAAAAAGCCTACAATAAGGAGTCAACCTCGCTGCACCAACTAGTTTAGGAAAATGGTCCGTCCCCACCGCTGCAACCAGAATTCAGGTGATGAGTGCAACACCGTGGACAGCATCCCACTTTGAGTCGGGAGAGGGGACCTCTCAAAGTCCTGCCCAGCCCTGGGGTTCTGGACTTGACTGCACACCTTAACCCCACAGTCCTCCCTCTGTAGCCAGCTTCCCGCATACCCAGCCATGTCTACAGGGACCCCACTTAGGTGGACATCACAGGACCCCCCCTTGCACATGTGCAAAGCTGCGGTGTAGGAGGAAGAGCCGTGGGCCGGAAGCAGAATTCCTGCACGCGGCTCACCGTGTGTGTGACCTTGGTGAGGCCCTCAGCGCTCCCACTGGGCCTCTGGTTCAACTCTCTATGACCAGCTCTGAGTATAGGGTAGGCCCTCAATAATACCGGGCGGTTTTAAAATAAATGAATGAGCAAGTGCGGGAATGAATGCGGTTTCTCATTCTTATCTGTAAAATGAGGATAAGAAAAACACCAATCTCCCGGAATCGTTGTGAGCACCAGACTAACACATACACCCCAACGCTAAAGTGCCATGTGCTTGGAAGTTACGTGCACGTGCACGCGAGTATGCGTACGTGCAGGCTGCTCCTGCAGGAGCCCCCCGGTTCACAAATATCTAAACTGTTCCATGGCCAGAGCTGTAAGGATGACCCTACGTTTGGTCTTTCTAACTGCCTGAAAATTTGAGAAGCGAGGACCCAGGGCAGGGAGGAAATGGAAGCCAAGGTTTTGATCAACGAGTATTTACTGAGCAGCTATTATGTGCCAAGAATTAATCTAGACACGAAAGATTCATCGGTCAATGAAAAAAAAGGCCCGCCTTGCCCTGGTGGAGCTTGTGTTCTAGCAGAGAGAGACAGAGTCAATAAACAACAAACACAGTAATTACGTAGGTATGTAGGATGTCAGATGGTAACGAATGCTTCGAAACAGAGAAACAGCAGGGTGAAGGGGACTGGAAATAGGAGGGGGAGGATGGTGGATGGCAGGTTAATTATTAAAAAGGGTGTTTTCCTAGTCTTCCTCCCCATTTCCCTCATCTTCCTGGCCCGTTCTAATATTAACTCTGCTGTCTCGTGGCTCCCATTAGAAACAAAGCTTTCTAAATCAACATGAATTATTTAATGATGGAGACTAAGTCAATCCAAATAAAGAGGGCGTCTTTAAAACGATGTCAAGCTCCAGACACTGACGGGGCAAACAGAGAAGGCCCAAATGGGTCCCTGAGTTTGCAGAACCGCGAACTCTCCTACACCTCTCCACCAGGGGAGCTGCAGGGCAGAGGTCTCCTAAATCTTGGGTATTGGCAGCACAACCCCCCCCCCAATTCCCAATCCCCTAATCTCCTGGGTGGGTGGGTCCAGAGAAAGACTGTGAGTAACTCAGGTCATACAAGGGAAGGCAGAGCTGAAACACAGCCCGAGAGCACCGGCTTCTCAAACTGTTCTTCCAAAACCATGGCAAGAAACCCGGCCACAGTCACCCTGTCAGTAGGGGACAGTCTGTCCCCTACAGCCCTTCTTTAGGAGGTGAGAAAGCACCTCCACAGAAGCCCCTGCATGACACATGGCGGGGGGGGGGGGGCGCCTCTGAGGCCTGCCCTCTGCTTTCCCCCAGCCCCTGCTCCAGCACCTCCTTTGTGCCAGGGACAGCTGCCAGTTTGCAGCTCCCTCCACTGCCCACACTTCTGTGCCTTCCCTCCTGTGTGCTTCCACCTGGACTGTCCTTCCCACCTTTCTTCCCTTGGCCAACTCTTGCTCCCCAGTCAGGATTCATCCTAGACATCACCTCCTCCAGGAAGCCTTCCCTGAACCCCCAGGGCCTGGCTGTCCCACTCGGTGCTCTCTTAGCCTTCCATCCACACCTCAGTCACAACACTCGACACATTATATTGAAAGTAACTATTTCCATGTCTGCCTCCCCCTGTCTCCATGTCTGGGTCTCTCGGCACCCTGCATCTGTCCCGCCTAGTAGAGCCTGCAGGCTCGTCCTATGCAGGTGCTCAGCAACGGCCATCACATAACTGTAGCAACGGGGTTTGGGCTAAGCTAGAGGGAGTTGGCACTGAACCTCATCCTGGAGGACAGTACCTGGCAGATACTAAGTCCTACACACAAGTAACACTTGCGTCCTGTCTTGCCGCGCTGTGTTATGCTGTGTTAGGGGGCAACACGGCTTCGCGGTAAGAGCCCCGACTCTGAACGCCAGATTGCCTACACTGGAAACCTAGCTCTGTCACTTTACCAGTGCTGCGACCTTGGACGAATCACCTAACCGCTCTGTGCCTCAGTTGCCTCGTGTGCAAAATAGACGAATAATCACAGACAATCATATTGAAGAAGGAATAATGCCTTCCTACGGTTATACAGAAGATTCGATGGGATAATTTCTCAAAACCATGCCTGGGAAGCAGCAGAAAGGCATATAAGTACTGGCTTTCTTATCGTACCTGTTGTGGCTGTTATTACTATTATTCTTGCAATGCTGAGCAACACCAGCAAGCGACCCTTGCTTCCTGGGGGACCAGGCTCTGTGTCCTAGAGAAGCTTTGCCATCCAGCGCGCAAGGCAGCAAGACGCGATTCCTGCAGGCCCCTCCCGGCTCGCACGCCTGGGAAGACAAGCAGAATTGATTTCCTTATCTCCTTATTAAGCGTGTTTTGCCTGGGCCCCGGCCTGGTCTTAGGTGCCGTATCTCATTTGTGCTGCGTGCCTGCTTCCTGCCACATTCATTACCCTGCAATCACCCCCCAAATGGGGGCAGCAAACAAGCCAGGGATGGGAGAGAGGAGCAAAGAAAGCATCCTTATCTCCTGAAGTTCCAGACGGGAGCTGGTGTCGGAGCTATTAATGCACCTCACCCCCACCCCTCCAGCGCACCACCCCGGCCGCCAGCTCCTTCCCACTCTCTTCCTGCTCCTCCGCCCTTCTGGGGGGCCCAGGCCACCCCCAGCATTTCCCTGGGCCAGAAGCAGATTCCCCTCCACACTGCCCGCCCCTCTTGGCCCTCCTGATTTAACTCCGCGCTAACCTGCGTAGGCAGGTCACAAGGTGAGTGAGGTCCCTGAGTTACCTCAAACTGACTAAGAGTCTCTGTCTCCTACATTATCTTATCAGCTCCTTGAGGGTAGAGAGCCCTATACCCCCCTGAGTAACTGCCCGTAACAGTTGTTGGTGGCAAGTGGAGGCTGGGGGCGCAGTGATGGAGGGCCTCTCTGGAGATCCCTGTAGCCACCAGGCCAGGGTGCATTGACTTCAGAGGGGGGTCACTCTGGGCCCTCCTTCCTGCTGCTCCTCCCCCTCCCCAGCAGTCTCCCTGGTTCTCTAATCTGCCATGGAAGGAATGGAGCCCCTGCCTGCCTCCCACGTCCCTGCTCTTCATTTCAACCCCAGTGTCAGAACGGCCAGCAAGCTCCAGAGGGCTTGGGGGGCCCGTCAGGGATGGAGGCAAACTCAGGGCTTTCCCTCTCGGCCCGCATGTAGCAGGCAGATGGCAAAGCAGGAAGTGAAGAGACCAGATGCAAGGGACGCCCTGCCTTACCTACCCAGACTCAGCCAGTGAGAAGAGAGCTAACCCACCTTGTGAAGTGGCCCAACACCGCCTCGGGCTGGAGGCGGCATCCCAAATGGCCAACCCAGGGCCGGCCCCTCTCCTCCTCCTTCCAGCATCTCGTGCGTTCAACACCAGCACAAGGGCGGGCAGGGAGGTGCCGTAGGGGCCCAACAGGCCTGCTGCACACACAAGGTGCTCAGCCTCCTGCTCCTGGCCCCCAACAGCACGCCGTTCGTCATTCTGCTGATCCCCCAGTGTCCCCATCACTAAGTGGCTCCCCAGGTAGCCCCGCACCCCTGAAGGTGATCATACCCGAGGCACCGGCATTTCTGCGGGTCTGAGCCAGGACAAGGGCCCTCACCTGGAGGTCGGAAGGCATGGCAGCCCCAGGTCTTAGTCATGAGACCTGGGATAATGATGCTTTGGACACGCACACTCTCTCTCTCTGATAAAATCAGGAGCCGAAAGGATGGAATGCAAATCCACGCCACAGTTTGACTGTGATCCGCCTTCATTGATCCTGGTTTGGGGGTCGGACCTGGGGGACATTGTTCCCATTGTTCCCTGGCTCTCAGGAGCAAAGATAATATGTTCTTCCATTGCCTTAACCAAGTGTGACCCTGAGAGAGGCTGAGCAGGCTCCAGTCTTCAGCAAAGGGCAGTGTGAGCTCAGAGCATGGAGATTTGCGAAAGTTAGAACCTTGATCCTCTGAAGTCCGCCATTTCCCATCCTGCATGGAACCAGCAGCTTGGGGCTGCCTGTGAAATGAGAGCCACTTTCCTGTGACTTTGAGGACGTAGCTGCCTTGAGGGGGCTCTCAGCCACTCTGCCATCACGGAGCTACTTTCTCTGGCTTGGGCATGGCTTCCAACATCCCTGCATGCTTGGGAAAACACAGGCAAGAGCCCACTTCTGTCCAGGAGCCTTACCAGAGTCCTCCGTCAGGAAGCCCAGCTGGCCGTGTACAAGGCTCCCTGTTCATGCATCAATCTTATTACACACACACAGACCCCTTACCTCAAGGACAAATGCACTGGTGTGTGCGCGTGCACAAACACGCACATGCATACACACACACACACACACACACACACACACACACAAAATTCAAAGCATGGCCGGCTCATGATGGAAAGACAAGGAGACACTGTTGCCGTTGGGAATCTGTCACTGTTGGGACATGGACAGATCTTGGTAGCTCAACAGAAGTATTGACCCTCCCTCCCTGTCGGGCCCAGAAATGAATGGAGTAGGTGGAGCATGATATCCCCAGCAGGAAGCCCCACTTCTCTATTGATCCCCCCCTAATGAAAAACGGAGTGAAGGGGGAAGAGAGTCGCAGCCAACTGAGAGGGAGGGCCAGGACAAGCCAGTCTCACCCAGGAATGGATTGCCTCTCTCCGGACTCTGGCCTCCCGGGCACCGTGGATATCACACCTAGGGCCGTGGCCAAGGCCAGCCCCGGGAAAGCCCAAAACCGGCTGAGCTTGGCAGGGAGACCTCCAAGGGTAAAAATAGCTCACTGCTTCTCTGCTCCGACCTCAGCCCAGGCCTGAGACGAGGGTTTCATGGCAAATTATGGATTTAAAACTAGCAATGAATCTCCATTACAGCATGAAATGAGAAAGGAAAATGCCACTAAATGGAAGCCTTCCCCCGGCAGCCAATGGGGCAAGGGAGGGGTGTAGTTTTAGGAGGGGGTTAGAGCTGCAGTCACACGCCCACAGCAGACTCACAGGAGTGGTCCCAGAAAGAGGGCCCTGGGAGAGTGGGCAGGGGCCAGAGCCCAGGGGAGATCCCTGCTGTCCCAGATCAGCATAGGGTGCCACAGTAGCGGGGGATGCCTGGCTGCAGGCACGTTCCTGCAAAGGAAACAGGCACAGCTATCTTAGCGGTGGGAACAGCCAGAGCTTTGTTATTTTGGTGCTGTGTTGGGATGACACCTACAGGGTAGGTCCAGCCAGAGAGGGGCATTTCAGGAACCTTGGGTCATCCACCCGGGTGCCTGTATTTATCCTTTCACCGTCTCCCACCATGTCTGCCAGCAGGCCCCACATCTCCTTTTATAGTTGAGAAAGCTGGGGCACAAAGAGACCCGGTAACTTTCCCAAGGTCATACAAGAAGAAAGAAAAAGAGCTAGAATCTGGACGCAGGTCTTTCAGGCTCTAAAATTCTTGCTCTTTCTGCTAAGTCCTGCCTCTCCCCTTTTCCAAATTCTGCTCAGACTTCCTGGGGACTCCTCCCCTTAGGATCCTAGACCACCATGATATAGGTCTCTTTCTGGCCCCAAGGAATTCCAGGAGCCCTGTCCGAGCCCCGACACTGTCCCAGGACCCCCACAGTCAGAGAGGGGCCTGCACAATGAGCTGAAGGCTTCCTGCCAGCCCCCATTCCCCCGATGCGTCTTGGGAGCCAGGGCCTCTAGACCCACAGCATCTATTTTCCTCCCATTAAGTCTCATTATCAGAGGACTGCCCACTGCCCCTTTGCCCATCACTCTGGGCCTCTACATTATTCTGTCCCTGCGGAGGAGATTTACCCAAGTGGGAGCTTCCTAAGGCACCCAGAAGCCCACACAGGTGCCTCCATTTCACAAAAATAAGTAGCTGAGACCCACAGCCCAAGAAGGCTGGCTTCCAAGAGAGTGTCACATTTCACAAGTCGATCAAGGTGTTTGTAAATGTTTATAGAAAGGAGGAACTTTCCATATGTAAATATGTCAGGAACTGTGTTAGCGGCTGGAAAATCACCTGGTGCCTGCCGGGAACACCAGTGCAGCCGCAGTGGTGGATGGTGGCCACACAGCCATCCCGCTGGAAGAGCCGGTCCTGCTCTGCCTCCCACCCTCTGCTCACTTCTCTCTATCTACGCACAGAGATGGACACACACACATTCTCTAGGATGGTGGGAAGACCTCATTTTGCAGGTGGGTCAACTGAGGTCGAAAAGGAAAGGAAATATGCCAGAGGCTGCGCAATGCATGGAAGGGAAAGCGAGTTACCTCTGGCTCTACAAGACAGAGAAAGTTGGGCTCTGAAGCAGGGTCACCTGGGACGGCCCTGCCTCTCCTCCAGCCCCGGCCCCAAATACCAAGTTGGGTATCAGTTGTACTGAGACCAAACCTAACCTTGATTAGAGAATCAGAGCTGGAAGGAATCCACCAATCAAGGGTTCTTTTGTTCCATTTTCCAACATGTATCTATGCACCTTCCATGTGCCAGGTACTGTTCTAGGCACTGGGAATATACATCAGTGTATAGAGCTGATAGGCTATAAACAGAGTCAAATCTCCTGCCTTCATGGAGCATGTATTCTAGCGGAGGGAGTTAGACAATAAGCAATAAACATTTTTTAAAATGTTATCGTCTCTTAGAAGGTGGTAAGTGCTATCAAATAAAGTAGAACAGAGTCTATGGAGTTGAGTTTCTTAGGGAAAGGATAGGTAGAACAATCAGGGTAGACCTCCCAGAAGAGGTGAGGTTTTTTTCATCTTTCCCTTTATTTTTTAACAGCTTTATTGAGGTATGATTTACACACCATTAAATTCAACCATTGTAAGTTTATAGCTCAATGATTTTTAGGGTTGAGAGACCATTGCCACAATCTTCTGTTAGGCCATTCCCATCACCCTAAAAAGCTTCCTTGTCACCGATCCTCCTTCTGTGTCTATGGATTTGCCTTTTCTGGACATTTCATCTAAATGGAATCGAACAATATGCGTCCTTGCCATCTGGCTCCTTTCACTCAGCATAGTATTTTTGAGTTTGCCTATGGGGTAGCATGTATCCATAGTTCATTTCTTGTTATTGCTGAATAGGATTGTTTGGACAGACCACATATTGTTTATCCATTCACCCCTTGATGGACATTTGGGCTGTTCCAGTTTAATGCTGCTATGAACATCCACATACAAGGCTGTGTGGGTATATGTTTTCCTTTTTCATGGGTACATTCCTAGGAGTGAAGCAAGTAGCTCATGCGTAAAGCTTACGCTTAACTTTTTAAGAAAGTGCCAACTCTTTCCCAAAATGGTGGTGTCATTTTATTCTGTTCTCACTGACAGTTTGTGAGAGTTCCAGTTTCTCTACATCCTCCCCAACACTCATTGTTGTTTGGCTTTTCTAGTATGGTTATTCTAGCAAGTTTAAAGTGGTATCCCATTATGGTTTTGATTGCATTCTTCTAATGATTAATGATGTTGAGCATCTTTTGATGTGATAATTATCAATGTTTATGTTCTTTGGTGAAATGTCTATTCATACTTTTTGCCCATTTTTAAATTGGACCATTTGCCTTATTATTATCGTGTTAGAAGAATTCCTTATACTTTCTGGGTACAAGTCTTTTATCAGATATATGATTTGCACATATTTTCTTCCAGTTTGTGGCTTCTCTCTTCATTTTCTTAAGCGTGCCTTTTAAAGTACAAAAACTTCTCATTTTAATCAAGTCTAATTTTATAGAGTTTTTTTGTTCTGCTATGAATTGTGCTTTTGATATTATATCTAAGAACTTTGTCTCACCCAAGATCACAAAGATTGACTCCTATATTTTCTTCTACAAGTTCTGTAAGTTTTAGCTCTTACATTTAGTGTACGGCTCATTTTAAGTTAATTTCTGTGTAATTTGTGAGGTCAGGACCTAAATTCATCATGTTTGCATACAGCTATCCAGTTGACCCCATATCACTTGTTGAAAAAGCCTATCCTTTACTGAATTGCCTTCACGTCTTTGTCAAACATCAACTGACCAAAAATGTAAGGGTTTCTTTCCAGACTTTCAATTCTGATGCATTGATCTATAAGTCTCTTCTTTATGCCAGTACTACGCTGGCCTAATTACTATGACTTTATAGCAAGTTTTGAAGTCAGGAATGGTAACTCCTTCAATTCTTTTTCAAAGTGGTTTTAACTAGTTTGGCTCCTTTGCATTTCCATATAAATTCTAGGATCAACTTAGCGATTTCTGCAAATATGGTTGCTGAAGTTTGACAGAAACTGTGTTGAAGCTATAGACCAATTCGAGGACTGCCATCTTAACAATACTGAGTCCTCTAATCCATGATCATGGGATGTCACTCCATTTATTTAGATCTCTAATTTTTCCCAGAAATATTTTTAGTTGTCAGTGCATGCCCTGTACTTCTTTTGTTTTATTCCTGAGTATCCTATTCTTTGTGATGCTACCATGAATAAAATGGCTTTCTTAATTTCTTTTTCAGATTGTTCATTGCTAATATATAAAAGCACAAGCAATATTTGTATATGGATCTTGGATCCTGTAACCTTGCTAAAACCACATTTTTTATATTTTAATAGTTTTTTGTGAATTCCTTAAGATTTTCTCTCTATATATTTTCTATATATATTATTTTGTTTGAGAGTAAAGACAGTTTTACTTCTTTTCCAATCTGATGCCTTTTTTCCCTTGTTGAAATCACTAGAACTTCCAGAACAAAGTTGAATACAAGTGGTGAGAGCAGACATCCTGGCTTTATTTCCAGTCTCTTTCACCATAAAGTATGCTAGCTGTAAGTTTCACATAGATACCCTATATCCAGTTGAGGAAGTTTCCATCTGTTCCTGGTTTGTTGGGAGCTTTTACCATGAATGATACTGGGTTTTATGAAATACTCTTACTACATCTATTGCAACGATCATGTGGTTTTTGTTCTTTATTCTGTTATTGTGGCATATTACATTTATTGATTTTCAAATATCAAACCAAGCATGCATTCCTGGGATAAATTTTATTTAGTCATGGTGTACAATCTTTTTTATATGTTTCTGCATTTGGTTTGCTAATTTTTGGTTGGGGCTTTTCCTTTATATTCATGACGGACCATAGTCTATGGTTCTCTTTTCTTGTGATATCTTTGTCTGGCTTTAGTGTCAGGGCAATACTGGTCTTGTAGAATGAATTGGAAAGTGTTTCTTCCTCTACATTCTGGAGTGTTTTACGAAGGATTGGTATTATATCTTCTTTAAACATTTGATAGAATTTATCATTTCTTTAATTGACATAGCTGTATTCAGCTTTTCCACGTAGAAGGTGGCGTTCGAACAAAGACTTGAAGAGGTGAAGAAGTTAGCTGTGAATCTTGGAGTGGGATCGTATGCTAAGTGAAAAAACAATCATTGAAGTGTTCTTAATCGAGGAGTGGATGATCCAAGTCCCGTTTTGAAAGGATCACCCTGGCTGCCGAATTGAGTACAAACTATGAAAGGACAGAGTAAGGAGACCCGTTAAGAGGCTCCTGTACTAATATAGGTGAAAGGTGTGCGTACTCAGACCAGGATGGTGGCAGTGGAGGTAGGAGACAACAGGTGTGAGAGAAATAGAGGAGTCAAGCACAGAGCCAGTTGTAAAGTTGGATGCAAAATTCTGAATGTAAAGGTGCATTTCTGGGGGAATGTTTCACATTCTCATAGGAGCTTAGTCAGTAAGCTCCCAAAAACTTAATAACTAATATAGACCAACTTCTTTAGTTTCCTAAAAATAAAAGCCCCGCATTGGGCTCTGTGCTGACAGCTCCGATCTTGGAGCCTGTTTTGGGTTCTGTGTCTCCCCCTCTTTTTGCCCCTCCCCTGCTCATGCTCGGTCTATCGACAGTAAATAAACGTTTAAAAAAAAAAAAAGCTTGGACTATCCCAGGAGCTTCGCCCACTGCCTTGAGGGCTTGCGTGAGGGTATGTGTGATTGGACCCTTCCCCCCCAAGTGTAATGAGACCCACTCACCCCTGCCTAGGAGCACCTAGGGGAGAGGGTAGGTATCCTGGGATAGCCTGACCTCTACTTCCGGCTTCTAGTGCCCACCTGCCTTCCAGACCAGGGTGGCCCTCCCAGGGCTCACATCTGCCTTCACAGTAATCTGCCCTCCTCTCCAAACATTGCCCTTGGTCCATCTGGGGTCACCAGACTCTGAAGCCTCCGCAGGCAGATCTGGGAGAAAGCCTTTTTGCCATCCACAGCTCCCTTTCCACACAGAATGACAGAAAAACAGCAGCTTATCTGTTTAAGAGAATGAGAGTCCTTGGCTTTTATCTGTGCGGGAATCTTATCTAAACAGGTTCAGGTAGCAAGAGTGAGAGAGAAAAATAATTAAGGGAAAGGCAGGTAAAACGTTGACATTATTATTACTTAAGTGCCAGAAAGCTTTTAGTTCTTGTTTTTATACCAGTGACACCCAGTGAGGGGAAATCAGCTTGGCCCATTATCTGAGCCACACACACCCGCTCACCCCACCTCCCCGCCACCTATAAATCTTATCCAATGGCTTCCATTGGCAAGACAGAAAAATAATTAAAGCGAAGGTGGGTGAAATGTTGATGTTATTACTGTAATGCAACAGCCTGTTTAGTTTCTACACCAATGAAATGCAACCGAGGGAAATCAGTTTTCAAGATTACCTTTCCGAGATGCAAATCAGAGAGCCGAAACAGGGCTTAGAGGAGGCAGGAGCCAAAACAGGAAACATTTCCAAGTCTGTGGCAGTCTCTCAGGGGCTTTTAAGCCCACAATTTACCTTTCGACTGCATCCTATTTTCTCTCAAATCCTTTATTTCCCACTTATTTATTGACTAGAGACACAGCACCAAAAGGGAGAAAACGAGAGAGAAAGAGTGATTCTCCAACCGCTGGTCTTAAAAATCCATCGCGGGAAATGGTTCTCCAGAGGCAGGATTCCAGCACTCACTGTGAACCAGTTCCTAATTGAATCGCTTTACTCCGGGGTGTGTCCACCTGGAGGGATGGCTTCTTCTGAGACTGCTCCTGGACAGAGGAGCTGTCCCTTCTTGTCCTGGCCAGATGAGGGGGGTGGGGCACTCCCAGGACAGGCCTCTGGGCCCTACACATGCAGCCAGGCTGGGACTCTGCCTTCCCTGTAGACGTGCTGCTCCCAGAATAGCTTTAGAGTTTTTTTAAATCATTGCCAACATTTAAGATTCTGAAGGGTCTTGCATTAAAAATTCAGATTTCTGGGGGCGCATGGGTGGCTCAGTGGGTTAAGAGTGTGACCTCCGCTCAGATCATGATCTTGCCATTCATGGGTTCGAGCTCCGAGTCGGGCCCTGTGCTGACAGCTCCGAACCTGGGGCCTGCCCCTCCCCAAGTCATGAGTGTGTGCTCGCTCTCTCTCTCTCTCAAAAATAAACATTAAAAAAAATTTTTTAATAAAAAGTCAGATTTCTGGCGTCTCTTGCAAAGATCTGGCAAATCAGGACCATTTGCCTGCTTGGCAACAAGGGTGTGGTGGCCGCCCCCTTCAGTGCGTGGTGGCCCGCTGGTCCCCACTCATTGTCACTGTCTTCAGCCACTTGGTGCATTCACACTACACTGAAACCCTCTGTCCCTGATCTCACCAACGCCCTGTGTGGGCCGGCCTTCCTGGAACGCACAGCATGCACCTGGCCTGGTGATAGAAACAGAAGCAGGACGAGGAGGGGAAGGGGTACAGAAGGCCAGCGGCACCCAGCCGCACTAGCGAAGTCACTGAGGGGGGGCTCGAAGGAGGGTTTGAGGTGAGGTTTGAGGCATAAGTGGAATTTAGACAAATTAATCAATTTGTCACAGATGAGTGGACAGCGTGTTCCTTCCCCACGAACAGCTGCTCTATTGTAAGGAGCCCAGAACTTGTGACTGAGCTCTCTTCCTGCCAGTCACTGCCTAGTATGAAAATGCTCCGGACAGAGCCTGCCCCATAAACAGGACCCATGACAAGCTGGAGTAGGAGGATCTGCCCGGCAGGCAGCGAATTAAGTAAAATTACTCTCGCCTTCCCCAGCATGGTCGGGAGAGGCATTTCCCTAGTTAATCTTGTATCCTGGTTAATAGAGAGTTATCAGATCAACATCAGACCCCCATCAGCGCTGAAAAATATAAGAATGCGCTAAAACTGTGTCCCTTTTTCCAACTGAAACTAATTGGAGTCTCCAGAATTACTTGTGGCTAGCCTCATTTGACACAAAGTAGCCCTTGGTTCTACGCCCTTTGTGCCGGACTGTATAATAGGGTCTCAGAGCACTCACGGTGGAGCCTCTAGAGCTGTGCTGACCCAGCAGCCACTCGCCACAAGTGGCTATTTGATTCTAATTTCGAGGGAATTAAGAGCAAATAAAACTAAAAATAGAGCTCCTCAGTCACACTAGCCTCACTTCGAGGGCTCAGTAGCCACATGTGGCTTCGAGAAAGCCGGTCTAAATGAGACTCAGGCATTCCTGGGTCCTCTCACCAAATTCCATCTCATCATACTCCCAACAGCCCAACGGCATCCAATAGTAGGGACCGTCTCAAAGGCTTAGACCTGGAGATGTAGAGGTCGGCTTCCCAGGAGTTAGCATGAATACCATGATGCGGTCACTGAGTAGAAGCTTCCCGTTAATTCATTCGCTCCTTTATTTAGCAAATCTTTATTAAATTCCTGCTGTGTGTGAAAGTGTCAGATACCAAGGGGAGAGGCAGAAATAGTAAAACATCATCTGTACCCTCGAGGAATTTATAGCCACAGGAGAGAAAAAAACATATAAAGCACTTACTGTCATATGAGGCAGAGTGAGAGAGGTGTTTGAATACATAAGCAAAATACAGAGACAGTGTTCATTTCAACCGAGAAAATCTGGGAAGACTTCCCAAAGGAAGTGGCTCTTGAACTCTCTCTTAAAGAATCGTGGGATTTTAGTAGAAAGAGGATGAAAAAGTAATCATAAGAACACAAGCAAAAGCACAGAGACATCGAAGAAGTAGCATACTCTGAAGGAAGAGCCAGTGTTCAGAGATGACTGGAGCAGATGAGAAAGGAATGGACTGGATGAGTGGAAGTGAGTGATGGAGTGGAAGAGGAAGTGATGGGATAGATGAGTAAAAGTGGAATAGGGAAGTGATGGAGTGGATAGTGGAAGTGAGGGAGTAGATGAAGTGATGGAGTAGATGAGTAGAAGCGATGGAGTGGAAGAGGAAATGGTGAAGTAGAAGAGGAAGCGATAGAATAGATGAGAAGTGGTATAGATGAGGAAGTGCTAGATTAGATGAGGAAGTGTAATAGGAAATGGGGCTCCATAGGAAAAGGCCTTGAGCCATGCCAAAGAGTTTGAACCTTGGGTTATAAGCAGTGGGGACCACTGTAGGTGTTTGAGAAAGTTCATCTGGTCTGGTGGTGCCTGGAAGAGAGCCATGTGGTGTATGGGGCCTGGATCTGAAGGCAGGAAAGTGCTGGTTAGTTAGATACTGGTTAACACAAGGTAGGACAACCAAGAGTTTGCTGAAGCACTTGCTAGAGACTAGAGAGGGGAAGTGCTGGGGCGGGGGTACTGGAGTGGGGTTGGAGGGTTTATTAGCCAGGGGACTCCTATGTAATGCCTTGAATCCCATTCAGTTCAACAATGATTCTAGCAGCAAATATCCCATGATGCCTAAGCAATGCACAGTTTCTCTGATAATCAGAAGTTTCCATACCTCGGGATCCCGAGCCATTTAATGATTGGTATTTGCTGAAGGCCCACTGTGGGCGGCTCTGCGGAGTACCTCAACCCCAGAGCACGGGGGAAAGTGCTGGTCACATGAGCCAGGGGACCCGAGTGCTGGCCCAGCTCCGCCCCCATAGACTCACCTATGAGCCATGCAATCTCTCAGAGTCGCTAGAATGTTAGAGGATGAAAATCACGGGTGTGAGGTCGCCTGCGCCCCCACGAGCCCCTTCCCCCTGTGTCTGTGGCAGTCAGCATGCCCCGGAGACTATTAGCACCTCTCTGGGAATATTTAACTGAAAACAATTTCTAGTTGGGATCTGTTATAATTACTAATTAGATCTGATTATAATTATCTCTCGCTGCCATCCCTTACCTGACACACAGGATAGCACAAGGCCTGGCGACAATTAGCAGTGAGTCTTTCCTGATACACTGGCTGATTAGGAACACAATTGCAGGGTCGGGGGGGAAGAGCCCGGCTTATTAAAGGAGGCTGCTGTTTACCGAGGAATGTTGTGATCAAATTAGATTAAAATTAATGAGGGGGAAACTCAGAGTGTGGAAATGTGCGTTTTTTCCCTCAACTATCTCCTTTGTGTCTCAGCTGATGACATCATTTGGGGGAAGAAGCTGAACCCCCCCTTTGTGCCCCTTGGGCTTTTGGGGGTTTTGATGGCCCACCCCACCTCTTGCCCCCTGCCGCTCACCAGCCCAATCCAGCCCGGAGTGAGGCAGTGGATCTGATTAACAGACTCTGGGAAAGTCGCTTGAACTCTCTGAGCCTCAGCTTCCTCGTCTGTAGAATGGGGAAGACACTTGCCTCTGAGCCAGACACCTGCCCCAGTTACCCGCAGGGGACTGGGAAGGGCTATGCGCACAACAGGGGTTCTGGAAGCCGGAGACCATGGCTTAGTCATCTGGGAATCTCTGGGCTCAGCCCCAGGCTTGACTCAGAGAAAGCACTGGTAACTGAAGGAGGAACTGCACTAAACCCCATCCAGCACCAGTACAGGAGCTTCCCCGCCCCCAAGAGCAGCAGCCCCCACGTGGGGAAGAGATGCCAGCCGAGATGCGGCCACCCTTCCCTGGGCACTCACGCGGGTGCCCTCAGCATGGTTTCCTTACCGGGCAAACAAGTGGATAACTTCTCCATCCGAATGGATCACCTCGGAGAGAGGAGACCTGAGAGCCAGTTGTGCAACGTGGGGCAAGACACCTTCCTTCTCTGGCCTGGAGCATCTTTATCCATAAAGAGTGCCCTAGGCAACCCGAGCTGATTCTGACGAGCAGAGGCAAGCTTGGGACACATGCAGTGCGCCATTACGTGATCGGTCTGGTGCCTGCGGGCTCGGGCACTGGGGAGACCCGAATGATTTGTTTGAAACACCCTTGACGTGCTACGTACTGGCGAGAGACAGCAGAGATGCCGGGCACACAGGCAATGGCCCTTCTCCGTTGTTTTGGTGAAGACAGGACACGCACGCACACACACACACACATGCATGCAAACCACAACCACCAAATAGGCCCTTAGGCCCCGGGCACATGCAGAGTATACTCCCCTGTATAAAGCATGCTAATTTATGCACCGGCTCTGGCAAAGTACTTGACCTGCTATCTGAAGGGACTCTCAGAGGGATCCAGGAGTACATTTTCCTCTGCCTTTACCCCTGCTTCAAGAGTAGGTCCCCCCTCCCTGCACCACTTGGTTTCTCCCCAGCAAGTCCCTCCCATCCTCCTGGGCCTCCAAGAAGCAGTTCTGGGTGAACTAGGAGGGGTTGGGGGGCAGTGGCCCCAGCTCCTGGGGGTCCAGAGAGAATTTCTGGGACGTAGGATCTGTGTCTGTCCCAGTGGGCCAAGCCCTGCTTCCCAAGGCCTGGCTCCCTGCCCAGCACACCCGGCACCCAGTCTTCATGTCTGCCCCCCACCCAGCCTTTCTGGGGGCTTCTGTTCAGAGTTCTGATCTCGTGAGAAAGCAAGCCAGGGCTAGCCCTCAGTGCTTGGCAATCTACCCTGGGCTTAACCTCCTTTTCTGGGAATCTCCACGCCACCCTACCTCCCTCGAGGCCTTCTTTCCTGTTGCGCCCATCATACCCACCCTTCACTCTGCACTGGAGAATCCAAGACCTGGATTCTTATGTAGTTGAGAAGTGCGTTGGCAAGGAGCCATGGTGTGGTAGAGAAGGCACCGGACTCATAACCACATTCCTAAGCCCTAGTACTGTGTGACCTTGTCCAAATCACTCAGCCTCTCTGACCCTCCATTTCTTCTTCTACAAGAATCAAGAATACCTGCCTTGCCAGTGTTCATGGCTATTATGAAAAGAAAGATGAATATGTATAGGAAAGCCTGTTACAAACAGCACAGTGCCTCGCAATGTTCCGAGCACAGGTACCTTTGAGATCGGCTGTCCATTTCTGCAAAAATCGGTTCCGGTTGTCTATTGCCGTGTGACAAATCACCCCACACCCAAGGGCTTCAAACAACAGTGATCGTTTATTAGCTCTCACAGTCTGTGCAGGTCAAGGAGTTAAAACCAGCCCAGCAGGATGGTTCCGGCTCAGGGTGTCTCGTTGTAATCAGACGTAGGAGGGGCTAGGGTCATGTCAAAGTCTCCTTTCCTCGTGCACCTGAAGCCTGGACTGGAGTGTGGAGCTCCCCGGGCATCTCTCTCCATCTGTGCACGGTCTCTTCTCACGGTGTCTCAGCATGGTGGCTGCAGGGCAGTGAACTTCTCACATGGCCGCTTAGGACTCCAAACTGCGTGTCTAGCCCCCACTGGCAAATGCACCAGAAGTGCTCTGTTGCCCCCTGGGGCACCCCAGCTGAGTGAGGCCTCCGCCCATCTGCCCCTTTGTTAGCCATCTGCATGTGGGAGCCCCGGTCTTCCTCTCTCCCTGACACACGGCCTCCCCTGCTGGCTCCCGCCAGCCCTGGTGTCTCATGGCCAGAATCCACGTGTGGCACTTGCTGACCCCAGCCCACCCCCACCCTGTGTGGACTTGCTCTGTGTCCGGGGACGGGAAGGCGGGGCAAGGGCAACGGCTGTCTTTCCTGCCTCCACTGAGCTCTGGAGAGCCGGGGATTTAAGACCAGCAAACGGGAGGTCGGTTTGCCAGAATCCTGAATCCAAATGTGGCTTTGACAGCCTCTGGCCAGGCTGGCATCTGCCTCGTGGCACTCCACATTCGCAGAGTCCAGCAAACTCCTAGAGACCGAGCACTCTCAGAATATCGGGCCGTGGAGGGTAGAGCTGGAAAGGCACTGGGGACCCACCGATGCAGAATCAGAGGCCCAGGGTGGGAAGCGTCTGACTTAAGGCCTAACTCCCTCTGGCCTCAGCTTCTCCCCACTGTGCGCCCCCTCCGTCATTTTCCCCCAAGGCTTTGCTCACGTGACTGTCTCTCACCTCCCTCTGCATTAGACTCCTCTCCCTCGACGCCCCCACCCTGCATGCTACAGAGGCCCTTCAGGCCCGAGCCTTCCCTGAGCTCCCCAGTCGGGTTAAGATCCCTTCTAGGTTCCCAAGTACCTGCATCTCCCCGTATCAGCACTTAACACACAGTCCTACCTTGGGTAGGTCTCTCCCCGGACTGGTCTATATGTCCCCTGTGGTCAGGACCTGGGTGTCCTTGCTGTCTGCACCCAGCGCCTAGCACAGGCCCAACAGATAGCAGCCCTCAGTAAGGTCCATGGAATAAATGCATGAACGCCAAGGTCACTTGCAAGGTCAGGCAGCTTTACCTTCAGCAGCAGCCGTCCAGTGCGTTGGGGGGCCCGAGGCCTGCTCTGATTGATGGAGGAACGCCTGGAGGACCACCCAGGCTTGGTGCCCCTTGCTCCTCCCCTGTCCTGGCTGCATCCGCAGCAAGAGAGCAGAGCCCTCCCCTCCCACCTCCAACAAAGCAGTTCATCTTTCAGCCTCGTCTGATAAAAGGACATAATAACTGCCCATCTAAAAGGGCTGTTGGGGTGCCTGGATGGCTCAGCCAGTTAACATCCGACTCTTGGTTTCAGCTCAGGTCATAATCCTAACAATTCGTAGGTTCAAGCCCCGCGTCAGGCTCTGCATTGGCAGCGTGGGGTCTGCTTGGGATTCTGTCTCTCTCCGTGTCTCCCTCCCCTTCTGATTCTCTCTCTCTCTCTCTCTCTCTCTCAAAATAAATAAACTTTAAAAAATATATAAATAAATAAGTAAATAAATACATAAATAAATAAATAGATAAATAAGTAGGCTGTTACAAAAATCAGGTGAGTGCTGTATGTCCAAGTGTTTACAGACTGTGAGGTTCTGAAGGGACGTTAGAAGCCATCACACAGGCCCAGGGGTGGGCTGGAGGCGGCTGGTACTGTGTGTGAGAGCCAATGGTGTATTCTCTTCCCAGTAGGTGGCATATTGGTAGCTACTGGGGGCCATCAGGGGAGTGGTCGCGCCGTAGAAATCGCCAAACACTACAGTCAGGGTTTTGTCGGTGGGGTGGGATGTTTGGAATGCTGGTTGACTGACACACTATGGCTCCAGCCCCTCCCTGGACCTAACCTGAGCCCCACGGCAGGTGATTGCACCTTTCTGAGTGCCCGTTTCCCTAACTGTAAAATAGGAACGCGCATCCCTGGCTGTCCCCGCTCTTCAGAAAGGCTGTTGGAAATGAGTGCGAGCATCCCGAGCTCTTTAGCAAAACCAGGCTGGAGAACTCCCAAGTGTGAGCCATCATTCCCTGTGATTAATGGCCTTTATTATAATCACCCTTCATCGTAAAACAAGCCAGAGCAGTGAGTAAGCAGTGACTCATAACTGGAGCTGGGCCCAGAAGGGAGAGACGAGGGATTTGCTCAGCAGCGTCCCGAGGAGCTGGCCTGGGCGCGGGCGCCATAAGGGCACCCATGGATCAGGCCACAGGGCCACCCTGGAAAAAGGGGGATGATAAGGCTGGGCTCCAGGGGCCTGAGCTCTGCCCGGGGCGCTACCCTTAACTCACAGGTGACCTTGAGCTTCTCACTTCACCACTGTGAGCCTCCAGGGGTCGCCGAGGAGGTGAAATAAGACCCTGTATGTGAAAGCTATTGGAAAAGTAAAAAGTGCTCAGCTCACACCAAGTCGGGACCAGGGGGTGCAGAGGGGGCCTTCAACCGGAGCATGAGAGATAGAATGTAGTCCATCCACCCACATGCAGATGGGAGAACTCTGGCCCCCATTTTGCAGTCAGTAGCCATTCATATTAAGCATCTCATATTAAGCACTTACTGTGTGCTCTCGCTATTCTAGGCACCAGGGACACAACAGTGAACAAAACAGGAAAAGTTACTGCTCTCACAGAGCTTCTACCATTGGAGGGAGACAGACGATAAACAGCTGTATCATGTTGTGAGTGCCATAAAGCGACACAAAGTAGGGTGAGGAGGGGGAGAGGGAGAGGGGTGGTGCAGAGGTACTGTTTTATCTAGATAACCAAGGAAGTCGTCTTTGAGTAAGTAACATATAACTAAAGAGGAGAGGAAGAGAACGCACCAAGCAAACGTTTAGAGAAAGAACAGTCCAGACAGGGAGCACAGCACATGCAAAGGCCCTGGGGCAGGAGTGTTCTTGTCATTTTCCAGAAACAGCAAAGAGATCTGTGTGGCTGACACAGAGTACATAAAGGAGAGACTGATGGAAATTAGGTTAGAGGGAACAACAGGCCAGATCTTATAGGATCTTGTAGCCCACACTAACTCAGATTTTACTCTGAGATAGAGAAGCCCCAGAAGCTTTGAGCAGAGGAGAGACATATTGTGAAAATGATTTCCCCGGGGGGTGTGGGAGAGGCAGGACAAGTATGATTGCAGAAACCAGTTAGGAAGCCACTGCCAAGTTAGGTCATGGTGACCTGCCTGGGGTAGCAGCAGCACAGGTGTGGAAAGAGATGAGATCTCCCCATCTTCACATGGTCGAACCACAACAATAGGGGTGTGAGAGGCAGAACAAAGTCAAGGGCACATCGAAGCATCTGGCCCGAGCTTTTGAGATATCAGGACCGGAACCCCTGTGTCCTGAGCAGAGGGCACCCAAGAGGGACCAGATGTGATCCCTGAGCTTCCCTCCTGTCCATGGTCCTGACTGTGACACTAACGGGGCCCCTTCCTCAGGCAGCCACCCCGCCTCCCACCCTCCACTCAACTTGGAGAGCCATAGGTCTGAGGGCACACACAGGGTCACCTCATCCCTAAGGCACTGCGGCCAGCATGGCACCAGGCTCCGAGGAGGAAACCCAGGTATAAGCAGTCATGCAGGCTCTCAGAGAATCTGGTCTGCCTGGGGAGCTGACTTAAAAACATACGAGACGGTTCCATATGGAAACTTGGCCAGAAAGAGTAAGTGGGACAGGGACAGATGTGGACAGTCAGGGAAGGCTTTGGGGGGAAAGCAGAATTTGGATCTGGAGCATGAACCACTTGGGTCATCCAGGAAAGGTGGAGGGCCCTGGAGGTGGGGAGACGTGGGCGGTTCATATGGAGAAACTTTGATAGGTCAGAGGGCAAGGGAGGCTGGCACCAGGTCACAGAGGGCCTTGAAGTCAAGCTGAGGGTTCAGACTCCATTCTGCAGACAGGGGGAAGCCACTGAGAAGACAAAAAAGAACAAGTTTGTAGGCCCACCACTGAGCCGTCCCCCTCTATCTGCTTCCGTTCCCCCACTGCCTTCCTGTAGTCCCCTCCCAGCCCACAGCCCACAGCTCCCAGCCCGGCCCAGCCCAGGGTTTGAGCAGCAGAGCTGGGTCCTACCTGGAGGACAGGAGCTAAGGCGGACCGGCAAAGTGTATGGCACTCCCCGGAATCGGTCAGTGCACAGCCTGGCCACCCTGGCTGAGCCTTACCCCATCAGGCCCTAGCTCAAAGCCTGCAGGTGCCTCTGACCTCTCCCTGCCTCCCCGTCTCTGAGGCCCAGGTTCCTCCTGGCCCGATTAAGGTGTGTCAGCGCACTGAGAACTTGATGGATGGCCTCAGGAATGGCTGCCCCTCTCTATCCGTAGAGCCTCGAGAGCCCATCCATCTTCCCTTGGCAGCCTGCTCCCACCCCAGTGCTCACGTCCCCTAGGACGTTTCTGGGCCTGAACATGCCCCCGGTGGGTCCCAAGAGCCTGAGGCGTCGGCCTGCATTTTGTCCCTGCCAGGGTCAGGGAAGCAGGCCGCTCCCCTCCCTGGGGAAGTAGTTGAAGCGGGACCAAGGTTGGGGTGAGGCACAAAATTTGAGAGACATCAAGAAGCTCAGGGAAGCCACGTGATATTTTAATGCAGAATTTTTCAAAATCCGAATTAGTGCAAAAAATCATTAATTTCTGAATAAAATGTCAAAATATTAGCTAGAGACAGGATTAGTAACAACACCAAGCCAAACCATCCTGGAGCCTGAGGCAAGAGGGAAAACGTGTACCCCTGTACCCATGATTTTACATAATTTTTTAGCGGTTAATTTTCTTTTTAGAAGGTTAAAGAACTTGAAAAACTATCGAAACATTTAGGAGTAGGCTTCCTAAAACACACAGTATTATTTTCAGCCTTAAATACTTTATTTACAACAAAGACAGTTTACGGTCATTCTGCTTTCCTCGCTTTGATGGGAGCAAACAAGTAATACTATCATCTCCTTCTCTTTGCTTACCTCATTTTCGTTGAGAGAATTGCCACATTTGATCATTTCTCTCAACCGAGTGATCACCTTAAATCATTTTAAGTGGATTTCAGCTTAATTAATCATGTCCTTATTTAAAATTGTGATATGTTGTTCACCACGGATGTTTTTGCATTAGTTGTGATTTACCTTTTTTTTTTAATGTTTATTTTTTGAGAGAGACAGAGTGTAAGCAGGGGAAGGGCAGAGAGAGAGGGAGACATAGAATCCGAAGCAGGCTCCAGGCTCTGAGCTGTCAGCACAGAGCCTGCCGCGGGGCTCGAACTCACACACCGAGAGATCATGACCTGAGCTGAAGTCGGACGCTTAACCGACTGAGCCACCCAGGCGCGCCCCTTAAATTTTTATTCAAGTATTATTTCTCTCCATGACTGAGGTTTGGAGGGGCACGTCCTTACATTTTGTACCCGGCCCTGAGTTGGAGCAGAGTGCTGGACCGCCTGCCCCCAGCCTGCACCGGGAAAGGGTCCCGGGACCCAGGGCTGGAGGGAGGAGCAGGAGGAATAAGCCAGCTCTGGGTCAGCGACTGAGCGCCACATGGCGGGCCAGCTGGGGATGGTGAGCGCAAGATACAGGTGGTAGAGTCAGGTGCTGCGGGGAAACCACTGACCTGAAGTTCAGGTTCCAGCTCAAATCTCGCTGCGTGATGTTGGGCGGCAATCTGATCACCGATGGGCGTTTTCCTCCTGAGTCGAGGAGGGCTACTCACACCCCCTCCCCCGCCTCACTGGGTCATAGGTAAACAACCCACAAGGAGGCTCTACAACCTTGAATGTGAATGACCGCCCATTGCTGGTGACCCGAGTACCCGAGGCTATTCTACGGCCTTCTTGGTCACTGAGTGCAGCTTCAGAAAATTCCGCTTCTTGTCGAACTTAATTCCTCCACCCTCACTCCGTGGTCCATCCTTTCTGGAAGACCAGCCTCTTTGTCCTGCCAGGAGGTCTCTATTTAGTCCTATGGCCGCTGGCTCCCAGCCAGGGCTCTGGGGCTGCACCTTGACATCTCTCTCCCGAGCATCAGAAAGGCAGGGAGGAGCTGGGGGTTCGGAGCAGCTAAGAAGACAAAATCTTCCCCTGCATAGCCTACCGCTGAGCCCCCTTCAGCATCTTGGTATTTCACCATTAATGACCGTCGAGGCATGAACCATTCGCAAGAAAAGGCCCTTTCAGAGTTAAATGATCAAAGTTTGGTCGGAAGCTGTAAAAATTGCACAGTGATTGTTTCCCTCCAACAGCAGGAGCCGGCTAGGAGCAGAGGCATGTTGTCTGACGGGAAGTCGGTAGGCTCGCCCTCCCCTGCGCCCCGGCCCCTGCACTCTTCTCCCCTCCCCTGCAAGTAGAAACACCTCTCAGAGAATTGGATAGACAGAGGCTAATTGGGAGCATGGAAGAAACTGCAGGAAAGCTAATGAGCAAGTGTGTAAGTGGACATGAGTTGAGATGGGCTTTGAGAAGCCATCAGGTCCATCCCCCTGCCTCAGGGTCACCTCCTGCCCCAGGGTCATGTCTGCACATCGCACTCAACTCATCTCTGACCTGGGGGCCAGGGGACTTTGGAAAAAAGAGACAGGACATCTCTCCCCTAGCTGCGTCTCTAACGACAGTTCTTCCTGACGTCTAACCTCCATCCCTCGTGCTGCAACTTGAGCCCATCTTCCCCTTTCAGCGCAGAAGGAGACTGTCTACTGACCCTTCTCCACGTATCAGTGCCCTCTGCTGCTGGATCTCCATCTGTAAATTATCCTTGTACTGTATAAGTCCTGAGGAAACAGGCAAGCAAGGCAGGCTGGCTCATTGAAGACAAGAAACTAAAGTCTGGATTCTGAAATCATCCTTTGTGAAAAAACAAATCTGTGCTGCACCTCTCTATCACCAGAGAGGTGATAACTTGCTGTTTCGCCTGGGGCACGTCACCCACCGTCTCTGGGCCAGCTCTCTCCTCTGTCAAATAAGGGAAGTGTATGGGATCAGAACGGCTCTGAGGGCCTTCCGCCCTGACCGTCTCCGTGCGGCCCATGCTCACACACCTGGGTCTTTGCTCTGGGGATGGATGTAAGCAGGTGCTCCTGATACGGCCTCCTTACCTGCCGCAGACCTTGACTGGAGAGACAAACACAGGAGCCAAACAGCTGAGCCCCGAGCAGAGCAGGAAACCATGTGGCAGCCTTGAGCCAGACTCCTGTGGCCTTGGGTTCGTTCTCAGCCAGCCTCTCAGGAAGAGAGGGCTTTCTTTTCCCCCAGAGAGCAATGGGAGAAGTGAAAAAGTGCCCCCCTCACCCACATGTAAGCAGTTCCACAGCAGCACCCCTTCCTCAGCCCTGGCCATAGTTCTGGAAGTCTGCACCGAGTTCTGTGTTCACGAGTTCGCTCATCTTCTCTTGGCCTTCAGGACCCTCTGACAATATTTGCCGTTATGCCCACTTTACAGTTGTGAACACTGAGGACTGGAGAGATGAGACTTGCCCAGGTAAATGCAGCTAGAAGGCAGTGTTCCTGAGACTCAAGTCTCATCTTTGGGACTCCAGCTTCACGATGATCTGAAGCCCTCCTTTCTCTGCACTTCGGCCTCCTTTTCACCACAGAGTGGACACAAAATCCAGACAGGGCCCCATCCCCATTCTGCAAGGAAAGACCATCCCCTCCTTCTCTCTAAAACCCCTCCCTGGGAAGGGGGGCTGTGAATGACCCCCTGCTTCCCTAAGAGCAAATGACCATCTCTCCCCACCCTCTGACTCCAGAGGTCTCCCTGCCTGGCCACGAGGACTGTTCCGGACTTTGCTTGGCCTCTCGGACCCCCAGACTACCATCCAGCAGGGGATGGAGGAGGCAGAACCATTCTTTGGGAGATGAGGTTGGAGAAGAGAGAAGAAAGGGCTCATAGAATTCCACTTCATAGAACCAGCCCACCGACCATTCAGAGTAGGTAGTATTACCTCTTCTGTTTTATGATGGAGACACAGGCTCGGAGAACTAATTAAGTGCCCCAAGGCCACACAGCTAGTAACAGGGGAGGCCACAAAGCAGCCCCAGATCTGCCTCAAAACACAGCACTGCGTCCCTGGCCTGATGGCATGCTCACGGAGACAGCATGTTAGTCCTCAGGAATTCTGAGTACCTGTGGGACCCGGTGGCCTGCCGTGTGAACGAGTGCAGGCTGAGGAATGCTTCATGCAGAGTAAACTCTGCCGCCCTCTCCCAGTGATCGTGTCCAGTAAATGCAAATTAACCCTAACGGGAGTCTGAAATAAACATACCAGAAAGTACAGCTGCCTTTCCTCCCCTCCCCCCGCCCCAGCGCACACATGCTCTCACACAGTGCGTTCCAAAGTCAAATGCAAATGATATTTTCAATTACAGACCAGATTTGGATAATCCGTGCCTCTGGCCACCAACATTAGTGCCCATCACGGGGAGCTGACTGGCTTGAAGACACATCCAATACATTTCACCTCAAACGAGCAATGAAGAGCTCACCCCATCCACTCCTCAGAGCAGCTAATGGACTCCTCCTGAATGACCCATTTGCATTTGGACCAATACATACAGCTCTGACACCCCCAGACTACCATGTATCACCATGACAGTGATACAGATGTGAGCTGAGACCCATATTTTCTGACTTGGGCTGATCCCAGGACACTCACAGCAACTCAGCGCTGCCCTGTCTCTCTATATAGAGCATCCACTGTGCAGAGACAACTTTCTACAGCGAGTCAAGTGCTAATCAAAGGGAAAGGGAAGCCTTGGAGGAGAGAAGGGAAGGGAGGTGATTAAGAATCCAAGTGTCACCAGCCTAGCCAATGGGTCCCGGAGAAAGGGGTGGTGGCAGATGGACAGTGGGGAACACAGAGGGTAAAAGACTGGTCCGAAGGCTCAGGAAAGCCAAGAGACACCAGCTGTCCTGGGTCCCAAAGTCAGTGATTCAAATGCCTCTAGGGGCGCCTGGGTGGCTCAGTTGGTTGAGCATCCGACTTCAGCCCAGGTCATGATCTCACAGTTCGTGGGTTCTAGCCCCGCATCGGGCTCTGTGCTGATGGTTCAGAGCCTGGAGCCTGCTTCGGATTCTGTGTCTCCCTCTCTCTTTGCCCCTCCCCCTCTCATGCTCTGCCTCTCTCTCCTTCAAAAATAAACATTAAAAAAAATTAAAAAACAAAAGCCTATAACTATCTCCAAACAATGTCCTTATAAAGCCCCAAATCCCAGTATCTCCCCAACATGGAATGCCAGTAGGACCATATGGGCCCTTCTGGAACATAGTATGTACTCAATACGTCTCGGTGTTTATTAGTGTTTTCTAGATCTACCCCCTCTCAAAGTATCCCCATCTGGAAGCCTAGTTTTTCCTGTCCGTAGCCCCCTTCACACAGGCATTTCTTTTTACTCTTCTCTCATTTATTCAGTGCTCATCTGTTGAGCACCAGCTCTAGGCAAGCTCTCAGCCGGGACAGGAGAGACAAGGAGGAACACGACAGGGCTGCTTCCCTCAAGAAGTGACCCCCAGCTAGGCACCTCCACCCAGCCACCCACAAACTCTGCAGGACTGAAGCGGAGTCTTGCCCTGAGCCCAGCCCCACAGCTCTGGCAGAGGTGCTGTGCTGGACAGCGGGACCCACAGAGACAAAACTGGCCCCTGCCCTACAGATGTTCAGTCATAGTCCAGCGGAGTCCGGAGGTGGCGTTTCAGCAGAACCTGAAGGTCACATAGGCGTCCACAGTCAGAAAGGAAGGGACAGGCATTCCAGGCAGACAGAGCGGCCTCTGGAGATGGGAGGGTGACTACACAGTGGATTAATTGTGGGGGGGAGAACCTGGCACAGTGGCTCGCCCCCAGGAGCGTCGTCACCATCTGTATTGTTAAGTGGGAAGTTAGTAAAAAGACGAGAAAAATCCGAGGAGCATCCTTCTCCAGTCCGGGCCACTCCCCCCCCCCCCCAATTCTGCACCTGTCACAACTTAACCTGTCCTGTATGGCACTCTTGGGCAGATCTGATAAGATCATTCATGGCTGCTGTCAGCATGAGACACTGGCGCTCTTTCTGTGTTGTTTCTCCTACATTGCACATTAGCGTCTGACTTGAGCTTTTTTCCCCCAGCTTTATTGAGCTATAATTGACATAATACTGTGTAAGTTTAAGGTATACAATGTTAGTTTGACGCATTAAGCATTATTATGAAATGATACTACCATTACATTAGCTAACACCTCCGTCCAATCACATAATTACCTTTTCCTTTTTGTGGTGAGAATATATAAGATCTTTTCTCTCAGCAACATTCAAATATATAATATAGTAGTATTAGTCATAATCCCCATGCTGTACATGAGATCCCCAGAACTTGTTAATAACTGGAAGTTCAGGGGCACATGGATGACTCGGTTAAGCATCGGGCCCTTGGTTTCGGTTTGGGTCATGATCTTGCGGTTTGTGAGTTCGAGCCCCATGTCACGTTCCATGCTGGCGGTGCAAAGCCTGCTGGGATTCTGTGTCTCCCTCTCTCTCTGCCCCTCCCCCACTTGCTCTCTCGGTCTCTCAAAAATAAATAAACTTAAAAAATTTTTAATAAAAAAATAAGTGGAAGTTCATACCCTTTGACCAATATCGCTCCCATATCGCTCCCATTTCCCCCACCGCTAATTCCTGGTAACAGTCACTCTACTGTCTGTTTCTCTGAGTTACGTTGTTGTCGATTTCACATATAAGTGAGATCATATGGTATTTGTCTTTCTTTGTCTGACTTATTTCACTATAGCATTATACCCTCCAGTTTCATCCTGTCAAAAATGGCAGGATCTCCTTCCTTCTCGTGGCTGAATAGTATTCCATTATATATACCTTCTTTCTCCACATCCAAAACATATGAGGAATTCATACAACTCAATAGGAAAAAAAACCCACAATTTTTAAATGGGCAGAAGACCTGAATAGACAGCTTTCTAAAGAAGACAGACATACGAGTGGCCAATGGGCATATGAAAAGGTGCTCAACATCACTAATCATCAAGAGAAATGCAAATCAAGACCATCATGAGCTATCATCTCCTACCAATTAGAATGGCTGCCATCCCAAAGACAAGAGATGACAAGTACTGGGGAGGATGTGGAGAAAGGAACCCTCCGGCACTATTTTGGGGAATGTAAATTGGTGCAGTCACTGTGGAAAACCGTATGGAGGTCCCTCAAAAAATTAAAAACAGAACTACCGTATGATCCTGTCATTCCACTTCTGGGTATATATCCAAAGCAATTGAAATCGGGATCTCGTAGAGATATCTTCACTCTCCTGTTCATTGCAGCATTATTCACCATAACCAAGATATGGAAACAACCTATCTGCCAAAGGATGAATGGATAAAGAAAAGGTGGTCTGTACATACAATGGAATATTGCTCAGCCATAAGAAGGAAGGAAATCCTAATATTTACATGGAACCATAAAAGACCCCAGATAGCCAAAGCAATCCTGAGAAAGAAGAAAGCCGGAGACATCACACTTCTTGATTTCAAACTATCCTCCAGAGCTATAGTAATCAAAACAGTATAGTTCTGCTATCAAAACAGACACCCAGATCAGTGAAACAGAATAGAGAGCCCAGAAATAAACCCACGTCTATATGGTCAACTAACACTTTATGGGGAGCCAAGGAACCTCAATGGGGAAAGGAAATTCTCTTCTGTAAGTGGTGCTGGGAAGAATGGATACACACGGGCAGGAAAATGAAATTGGACCCGCATTTACACCACTCACAAAAATGAACTCAAAATGGACCAAATACTGAAACACAAGACTTGAAACTTTGCCTAAAACTCCTGAAAGAAAACACACGGAGCCATCCTCAGCATGGCCTTGGCAGCGATTTCCTGGATATAATACCAAAAGCACAAGGAACAAGAGCAAAATTCCACAAGTGGGGGCCACATCAAACTAAAACACTCCTTCACAGCAAAGGAAACCATCAACACCATGAAAAGGCCACCTGTAGGATGGGAGAACGCATTTGCAAACCATACATTTGATTGAGCTTTCTTGACACCCTGCCTTGACCCATGGGAAGGCACGGGTCACCTTAGCGCAGACCTGGCTCACGGCTACCCACCCCCCACCACCACCGCCGAACACCTGCTACATCCCCACACGGTTCCTACATTCCCTCATTTGGTCCTGCGCCGTGCGAGGCCCGTTTAGCTCCACTTTACAGATGAGGAAACTGAAGCTCGGGAAGGTTTAGAAACTTGTCCAAGGTCACTGTGTAACACAGTTCCCAGCTCTGTCTGAGAGCGATGACTGCTCTTTCCTTACCCCACCTACATTGCTCCCCTGGGGCTTTAGATGCAAGGGTCGGGTGGCCCCAAACACTAGCTGTGGGGATAACCAGAGTCAGATGGGAAGTCCTTCCCCGCCCTAGTGGCAGGACCACACCCCACAGTAGGGATCATCATCTCCTCCTTGCCAACTACCCAAGCTCTGCCCCTGAGGGGACATCTTCTGATACAGAGCACTCTGGTGCCAACACCACCCCACCCCCACCTCGACAGTGATGAGAAAAAGGGGACACTCAGAGAAGAGGACTTACCCCCCACCTCTTATGGGTCCCACCCCTGCACTGGATGCCATGACGTACCAGCAAGATTCCTCTTCCCTCTTCAGGACAGGAGGACAGACAGACTCATTCCCTAGCGGCCAGTGTGTCAGAGATGGCCACATCTGCTGAGTCCCTCTCTGGGGACTACCTGTGGCTAAAGGGAGGAAGCCCCCTCCCAATGACAGGCCCCCACAGAGTAGAAGACCAGCCCCGTGCCCTGGAATGGGATGACCCTAAGGTCCGTCCCAGATTCACGGCTCCTGTAGGATCTGCTCAGACCGTCATGGTGCTGCCATCAGAGTTCAGGTGGGCGCCCTGTCCAATCTTGCTTTCTTTGCTCCTGTCGGGGTGGTCCGGAGAGGCCTCCACACTAGGCTTCGGCAGCTCTCGATCTCAGAGTCGGCTTGCAGGAGCCCAACCCGCAACAATCCCACCCGAGCCCTCCACAGGCTGGACGTAACCGGATTTCTCCCAGGGATGCCCCGAAATTGCGAAGAGGCAACAGACTCTAGATGCCTCCCACTGGCATCAAGTGTGATGCGGGCTCAGTCACCCGTAAAATGTACCCTCTGTACAGAATATGAAATGCCAGCACTCTCCAGCTCCTGAGGAGAAGTGTGGTCTCTTCTCCGTGAAAAATGAGAAAGAGAGGAGATTTCAAAAATATCTATGATGCTAAACTACAGATGAGCATTAAGACACTTTTTTTTTATATATAATGAATTCCAGAAGCGTTGCCCTTTTGCAGATTTAGAGGCACGTACCTTTTCAAAAACAGGCTCAGATCAGAAAAAGACTTTGACTTTTTCCTTGAGGATTCTGGCACATCGTGGATTTGGTAAATTTGCATAAAGTTGAAAGGTACACTTAGTGGTTTTCTGGGATTCCCTGAAATGAATTTCTGTGGCAAGAGGCCTGGAGAAAGCACTTTGCTTTTCTCCTGACTTGGCACGCGGCCGTCTGGTTTCACGGTTCTCTGTTGCAAGGGACGGTGTATTTTCTCTCCTCACATTTATCTCCTTCCTGAGCAGGTGGCTTGCACGTCTCCGCTCTGTCTCTTTTGCTCTTTGCCTGTCTTTCCCTATTTGTCCCCCTCCCTGGACTTCTCTGTCCCTGTCACTTCACCTCTCCTCTTCCCACCCCCTCCCTCCCCCCGCCGCCTCCCCCTCGCCGCTCCAGCCAACGGTGACAGGGAACATAGGCACATTTTCATAATGCAAAAGCAGCCTTCCGAAGCCCTCGTTTTAAAAGCCAATTATTGGAATTTCTTATGTTGGTTTTGTAAATCCCTTAATGAGGTGACCCTTTCTCCTGCGCCCCTCTATGTCTGTAATTCCTTCTGAGGCTCCTGGTACGGGTAGAGAAGGTTTCCTCCTGGCTGCATTTCCCTCCCTAGCGAAAGCCACACAGCAACTTGAGGAGGCTGACTTGCCAGATGGGAACCCGTAGCACAACCAGCCATATCGGTTCTGCTTTCTATTTATGGGACCTGAGTCCCACCAGCCTTTTGCTGGGGCAGGATGACTGCCTTGAAGCTGTGAAAGCAACCGAGGGCACAGAGATGATTTCTCATACGTAAGCAGCCACACAGCACTGAGGTTAGGAGTGGGCCGCCGGCCTCACAGGGGCCCGAGCCGGATTCCTGGTTCCCCCACTTGTGAGTTGTGTAACTTGCCGCAAGTGCATGGGCCTCGATGCCTCAGTTTCCCCATCTGTACAATAAGGACTCGAGGGCCCACAGCAAGAGGCCACCGTGAGATTTAAATCTGTAAACAGCAGCCCGTGCCACCATGATAGGTTTCTCCCCCAGACCCATCCGTGTTGACCAGGTGAGCTCCAAAATCAAGTCAAGGTCAGAACTCGCTGGAGAGCTTTGATGGACACCACGAGGCAGCCTCGTGCCCGTGTTTCCTGCGAACAACGTCGAGAAGCGCGCTCGCGTTGCCCTGTGGCCATCTGCACAGGAGCCGAGCTGGGGAAGGAGCAGGTCCCTTCCTTGGCAGGACAGCCCCCATCCCAGGTGGCCCAAGGAGGACACCCACGCCCTCGGCTTGCCTTCCCCTCCTGCCCCTGCCTGTGCCCGCGGTCCCAATATGCTCCCCCACGGCACACTGTTCCTTCTGCGGCTGCTCTCACGGGACGCCCTTTCCCTGGTGACTTCTCCCTCTGGCTGCCACAGGGGCTACTTCAAGCTTCCCACGCTCCCCAGCTTCCACTCACTGGTCACACATCACCCACCAGTGTGAGGTGCTCCCGTGGACACGCACGCACACGGGCGCACACACGCACACACACACACACACACATGCACGCATATGCCCTTCTGTTTGCGTGGAGCCTGCCGTCTGCTGCCCTCCCCCTCCCCACCACAGTCTTCCCTCCCTCTGCTCTGCATACATCCTGTGGCTTCTTTTTCTGCTCAGTATTAATGAATCATCCGTCTCCTTGCAAACAGCGCCTCACTGATGAGATGGCTCAGACCTTCTTTCAGGGTTTAATTCGAAATAAACAGAAGGCTCACCCTTCCTAATTTGGGGGGGGGAAACACGTGACTTTGTCTGTCTGACGTGGCATCTGCCAACCTCTGCCTCCCCTGCCCCCACCCCACCACCGTGGCCCCCTCCTCCCTGGAGGGTCCCCTGCCCATCCCATCTCTGTCTCTGTGCTGCCTTTTGGCCTCTAACCTCCTCCTCGTTTTGCTAAGAGGCAAGGTGCTGACCATGACATCTAGGAAGGCTGAGGCTGGGGGCACGGAACAAGTGCAGAACGAGGGACTGAAACAAGCTATTTCACGTACAATACTCTGCTCTCTGTTTCCATGTGAGTTCCTTATTGAACACACAGTGATATCAAGAGCTAGCATGTACAGAGTTCTTAACTACGGTGCCAAGCTCTGAAACAAGGCACTCGCAGTAACTCATTCAATCTGCACAACAGCCCAATGAAACAGATACTATCGTATCTATGACATAGAGATTATCTTGCACAGAGAATTCAGTGATTCGCCCCCAGTCATGCAGCCACGAGCTGGGAGCCAGGAGCCGAGCCAGGCGCTCTGCCTGCCGTCTTAGCCCCTGCCCATCCGGAGCTCCAAGGGAGAGGTGGGCCTCCCAACATCCTGAACCTTTGCAGGTCACTGGAGTCAGGGGACCTCCGAGATGAGCTAGTGCCTCGGTTTCCACATTTCTCAAATATGCATGACTGTATCTGCCTTATACGGGGCTGTTGCAAGGATTGAATGATTACCTTCAAAGTACGAGAACAGTTCTCGAAGTCCGGTAAGTTCTGCAGGTATGGTAACTAGATCAATCCACATAACGATTACTCATTATTTTTATTGTTTTCTTATGACGGTGTCCAAGGTAATGTGCTAGGTGGTGGGGAAAATGCAAAAGGCATCAAGACTCCTACCCTGGAGCAGTAGGGAACCTGAAACTGGTCCACAAATAAATGCAGGTTGTGGTGAGCGCCGGTGTAAAAGGTACGAGCACCGGGTTAGGGAAGAAGGAAAAGTTTGCTTCAACACCCCTGGGGCAGGCAAGGCACCAGTCAACAAATATTGACTAAGCTCTCACTGTGGGCTGGATACTCAACACTGGGGTGGGAAAAAGAACCTGGCAAATGGGGCGCCTGGGTGGCGCAGTCGGTTAAGCGTCCGACTTCAGCCAGGTCACGATCTCGCGGTCCGTGAGTTCGAGCCCCGCGTCGGGCTCTGGGCTGATGGCTCAGAGCCTGGAGCCTGTTTCCGGTTCTGTGTCTCCCTCTCTCTCTGCCCCTCCCCCGTTCATGCTCTGTCTCTCTCTGTCCCAAAAATAAATAAACGTTGAAAAAAAAAAATTTAAAAAAAAAAAAAAAAAAAAAAGAACCTGGCAAGGACTGGGCCTCAAGAACCTCACAGCTATCGGGGCAGCCGACAGCCCTGGTTCACGGAGGTGGCATCTGGCCTTAGGACAGTGAGAGGCAGGGACTAAGATCAAGAGGGGATTTCTTAGAGGATGTGACAATAACCTGAGACTTAAAGAATGACCAAGAGTTAACAAGGCAAAGGTAGGCTTTGAGCTGACTGGAGAGAGCCTGGGATTCCAGCCAGTTGAGACTCAGAGTAAGGACATTTCCGGAAGAGACAGCTTCACAAACAAAAGCATGTCATTCTAAAAGGGCAGGCTGTCCCTGCAGAGGGGTAAACAATGAGTCCAGCGAAAGCATGAGAGAAAGAGCTGGAAAGACAAGGCCTAACTGTAGAGAACCTTCCATGCTGAGGAATTGGTTTTGATCCTGGAGCGTTGGGGAGCCAGTGGACATTGTGAGTAGTAGAGACTGGGCTTCCAGAAGAGTTACCTGGCTGTAAACGGAGGTGAAAAGGAGTGGAGTGGAGAGAGTCAGTGATGAGGGCCCAGTTCTGAGATTACTACAGGAGCGCAGAGATTCGGACAGTCTTGCAGGAGCAAACCGGATGCTACGTTACTATTAAGTATATCAGTCAGCTTCTGCTGTGTAACAACCTCCCCCCCAACTCCAGGATTTAGTGAGTCTGCAATGTAGCTGAGCTCAGCTGAGATGGCCCATCTCTCCTCCACATGGAGTCAGCTGGGCTCATACACACCTTTGTAGCCAACTAGCAGTAATGGCTTCACCTTTATGGGCACGGAATGTGGGGGTGCTTTAGGAAGGAGAAGCCAAGTCAGGCAGAGCAGCATGGGGTTACCCCGTGGGGGTGGGCATCTGGGTCTTCACCCAATGCCTGCTGAGGACAGGGCAGCAGAAAAGGAGAGTGACCTCTACTTTCCCAAAGAGACAGAGCATCAGACTTCTAAGCCCCAGGCACCTTGCCCATCATCTTTCAAGGGAATGAGCGCCTTCTGCTTGGAGAACCAATTACATTGCCACATCTGTACAAGGTCGGACCACTGGCAAAGGGCTCTCCCACACTGGAGGTCACTTGATCCTGGCAACTACACAGCAATCCTGGTTTTGTCATATTCCCAACTCTACAGAAAAGGACACTGAGGCACAGAGAGGCCAAGCAACTTGCCCATGACCACAAGCTAGTAAGTAAAGGACTCAGGGGGCACCTGGGTGGCTCAGTCGGTTGAGCGTCCAACTTCAGCTCAGGTCATAATCTCACAGTTGTGAGTTTGAGCTCTGCATCGGGCTCTGTGCTGACAGCTCAGAGCCCAGAGCCTGCTTCGGATTCTGTGTCTCCCTCTCTCTCTCTGTCCCTCCCCTGCTCATTCTTTGTCTCTCTCTGTCTCTCAAAAATAAATAAACATTAAAAATTGTTTAATAAATAAAGGACCCAGGATTTGAACCCACACTGCTTGACCTTCAAGTTAGCCCAACAAAGGGAGAAGGACAATTGGGGAAGAGTGACTTATTCCAAGAATTGCAGATCATTCTTATCCAAAAAAGGAATTTGAGTTTAAAAGAGGTGAAAATGAGGCTGGAGAGGTTGGAAGGAGCCTAAAAGTTCAGACTTTATCCAGATGGCGGGGGGGGGGGGGACTTTGAATGATTTTAAACAAAGGAATGCTAGATATTCGGCAAATGGTAAGGGAATGGATGGATAACCAGACATTTGTAAAGATCACTCTGGGACAGTGTGCAGCTGGGGGAGAGGGGGTTAGGTATTATCATCTAAGCAAGAAATGCTGAGGGCCTAGCCAGGAAGACTGTCCAGAATGGACAGGGAGAAACAAATTTGAAAGGTATTTCAAAGAATTATCCAGGACGGTTAGCAATACAGGATGAAGGAGAGTACAATCCAGAAAGATTCGCAGATTTGTAGCTTTGCTAATTCAATGATGGTGCCATTCCCCAAAACAGGGAACATGCGTGTTTGGGATTTATCTGCACACAGATGTTGGCCGAGTCTGCAGGAAAGCAATGTGCTTCTCCATAGACCGTGTATAGAATGACACGGGCCAGGCAAGGGCAAACCGTGGGCAAGACCAACAGTTAAGGGTGGGAAGAAGACAGAAAGTCACATCCAGGAAGGACAGGAGACCAGGAGAGAATCCTGGAGCCAACTCAGAATCTAGTTATTCCCTACCTGATCTTATTTTCTTCTTAGTACTTAATAGCATTGTATTATATCAACCCAACATTGCACTGTGTGTTTATTCGTTTGCTGTCTGTCTCTCCCAGTAGAATGTAAACCCCACTAGGGCAGGAGCTCTGCATCCCCAGAGCTTCAAAGCAGGCCTGGCACATAGTGGGTGCTCAATCCAAATTTTCCGAGTGAATGTTGAACCCGCCCTGAGAAGCAGTTCTGCCAACACAGGCACATTCCCTGTCCTGTCTTGACGGCCTGTGGTTCTGTACTTTGGCCATTAGGTGGCGCATCCACGGGAGGGAGGAAACCGGAGGCTGGGGTTACCCATGGCCCAGAACCTGACAACAGGGCAGAATGACAAAAGCGAGCAGTGGGCGGATCCGAACAGCAAAAATCACTCATCCACTCCCTTAGTCAACATCTCTCAAGCACCAGCTGCAAGCCAGGCCTATGCTTCCTAGAGCCCTCTGAAGTCGGGTTGTGGAGGGGAGCTCACAGGCATAGGCAGAGCCTGTCGGGCATCTGCGTGGGGATATGCGATCATGAGTGATGGTGATGAGGGCAGGAGGGTTGGTGGGAAGGCCTGGGAAGGGCTTCCACAGCTTTACGGGCAGGTCTGTGGGTGGCTCTGACTCTAGCAGAAAATATTACAGGGTCAAACAAACCTGGATCTAAATTCCAACCGTACCGCTGATCTGCTGTGTTATCTTCGCCAGGTGATTTGCCCTCTCTGAGCGTGTATCCTCCTCGACAGTATGGAGATCCCAGTTAGTACCTATTTGCAAGGATAATGAGGATAAAACAAGAGGGCCCTTGGCACAGTGTCTTTCACATAGCACCCAAACTAGATATTATTCTTAAAATATTGGACATAATAACCAGTATTTGCATAAGCCTTTACACAGCTCTCTCTGAAGTCTTCCTATCATAAAAGTAATCCTCATAATAATCCTGCAGGTATCTTTATTACCCCACTTTTCCGATAAGAGGGTGAGGGTTGTCAGATTATGTAACTTGCCCACAATCATACAGCTTGTAACGTAATGGACTCAAGCCAGGTCCAGCTCAGCAAACATATATGGGGTATCCCGAGAGGCGGACGCTATGCCAGGTGGAGGGGATCCAGGATGAACGAGGTTGCAGTCTAGGGGAGAGACTAACACCTGCAGATCACGTCCATAGACCAGGTTAGCTACCGAGATAGAAGAATATGCCCAGGATCCTTTGGGATCACAGACAAAAGCCATTTGGGCCAGCCCTGGCCAAAGATTCCAGAAAGACCTCAGGGACTGGGAAATCCCTTAGCTACGCCTTGAAGGCTGGGTCACAGTGACCCAGGAGAAGACAGGGAATGAGAACTCTAGCATTCCAAGTTCAAGAGATGCCCTGGGCAGAGGGAATTGTTTTGAAACACGCTCATGCTGGGCTATGACTTCAAACCCAGGATCCGGCAAGCAGCGTATGCCCTCTCTCTGACTTAAGTGCCAGGAAGTCTTGGAGGGAGTAGGGCGCTAACAAAGGGAGAACGGCCCCCTATGTGCTCTCATTGTCCAATGAGCTCTTGCTTCAAAGCACTCTCATCAGTTTGTAATTATTCTAGGGGCCCTCTAGGGCAGTGCTCCTCAAACACTGAAGTACATACAAACTATCTGGGGTGGTTTTTTTTTTTTTAATTTTTTTTAATGTTTACTCATTTTGAGAGACAGAGACAGACAGAGCATGAGCAGGGGAGGGGCACAGAAGGAGAGGAAGACACAGAATCCTAAGCAGGCTTCAGGCTCCGAGCCGTCAGCACAGAGCCCGACATGGGGCTCGAACCCACGGACCGTGAGATCATGACCTGAGCTGAAGTCGGACGCTCAACCGACTGAGCCGCCCAGGCACCCCTGGGGTCTTTTTTCAATGCTGGTTGTGATTCCAGAGCTCCTGGTACAGCCCAAACATCTGCATTTCTAAACAAGCTCCCGGGTGAAGCAGCGGCTACGGGACCATCCTGGGCGCACGCTTTGAGTAACAAAGGTCTCCCCGTCAGCATCAAGAGGGCAGGCTGTGTCTGGTATTACTCAACCATCTTATACTCAGATTGTGACATGGAAGACGCTGAATGAACGAAAGGAAGGGTAAAGGGCAGAAGGTAGAAGGGAATAATGCTGAACGCTGGTTGGCCTACAGGCCTGAAGCTAGAGACAAGAGATGGGCCCGGGGATTCTCCCTCCGTGGGGTCAGCTCTGGCACTCCCAGCATGAACTAAGCCCACGCCGTACCCCATCCAGGTCCCTTGGGGCTGAACACCAATGCCTAAAAACAAAGAAGAGCAGTGTCAGCAGCAGACCTCATCCTGCTCTCGGCCAAGTGTCTCTAATCTGTCACCATGCTTAGCCCACAGCCTTCTCCCCAGCCTATGATCCAAATTGGGCTGGTGTCCCTCCTCCACCAGAAGGCATGGTGCTACCTCGAAACAGGCTGAGAACCACCCCCGCTCCCACCCCCAAGCCATTCCAGCCCACGCTGCCCTCTCCAGAAATGACAGGAAGCAGCTAGTCCCCCAGCGTCGCAGCATAGAGTTTCTGCACTGCTGTCCCAGGGAGGGCTAGCAGGCTCCCCCTTTTTGCTACCCACCCCCCCCAACACTCACTCGTCCACCATCCCCAACTCTACCCCACCACACACACACACACACACACACACACACACACGCGCGCGCACACACACACAGAGTGTAAAAAGTGCTGATCCCAAAAGTCAATGCCCATGACAGACCTCCCACCCAGCAATCTTCAGTTTATTAACTCAACAAATTCTTGAGCTCCTACTATATGCCAGGCACTGATCCAGACACAGAATTACTGCAATGACCAGGACAGATAAGGTCTTTCTTTGGTGTCAGGAAGCCTCCTTTGTAATATGGGAAGACAGATAATAAATGAACCTGGCGATAAGGAAAATAAAGTGGGGGGATTTAACAGAGAATAATGGAGGGGCTATTGTACAGGGTGGCCGGGCCCCCCTGAGGAGATGACATTTAAACTGTGTCCTCACTGACAGGAAGAAGCCAGCAAGACAAGGATACAGAAAAGAGATTCCAGAGAAGAGCAAGGGCAAGGCCTGGGCCAGGGGTGAGCTTGGCTTGTTCGGCAAACAGGAGGGCCGTGGGCAGGGTAGAGTGGGTGAGGGGGTGGTGGAAGTCAGTCGCAGATGCAGCCCAGGGCTGAAGGTGCAGGTGCTTGTAGGCAACAGAGAGGAGTTCAAACTATGTTCTAGGTAAAGTATGAGCCACTGGCAGGTTTGAAACTGAGCAGGGACACAACCGGATTCATGTTTTTAATAGAACGCTTGTGGAGAATGCACTGTGTGTGAGTTGAACGAGACCCAGAGCTGCCCTCCTTAGCTTAGCGTCTGCGAGGTGCTCTGCCATGCCGTTGGGGGCAGGAAGGTGGCCTGGCTGACCTCCCACTCTTCCTTCTCCAGCAACCACTGGGCAGAATAACCCTCTGTGTCCCTGCTGCTGGCCTCTGTCAGCTGACAGGCCCCATCTGGGCTGACGGAGCCTCTGAGGAATCCCAGAAGCGTGGTCAGGGGCCTACTTAGGTGACCAACTGGATTTGGGAGGAAATGCCCACGGTGCTGCCCTTGGCCTGGCACCAAGGGCATCTTCCTAGCCAGTTCTGGTAAAGCTGGCCAACTGAGCAAACCAAGACCGATGAGTCAAATGAGCTTCATGCTGTATAGTCACTGGGCAGGGGCAGCGAGCACTTTCAGAACAGGGCAGAAACCCTCTGACCCCAGCTCCACTTTGCCCTCTGTCCAGCTGGTGGCCTGTGGGAAGAACAGCCAGATGGTCACCCGGAGCCTATGCTCTAGTCCCGGAGCTCAAGGCCTTCTGATCGCAGGATCCCTTCTTGGAGTTAGTTGTGGGGCTGGCTGGTGTTTCCTCAGCTTTTAGCTGTGGCTTTTAGGCACAGAATCTCTTGTTCCCTAAGACGGTATAAAGAGCCTCAGGTATATAAAATGGATCAAAGCTTCACCTCGCTGGTGGAGCCAAGAGGCACTCGCCAAGCCCAAGTCCATGCTTCTTTGCCCTCATTCACCAATAACTTTGGGCAGCACTTGCGCTCTCTGACCTCAGTTTCCTCCTCTGTCATCGCGGAACTCAGCCATGTCTCCTTGCAACACCTTGCCACACAAGCCCCCTTGCCCTTTGCCGCAGAGCTCCGAGAAAAGTCCTCAAGGGCCCCCTCGGCGCAGCGAGAGACACGGGTGCCCCATGTTGCCCACCCACGTGTGGCACAGTTTGCAGGGCAGAGCAAGAGGGGAGACCACCCCCCCCCAGCCGCCTGCCCCAACCCTGGACTCTAGGAGAGCAAAGTGCGTGGGCCAAGCAGCCCTACAGTGGTAAGGCTGGAATTGGCATGATCCGTTCCTTCCACAAGCAGCGCCCAGGAGCCAGCCCCTGAGGCAGGCTTGTGCCCCTCCTCGGGCCAACATCCAGCTCTAGGGACCGGCTCTGCCTGGGGTGCACTCGGGCCTTCCTCAGGCCTCAGTCACCCAACAGTTAACGCGTTTCTTCTTGACTGACAACCAGCATAACACCAAAACAGTCAACTATTTTTATCTCCGGATTAATCACAAAAGGCTAACGCTTCCACCTTCCCTGTGATTAAAAATTAGGAGACCAAACTCTATAGTGGTTCAGGATAATAACCAATCCTGTGAGGGCGAGGTATGAATAATGCATCTCCAGGCTTGGGCGGCTGGCGCCTTCCCCCCCCCCTCCACCCCTCCGCCTGGGCCCCAGTCCCAGCTCCAGGACCCGGGCCTGAATGGAGACGTAATGAGTCGCCCCCTTCCATCGAAGCAACAGCTGCCAAGAACGACTGTTGATTTCTATTCAGCCTTGTGGCCCCCAAACATCCTCCCTCCTCACCCACTGCCACCCCCACACCCCAGCCCCATCCGCACCCCCTCCTACCCCATCTGGTGTGCAGCGAGGCGAAGGCCAATCAATAATGCATAGCTACATGAATAACCGCATGATAACCACTTATTTGGGAAGATATAATCAGGACCCATTCTGCGGCTGGGGGTGTGTGTGTGTGCGTGTGTGTGAGTGTGCGTGTGTGTGCGCGCGCCTGGGTACTCACAAAACAGGGTCCTCCTCCCCCCTCCCCTCCTCTGCACGCCCTCTAATCCAATATTCCAGAACACAGCAGTAGGCAGCAAGAAGGAAGCCTGGCCCCTCACTGTATTTGGTTTCGAGAAAGCCCTCCTCAGGCTCCATGCTGTGATCACAGTGTGCTGTGCACCTGAGCAAAGGCCCAGAGACCGTGGGTTCTCAAACTTGGTCACGCACCAGAATCATCCGGGGAGTTGTAAAAACTCCTGGTGCTTAGGGTCCACCTCCAGAGATTGGGACTGCCAACAGGATTTTTTAAAACCGCCCCCGGAAGATTATGATATGCAACCAAGGTTGAGAACCACTGCCTCGGACCCAAGAAATGTCAGCGCCACAGAGAACTTTCCAGATCTCCTGTTGTCCTTTCATATGTTGTATCTGGTGAAATAAAGCCACCAGGAGGGACAAGCTTCCCCAATTTACCCTCTGATTTAGGGCACTCGCCACAAGACCACACCAGTTGGCTCTTCACCGGGGAACCCACGGAGACGAGGACGGCCAGGTGTTTCTTCTATTCCCAGAGCTGCCAATGGTTCTTTCCATCTCCCCTGGCTCTCCCCAAGCTCAGCCAGAGCACTCCATCCTGGGCACCTAATGGAGAGAAAGCTGCCACCACAGAAGAAAGCCCCAGCCCAGCCCTCTCGCCCAGCCCGTTGCATAGAGACAAAATTCCCCTCATCGGCAACTGTCACACCCACCCCCCATTTGCGGAAAGCCCACATCAGCCTCCCTTTTGCTCTCTGGCCACACCAGCACCAAGGAGGCCTCTGGCACTGATGAGGGAGTTTGGGGTGGGCAGGGGGTGGGGGGTTGTCCTTATCATCCAGCCCACAGCCAACATCTGCCTAAGCCCCGAGCCCCCTGGGGAGGCCAGGCCGGGTTGGATGAGGCCAACTTCCTCCCTGGGCCAGGATCTCGGGTGGAGTTCTGGGGCTGATGATAGCGTCTTGTAAGCCCTGATGGTTTGTTTTTCCTCAGAAAATGGAAACTTGGGGGTTGGCACACACTGGGCTATAGTAATGAACCGCGCCTTCTCCAAGGCCAGGAAGGAACAGGGCAGGGCCACTAGTGGAAGGTGTGCAGCTTTGGGTGTTTACCTGGAGTTTTCCTGAGGAGCCTGGATGCACCAGGAGAGTGGCAGATGGGGGGAGGCCCCGGGCAGGGGAGGGAAGCCAGGCCGGTTGTGGGAACGTGCCCTGAGGGGCAGAGGCTGGACAGCACAGCCTGCTAGGTCAGAACTGGCCCAGCCCTGCTCTCTGGCTCTGCTGCGTCTGTCTTCTCTGAGCCCGTAGTGCAGAAACTTACACAGGACCTGGGTGGAAGGATAGACTTTCCCTGGCAACTGGGCAAAGAAGGTCTTTTGTGCTGGGACCCCATCTCATCACCCAGTCTCCTCTTCATTCGTTCACCGAGCAAACATGTGGCTCAGCCCTCCCCAGGCCTCCGGCACTGACCCACCCAGCCATTTCCTGGGGGAGGAAGACCAGAGATTCATCAGGTGGTCTCCAGGGAGACCTTCCCCTTCCGTGGTTTGTCCAGGGAGGAGAGTCAGGAAGCTGCAGAGGCCTGAGACCCTCCCTGTGTCCATAAGCACGAACATAAGAAGAGGCTCTGTAACCTGAAGCCAGTCACTTAACTTCTCTGGGCCTCCTCTCCAAGTGATGGTCATCTATCATCATAACTGCCCATCCTACATCCCATGATCACCGTGGGGATCACAGGGGTGACTCCAAGGGACTTGGGCAAATGTTTATGGAGTTTATGCCACCAGGCACTGGGCCCTGAGCGGGGCAGGGTGGGAGCCTCAGCCCCTGCCGTGGATGTCCTTCCCCTGTGGCACTCCCATCTCGAGAGCCACAAGTCTCCGGCCACCCTGTGATGAACTGCAGCGAGAGAAGTGGGCAGCAGAGATCCCCGACTCTGGGATGAGGCAGTTGGAGCCACTCTGGAAGAATCCGGCACTCAGGAGATGCCAGGGGTCACACAGCCGTCTGAAACACTGACTCAGCCTTCCGAGGAGTCCCCTCACCTGTCACCTGCCCCCCTGCAAGGGAAGGGGCTGGCTGGGAGCTGCAGGTGTCAGAGGACCCGGGTGGCATCCCTGGCTCTGGTGCTGATGCTGCTCCTTCCCCGAGCGACCTTGAGCAAGTCATTTAATCCTGCTGGGCCTCGATTTCCGGATCCGTGTAATTGGGATAATAATAATGTTTACTTTGCAAGATTGTTGTAAGGATTAAATCAGACAACAGATGTGCCAGTGCTTTGTTTAAGAGAGAGAGAGAGAGAAGTTAAAAAGAAAGAAAGTACAGATAGTATCTAGGCAGCAGCGCTTTGCTTCCCGATTTGTGAAACGAGGCTAATGATGCCTGCCCTGTCCCCTCACAGGCGCGTCGTGAGCTTCGGATGAGATGATGGCATGAACATTGTCTGCAAATAAACATGCAGTGCATATGTCAGAGATTACTGCTGTTGTTGCTATTATAGTTAGAATACAAGGGGATTATACATTTTATTAAAGTATGATAATTATTGTTTGTCGGCGGCTCCATAAAATCCGCCCAGCCCAGAGCCTGCCAGCCCTGCCGGAGGCCAAGGGTGCCCTCAGCCTGACCTCTCTGCTCCTCTCCCCGCAGTGCCGCCCGATGACCCGGTCATCCTGGGGGGCCCTGTGATCAGCCTGAGAGCGGGGGACCCACTCAACCTCACCTGCCACGCAGACAACGCCAAGCCTGCGGCCTCCATCATCTGGTTGCGGAAGGGAGAGGTCATCAATGGGGCCACCTACTCCAAGGTGAGGCCTGGGGGCAGGAGAAAGGGCGGGGCTTCGGGGGAATGGGGCGGGGCCTCGTGAGCGTGGGGCGGGGCTGCATGGGGAGAGCCACCACTCCCCAACTCAATCCCTCTTGCTCCCTCTGTGTGCTTTTTGTCTCTCATTCTTTGCTACCTCTCTGTGTCTTTCTTTTTCTCTCGCGCTCTGTGTCACTTTTTCCCTCTCGTGCTGTGTTTCTATTTATCTGACCTTTTCTGTTTCCCCGACTGTGTAACTCTGCCTTCTCTTCTTTCCTGGGGTAATTACTGGGCTCGGCCAAGACCCTACGAATAGAGTATGGTCGGAGGAGGAGACTCAGGGGCAGAAGTGGCCAGGGCCTAGGGTTGCCAGATAAAATACAGGACACCCAGTTACATTTGAATTTCAGTATAAGTATGTCCCAAATATCACATGGGGCATCATTATGCACCATACTAATCTAAAACAATTATTCATTGTGTGTCTGCAATTCAGATTTAATGCAATTCAGAGTGTCCTGTATTTTTATTTGCTAAATCTGGCCACCTTTCCAGGGCTACTGGGTAAGGCTGTTAAGTTCTCCCCGGCCCCAGATGCACCTGACTCAGGGGCCAGGGAAGGCTGGAATCCAGCCCACACTCCCTTACCTTGCCCTGCACCCTGCTCTACCTACCCGCAGGGGTGCCTTTCTGTCATTCACATGAAGTACCATGAATTGGAAATGCCCTGAACTCACCCCTGTATTAGTTAGGTTTTTTTATTTGCTATATTTTTTGATGCTTTGACATCTCAAAGCCTTGCAGATGAGGAGGGACTTTCACTCCCAGGGTTAGCTAATTCCTGGAGACAGCAAACCAAGGTGCTGAGAACAGGCCTTTGCTGGGCCAACCTAATCCCGCATCCGTACCCACACCTCGTCCTTTATCAGACTGGCAGTCCCAGGTGCGAATCCTCCTACCCTAAATCCTCAGGGCTGGATCCTGGGTAACTAAAGATCACTCCTAGGGCCTAGAGCCTGTGGAAATTGTTCAGACCACCCAATCCTAAACTCTTTCAGCTGCCCACGCTGCCTTGTCCGTTCTTTCCCACAAAACTACAATAAAGACTTGCACCGTATTTTCCCCTCGCTCCCTCTGTCTCCTGACCAACCCTTCCGCCCTCCGTGGAGCCGCAAGCGAAACTGTGAGGAACAAACTACCTTCTTCATGGCAGTCATCTCCTGAGCTGCCGGCCTCACCCCTACCTGAATAAAAATAAAATCCCAGGGACATGTTAAAGCAGCTTCCACCAAACTCCAGTCAAGGAAAATTGTAAATAGCGTCCTAGACTGCATTTATATACCACAGAGCCTTTAAAGATGAACAGGACTGTAGAGGAGGGCCGGTCCAGTTCCCTTGATCCGCAGGTAGAAAACCGAGGCCTGACAAGAGAAGTGACTGCCCTTCTCAGTTGGTGAGTGGCTGGAAGGACAGTCTCATGGTGCCCGGGGCTTCACTCCTTCCTGTGTTCCTCTCAATACCGCCTCAGACAGATGGGCGGCTGCTGAGAGGTTGTGTCAGGCCCCAGGGCCAGCCAACACGCCCTGGCTCTGTAACTAGAGGTCTCTCCTCTCCCTGTGGCTCTCCCTGGCCTCAGAAAGTGGGGAGATGCATACGACCTGTTCCCCACTCCCACCCAACCACCAGCTCCTCTCCCTGGGTCTTGAAAAGATAAGCAAGGGGGTGCCTGGGTGGCCCAGTCAGTTAAGCGTCCGACTTCGGCTCAGGTCATGATCTCGAGGTTTGTGAGTTCGAGCCCCACATGGGGCTCTGTGCTGACAGCTCGGAGCCTGGAGCCTGCTTCGGATTCTGTGTCTCCCTCTCTCTCTGCCCCTGCCCCGCTCAAGCTCCGTCTCTCTCTCTCAAACATAAATAAACATTAAAAAAATTTTCTTTTAAAAAGAAAATAGAAGCAAGGCTTTCACCATCAGTGGAGGGTATGAGGCAGGACTGATGCTTCTCTGAGGGTGTGTCCTTCCTATCCAAAGCTGACCACCCCATCAAGGCCTCACGCGGAGCCTGGTGCCAGAACCCAGGACAAATGCCTTCCCTCGGGCATAAGTCCACCCAGGGGGAAGCTGCCCATTGAGAAATAAATCCCTCACCCATGTCCTGGGCTGGAGCCCCTCTGTTGTGTTATGAAATACAAAAATACAGCACAGGGAGTACATCACCCACATAAGGATGAAAAGGAAGGTAAGGGGTGTTCCTTCCTATCTGGGCATCTGTCCATTCCCTCTCTGAAGTTGGGCCAGCCTGACCCCTGCCAAGGTTTACTTCCTGCAGAGGACACGCCCCCATGGTAAACAGAAAGGTCAGAGTCACCGTGCTGAACCTGTCTAGGGGCTGCCCTTGCCCCCAGCATGTTGCCCTCATGATGTGGATTCGGCCCCGCTGAGAGTCTGGAACCATGCTACAGCTGACCAGAGCAGGGAGGCTCGCTCACCCTCTGTCCCACCCAACCCTGTTCACACTCCCGCAGGCCTATGGCCCGTGTGACAACACCAGGCAGTGAGGGGCCAGCATTCCAGACCTTGCTCTGTGAACCTCAGGAGAGTCATTCCTTGGGCATCAGTTTCCTCTCCCATAAAACAAAGGGGTTGGATCAGACCCTCTGTGTTAGTAAGCTTGGGCCGCATAGCAAAATACCACAGACCAGTGGCTTAAACAATAGGCATTTGTTTCTCACAGGTCTGGAGGCTGGAAGTCCAAGATCAAGGTGCCAGCTCTGGTGACTTCTCTCTTCCTGGAAGACTGCACGTTCTCTCTGTGTCTTCACATGGCCTTTCCTCTGTGTGTGCAGAGAGAGGCAGATCTCTGGTGTCTCTTCCTCTCCTTATAAGGACACCAGTCCTCTTGGATCAGGGCCCCACCCTTATGACCTCATTTAACCTCCGTGACCTCCTTAAAGTCCCCGTAGCCTCATGTAGTCACATTGGGGGTCAGGGCTTCTCCATATGAATTCTGGGCAGGGGGACAGACCCGTCCATAACAGGTGCCTGCCGGCTCTGACAAGGTATAAACCTACAACTTGGAGCTCACGGAGAGGGGGGATGATCCAGCAGTGTTCACATGGAACCAGCCCTATGGGCTATCAGGCCCCACCCCTCTGCCTCCCCGCTCCTCCCGGGATTGCAAGGACCATTAACACAGGCACTGCCGACGTCTGGAAGGCAGAGCAGCCCCAGACAAGCTATGCATGAGGGGCCAGGGCCATGAGCAGCTGAAACAGACAGGGACAGAGAGAGAGATTGAGAGAGCGCACAGGTGCACACACAGCCAAGCTGTGTCCAGAGTCCACAGAAAAGATCCCCCGGGGACAGCCCTGACGGCCCTGAGTTCTCAAGCCCTCGGTATGTGTCACATAGTGGTGGGTCAGCCCCTGGGCCCGGGAGCTGGGCAGCCTCACTTTGAATCCAGCCTCCACCACCTTCCGGCTGCCTAACCTTGCCGTTCCTCGGCGTCCCCATCTATACAGTGGGACCCAGAACGGCACCTGCCTCGAGGGATACCGGTGAGGCTTGAATGAGAACCCTGCCTGGGCCCTCCCTTGATCCTCACAGGCCCCGGGGTTCGCCCTGCTGTCCGCTTTCCTAGATGAGAATGCCCACGTCACGGTCGGGCTCCGTCACATATTATGGTAATTTCATCTTTCTGCCTCGGTTTCCCCAGCTGCAAAACAGGATGACATTAACCATGGATGCCCGTGAGGATGGCTGAAACACGGAAAAGGAATTATGCATTGAAGGCACCTGGCATAGAGTCAGAGCGTTGGTCGTGTTAGTCCCTCCCCTCAGAGCTCTGCCTCACTCACCCCACTTCTCCCTCTTCAGAGGTCACACAGCAGTCCTGGTTTCATGGAACATTCTTTCTGCTGTCCAGCAGGGAAGCAGGGGAAGGATGAGCTGGTAGGATGGAAGGTGGCACTATTGAGGATGGCCAGGCCCCTTGACCTGGGAGGTCAGTCAGGAAAAAGAAGCACCCTCTGGCCCACCGCCCACCCCCCCCCAGCATAGGCTGTGGTGCCTCTCCCTAAACATGCTGTCACCAGAGCCCTCCTGGCCCGGTCGCTTGGGTGCATGCCTGGGACTCTGGCAGGTGTCTGGCTGGGGCAGCATGGGAGCTGGTGGCAAGGCTTCACTCCAAGTCCTCTCCGACTGGACGTCCAGCCTCAGGCTGCCTTCTCTGGGCCTGGCACCAGAGTGGAGGCCACACGGCATTCATCTGGAAAGCCAGCAGATTCACAAACCAGGGGAGGCACGACAGGTTAGGGAAAAGGGGGGAAGACGAGCGGGGCTGAGCCCAGAGACAAATCTTCCCGGAGAGCCAGCTTCTTGCTCCATCTGTTACCTCCCCAACAACTGCCAGGTGGCAGGATGCAGCCTTGACCCTGATGGGGGAGGAGGAGCCGGAAGGAAGGTTGTTTGGTCTTAGGACCCTCGAGTCATGTATGTATCTACCTCGAAGCCCCTTATTCTCCAGCCCTACCTCTCTGCTCCCTCCAGCTTTGGGCTGCTGCCTGCCCAGGGGCCACCCACCCACCATCAGAACCAGGAGCCTCCTTAGGGCCCCTGCTAAGAGGGACCCTGGAAGAACACTCCTTAAGGCCCTCACTGGGACCCAACTCCCTCCATGAGCCCCCTCCACTGTGCTTTCTCTCCCCGCTAGTCACCCCGGGCTCTGCCCTCACCCCCTCTGTTTATCTTAAGGGCCTAGAGTCTCTACCCAGGGTGGCAGTTGCCTGTCATCTGGGCCTCCTTTGTGAAGGGCATCCATTTTCAACCAGGGCACAAGACTGGGGTCCCTGAGGATGCAGGGTCTGGGGCAAATGGCACTGTGGTTCTCCACCTTTCCTTACAGCCCTCATTCAAGCCATGTGACCACAGGCCATAATGGATCCCCCAGGCAACTATAAAAAGGGGAAAGCAGAGAGTAGATTTAAAAAAAAAAAAAAAAAAAAGGACATGGCAGGTGGGGGAGGTGAGTGAGGAAGGGAGAAGAGAGGAGGCCTTGTTGCCAGGCAATCAGGCCTCACTCAAGGGCTTTCCAGTCTGTTTGCATATCAATGAGCTTCCCAGATTTAGCACCAGGGATGGGGCACCCACCCCCTGCATTCCCTCCAAATCTCTCACATCCACCCCTCCCCACCTGTGGTTCCCACCCAGACATCACCAGGCCTCCCATCTCTTGGGGTGCAGCCCGGCTCTCCACTGCCCAGCTGAGGCCCTGGGGGCTTTGGAAAGAGCAGAGCGGCCACTGCTGGACAACCGCACGCAGGAAGCGCTCTCTCCCCCCAGCCCCACCTCCAGGTCACTGCCAGTCGAATGCCAAGTGCCTGCCCTCAGGGATGGCGCAATGGGTCTGGGTACACAGGAAGCTGCAAGGGGCAGGCAGGGTAAGCGGCGCCTCACACAACCACTGGGACAGTCTCGAAGGTTCCTTGGAAGTCCCTAGTGGATGGAGGCCAATGGACACAGAGGAGTGGAAGCCCACCCATGAAGGCTTCTGCTCTGACACTCCTGTGCACCTGCCTCTGCTCCATATCTACATACATGGGTGGGCTGGGTCCCGGTAGAGCCTCGGGAGCTGCCATCAGGGTCCCACGAGCCAGGCTGGGTGACTCTGAGGTTGGGGGTTAGCAGCACACTTCTGCCCACCAAGCTGGAGGGAGGGCTGCCCCAGGTCTTAGAGGTGGTGGCCCCAGAAACAAAGTGACTTGCCATTAATCATCCACTTACACTCCCTGAGCTGATCTGCATCTTAATGAAGGTTTCTGGAGCAGGAGCTGGGAGGCTGGGGCCCAACGTGTGTCCCCAGAGTCAAGTTCAGTGAAGGGAAGACAGGGAGAAGGAGCCGGGAGGGGAGGGGAAGCAGGCTGTGACAAGAACCAGCAAATGATAGAATGTTCCACCTGGCCTGTACCTTCAAGGCCACAAAATCCAAAGGCTTCATTTGCATGTGAGAAAGGGGGAGAGTGGGGAGATCTGTGAGAGGGAAATGTGGGAAAAGAAGAGAGAAAAGAGAAAGAAGAGGAGAGAAGATAAGGAAGACAGGAGGAAGGAAGGAAAACTAGGTTGAGAATTGGGACTGAGGCCAAGCACTGCCTGCGGAGCAGACAGGCCACCGGGCCAGACGGGGCTCGGCTTTACACCTGCAGGTCGGCCCACCAGCCTGGCCCTCCCCAGGACCACCCTACTCCATTGCCTGCACCCTGGCGCTCCTCTGCCCAGGGTCTGGATCCCAAGGAGCTGGAGCCCAGGGTGAGATGCTCAGAGCCTCTCCCAAGGGGGAGCCAGCTTCCGGGCCCTGCCTTCCTCTCGCTCTCCCCTTGGTTAATGAACACGTCTCCCTTTTCTCTAATTAGCTGGAACAAACAACTTGAACCAGAATTTTTAGTTCCCCGAAAAGCACATGCCCGGACACAGTAAATATGTCATTAATCATCATTCTGAGGCACAGGAGCACCCTGGGTACTGGGAGGAAGGGAAGCAGTCAGAGGGCCTAATTAGGAGCTCAGGCCTCCCCGCTCCCCTCCCGCCAGCACCCGGCAGCCCTGTTCCTTTCCACCAGGCAGAGAGCAGATCAATTGGAGAGGTTCCCGGCAGAGTCAAACTTAATGTAAATGTTCTTGTTAGCACAAGGGTAAAAGTAAAGGAAAGGGGATGAGGAAGAACAATACCCACCTCTTTCCCCCCTCCCCCCCTCCCTCCACCCTACCCCAGGTCTTATTTCCATCCAGGAAATTGTTCTTATTACCGCTTTGCTATTTATAGACACATGAAGTCTGCCGAAGAGTCCGGAACCGTTACTGTGGTGCGGCCACAGCTCCCTCTGCTCTGACTTGGCTTGGGGCTAAACTGCTCTCCCCTCACCCCTGTTTGGCTGGCCTCCAGTTTAGCGCCCTGGCCCTGAGACTGATCTGCAGATCCTTATCCCACTGACTTATCCCACACCCACCCCTTGGCTTGCTGGGGCTGACCACATCGCTCCCCCCAGCCCTGGCCCAGCTCCAGAACCCCTCTGCCCAGGGCTGAGGCCCAGGAAAGATGGTGCGGTGAGGCCTCAAGCCACGGGAGCCTGCCCAGGCCCAGGTAGTTCTAGAACATGCTAGAGAAATGGTCTGGACCACTGCCCTGCTCTGTGGATCTCTCTGGCATCAGGACCTGGCTTTGTCTAAAGCTGGATATGCTGTTCTAGACAGAGGCTCATGTCATGTTCTCCTGGTGTTGGAGGCTACAGGCTCTGCCCCATGCTGAGAAGGACCCCCCAGAACTGAGGACCCAGAGAGCAGGTTCCAGCTGCCTATGTTCTGTTAAACAACAAAAATTCAACTAAGTAAATGTGAAGATCTAATTGGCTTTAGTAAATGATTCATAAATCAGGAGGCATCTCATCTAGGAACTGGAAAGTTCCAAGGAGGTCTACAAAATGGAAGGTTTTTAAAGGCAGAGAAGGGGCAGAATAAAAGGAAATTATAATCAAAGAATGAATTATTTCAGGCAAGTTCACTCTTAGGGGGTAACAGAGGGATGACCTCCTCCTGCTAACCAAGAACTTCTAGGTTGGCTGGTGAAATGTCACATTCCGGCAGGGCTGGGGTTTGAAACTGCATTAGGTTAGGTGTTAAGTCCTTGCTGATGTGGGGCCCTTAACATAACTCCATTTTGGGCCTGCTTTCTCCTTTTCAACACTGCTGAGTAGCTCAATGAACGTAAAGTGCTTAATCCCTCGAATTGTTCCCACCTTCAAGTGAAGATCATATTAACCACCATCTAGCTTTCAGGGAGCCGTGGTGTGAGGGTCCTGGGCTCTGGGGGTCACCATTCTCAAGTGCAAATCCCAGCCCTGCCTAGCAAGTCCCCGACTCACTTTGAACTAAGTTTTCTACTAAGTGGAGATAATGCTCCCTTCCTTGTGGGGTCCGGTGAGAACAGTGTCGCCGTTATCTTGAGGGAGGTTTTGAGAAGTAACGTCTATTCGTCTATCCCGTGGCCCTAAGCAAGCCAAAATAAGATGGCGTCCGGCACCCTTCTCTGGAGGGGGTTAAGGAGCTTCCCAGGATCAGAAGTCTCTGAGTACCGAACAAGTCCAGTCCCACCTTGGAAGTGGCTCCCCTGCCTGACACAGCTCCCCAGCACCTTACCTTAGTGGATCACCGTGAGCTCAGGGTGCGGTGCGGGGCACCAAACTGATGGGGAGGTAGCCGGAAGGGGGCGCAGCAGTGATGGCGGAACTAGCTGCAGCATGAGCCCCTGAAAACAAAGGGATGGAAGGCAGGAGACCAAAAGGCTTTCAGGCTTTGCATTTGTTCCCAAGGACTGCCCTAACGAAGCACCTCAGCTGGTGCTTAAGACAACCAAAATGTATTGTCTCTGGGTTGTGGAGGCCAAAAAATCTGAAAGCAAGGTGTCAGCAGGCTGTGATCCCTCCAGGGAGAGTCCTTCCTTGCCTCTTCCACTCCCAGAGGCTCCCAGCGTTCCTTGGCTTGTGGCCACATCGCTCCGGGCTCTGCCCGTCTTCAGGTGACCTTCCTTGTTTCTTTCTGTGTCCTCTCCTCTTCGTCTGAGGACATTAGTCATTGACTTTACCCTCTCCCCCAAATCCAGGGTGATCTCAAGATCTTAACAAGTTCCCGATTACTTAGCTTATCTCTGAAGACCCTAATTCCAAATAAGTTGCCATTCTGAGGTTCCATGAAGACATGGATTGGGGGGGGTGGGGACGCTCTTCAGCACCCTGTCAGACCCTCTTACTTTTCTCAACCCCAACTTGAAGGTAAGTTCGGTGGAGCTGCGTGGGCTCTCCTGAGCTTACCTGTTTTCTCATCTGTCACGTGGAAGATAATGGCATCTGTCCTGCCTGTGATGGGTTGGGGCTCGAATGAGGTCAGGAAGTGAAATGACTTGAAACGTTGGAAGGGTTCACATAGATAAAGCAATACCTGCATCCCCGCTCCAGCCCTGCCCTTACCCCATGCCCCAACTGCACCGTCTGCCGCTGGGCACATTCTCTGTGCTGCCTGCAGACCCAGAGGCTCCCCCCAACACCAGAGGACACCTGCAACCTGATTTCCTTTGGGCCCAGCCTGGTTTCTTTTACGCTTTGGGGTATACAAGTCCAGGCTGATTGTCCCCCATGATAGAAGACCTTCTAGTTTCTGTTTCCTTCTGCAGCCCAGTGCTCGAGTAAACCCCCAGCTCTCCACAGAGACTTGCACCCCTGGGTGTCCCGACCTGAGGGCTCCTTCTCCTTTCAGCGAGGCTGGAGCATGTCTTCCTGCCCAGGACATCCCCTCTGAGTGACATGTGGCCTTCTTTCCCTGCCCTCCTTCCCCCACCCCACCCCCCCCCGCCCCGCCCCAGACTCTGCTTCGAGACGGCAAGCGTGAGAGCATCGTGAGCACGCTCTTTGTCTCCCCCGGCGATGTGGAGAACGGACAGAGTATCGTGTGCCGAGCCACCAACAAAGCCATCCCCGGAGGGAAGGAGACTTCAGTCACCATCGACATCCAGCGTGAGTACTGACGCGGCCCTCCCAGCCGGGCCAGGCCTGGGGCAGGAACCACCCGGCAGTCCCTGCCCGGAGCATGGATTGGGGGAAAACGCCAGGCCTGGATAACCAGCTCCCTAGAGCCACTCGCCAGCTTCTTCTTGCCCCCTCTCTGGGGGGTGTCCGGAGACAGGAAATGGGTCAGACAGCTCCCCGGACTGGCCGGGATTGTATTTGTGGGCACCCAAAGGTCTTGTCCTTCTTATTGTCACATGAAGTAACAACATCAGATGAGGACCTTTGGCAAATGACATGGTCAAGCCACATGTCCAAACCTGTATGAGGTAGAACTTCCACATCAGTAAATATCCGAGTCAGTCCCCGGGTCTGCTTTCACCAGGGGGCCCCTTCTTGAAGAGGAAGCCAGAGCAGAGATACTGGGGGCCACAGGGTGTTCAGGGCCCTGGAGTGGGTGAGCAGCACATACCCTACAGAAGCTGGGGACCCAGGGGCCCCTCTCGTGGAAGGGGCAGTCAGGGAGAGAAGAAGAGTGCTCATTCAGTCAGCCCACACTTTCCACGTATTATTTCATCTTTACAACAACCATTTGGGTAGGTGTGACAGTGGTCCCTACGTGGGGACACCGAGGCACCCAGAGGTTGATCAGCTTGTCCAAAGCCACATAATTGTCAAACGTAGACAGCCTTGCTTTCCAGAGCCGGCACTGGTAACCCCTCCTCTACACTTCCCCACAGCGGGCCCTCAGCGAGCGTCTGTCCTCACGATTAACGTTAACAGGATTGATGCGTTAAAACTCCCCCAGAATCCTATTCCAAAAGTCACCTAAAAAGACTCCTTAACAGTCTCCTAAAACCTCCCTGAATTTTCTGTCAGCCCCAGAGAACAACAACAACAACAACAACAACAAAAATGTTCAACAAGGTGGTCCAGCGGCCTCCCTCCCGGTACCGGACTAGTTTAGGTCTGAGGTCTCAGCACTCAAAAGTTGACTTTTCTTCTCTTAAATCCCCCTCCCTGCCAGGGAGCGTGAGGCCACCATGTGCCGGGGGCTGTTTTGGTGCTACGCTAAGCGCTACAGGCTAGCATTCATCTCCTTCTTATTATTTCATTCATTTTAAATCAAATTCATTTACAAACCTTTCCCAACAGCCTGGCTCATCTCAGCCTTCTGGATTCTGAGCTCCACCTGGCTCCGCAGGCGGGGATCTGGAGTCCAGAGGGGCGGGGCCCAGCGAGCCGAAGTCCTTACTCTGTCTAGAATCCTGGCAGCTGCCACTTAGATCCCAGAGGGCAGAAGAAACAGTTATAACCCTCAGTCTCGCTCTAGAGACTCAGACACAGCGGAGTTCTTGGAGAAGGCTTCATCTTCTCTGTCCTCACTGGCTAGTAACCCCTACTCCCTCATCACCACCAACTATTCTATTCCTCATTTAATGAGAGCCAAGAACAGTGGGGCTCTTGCCAGACCCAGGACCAGGCTGAGGGGAGGGAGCCGCTCACTCGGAGGATCCCGTGAATACGGGGCTGCCCTGAGGGGGCTGCCTGTCCTGCCCCAGCCCTGGCTGTCCACACCCACCAGCTTCTTCTGAGCAGCAGCTGTGGGCCCAGCTCTTGAGAAAAAGCAAAATACTCCGGGGATCAGGTGGTCCAGCATGCAAAAAAGGCCACACCACCATGGGCTGTGCGGGCCTAAGCTTGTCACTTTATTCTGGGGATACCCGTTCCTTGTCCTGTGACCGAATGATGTCCAGAGTTTCTTCTTGCCCTTGGATTGACCGTGATCAGAGCTGTCTTCAAACACAAGCCAGATCTGGGAGGCATGTGGGTGGGGGACAAGAGACATCCAAGCCTCCCACTGCTGGGCTGCCGGTGTGCCCCCCGCCAAGCCCCAACCTGGTCAGGAGGCCCACGCCAGCTACGGAATCCGCACAAAAGGAGCCAGCCGGCAGCCCCCCACGGCAGCAGCCTGGCCCCGGCAGGGGGACACCTGGCGGCAGCCACACTCCCCTCCAGGCCATTCTCCATCACACCAGGAGAAGCTCTCCTGTCAACAAGAAAGGCATCATCCTAATAGCCCACCAACTATTACTAATGCCCTCTAATGAGACGATCAATTCACCAGGGCACACAGATGACGGTCTGTGAGGACGCCAGCCTTGCCGGGTCTCTGCGCCCTGGCTGGCTGTCTTTCCAAGGACACCTCAGCCCCAGGAGGTGGGAAGCATCAGGAATGAGATCGGAGAGTGGCCGAGGACCCAGGTGCCCGGTTCCTAGGTGGGCCCCGTCTGAGGCAGGACAGGGAAGTGGTTAAGGCCACAGCATTCTTCCTGGTTTGAATTCTGGCTTCTGCCCCCTACTGAAGGATGTTGGCCTGGTTAGTTAACCTCTTTGTGCCTCAGTTTCCTCATCTGTATGTGGAAGTGGCAATGCTGACTTCATCTGGTGGCCGTGAGGATCAAATTAAGTCCTTCAGGTGGCATTTGGAGCACAGGGCCAGGCACAGGGGGAGCACTCCACACCCGCGAGTGTCCCCGTGTGCGGTGCCCCTCCCAGCCCTGACAGGGGACAGGCCTCCGTCCATTTGCGCCCTCTCCTAAGGTGCTTGCGTGGGCCTGCCAGCAAAAGCACGCGCTCCCTCCGCCACCTCCCCCAGACTCCTTCCTCCTCCATTTTTCCATTTGTTCGTTTAGTAAGCGTCCAGCTGTTTACCGTGGACACCATGGGCCGGATCAGAGCCGCCTTTGCAAACCTGCTCATTTTCTCAGTCAACCAAGAAGCATCCAAACTCAGCAAAAGCGCATTTGTTGTTTGTTTCCCTTGGTCTTTATATGTTACCCAACGGAAGACAAAACCCCCAGATTGAGTAATGGGAGAGAAAGCTTAACACCCCCAAAGTCTCGCTACATCTGGACGCTGCCATCCAGCTGCCAAGTTTCAAATGAATGTGCTATAAAATCACTGAGTCATGGAGTTTCTCTCTTTTCCACCCCCTCCTCGATGTAATGCTTCCCCTGAACACACACACACACACACACACACACACACGCGCGCGCGCACACACACACGCACGCACACACTCGCGCACACAGGTTGCTGATGGAAACACTAACAGACTCTCAGCTGTAACATCTGTTCAATATGATCTCAGTTCCACCAGCTACATCAAAGCTGCCCTCCTGCAAGTTAATGCAACCGACATCACAAGTGGGATTAAAATCGTGTTTAATAGTTGGATATGACATACACTATTTATACCTCGGGAGCCTGCTAGACTCCTGAAAATTCATACCCTGCACAGGTGGACAGAGGGACACAGGCACCTCGGGGTCTGGGGTGGAGGTGCAGGTGAGACTAGCAAGTGTATAAGCCGCCTAGGGACCCGTTCTCTTGGGGCCCTTCAAGAAAGGGGGGAGGGTGCCGAGGATTTTGCAGAGGTAAGGAAGCTTCGGGAGAGAGGCGCGCACAGGATGAGCTCAGCATGGCAGGTGTGCAATGGAGAAGGGGAACGGGCAGCAGGATGGGTCCCACAACAGGCATATGCTCCATTGCCCTGCTCCCCAGGACTCAAAACCCTATAAAGGACATCCAGGGGGGGAGGGGCCTCCTGGAACTACCCCCTCAAGTTCTGTGGCAGATAGATTCTAGATTCTACCCAACTGGCACCATCGCCTCCTCAAATAAGAGTCGGATTGAGGGACTCCACTCTGCCTCCCAGGATTGGGTGGACACAGGCCAGCCATGCATTTGGTTCCAGATGGTGAGCACCAGATTCCTCTGCCTCAGAACATGCTTCTCGAACACACAGCAAGATGCAAGCTCCTCCCTAGGTCTCCACATCTCTAGGGTGGTGCCATCAGAGCCCTGGGGTGCCCAGGTTAGCTGGCTAGCCCTGCACAGAAAGAGGGCCCCTGACTGCCATGACGTGGGAAGCTGGCGGCCCTCAGCTTGGGTTGGGGCAAGTGGCACGGAGCGGATGGGCAGCAGCTGGTAGACGCTACAGGGTTCTGGGGGGTCTCAGCTCTCCTAGGGGGTGGGAGGAGAGCTCTCATGGCTAAGTCCCTGCCGCACTCGTCACTACTTGAATTACGCTTTAGAGACGAAGACTGAGATCATTGAAATACCTGTCACTTCGCTTGTAATTCTCCATGAAATTCCTCCACTGCTGCAGTAGCAGATGCTCCCAGGATCGTGCTCAGCCTCCGGAACTGGGGGCTCATGTGGGGAGATCAGGGTCCCCAGAACAGTCAGCCACCTGCTGCGCAGGGACCAGAGTTCTCTCCCCACCACCCCCGCCCCTGCATCTCTCAAGCCATCTGCAGATACCAGCACAGCCCTGCGGGCCACCTCCCTGGCCCCAGCTCTGTGCAGGGAGGCAAGACCCAGCTTGGGCACCGGCAGGACAAAGCGGGGCCACAGGCTCAAATGATTCCCAGCTCTGCGGTGGGCTAGGCTCAGTTCCAGCAGGTGACTCTCTGAGGGTCTCAGAACCCCAACTGTGGTCCCAAACAGAGGCTCAGGCCGGGCCGGTTGGAGCCCTGCTCCCCTCGCGGTGCCCTTCACACGCGCCCTAGAGGGGTCAGCATTTTTCTCGATGGTCTCTGAGAAATCGCCTTCTTCTTTTCCTGAAAATAGGCTGGACTGAACCCCTAGGAAGCTCACATGCCCTTCTGGCAGTTTGCTGTGCTCATGGGTGAGGACCAGCCCAAAGATGCAGCCCAGGACCCTGGCTGGGTGGCGGGCACCAAGCTGCCCTCCTCACTCACCCCCGACTTGAATCCCGTAGACCGTGACAAGGAAGAATGGGTTCTGGTCTCTGTTTCCACCTTTCCATCTCTCTGCGTCTTTCTCCCCGTCCCTTTTCTCTAGTTCTCATTACTGTGTGGTCTTTGTCCCCAACACCCTGTCGCCTTCTGTCTGCTTGTCTCCTCTGGTCTTTTCGCTTTTAGTCTGAAGTCTTTGTCTGATTATGTGCTCCTGTGTATACATCTCTCTCCATTTCTCTGCTCTCTGCTTCTCTCTGTCTCTTTTTCTTCTTCTTCCTCTGCATTTCTCAGTCTCTGTCTGTCTGTCTCTCTGTGTTGCTCTCTCATCTCCATGTCTCTCTTCTATGTTAGTACCCTGCCTGCCTCCCATCTCTTTGGTCTCTCTGTCTCTGTTTCCTGTCCCTCCCCCCTCTCTACTTCTCCCTTCCCTCCCTCCCTCTCTTTTTCCCTCCCCCCTCTCTCCCTCCCCTTCTCTTCCTCCCCCCTCTCTACCTCCCTTTCCCCCCACCCTCCCTCTCCCTTTCCCTCCCCCCCTCCCACGCTCCCTCCCTCTTCCACCTCCCCCTTTCTCTCTCCCTCCCTCTCTTCCAGCCTACTCCACCTCCTACCATTTAGCACCTCAGAGCCTGGCTTCCCCTCACATTGAATGAGAAAGACTAGCCCAGCCTGGGGAGCTGAGGGCTGGGTGACACCAGTCAGGGCCCAGCAGAGATGATTAGGCTGATGAAAGGGTGTAAATGCCACTTTGAAGTTAACAGATACACCAGAACCTTTCACAGACAGATATGAAACAGACATTTCAAAGACAAAAAAAAAGTGTATTTAAATGGGGCTTAGTGCCCACCACCCCCCACTCTGTGTGCCCCCTGCACCCCCTTTGCCCACCTCTCCCGTCTGAAGTGTTTTGCTCCCTCTCACAAATGGAAGATGGGCAGGCAGCAGACTTCTGGGGGCCCAGACAACTGTGCTTCCTGGCTGGCTGTTCCTTTAAGCACCAGGCCTTGAATCCACAGTGGGAGCCCAGACCCCACCACCACCAGCAGTGCCGAAGCAGGCACCCCCAGGGAGCAAGGGAGCCCTCTGCTCAGGGCCCCAACTTTCTAGGGGGCCCACCAGCGGGTGGCCACTCGCCAGAATCTCTGGCCTTTGTCCCCCATGTCACCCTGGGAAACTTCCTGCCCCATTTTTCCCCCAAACCATGGCCACAGTTGCCCAGCCTGCAAGGGAATCTTTTCTCTCTTCAGACCCCCCGCTCGTCAACCTGTCGGTGGAACCACAGCCGGTGCTGGAGGACAACGTCGTCACGTTCCACTGCTCCGCAAAGGCCAACCCAGCTGTCACCCAGTACAGGTAAGAGTCCTGCTAAGGAGGCACCGCCTGGCCACTGGACCCCTCCCCACCCCTGCTGCCTATCACAGAAGGTGTCGATTATGGCCCTGGGCACGCAGCACAGTGCTTGCTTCGCTACCGGTGTCCAGGATCCTTCTCCCTTCCCCGCACACCCATCCAACCCCTGGCCAGGTAGACTTTTCCTTTCTCTCACGCCCATGAAATTTCACGCACGTACCTTCCACTGGAAACAGAAGGTATTCCCCCTTCTGTCTGGATCGCTTGTTTATCCCTTCTCTCTGAAAAGAGGCAGAGAAGCTCAGGGAAAAAAAAAAAAAGTCAAAACAACCAGAAAGAGCAGTAAGATCAGAACCCAGATTCTAGCCGCGTGCTTGCCAAACCGTTCACCTGCGTGGGGTAAGATTTCCGGGGCCGCTGGCCCTATCCAGCAGGCACCTAGGATCGTCTATACCCTTATCCCCTGCGCGCCCCTTGCTCGCAACACTGATAAAAGCACCACTGCTTTTTACACGCTTATCTTTCCCTGTTGATGGAGCGTCTCGAAGGCAAGAACTGTAATTTAGCCACTTAGGGCGCTCAGCGTGGAGCACAGCGCGGGGCACATAGCAGGCACTTCATAATGCGGGCTGACTCATCGGGGCACCTTCCTGCCTGTGCACCGCCACCGCACAAGATTTCAGGGGATGGCGTGCCCTCGGAGACGCTCAAGGGCAGACACTCACCTCCTTGAGATGCCGTGTGGAACTCGCCACGGCCCTGACTCTGTCCGGTCCTTCCCCACCAGCCCAGCGGCCCTAACTCTGTCCGGTCCTTCCCCACCAGCCCAGCCTTGATGGTCGAGCCCAGAGTGTCGCCTCTGCCATGGAGATGGGTTATTAAGCTGCAGCATCAGCCGGTGCCAGGGATGCTAATGGTCCCAGACTAGATAATCAGCCGGCCAGTGGGAGTGGAGGACAGGGGAGACGAGAGGCGGTGCAGCCCAGAGGGCACAATAAGAGGAAATGGGCCAAAGAGGCAGCTAGAGATTCAGGTTGGAAGCAAGAGGAGCTCCCTGCAGTGCAGATAATTAAACGACACTGGAACCAAAAACCAGGAAAGGCATGGAGACTTTATCCTTGAGGATATTTTAAGAGAGGCTGGAGCCCATCTGTCCTGTCCAATTTAACCATTCACTGGGCTAGAGGCAGGAGAAGGATCCCCGAGACTGTGCGGCCCTGGAGGTCTGGAGGGCAGGTCTGGTTTGGCTGAGATCCGGCATCTGTCTTCAGATGCAAAACAAAGACCCAAAGAGATGCCCTTTCTCTGGGCTTCTACCCTGCACCTGCGATGCCTGGGCTCCTCTCTGCAGGGTCAGCTTCTCTCTGCTGTCTGCTCCAGCTATCTTCCTGCAATCCCTCAACACTAGGGCCCGCAAATGCCCATTCCCCTGGGCAGCCCTTGACCCCCACAGGCACCCAAGCAGACACATCCCACATTCACCCTCATAGCCATCCCAAGAATGCCTATTGGACCCAGGAGACCAGAGCATACAACTTCCATTTCTCTTCGCGGCCAGGCTCTGGGTCATCTGCCAGGTTATGAAGGGCTGGGCAGAGGGCAGGGCTGTGCCCTAGGACCCAGCGATGTCCCCCACTCCACCCCTGCCCTCTGACCAGGACAGGGTGAGCAAACACCCAAGAAATCAGGCTGCTGGGCCTGATTGTCAGGGGCACCACTCTCCAAAGGCAGAACACCAGTGATGTGGATGATAAGGTTCAAATCTCCGTATGGAGAGATGATCCATCATAAAGAAATATGACAAGATATTAACAACTAGTGAATCTAAGTGAAGGGAATATGGCACTTAATTGGTCTACTTTTGCAACTTTTCTACAATTTCAAAGTGGTTGTGTGTGTGTGTGTGTGTGTGTGTTGTAGTTTTGTTGTCATTTTTGTTTATTGAGAGAGAAAGCATGAGCAGGGGAAGGGCAGAGAGAGAGAAGGGAGAGAGAGAATCCCAAGCAGGCTTCCCAGCAGCAGGCAGCTTAGAGCCCAACCGGAGGCTTGAACTCACGAACCGCAAGATCATGAGCTGAGCCAAAACCAAGAGTCAGAGGCTTTGCTGACTGAGCCGCCCAGGTGCCCCACAATGTTTTGGTTTTTTTTTTTTTTTTAACTAAAAAGTCAACAGATAAACAAACAAACACAGAGCATGTAGGTTCTCTTGGCCTCCAGCTCCCTGGTCACTGGTCAGCCCCTGGTTACAGAGGGGCAGTTGTGTGGTGCAGGGAGGGACAGACCTCCCTGCAAATGTTCACTCCCCCTCACGGCCCTCTGATTAGCCAAAGGCCCTGAAAACACTTCAGTGTGGACCACGCTCCCTTCGGGACTCCAGAGACTTTTAGGGAACCCCTCTGGCCACTAGGAAAATTCAGGAGAGAAGGGAGAGGAGGAGAAAGGCGGGGGCAGCCCCGCCCTGCACCCACCCACGCTGGCTCCGCCCCCTGAGAGAGGGCTCGCCCAGCGGGCAGATGGTCCTTCTAGATGTGGTGTTGGGATCCAAGAGGCAAAGCCTTAAACAAATCTCCTCACATAAGTACATCGATTTTCCCCAACTGACTTTGACAAGACTGCAGGGATCTGTGTTTCTTTACTTCCATTCATCTTGATTGCTTCCTCCTGTTCCACGAAGAGGCTGTGATCTCAGAAAGTAGAGCTAGGCTTCCCTCCACCCCTGCACCCAGAAAGGGGACACGGGTGGGCATGGGAACAGGTGCAGCTGCCCCCCAGGACCAGGAGCCCGAGGCGGGCAGAACAGGCCCGAGTTCACCATGAAGTGTGGCTCCCCACCTGCTTCTCGGTATTGTCCTCCAGGCTCTCCCATGCCCCCCACGCCCCCCGCAGGTACCAGGGAGGGGGGACCACCACCCAGCGTAAAACGCAGGGCTATTTAAGGACAGCCTGTCGGCTGTGACAGCCAGGCCTCCTGATTCTGTGATATAAATAATTAATCCTCTTACATTTACTCCGGCCAAATTAGACATTGATTGGGAAAGGCTTAATCTGACTCCTTCTCAGAGGGGCTCAGGGAGGCGGTGGAGACAACAGTGGAGGCAGAGGTGGGGTGGAGGGGGAGTGCACAGGATCCAACTGGAAGGAGGAGGAGGAGAAAGCAAAGCCAAAGGAGAGAGAGGAAAGGGGAGGGCGGAGAGCTGCGGGTTTGCTCCTGGATCACCCCTGACCCTGTGGCCAACTGCTTGAAGGAGTGGTTTGAGCTTCTGGAAGAAATCCCTACAGAGGGTTTTATTGGTGTGGGAGGGGAATATAGAGGAAGGGAGGAAAAAGACAGAGCAGGATTAGGAGGAGACCCCTGGGGTGTCCCCAAAAGGCCTTGGTGCGGGGCTGCGAAGGGCCCAGCCTCCACAGCCAGCTCCTGCCCGCAACCCTGGGACAGGAGAGTCTAGGAAATCCCCTGCGCCCCACTCTGCCACTGAGGTAGGGCCAGGCCTAGGCCTTAGGGGGCTAAGGGTAACCGCTGCATAGGGGGGCAGGCTCGCACAGCACAGCACAGCTGGGAACAAGAAAGCTCGGTCCCCCAGCCATCCTGCTGGGCTCCAGGCCTATGGGAGTCCCAGCAGTTCTAAGCTTCTCAGGGCTAAGCAGGTGGAGCTTTCTCCCTCTGTGACTTACACCACGAAAGGCCCCAGAGAAGAGGAGAAAGCCCCATCTTCTCCAGGAACTCCAATGACAGAAGAGAATGGCCCTGCGAAACCAGCTGGCCTGGGCCCTAGCTTCCCTGCCCCCTGCCAGAGGCAGGCCTGGGAGAGCAGGAGAGGCTCACACTCCCCTCCTCCAGGTCCGGCCAGCTGCAGCCCCCCTCAGCCTCCCACCACCTGACCCCACGCTTCCTTCATTCAGCAAGGCCGAAGGAGCCAGAGGTTGGATGTAGATCCCCAACCGCGTGCCTGGGACTGAATTCATCTGCCTCAGGCAGGGGCTGTGCCTGACTGTGAAGTCTGGTCATTAAATTAAAGTTAGAAATTGAAATGATTCATGAATAACTCATAATAGTTTGTTGGGAAGCTCCTTAAGCTCTCGGGGAGCTATGGTTCGCTCTGTTGTTAAACTATAATTGTTATTATTAATCATGTTCTTAATAATTATGTGATATTAACTCACGATAATAACCACATGGTGCCAGCCTGGGCGCCTCATGCGATGCCAAGACGTGGCCGTCTCTCGGGGCTGGCCGGGCCGGACTGAGCATGAAGCCGGGGGAGAGAAGGCAAGAGATGGTTCTCTGTGGTGCTGGGAAAGGCTCCAGGAACACGAGAAGGGGAAGGGGAAGAAGGCAGGGAGGCTGTGGGTACCGGGAGTCACGATCATGGGGTAACAAAGAAAAACACCCCCCAAAATAGGCTTGGAATAGGAGGAGCCTGGTTGGAGGTTCTGTGATTTAAAAAGTAATTGTTGTCGGGGCGCCTGGGTGGCTCGGTCGGTTAAGAATCCAACTTCGGCTCAGGTCATGATCTCGCAGTCAGTGAGTTCAAGCCCCGCGTCTGGCTCTGTGCTGACAGCTTGGAGCCTGGACCCTGCTTCGGATCCTGTCACCCCGTCTCTCTGCTCCTCCCCAGCTCACTCTCTGTCTCTCAAAAATGAATAAACGTTAAAAAAAATTTTTTTAAAGTAAGTGTTGTCCACAATGAGGTTAAACCAGAGGAAGCTATTGAACTCTCTCCCTGGAGATCTGTAAAGAAAGGCCCACCCTCACACACACATACACACACACACACACACACCTGGGGGCTCCTAGCACTGCCTTAGCTGCCCAGTCACTGGTCCAATGCAGAGATCACCGCCCCAGGGCCTGGACCAAGTCAAGCCCAGGGCTTTTCAGTCTCTCCCCTCGGTGGGACCAATTGGCCGATGACAGATGACAGATGTCCGCACAGCCCTCTTCCCACCTGTCTGACCAAACTTGAAGGAGCCAAGGCCCTGGGGAGCGAAGCCAGGGTGGGAGTGTAGAGACTGGGCAGGAAAAAGAGCAAGTGCCCTCCATGGGAGGGGAGAGAGGGCACAATGAGGGGACCTACCCTAGGGACAGGGGTCGAGGCAGGAGAGGTAGCGAGCTGGCTGAGTGCAAGGAAGGGCCATCGGGACCCCTGGCTGATACCCCTCCCACAACTCCTCACCTTGTCTGGAAATCAAATTTCTCTGTATGTGTGTGTGCATGCATGTGCGTGTGTGTGTGTGTGTGTGTGTGTGTGTGCATGCATGTGCATGGGGGGGTGCAGGTGTGTGTGTGGGTGCAGGTGTGCATGCATGTATGGGCACATGACATTAGACCTCGGCCTTTCCAGCATGGATCCCAATAAGACAGCACCCTCAGTAGAGCTCAGGGCGGGATGGCCAAGCTGTTGGGGGACCAAGGGGGGTTATCCATTTCCTAGCCAGCCAGCCGGGCTGACCCACTGAGTAGTCCACCCCCCTCCCTCCAGAACAACCTGTTTGTCACGTATCCCTCTGTGGAGATTCCTGCCCCCACCACGGGACCCCTAGGGGGGCCTGCCCCATGCGTGACTCACTTTCCTGAGGGATCGGGGTTTCCAGCTCCCAGAGAGATGCCCCTGGGTGGGAGGAACACCCTGGCCACTGGAGGTCCACAGCCGCATGCGGGGCCCGTATTGCAGGTGGGCCAAGAGGGGCCAGATCATCAAGGAAGCATCCGGAGAAGTGTACCGGACAGCTGTGGACTACACGTACTTCTCAGAGCCTGTCTCCTGTGAGGTGACCAACGCCCTGGGCAGCACCAACATCAGCCGCACGGTGGACGTCTACTGTGAGTGCAGCTGCTGGGGGTTTCCCCAGGCCAGCCGGCCCTGGGGTATCTCTGCTCTGGGCCAGAGGGACCGTTGCTGGACCCAACGCACACAACATAACAACGCCTCACAAGCTCACAGCGCTCCCCGCTTTAAGAAAAGCTTCCTCGTGTGCTGTTTTGGGTTTACCTTGACCCTCGTAGTAACCCAGGGAGGAAGGATTATTATTCCCGTCACTCAGATGAGGGGATAGAGGCCCAAAGTCACTCAGTGAGCAAGTGGCAAAAGGAGAACTCAGGCCAGGCTCCTTGGGAATCTGCTCCCTCCCTTTGGAGACCCGAGGACACATCCCTTCCAACGGCCTGGGAGGGACCCCGGTGAACCAGCCCATCGCTGACCGGCAGGCCGGATGTGTTCACGGCAATAGGCGTTAGCTCATCTACTACACTTTCTGATTTTAAAGGCACTTTGACAAACTTTCTTATATCTGACCCCTCCCCTTGCCCCAGTGGCCCTAACAGAAAGTGCTATTACTCCCTTTTTACGTCAAGGGACTAATTCCGGTCTCCTGACCCTGGATTTCACACTCTCCTGCTCCTCCAAAGCAGCTAAGCGGCTCCCTGCACACCCTCCCTTCACTGCGCCTACAATTCCACCATCGCACCCACTCTGGGGACCAAGTCTTGGTCTGCAGAAGGCTCTGGTTACAGGTGTTCTGTGCTAGGGAACCGGAGAGGAGCTTCCATTAACGCTCACCAACCCTTAGCAGGGGCATGGGAAACTGGACCAGGCCCAGCTACTTCCCAGGGGTTAGAAAAAAGCTGGGCAGGGCTGGAACAGAGGATAACCTGAGGGCCCGGGGGAGCGGAGAATACAGGGAGAGGCCTGGCTGGGAAGGCTACCTTGTACTCCTTATCTCAGAGCCCCTTGGAGGACCCTGGGAGGACTCTGGGACCTGGGCCCGGTGCACAGGGTAACTCAACTCCAGGGCACAGAACTGGAGCATGGAGGAGGTGGGCAATTGCCCTGAAGGCAGACACATAAAGATCCTAATGCCCAGGATTTCTGGGGCAGGAGGAAGTCCCCTCTGCCTGTGCACTGGGGCTGGGGTGGGGGGAGGGGTGGAGAGGACTTCCCAGAACCAGGACAAAGGGCAGGAGATGGGAGAGCCCTGGAGGCAAATCGTGGCAGAAATAGGGCTGTTGCTGCCAGTGGGTGGGCCCAAGGGAGGCCAGGCTGGAGGACAGGGGTCTCTTTCTTACTTCCGCTGTCCCTCTCTGGGACCCCTCTCCTCAAGCTCCCAACCCATCAAGAGCCCTGTCTCCCCTTCCTCCCTTCACAGTTGGACCCAGGATGACCACGGAGCCCCAATCGCTGCTCGTGGATCTGGGCTCTGATGCTGTCTTCAGCTGTGCCTGGACAGGCAACCCATCCCTGACCATCGTCTGGATGAAGCGGGGCTCTGGTGTGGTAAGTCCTCAACTCAGACCCCACAGGGCCTTTGACCATGGGAACTGCCTTCTGGGGCCCCTCACACTCTTAGATTGGGGACATCAGCCTCCAGGGTGAGCTGAAGGGAGAAGAGCCCCAGAAAGAGGAGAGCGATGGGGCACCTGGGTGGCTCAGTTGGTTGAGTATCTGACTTCGGCTCAGGTCATGATCCCACGGCTTGTGAGTTCGGGGCCCTGCATCCGGCTTTGTGCGGACAGCTCAAAGCCTGGAGCCTGCTTCGGATTCTGTGTCTCCCTCTCTCTCTGTCCCTCCCCCACTTGCGCTGTGTCTCTCTCTGCCTCTCAAATATAAAGAAAAATAATTAAAAAAAAAGAGGAGAGGGACCCCAGTACCCACATGAACCCCTATAACCCTAAACACATTGAACCATTACAGTTTTGCCCTATCACAAACTCTACTAAAAAAAAAAAAGAAAAGAAAAAGAAAAAGCAAGTGGGGGCGCCTGGGTGGCTTAGTCAATTGAGCGTCCGACTGTTGATTTTGGCTCAGGTCGTGATCTCACGGTTCATGAGTTCAAGCCCTGAATCAGGCTCCGCACTGATGGTGTCCAGCCTGCCTGGGATTCTCTCTCTCTGTCCCCCTCTCTCTGCCCCTCTCCCCACAAATAAATAAATAAACTTAAAAAAAAAAAGCTGGCGGCCACCAATAATGCTGGGAGTAAAAGTCTCTAGAAAGGCTTTTCAACTTCCCCCAAATAGTTAAGTAATCCTTCAGCTTTTGAGTTAAATGCTGCTTTCTTCTTGTGTTCCTCTTAAAATATATGTGTTCTTTAGTGTGTGTATGTTTATCAGACGTCCCTCCCCTCAGGAGGACCGGCGAAAGCCTTGGGGAGGGAAGTAAAGGGAGAGGCAGATAGAAACCGACCTCTGTGCAGCCTAGTGCGTGCCGGCACTGCACCACCCCATGAGCACGACTGCCCCCCACTGCAGAAATAAGGAAAGCTCAGCAGAGCAGATATGTAACTGCCGAAAGCCACCCAGGTGGTCACTGCCAAGGTCAAGATTCGAACTCAGAGCTAGCTAATGCCAAAGTCTTTGGGTCACCCCAACTCTATCTCAAAAGGATACTGAAAATGCCTCAGAAAAGACAGGTGCAGGCACCCCCAAACAAGTTCAGCGGGACCAGCCCGGTACCGGCTGGTGGGGAGCCCTGCCTGTGTGAGAAAGCCTCAGGACCCCAGCCAGGAGGTGCCCCTCCCCCTTCCACACTCACCCCTTCCCCCATGTGCCCGGCCCTCAGGGGCTGCGGGCTGGTGCGTAACATCTTCGGCGACACCGACACCGAGGCGTCTGTGCTGTGGACCTCCTCTGGACAGCTCAGTGGCCCCCCTGCCTCCTACCCCGCCCCTGGTTCTTACTGAGGTGCTGGAGACTATTGTCACATCCAGCAGGCCTGCCTCTCAGCTCTTCGGGTTCTCTGTGGACACAGAGAGAGCCGGGCTCCGTTTTCTGTATCTGATCCTCCCCCGATTCTCCTAGGTCCTGAGCAATGAAAAGACACTGACCCTCAAAACCGTCCGTCAAGAGGATGCTGGGAAATATGTGTGCAGAGCCGTGGTGCCCCGGGTGGGAGCTGGAGAGCGAGAGGTGACCCTGACAGTCAATGGTAAGACCCTCACTCATGCTGGGGGGGGGGGGGTGGGAGGGAGCAGAGAGGGGCCCAAGTCATCTTGGTCCCGGGCATTGCCTCAGAGGGGCTGTCTCTGGTTCTGGACCTTGCTCCCACCTCCAACCCTGGATCCATAGCAATTCTGTCCACCTCTTCGAGCCTGTGTCTAAGCCCAGCCCCGAGAGGAGGAAGGACCTGGCTAGATGGGTCACCTTCCTCCTTCTTTGTTACTCCTAAGGGGTCCCAGCCCTAACAGTGGTAGCTAATGAATTTTATCCTGGCCAGGCAGAGAGGGTCAGAGGGTCACTAGACAGTCAATTTAGGTCCCGTGTCTACCCTTGACCTTGACCTTGGCCCTGCAGGGCATTTAAGGGAGCATCTCCGTGACTCCTGGTTGGCGCCTTCCCATTGCATTAGAGCTGCTCAAGCAGAGAGACCTGCCACAATTTCCACAAGACCAAGCATTCAGGGGGTCCTCCTGAAGGCACAGAACGTGTCTTATTACACATGATAAAACCATTACAGCAGGAGAGCGTTTTCATATCTCTCCAAGAACACAGTTCGGGTTACGAGATAAATGACACATTTAGGGGACGGCGCGTCGAACCAGGCTCGGATGGTGGGATGCAGAAGGTCACAGAGAAGCTGGGTCAGACCCGAGAAGCCTGTAGCACCAAGATGGAAATCCGACGTCCCTGTCACGATACGTGCTTGGGCCGTGGTGGGGAACCAAAGCTGCCGGTTTGAGAGAGCGAGAAAAGCTGAGGCCAAGTCCCTCTGGTGTTTCCAAACTTCCTCTCTCCACCGGGCTTTTGGTTTCCCTTTTCAAGCCCCCTCGCCCCACGTAGTCTGCCTCATGCCTCAGGTCAAAGTCCTGGGGCTCCGAGCCCCAGACCCACACGTACAGGGCCTCTGGGTCCTGTCCCCAGATGGGGGTCCTGAGGAGGGGCTGAGTCATGTTCTAGAAATCTGCCCTGTCGGCTTCATCTCGATCCAGGAAGCTGCCCGCAGGCAGCCTCATCTACTCTCCCCCTTCGCTGGCAAACTGAAACCGGCCTGGTGCCTCCACAGCCATCCCCTTCTGACTTCTTCATTAGCCAGACCCGCTCCGTCGATTTCTTTTCCTCTCCTCCTCCCCAAGAGCCAGGGCAGCCCCAGAGGGAGGGTGAATCTGCTCAGACCCCGGGGGCACTCACAGGCCGCCTGTCCTGGGCAGAACCCTGACTCAGGAGTCTTCCTGCCTTCCTCTGTGTCCCCAGGACGCCACCAATAAATTGGCGCTGCAGGGCTAAAAATAACAGCATCTGATCGCGCGCCTCCGTATATCCATGGCAACACAGGCTGCAGCCTTTTCCTGTTGCTCTGGAGTCTGACACTCAGCTCCGGCACCAGGCCCTGGTGAAATCAGCAGCTTCCCCCGCTGCCCTGCCCATGACTGCGGCCACCGGGCTGGGGGCCTTCAGACTCCCACGTGGCCTCCAGGGTCCCCAGGCCTGAAGCTGTTCAAGGAACATCCTCGTTTCCGGGGAAAACGGTGGCTAAAGGAGGGACTGACATCCCATTGCCACTTTACACATTCAGGCATTTCCCAATAGGGATTCAAAGTGGTTTCTTGGTGGGGGAGGTGAGGGGGACGCACACATTGGAGGGACATTTCTCTTGGAAGGGGCGTCCCAGCCTGTGCCCTGGCACCTACCCAGGGTTTAATCTGCACCTGCCAGGGATCATGTTTACACCCCCTCCTCTGCCTCCAGTCGTGGCACCAGCTCCCCCAGGTCTCCAGGAAGAGAAACGCCCAAGGGATCAGAGTGAAGCAAGGAAGCCGTTCGTTTGTTTCTGCCAAACTAAGGTCATCTTGCCCTGATGCCCGGGGATGGATTAAGTGGCCCAGGGGGAAGAGCCTGCCAGCCGGGCACAGGAGAGGAACTGTCTAGAGAACAGGTGCAGGGATGGCGGAGCCTTTTGGAAAGGGGCCTGCACAGGGCTCAAGAGACGGGACAGTATGAAAGGATCCAAAACGAGTTGGGGTTCTCCTCACGGCAGATCCCGGCTGGTGGGCGACTGCGTCCCGTTGGTTGCCCTTTGGGGAGCAAACTGGCACATGTCTCAACTGGTTTGGCTCCAACCCGGGATCTATGGGCAAGGGGAGATAAACCACACTCCCGCTGTGCTTTGATTGCCCAACCCCATCTACCTTTGTTCTGATTTCTTTTTTCCTCTAAAAAGCCCTTAAACACACGCATTTGCCTGATGGCTTTTAGAATGCCTGAGGACCACCCCCGGAGAACTCCTAGCTCCTGGGAGGTGAAGGGAAACAGTTTTGTGGTATCATTACTTTCAGCTAACAGCGAAACAAAGTGCCCTCCAAGTTCCTAAAACATCCAGCCCTCCTGCCTTTTTGGCCAAGGACTTCTTGGAACATAAATATCCAAGAGAGAAACTAGCCCTACCCACATTCAGAGGCACCCCGGGGTGGAAGCCCTTATTCTGGAGGGTCCCAGCTGTTAGCCGTCCTGAACTCAGTAGCAGTCACCTGAGTGTCTCCCAGTACCCCCCCCCAAAACCCGTTGGCTGAGAGGTACTCATAGAAATGCAAATCTGTTTTAATTAACGTGGCTAATAAACAGCAATTATGTTTGCGCGATTTTTGTTTTGTTCCCAGCATAAATTTGCCTGTCCTCCAGATCCCTTGTTCCAGCTCTTTTTCCTCGCTTTTCCGCCACCAGAGCTCCAACCTTTGCCCCGGGGATTGGGAAGGGAGCATGAAGGTCTCCATCCCTACGCCCCTTGTTCAACCGCCCAATCCAGCCAGGAAGTTAGCTGAACAAATGGCTGAATTAGCCTCTCCTCCCTCCCCCTCTCCCTGCCGGGTGGGCGTCCTGTAGGAAAGACTTAGGTTAGATAAAAGGCAGAACTGGACGGGAAGCACTCTTAGATTTCAGGTTCCAGGTGGACTGTCTAGGCTGTGGGATGAGGTGGATAAGGCAGGTACTCCTGGAGACATCGACAAACATTTCCCTCTCTCTGTCTCTCTCTCCCTTCCTCCCCCCGCCACACTAGATGGGATGTCAGGATCAGCTTTGGAGCGTGGTCTCACCTGGTGTGTAAGTGGAAGCAGGCAAAGCAATGAACCACGGGCTCTCCTAAGACACCTAAGAGATGAGAGCTGTGAACGTGTCCGGCCATTGGTGATCCCCAATGTGATCTCCCCTTGGTAGAGGAACAACATCCCACCATTTATTTCTCTTCCTCCCGGGCTTGCCCAACCTTGCGAGGACTCCTGGTTTGTTAGGCAAGAGCACCCTCTCCTGGCCGTGGGGGAAAATGGCTTGAAAATGGAAACCCCTGGGTAAGGCGGAGGTGACATTAGAGCCAGCATTACTTAGTGGCTTTCCTCCCGGACACTTCCCCTACTCCCTTCTCAGTTTCCCACCTCCTTCATAAAGCTTTCCCCACCATCCGCCAGGCAGAACTATTCTCTCTCCTCTGAAGTCAGTCAGCACTTCATCCATACTGCTCCATGGTACGAACACTCACCACCTTTTATTACAGTTATTTATGTCTTCTGGGCATTCTGACTTAGAAGCGTTCACTCGTCATCCCTTGAGAGGTTTATGACTGAACGCTTAATTTATCTTCGAGTCTCCTGCCTTGCACTTTACCTTATACATACAGGCTTTCGGTAAATGTTTGCTGAATACTTAAATTAATGGATCAACTTCTGAACAAGCCCAAGAAGGGTCCAGCCAGGGAATCTGCCTTTCCTGAATCCCTGATGTGATGCTGTCTCCTCCACAGGACCCCCCATCATCTCCAGCACCCAGACCCAGCATGCCCTCCACGGGGAGAAGGGTCAGATCAAGTGCTTTATCCGGAGCACGCCGCCCCCCGACCGAATTGTAAGTGCCCTGGGGCCGGGAGGGGAGGGTTTGGGGTTCTGCTAGCACAGCCAGCAGCCTGGCGGGTCACCTCAGCCCGCAGCTTGTAACCACTGGGCCAGTCAGTGCACAACCTCCAAGCTTCCTGTCTTCTGTGGGGGAAAGTATACCTGCCTTGTCTCTCTTGGAAAGGCATCACGAAGACAAGGTGATCCCAGGGTTCATCTGCAAGTGCATTTAACTCTGCTGTCCAGCTGTGCCCTAATAGTAAAGCTTCCAAGCAAAATCTGCATGCTGGGAGCAGAGGGGCAAGCGAGGTTGGCTGGAAGAAATGCCAGGTGAGGGGCGCCTGGGTGGCTCAGTCAGTTGAGCGTCCGACTTTGGCTCAGGTCATGATCTTGAGGTCTGTGAGTTCGAGCCCCGCATCGGGCTCTGTGCTGACAGCTCAGAGCCTGGAGCCTCCTTCTGATTCTGTGTCTCCCTCTCTCTCTGCCCCTCCCCTGCACATGCTCTGTCTCTCTCTGTCAAAAATAAACATTAAAAAAAAAAAAAACTTAAAAAAAAAAGCCAGGTGATTTCTTCCCTTTCCTGGGTTCAAGGCAAACTTTGGCAAAATCTTAAAGAGTATGGTTTATAGTCCGCAGACTCCCTTTCTGCATGCCCTAGAGTCCTTCTATGTTGGCCTCCACTGCCCTAATGCCCACGGAGAGCCCTACCCCACTTATCAAGGTTTCGCCTCTAAAAGTATCATTCCATTTCCCCTCCCTTCCTCAAAACTCACGCCCGCAGTGCAGCTAAGGCAGCCTGAAGAGTTCACACTTTGGCCCTGCTGGGTGTTTGCGTTTGCAAAAGCAAGGGTCTTCACCCAAGTCCATCGGAAACTGGTGCAAGCCCAGGCACGAAAACAAAGATGAGCATTTTCCAGCATTCCTGGGAGTCAGATACTATTTTTAGTAAACCCCCATTGCCTAGGACAGATATCTATTCTATCAGGACACAGAAGACTGCCCCAGGGTCAGCTCCACAGGGCTGTTCGACCCTCCCACAGTGCGGTGGTGCCAGGGAGGGCGTAGGGGACGCGCACTGAACAACAGGTGCCTGTGACTGCCAGAGGCTGGGCTGCTGAGGCTTTAAAGCTAAAGATGTCGTTCTGTAAACTCCGATTATTATCAGAGTATTATTGCTGTTACATACTTTCTCGGGCATCCAATTCACTCACCATCCAAAAATTCACACAAAAATTGCAAGAATTCACCCATAGAACTCATACCTACACCTCCCCTTTCGCTTCACTCTTTAATATTTTAAAATGAGGGGCACCCGGGTGGCTCAGTCAATTAAGCGTGCGACTCTTGGTTTCGACTCTCTGTGAGATCGAGCCCCGCATCGGGCTCTGTGCTGGCAGGGTGAAGCCTGCTTGGGATTCTCTCTCTCTCCCTCTCTGCCCTTCCCCCCATTCTCCCACACGCTCTCTCTCTTTCAAAATAAATCAGTAAACGTGTTTAAAATTTTTAAATGATAACTGTAACACATGCCCATTGCAGAATAGTCGACTCACTCTTGATCTCTCTCTTCATAGAGCTCTGACTCTTGGCCAGTGGTTCTCAACTGGGACAATCTTGCCCCCCCCCCTTCCACCCCGGGGACATTTACCATTGTCTGAAGACATTTTTGTTTGTCACAATTGGAAGGGGGCCACCAGCATCGAGTGGGTGGAAGCCAGGGATAGTGCCAAACTTCCCTCAGTGCGTGGGACAGCCCCCACAACCAGTCCAAAATGTCACCCACCCTAAGCATGAGAAAGCACTGTTGGCTCCCCAGTGCCCTCCAAGCATTTGCCTGCACTGACCACCTTCTCACAAGATGAGGCTCAGTCACTCTGGGGCTGGTCTTCTGCCTCTATCTGCCAGGGCAGCACAGGGTCAGGGGTACCCGCACAGGCCAGCCGAGGGAGGGCTCCAATCGCTGTCACAGCGTTCCTTGTTTGCCTGGAAAATGTCCCAGTGCAGACCCACTTAAGGCTTCCCGTCGATGGAAATACCGTCTGGGAGGCGGCATGGTGGCTCTGGTAGGCATCTTCTCCTAACTGAGCAACTCGGACAGGCCTGGTCCTGGAAGGAGAACGTGCTGGAGTCCGGGACGTCGGGGCGCTACACGGTGGAGACGGTCAGCACCGAGGAGGGGGTCATCTCCACCCTGACCATCAGCAACATCGTTCGGGCTGACTTCCAGACCATCTACAACTGCACCGCCTGGAACAGCTTCGGCTCTGACACGGAGATCATCCGGCTCAAGGAGCAAGGTAGGAGCCTCCAGGGCCACCAGGGGGTGATGGGAACAGCAGGCCCCCTCCCCACCTAGGGCAGGGCCCCAGGCGAGGTCTTCCGGGGTCCTGAGGGGACAGAGCCCAGCTAAGGCTACAGGCAGATTGAGCCCAAGGACAAGTCACAGCGCTCTTCCTAACGTGCTACGCGGCCTTGGTCAGGTCACAGAAGGGGCCCTCTTTGGTCCAGTTCCCCCAAGGCAAAGCCATTATCCCACACCAGGAAAGGAGATGGGGAGAAAGCTGCTGAGGATGATGGTTCTTCAGGGCAACGTTTCAGGGATAGGTGACCGACCACAGAGCAAGCCAAATTGACTGCCATGATCAGCCTTCCAGCAGCTTCTAAGGGCCCTGGCTTCTGTGCACTTGGCATTTCCCTAGTGCCCTTAGGGGTGTGTGATCCACTGAGGACTGTCCCTGCGGGGATACACCAGAAGCGATGTGTTGGGGAGCCTGGCCTAGCCTGTTAAGATGACAAGCCAGTCCGGTTACCTGAAAGTCCCCCAAAGTGCACATGCTAGGCTGAGCGGCAGCACTGGAGCTGCCCCAGTCCCCGGAACTTGGGGGGTCAGGTTCAGATCACCTGCACTTCCTCCAGGAACATAGGAGACATATACACCACTGTGCTCTGAAGGGCCCCCCCTCCCCCCCGTCAGAGAGCAGCGCTGGGCAGGAGGGCTCAGACCTGCTGGGTGCGTGAGAGGGAGGAGGAGAAGGGGGAGGAACAAGGCTCACCCCACTGTGGCCCCATGTACAGACTGCCCAGCTCCTGGTCAGGGAGATGCTGAGAACTCCAGTGTCTGCTCTAAGGTCTCATGTGGACCAGAGGGTGGGAGCCTCAGAGGGGCGCGGCAGCGCGGTTCCCAGAAGCTCAGCGGACGGCCAGCGGCACACTGGTCCTGGGACGGGCGGCACGTCTTGCCCCTTTGCCAGGGGACTCGGTCTGTGGCAGACAGGACGGTCCAGGGTCCTCGGCCCTGGCGGTGTCTGACTCCTCCAAGATGAAGGCTCACCCACAGGCTGTCAGGCCCCGGCAAGAGTTTCTGGGCCCAGCAGGTGGTCTCAGCTGGACCCTTTGGACCTCAGCGCTACCCTGTGGATCAATGTCTCCCTACACCTCCTCACTAATAGGTGCTGCTTTGCATAATGCTTTGCACATAATTTGCATACTATCATCTACACATCATCCTAAACCCTCCCAGCGCCCCCTCCCCGTTGCTTGCCCTCCATGTCTTCCCCTCAGTGCCCCCACCTCCATGCCCTCCCCTTAGTGTTCAAACCCCAACCTCTCCAGACACTCCCACCCTCCCAAGCTTAACTTCTCTCTCTGGTCCCTCCCCCGCTCTGGAGTCTCTTCTAAGTCAGTCTGAAAGAACTCCAAGTTCAGTTCAGTTAGCTTGGGTCTGTGGGATGGTCCCGGAACCGTGAGAGAGGAGGGAGCCCCTCATCCCAATCCCCACCAGATGGCCGGCCCCAGTCCCACCCCACCCTGGCCAGCCAGGCCCTGGCTGTGGACGCTTGCTTTATTTCCAAACAGGTTCGGAAATGAAGTCGGGAGCCGGGCTGGAAGCAGGTACGGAAGGAGACATGAGAGCTCCCTGGGCGGGGAGGAAGGGACCTCTGGGCTAGTGGGGGAGGGACCCTAAAAGGGGGAGGGAGGCCTGCGCAGGCCACTAACTTCTCTGCCCTCCCCCCGCTTCCAGGCTTTAGTGCAGCCAGAGCAGGGAGAGGGGTTCCCAGCCAGCTTGGGTCCACGGACTCCAGAGACCTGTCCCCTCTGTCACTGCCACCAGAGCCCAAAGGCTCCTCGCAGCCCAGGACACTGGTTCTTGCTCCTCCCCCTCTGTCCCTCCCATCCCTTCTCTTCTTGGAAGCCCCACTCCTCCCCTCTCGGGTCAGCTCGCCCCAGGCCTGGCTTCCTCTGTGTCCAGGCTCTCCCTGACTCTTCCTGCTTTTCAACATCATCACCAGCTTGGCCGTGCTTCCCAGGATGCCAGGGCCTCCCAGCACCTTGGCTGCATAATCCATGCTAATCCATGCTTTCTGCTCAGCTGCCTCTGCCCCCCTTCCCCAACACAGCTCCCCATGGAATTGTCATCGCACCCACCCTGCTGAGGCTGCTGGGCAGTGCCTCCCTCTCTAGGCTCCCAGCGGCAAAGCGGTCATCGGGCTCCCAGGATTCAGTGGCTCTGTCTTGGGACCCCACAGGAGGACCATTGCCCCGACTGTCCAAGCGGGAACCCAAAAGGAGAATCAGGGCATTGCAAGCCAGACTCCACGGGGCCCGACAAAGACCATAAGGAAGATGTGGGGAGTCCTCTGCCACTTGGACCCTGAAGGAGCTAGGCCCTGCCAGTTCCTTCATCAGACTCCTTGTGGGGCCCACACAACCTCCCCTTTAGGCGGACATGCCCCTTTAAGAGCATCAGCCCTGGCACAGGCCAACTCCCAGGCAGCACAGTAGAGCTCCTGCTGTATTCTCCCTGTCACCCCTCAGAGCCACTCCCAGCGCTGGAGGTGGTGTCGCCTTCCTGTCTCCATCTCACCTGTGTCTGTTCACACTCATCTGCAGTCCCTGACACCTTCCTTCATGGCAGAGTCCAGTCCCCCTCCTTGGAAGGAGGAGAGGCTGAGCAGGCCACCCCTCCTTCCAGGCCCTCTCCAGGGGACATCCGAGAAGTAAAACCTGCACAGGTGGCCTAGAGCAGACCTCAGGGAGCCAGGCAAGGAGAAAATACACAAGCGGGTTGCACAGGGAATGCCACCCCGGTGGTCCCCCTGTTCCCAGCAGACCCCCCCCCTCTCTCTCTCTCTCTCTGCCCCTGCCTGCCCACTCAGGAACAGTTCTCCAGATAAGTCGGTGCCTTCCCAGCTGTTAACAAGTCGAGGAAAGGTGGCCTCACAGGATGCCAGAGTCAAAAGTCACCTTAGATACCATTCATTGCCTGGTTCTCTAGTTTTATGGGAGAATATTGAGGTATGGAGAGCTTAAGGAACTTTTCATGGTCATCCTTTGGCTCTGAGCTCGTCTGAGACAAGACTCCAGTTTTTCCAAGGAGACTCACTAGGAATCGAGGAGGAACTAAATCAAACGCAAATTAATAAAAGTCAAAAGTACAGAACCAATGAGCTTTCCTTTCCTAAAAGAATTAAGACCTGGAGATAGAATCATCTTATTTGCCCAAAGCAAGCTCATGGGTCTGAGTTCTACTGAGCTCTGGTCCCCTCTTCCACTTCTGAGTGTTGAGCCCAACCCAAACACTTCCCTTTTTTCATCCCTGAGTGTTCTCCACATCCACCTTCTCCTGTCCCCTCCCCTGTCACTCTACCAGTGATCTTGGCCACCAAGAGGCAGGTGATGAGTGCACTACTGTGCATAACCCTGGGGTGGAAGGAGAGTACCAGCATCATCACCAGTACTGTCATCCCCCGGCACCTGCTCCCCCTGGGGGGAAGACACCCGCCACCGCCCCCCAGCTGCATCCAGAGGCCGGAGCTTGAGGGCTTCTTCCTCTCTTCCTTGCTTTAAAGCAGACAACAGCAATGAGAGGCTAACCGCCAGCCCAAGACAAATCCCTAGACGTCCTGCAGTCATCCACACTGACGATGTGGGACAGGTTAGGGGACAGGGAGGCTCTAAAAGGACTTTTCTTCTCATCTAAGGTTCTGACCTGTTACATTTCTTCCCATACAGAAACGGGAGAAAATACTTGAATAGACCTGGAGCCAGGCTCAGTTCCAAGGCCTTTACCTGCATTCACTCATCTAATGTTTATTTCTTGAGAGAGAGACAGAGACAGAGCGAGACTAAGGGAGGGGCAAAGAGAGAGGGAAACACAGAATCCAAAGCAGGCTCCAGGCTCAGCTGTCAGCTCAGAGCCCGATGCAGGGCTCGAACTCGCGGACCACAGGATCGTGACCTGAGCTGAAGTTGGCCATTTAACTGACTGAGCCACCCAGGTGCCCCTGCATTCACTCATCTAAACCCCATAACAACCCCCCTGAGGTGGGTACTATAATTATCCCATTTTAGAGAAAAGAGAGGTGAAGTAAGTTTCTCAGAAGAAGTGATGGAGTCTGGGCTGTACCAAGCACGTGAACTTCAGAGGATGCTGTGTGATACAGCAGACAGAGCTAGGTAGGGAGCAAGAGGAAGCCTGGATTTGCCCTGGCTCTACTGTAGCTGTGTGTCCTTGACCAAGTCAAGTGACTTCTCTGGACCTCGGTGTTTCCATCTACAAATGGGAGGCTTGGACTCAGCAGGCTGTAAGGTCTTCCTGTCCCCGCATTTTCTGATTCTATTCCCAGTGGACTCTTCAGGGCTCCAAATCCCGTGCTCTGGCCCATATGCAGCCACAGAAGGACCAGGGCTATCTGGAACACCCCTCCCCCCATACCTGCCCCTCCCCTTCTGCATCTCTACTGGGCTAGGGCGCTAGACTGCGAAAGAAACTCAGCAGGGAGTGAGGGCTTGCCTAGCTGGAGGCTTCTCTCCCGGAGGGCTGCCTAGATGCCCAGAGCACTGGCCCAAGAGGACTGGGGGGTGGGGAGGTTCGAGGAAAAGGATAGTTTCTCCTTAGAGAGGTGGGAGGGGGGAGATGCGATCCCGTGCACCCCCCAAGCCCCTCCACCCCAGCACCTCAGACTTGGGCCTTTGGCGGCTACTACCCCGATGCCCAGCAGGCCCCTGCAGCCACTGCCCGACAGAGTATTCCTGGTTTAGTACAGAGGGGAGCTAAAGAGTACCCAGCCTTGCTTCTCATCTCCGGGTAGCCCTCCCCGCCCCGCCCCGTGTCTGCTTGCCTCTCTCCCCACCTGCCCCTGCTCCTGCCCTCCCTCTATCCTCCCACCCCTCCTCCACCCTGGGTCCCGCTGGAGCTGACCCCTGTTGGACTCGGCCTATGCCCGCCCAGGCCCGCGAGGCACTGCCCAGGAGGGCCTGAGCGCAGTGGTCCAGGACCCTGGGTAAGGCCCCCGCGGGGAGAGTCGGCTTCCCTGGATTTCTCATCAGCCCCGCCCGCTTCTCTCCCACAGAGTCTGTGCCGATGGCCGTCATCATCGGGGTGGCCGTAGGAGCCGGCGTGGCCTTCCTCGTCCTTATGGCAACCATCGTGGCCTTCTGCTGTGCGCGCTCCCAGAGAAGTACGGGAGGGACCCCCGGGATCTCAGGGAGGGGGACAGAGAAAAAGGCCAGGCTTAGACTGCCCCGGAGAGCAAGTAAGCAGGAGTGCAACGAGCAGGGGGCCCTAACGGTGCTGTGAGCTGCTGGGGCAGGGATGGGGTCTTTGTTTGCACCTCTGTACGTGCAGTGCTGTGTGTATTGTCTGGCACATAGTGGGCTCTCAGCTGATGCGGAACTGGACCGAACTGGAACTCTGACAAGGCAGTCAGCCAGCACTTTGGATGGAATATGTGCGGCTACATAGGAGGCAGAGAAATCTGGGAGGGCGGGGAGGGGGAGAGGTCGTTTGATCTTTGCCCCCTCCGACTTCTGCTAGTCTAACCAGAAAGGCAGGTCACCTACACATGGGGTTGGGGGGGCGGGGTGCTGAGAAGCATTCGAGGAATCCCTTTGTGAAGACTTTTAAAGGTCTGTAGTCACTAGCAATAAAATTCTGGCACGGGTGCACTCTTGAACAATCACGTGTGCCTGGAGTTTCACCCCGGCCGTAGCTCTGACGTTTCGTGCGACGGACACACGCGTGGAAGCATCCGACGGGATGGCTGAGTGGAGGAAAACAGTGGAGACATGGTCTTCTAGCCCTACCTTTTTCCACCATGTGAGCTTGGGCAAGCCACCATTACTCTAGGCCTCAGTTTCCTCATGTCTAACAGCAAGGGATGACATGGTGTGACATTTGTGGCCCCCCTGGCTCTAATGTTCTATGATTCTAAGGCACACAATGAATAATCAGAGTAAGCCTACTCCCTCCACCGCTGGGCAGCTCTCATGTACTAGAAGAAAGCTGGATGTCCTCCACGAGGTTTCCTCCGTTGCAAATTCCGCAGCCTTGGCCCTCTTGACTTCCCCCAGTGAGGTGGTCCTAGAAGCTCCCTCACCCCCTTCTCAGTGGAAATTACAGGGGAGAATGTTTTAGCAAGAATTTTCTGACAGAGCTCTCCAGACGATTAATGGGCCGCCCCCTCTAGAAGGCGTTAACACCTCCACTGTGAAAACACTGACACAGGAACTCGACCACCCCATGTGGTCCATGTGATGTTTCCGCTTTGGGCAAGGGGGGTTGGCCCCAGGACCTTGAGGTCCTTTCTACCAGTAAGATTTGTGACTCTCTACGTGGAGAGATCAGAGCCTGGTAGAGTAGGCCAGAGAAGACTTCTAGAAGAAGGTGAGAATTGAGAGGGATAAAAAGCACCTAGCTCTGTAAAGCAAATGGATGTGGATGGCGTCTGAAGCCAGGACAACAGCAGCGAGAGGCCAAAATGCATGCAGTAGGGCCAACAGAGGAAGAGAGCTGAGGCCCCAACAGCCCACAGCACGTCCACACGGGTGTTCTACTGGGGGGGGGGGTGCGGGGAGCCTGAAGCCACTGAGTTCAGGGACTGAAGGGTAAGCCCTGGGGGTGGCGGGGGCGGCAGGGGCTCGACATCTCAGGCCCTAACACCTGAGGATGAGGACTGAACCTGTCATCTGTCCTTGCCTATTTTACGTCCAGATCTCAAAGGGGTTGTGTCGGCCAAGAATGACATCCGAGTGGAGATTGTCCACAAGGAGCCTGCGTCTGGTCGGGAGGCTGAGGAACACCCTACCATCAAGCAGCTGATGGTGAGAACGCCATCTTATCCCCACCCCACCCCGATCTCGATACCCTGAAGGTCCTGGTTCCAGAGGCTTCTTGGTCACCTGGATGCTCTCCGGAAGTAGAGCATCGGTCAAGATGTGCCCTCCCCCCCCCATAATAGGTCAGACACCTACTCCTCAGCCAACAATGAGTTATCATCCGTCTACTACATTGCACTTGGTGTTCTGGGAGACTCGAAGATGTAGTCCCAGCTTTCAAAGAACCTGACTATTCGGTAGAGAGACAAGACATATGCATAAATTGCCATAACGTTGTTGTTGCGTAATACATAATTCTTTTTTTAAATCTTTTAAATGTTTTTATTTATTTTTGAGACGGAGAGAGACAGAGCATGAGCAGGGGAGGGGCAGAGAGAGTGGGAGACACAGAATCCGAAGCCGACTCCAGGCTCTGAGCTGTTAGTACAGAGTCCGACGCGGGGCTCAAACTCACGGACCGTGAGATCATGACCTGAGCCGAAGTCAGACATTCAACCAACTGAGCCACCCAGGCGCAGTATAGAATACATATGTATTCTATACATAATTCTATACACACATGAATATTATAGATATTTGGTACATGCCCTGCCCCTCCCCCACCCCTTCCCCCCAAAAAGTCTGCAAGAAACATAGGTTCCTCTTCGGAAACTAGACTGCTTACCAGAAGCAAACTCATAACTTTTCCAGCAAACCTAAGCCTGCCCCTCCTCTTCCTGATTCCCGTTGATAGACGGTAATCCACCCAGTTATACGAGCAGGAATCTGGAAAGCCGTGCTAGAAAACTCTAGTGCATACTATGTCATGGTTAAAATACCTTGGAGTTGCAGCAGCAGGCAAGGGCGTGGAGAGCATGGGCTTCTCTGTGCCTCAGTCTCCTCATCTGTGAAGTGGGGATGAAAGTCATAGAGCACAGGGAGGTGGTGACAGCTGAATGGGTAAACGCAAAAAGGGCTTGGAGCCCAAGGAACACAGTTAAGTGCTCAAGAAACGGGAGCCACCGTGTGGCTCTGAAATCACCCCTTCCCTTATCTGTCTCCACTAGACGGTGAGCGAGCTGCCTGTTCGTCCCTGTGTCTCAGAGCCTCACAGTTCCTGGTAGATGCTCACCGTTATTGAATCGAACAGACATTTTCCTCACTGGTCTTTTTCTTTCTAATTCTCATTCTCAGGTCCTTTCAACTGCACCTCAAAAAACTGTCTCAGATATGTGCCCTTGCCTCTATCCCACCATCACTTCCCTACTAGGGCCTCATCGTGGCCCCCTGGACTATTACAACGGCTTAGTGGTCTCACCACCTTATTTATTTATTTTTTTTACCACCTGATTCAGCCCACCCTCCAGAGTCCCCCAAAAAGGGTCCTTCTAGAATGCAAATCGCATCCTGTTACTAGCCTGCTTAAAATCCTTCGGTGGCTCCCCGTGTCGACTAAAGTCCGACCACCAAGCGTGTCAGCAGGCCCTTCCTTCATCAAGAGGTGGCTGCTGGCCTTTCCAGCCCCGTCTTCCTACGAAACGCACCCAGCCCTCCAGACATTCCAAAACGTTGCAGTTCCTGGCCTTTGAGTCTTTTTTACCTTGGAGGCTTTCCACAGGCTCTTCCCTCTGCCTGTTGGTTTTGTCTGTTGGATTTCACACTCTCCCATGAGAATCAGCTCAAATGTCACCTCCTCCATAATTGTCTGTCCTTGTCCTCCCCCTGCGGGAAGAGCCACGCACTTCCTGCTCTCCCCCCAACACTTTGCCTGCTCCTCTTTTATAGTGCATCGTTCTGCTTACGTGTCAGCCCCCCAGTTTTCTCGGAGTTCCACCAAGGGCACGTTCCCAAGTCTTTGCATGTCTCTTTCCTCCAGGCCTAACACAGTGCCTGACGCCTGACGTCACAAGAGTGGAAACCAGAGCCTAGATCCGGGAAGGGACGGGGGTCTCCGTAGATGGGTTTCATCAAGGCTGGTGTGGAAGGACCCTGGCCTGTCCTCCATCCCAAACAGGGCCTTAAATTCCCTTCACTTCTGGTCGCCTCAGACTGTCTCTAAAAGAGTGCGGGTTGCTCAGCAGTCACTTAAGAGGGTGTGTGTGGTTGGGTGGGGTGGAGGGGGAGGGACCTGCTGAGGGCTTTGTCCCTAAGCCTCCCGTTGGGGAGACCTTAGTTCCCCGACTCCCTCTACCCCCAGGCCCCTGTATGGATCTTCTAAGCCTGATGGGGGGGCAGGCTTAGAAGTTGAATCTGGGAGGAAAGAACTCTAATCCAGGCAGAACCAGAGCATTGGCTGGAATGAAACAGTATGGAAGCCCTCTGGTTGATTCATGAGGCTCCAGAAAGAGACCAAGAAAGTGAGTCACAAGGAACAAGAAACGTCCCAGCTCAGAGAGTGGGTGGGAGCCTGTCCTAGATCATGTCACGTGCAGAAGGGACGCCGGGGAGGCATCTGTGTGCCACAAAATAAGCATCACTGTGGTTATTCAGATTCATGTACCCACTGTGTGCCAAGCATGCTTCATTCTCCACCTTCAGTCTGTTATTTTAATTTTCAGTCATTTAGAGCTATGCCATTTCATTCATCCATCCAACAGAAACAGGACATTTGTGACGGCCCTACCATATACTGGGCACTGCGCTAGGCATGACAAATCAAGATGATTGCCTATGATTCCGTTCCAAAAGCATTCTGGTCAATGACCACGATATACAAGGCGCTGTACCGGGTGTGCTGGGGACCCAAAGAGAAGCAGGAAGTGATCCTTGCCCCTAGGTTCTTTGGCCTCTGCTAAGAAGATAACCCTTAGGACATTCAAGTCATTGCTATGAATAACAGGTGTGGCCCCTGTTGCCAGCATCTCACAGGTAGTTATGCATTGTGATTCTTTCCAAAAACCTTCATTAAGCCTTCAGTGCCCAGCAGTCGAGGTCCTATAATTATCTACAGATCCAGCTCCCTGATGTGTACACCTATATCTTCATGCACCTCAATCTGCGTACGCCTGGCCCACAATTCAGTACATGCTCCATGGATTGAATGGAATCATCCAAGTGAGATGCTCTATCTAGCCCAAGGGAAGAAAGTGTGGTCTTAGCAAACCTCCCCTCCCCCACTCGGCCCCCACCCCTACCCCTACCCCTCCTGTCTGTCTCTCTCTGTCTCTCAAGACAGGGCTTCGGGAACAATGACAACATCTGGGGTCTCCTCTTGCCTCCTTTACCTGCCTTCCGTGGGCCAGGCAGCCAGAGGAGGTGGGGAGGGGAGGCAGAGATGACCAGCGTCTTTTGCGTTCATTTCTCTATCTTTTCCTTGGGGGAAGCAAACGTTTAGCCCACCTCCAATCCACTGAGCGGCCGTTTCTGGGTTGTAGATGGACCGGGGTGAATTCCAACAAGACTCAGTACTGAAGCAGCTGGAGGTCCTCAAAGAGGAGGAGAAGGAGTTTCAGAACCTGAAGGTAAGAATAGTGGCAGGTTAGAAGTCCCAGCTGTGGAAGCCGGTCTTCGGAGCTCCTCCGATGCCCAAGCCTCAGATCCAAACAATGACAGGAAACCGAGAGAGGCCAGAGGTTACCGTGGGGACAGGTGCCTAAGCCAAGACACTCATCTGCCGAAGGAGGCAAGAGAGTTAACGCTGGGGTCCCACTGTTCTCTCCTACAGCTTCCTCACAAACAAAAAATTTTAAACTAAGTATCCATGCTCTGGACAAAAACAAGAAACAGAGTCTGGTTCTCAAATGGCTTTGCACTGCCCTGACATAGTGACACATAGCCAGGGGAGAGAGCCACGGGTTGCATCCCTTTGGGGTCTAGCCTCCCTGTTGGCCCCTGAACACCTTCCAGCCCCCTCCCCTCGGGCACCAGGCTGCTCCTTCCAGCAACACCCCCCCCCCATGTCCCCAGCTGTCCCCTTCCTCCTGTGTCTCCTTCAGCCCTTCCTGTGTGAAAGAGGACTGGCTCAGCCCAGAAAGCCCCGCTCACGGTCACTGCCCACCCAGTGACGCCGCTCTCGCTCTGGCCCCCTCCCAGGACCCCACCAACGGCTACTACAGCGTCAACACCTTCAAAGAGCACCACTCGACGCCCACCATCTCGCTAAGCAGCTGCCAGCCGGACCTGCGTCCCGCAGGCAAGCAGCGAGTGCCCACAGGCATGTCCTTCACCAACATCTACAGCACCCTGAGCGGCCAGGGCCGCCTGTACGACTACGGGCAGAGGTTCGTGCTGGGCATGGGCAGCTCGTCCATCGAGCTCTGCGAGCGGGAGTTCCAGAGAGGCTCTCTCAGCGACAGCAGCTCCTTCCTGGACACGCAGTGTGACAGCAGCGTCAGCAGCAGCGGCAAGCAGGACGGCTACGTGCAGTTCGACAAGGCCAGCAAGGCCTCCGCCTCCTCCTCCCACCACTCCCAGTCCTCCTCCCAAAACTCTGACCCCAGCCGACCCCTGCAGCGGAGGATGCAGACTCACGTCTGAGGATCCCAGACCCGGGGGCCGGGAAGGGCGGGGGAAGGGGCCGCGCCACCTGCTGGCTCCGCAGAGACTGCGGGGCGGGGGCTGCGCAGAGGACCCCAGAGGCGGCGGCCTCCAGGACAGCCCCCCGCCCCCAGCGCCTCTGCCGCCACCCTCCTCCGAAGCCCTGATCAAGCACAAACTCGGGTCCCCAGCTGCAGCGTGCCAGGGGCGGGGGGGGGGGGGGAGGGGGGGTTACATGGTCAGAGGAGTACATTACGAGTGCGCTGTGCTCCTTACCGGACACTCTGGTCCCCACCCCTTTCCCGGAGGCCCCTCCCACAGGCTCTAGAGGCAGCTATAACTTTGCTTTAATGAAACTGCCGTCTGCTCTCCGGCCTCCCCTTGAGCTCTATATTGCTGCCCCACAGCCCTACCCCTGTGCCTGTGTTCCTCCACAACCCTGGGGAGAAAGGGGGGTGAAGCGCTTCCCAGCACTCAGCTGCCCCAGAGACCCCAGTGCCCCCAGCTGCTCAGAGCCCAGACCCTGGATGCTGAGAAGTCAGAAAATGGCCCTGGAGCATCTCTCCCACCGCACTGGCCGCGGGCCCACCCCCAATTTGTTCGGTGTTTCGTGTCCATACTCTTGCAGTTCTGTCCTTGGACTTGAGGCCTCTGAACTCTGAGGTGGGACTGGGCCAGTCAGAGACTGGTGTCCTGGGAGGGCGAGGGAGGGGCAAGAGGGAACATGGGAACACTTGGGGAAACTCTCGGGACATGCCCCTTGCCAGGCTGTGCGATTCAGAGCCTCCCCACCCACCCCTGCTTCGTGTACTGCCCTACAGCACAATCAGAGTTAATATAAGCAGTGTGAGAGCTTCTCTGGCCAGGGTTCTTCAAATAGTCATTGGAGAGAGTGTTTCCTGGGCCTTGAGGGGACCAGAGGTCAAGTCTTTAAAATGGTGAGACTCCCCTTCTCATCTGATGAATCTCCAGGGGCCTCGATCCACACAAGGAACAATGGTCCTGTCTTTAGTAAGACTCCACGGGCAAGAGAGAGTGTATCTACACATCACCCCACCTACTCACCACCTGAAAAGAAATGTTAGGGCCGTTACTCCAACAAATCCATTCTGTCCTTTTGTTCCTGCAGAGCCACAGGAAGAAGCCAAGAGCTCAGGGTATGCTCTGGGATCGCACGCTTCTTTGCCCTTCTTTGATTCGGTTTTCCCAGATAATGAAAGCAGGTGATGGCTCTGGTTGCACTGGCAATAACACCTACAGCAGGCTCCTCTCCTTGTGGTCGGGTTCAAGCCAGAGGGCGTGCAGACACAGGACCCCTGCCATGTTCAGCTCAGAGGCAACGTGGCCATACTGGGCTCTGAAGGGGTCATTCTAGGCCTGTCTCTCAGCAATATTCTGCAAGGGAAGCTGCTTCCATTAGGGGTTCGGGGCAGGAGGCCCTCTTCAAAGAGTCTATGTCACCAAACACTCTGAGATTCCAATACTGTAAGAATGGCCTTGTTTGAATGGAAGGCTGGAGGTAGCGATGGCCGACCAGGTCAGATGGAGAGGTACGGGCAAGTTAGGGTGCTGGTTCAGAAGCAGGATCCAAATGGAACTTTGGAAAACCCAGTGTCCCTACGGGGGGAGGTTCCTCTTAGGTTAGACCCTCTTTCTCCAACCTTCCCCGGTAATCCTTACCCATCATGAGAACCTTCATCTCAAAAGTCTGTGCCTCCTTCCATGCACTGATTCCTTGGATGGCCCCAACCACAGGTTCTCTATATGACTCTCATAGCACCTCCATCCAGAGGAGTGTTCTGCTTCTTCCATATTTCCTATTGCTTCAAAATTCTCCAGTTCCCTAGATAAGTTCTTTTGCAGCCCCCAAGCCCAAGAGGGTGGAAACTGAGGAGAAATGTCGGTGTACATCCCAGTCCCCATCCTGCTCCTAGTACCATTCTGGCCGCACACAGAGGCCAGGATGTTGGCCCCCGCGTGTTCGAGGTTAACCTTGACAAGCCTTCTCCTTTCCCGGACATGTTTTGCCCCCGCCAACAAGAAACAAAGATCTAAAACCAGATGCAAAATGTCATGGTATATAAAAAGATGACTCAAGATTAGTTTGTTAATCCTCCCAGCCTTCCTCAACCTGGGTGGCAAATCTACCTGCTAAACCGCACCACACCCACCCGGCCCCTGACCCCTTGCCCCTGTCACACACCCAATCCACAGTTCTCAGAATAAGGTGGAGATACCCATTCTGTCCTGGAACCCCAGGTTAAGACAATAACCGGAAGAATAAGTGAGAAACCTATTCTCCCATAGAACAGGAAGAGCTCTCTCCCTCTTGATCATCAGGTACTCCAGGGTAAGAACATGGACGATCATTGGCAAACAGGGAGCACAGGGGCTGCGTGGTCAAGACTCAGCCATGCAGGGCCCAACCCCACAAGCTCTCTCCAGTGCACAAGTACAGCAAAGAATTGCTGAAGGGCCAGGAGGTCACAAGTCAGGCCTTGGTGAAAGAGAAGAACACAGAAGCCTGGAGCTTCTGGAAAGTTGGGGCCTTGAGAAGGAGCCGAGGCTGCACTCCGTACACCCCTCGGTTGTCCCCAGCCGCCTTTACTTCCTGCTGAAGAGGGAGGCTGTAAGAAACTGGTAAAGGGAGGGCTTAAAAAAAAGTTTTCAGGCAGAGGGAAGCCCTGAACTCTCCTGTAGGGGATTTCAAATTAACCGAAATGAGTACTTTACATTTGTAATCATACTTGACCCTGAGAATTCTACACAGGATCATCATTTTACAGACGGGGGAATGAGGCTTCAAGAAGCCAAAAGATTTGCCCAAGGTCACAGGGCTAACAAGCGGCAAAGGTGACATTTAGACACACGTGATTTCCGCGACAAAATGTTTCCATCCGAAGCGCAAACTCAAGGCCACTGTCATCCCAGAATATGATGAAAATGGCCGACGCTAAAGGCCACCTGCTCATTCCTGCTGTGGGAAGGCTAAGCAAGGACGGACCACAGCTCCGTTAGGAAGGTGGGGGGGGGGGGGACCGGCATCCTCCACCTCAAGTCCCCAGGCGACCTGGAAAGACCTCAACTCCTGGGAAACAAAGCTATGCTGTGTATCCAGTCACCCCCCACCCCACCCCACCCCTACCAAGGCCAGTATCCAGTTTTCTGATAGCTTTAAAATTCATTATTGGCTCCGAGTCCCTGGATGGGAGCCCGGTTTCTAATTCTCAGGCTCGCTATCAGTCTGGAAAGCCCGGGGTCATTTCCAGTACTTCTTCAACTTTCATGGAACAGGAAGCACCCTCACGTGGTGAGCTAGAATACCACAGCAAATCCGTTTCTGATGACGCTGATTGTAGCAAGTGCTCTTAAGTAATAGGCCTCGAAGCTGCCTTTGCGCTTCCGGAGTGGAGAGGACCCAGGGAAAAGAAAACAAACATGATGCAGTGCTTGGGAAGCTTCTCAGACCTGGAGAAAAGGAGCCAACAGGAATTCATTCGTCTCTCACTGCCTGCACTGGAGGCGTACAGGCGACGCAGGGCGTTTGCTATTATGGAATCAGAGTAGAAATCACAAGGTACACACCCCAAGTTCCGTTAGCTCTGCCCAGGTATCGTGTGTGCGGTTTAGGAGGGCACCAGACAAAAAGACCCAGGGGAGTCCCGCCATTAGTTTATGCTTTAGGAAGCTTCTCCACACGATAAACGTTATTAAAACTGAAGTATACGTATTGAAATAGAAACTGTATTTCCGCATAGATTTTTATTTAAAAGACCACTTGGTGTGCCTATTTAAAGAAACATTTTAGACGTAGCCCAATGGCATCTCAGCTAAATCTTACATCTTACTTCCCTTTTACAAAAGTCTGTGAAAAGCCTCTTATCGAAGTTGTTTTTAGGAGATGTAACTGTACACCAGCCATTTGGAGCTTTAGCCTCAAACTTAGCAGCAGTCTTCGAGAATCACTGAGAAAGAGCTCTCACTCCGATGGTTACTTCTCCTTAACAGTAAGGCTCCAATCGTCTTTTCCCCAACCCCCTATGTCTCATTCTTCCTAACTAGGTCATAAACTGGGGGAAATGAGAAAATTTCAAGCGAGTCTTCTTTCTAAAAATAAAGATTTGTTTCCCTGGATGCATACATTTTTGTCATAAGGAGAGGAGGATCATCCCTTCTCTCTCTAACTGCTATTCCTCCTGGGTCCATCTCCCCGCTCCTCTCTAATGGCGAAGTCTTTGACATACACTAAAAGCTTTCATTATTACAGGCCCTGTAGGTTGTTAGGGTCTTGGGGTTTTTTGTGTTTTTTTGGTTTTTTTTTTTTTTTAGCTCCTACCCGGCCCTCGTCTTTAAATGGCCTTTTGTGAATATACGCCATTCACAAGCTACATGGTTGAATTGTGGTCTACATCCCTGTGCCACTCCATGTTCCTAGAGCTCCTCTCTGGAACAATCTACTCAGCCCACCCCCAGGTCTGGGACATCCTCAACCCCGGAGCTTCCCGATCAGGGAGCCCGAGCTATGCAAAGGAATCTCCTTCCGCTGCTTTTTTTTTTTTTTTTTTTAATTTAAATCCAAGTTAGTTAACGTATGCTGTAATAATGATTTCAGGAATAGAATTTAGTGATTCCTCACTTACATATAACACCCAGTGCTCATCCCAGCAAGTGTCCTCCTTAATGCCCCTTGCCCATCTAGCCTATGCCCCTACCCACCTCCCCTCCAGCAACCCTCATTTTGTTCTCTGTATTTAAGAATCTCTTATGGCTTGTCTCCCTCTCTGTTTTTATATTAGTTTTGCTTCCCTTCCCTTATGTGCATCTGTTTTGTATCTTAAATTCCACATATGACTGAAGTCATATGATATTTGTCTTTCTCTGACTGACTTATTTCGCTTAGCATAATACACTTTAGTTCCATCCACGTTGTTGCAAATGGCAAGATTTCATTCTTTTTGATCGCCGAGTAATATTCCAGTGTGTGTGTGTGTGTGTGTGTGTGTGTGTGTGTGTGTACACCACATCTTCTTTATCCATTCATCCATCGATGGGCATTTGGGCTCTTTCCATACTTTGGCTATTGTTGATAGTGCTGCTAAAAACATTGAGGTGTATGTGCCCCTTTGATATAGCATTCCTGTATCCTTTGGATATATACCCAGTAGTGCAATTGCTGGGTCATAAGGCAGTTCTATTTTTAATTTTTGGAGGAACCTCCATACTGTTTTCCAGAGTGGCTGCACCAGCTTGCATTCCCACCAGCAGTGCAAAAGGGATCCTCTTTCTCTGCATCCTTGCCAATATCCGTTCTTGTCTGAGTTGTTAATTTTAGCCATTCTGACAGGTGTGAGGTGGTTCTGATTTGTACTTCTCTGATGATAAGCGATGTTGAGCGTCTTTTCATGTGTCGGTTAGCTATCTGGATGTCCTCTTTGGAGAAGTGTCTATTTATATCTTTTGCCCATTTCTTCACTGGATTATTTGGTTTTTGGGTGTTGATTTTGATACATTCTTTATAAATTTTGGATACTAACCCTTTTTTGATATGTCATTTGCAAATATCTTCTCCCATTCCATTGGTTGCCTTTTAGTTTTGCTGATTGTTTCCTTCACTGTGCAACAGATTTTATCTTAATGAGGTCCCAATAGTTCATTTTTGCTTTTGTTTCCCTTGCCTCCAGAGACATGTCAAGTAAGAACTTTCTGTAACCGAGGTCAAACAGGTTGTTGACTGTTTTCCTGTCTAGGATTTTGATGGCTTCCTGCCTTACATTTAGGTCTTTCATCCATTTTGAGTTTATTTTTGTGTCTGGTGTAAGAAAGTGGTCCAGGTTCATTCTTCTGCATGTCGTGTCCAGTTTTCCCAGCACCATTTGCTGAAGAGACTGTCGTTTTTTTTCCATTGGATACTCTTTCCTGTTTTATCAAAAATTAGTTGGCCATATGTTTGTGGGTCCATTTCTGGGTTCTCTATCCTGTTCCATTGATCTGAGTGTCTGTTCTTGTGCCAGTACCATACCGTCTTGATGATTACAGCTTTGTAATACATCTTGAAGTCCAGGATTGTGATGCCTCCTGCTTTGGTTTTCTTTTTCAAGATTGCTTTGGCTATTCAGGGTCTTTTCTGGTTCCACACAAATTTTAGGATTGTTTGTTCTAGCTCTGTGAAGAACGCTGGTGTTATTTTGATAGGGATTGCATTGAATATGTAGATTGCTTTGGGTTGTATCGACATTTTAACAATATTTGTTCTTTCACCCCATGAGCATGGAATGTTTTTCATTTTGTGTGTATGTGTGTCTTCTTCAACTTCTTTCAGAATTTTTCTACAGTTTTCAGTGTATAGATTTTTCCTCTTTGGTTAGGTTTATTCTAGGTATTTTATGGGTTTTGGTGCAATTGTAAATGAGATCAGTTCCTTGATTTCTCTTTCTGCTGCTTCATTATTGGTGTGTAGAAATGCAACCAATTTCAATACATTGATTTTTTTTTTTTAATTTTTTTTTTCAACGTTTATTCATTTTTGGGACAGAGAGAGACAGAGCATGAACGGGGGAGGGGCAGAGAGAGAAGGAGACACAGAATCGGAAACAGGCTCCAGGCTCCGAGCCATCAGCCCAGAGCCTGACGCGGGGCTCGAACTCACAGACCGCGAGATCGTGACCTGGCTGAAGTCGGACGCTTAACCGACTGCGCCACCCAGGCGCCCCTCAATACATTGATTTTATATGCTGTGACTTAGCTGAATTCATGGATCAGTTCTAGCAGTTGTTTGGTGGAATCTTTTGGGTTTTCCATATAGAGTATCATGTCATCTGCGAAGAGTGGAAGTTCGACTTCCTCCTTGCCAATTTGGATGCCTTTTATTCCTTTGTGTTGTCTGACTGCTGAGGCTAGGACTTCCATCACTATGTTGAATAACAGTGGTGAGAGTGGATGTTTCCACTGCTTCTTAACCCTTGTAAGTATCTTGGAACGCTATGAGACCATTCAGTTAATGCTCCCTTATAACTTATAACTTATAACTGTCCTCCGTGCAGTGACTCTAAAGTATTAATGTTCAAAGACAAGGGAAATGAAGTCTCAGGAAACAGGTCTTCTTTGGGAGAATTTGGGTCTTAATTAACTGGGGCTTCTCTGAAATCTGTTCCCAATTATGCAAGGGGAAAAGTGCTACTCGGGATAGGAGCTAAATATGGGGATTCATCCCCTTGAAGGTCACCCTCGATTAGGCAAAGACATTGTCAGGGGGATTAAATTAAAAGAAACGACTTTCACCCCTTTGGTAAGGAAATTAAAAGGCCCTGCTGCCCAATGGCAGCGTATTGATGACACTAATGGACTTGCACTTGAGAGAAATACTGAATTGGAGAAGGGATTTTTTGGATGAAAACCTCCTCTCTGACTTTTAATTTAAAAGTTTCTCTAGCTCTCCTGCCAAGCAGGGTCTCCATCAGTGGGACATAAATCCACAGAGAAAAGAGAACTGAACTGGAGAGAATCTCCCTACCAGACTCTAATTTCTACTCTTGTGAGTTTTTTTTCCCCAGGAGAGAAACACATTTTTAAGCAAGAGAAGATACTCCTTAAGTGTTAAAGTTGGTGATGTATGTAAACAGTGTTTTAGGAAGCCTCAGAATAATAGATGGTTCTGGAATAGCTTAGTTCAGTAATTCCAACTTCTATCCCCTGGGGTGATTTCAACATCTGAGCCTTCTATCATTGCGTCCACCCAGCTCCACCCTCCCAGTCTTGAGAGAAAGCCATGCCTCTCTTGAGGGGTGGGTGGGCTTTAATTGTTGGTCTTCCTTGGGACCCTGAAATCAACCCCCAAAAGTTCATTTTCCCCCTAAGACTTCTGTCAGATCCTCTGTGCTAACCCTCCTAGACAGGACGGTGGTCTCTCCCACCTGCTCCCAGCTCTGACACCTAATGAGACTCGAGGGTCACTGCTCGGGCACAGGATCCCCAAAATCTCTCACAGGAGAGGTAAACTCACCGAGAAGGAACTGGACGGGAAAACGGGCTATCACTACAGACACTCACACGTCCGTCCCTCCTTAAACTTTTAAGTTGGAAAGGTTTCCTGACTCCGCATCTGGTACAGAACCATGGGGATACTCAAAACTAACAAATCGTTTTCTGAAGCTATAATTAAGACATCAAAAAGGTCAGAGGGTCTAGAGGAGAGCGTCCCAACTCTGACACTGTCCTTCTCAACCTGAGTTTAGGAACCTCCTGTCGTATGCCGCATGCCATCAAAATGGATCCTGTCGCCCAAGAAACCACACTCTCCAAAAACCCGGAAGGCAACTGACTTCAGCTTGAAAACCACTACCAGAGAACCCTTTGAACTCACTGTTCATTGTGTGATTAGGCCAAGCCTGCAGTTGAGTCATTTTCACCAATGTCTTACTTTCTCCTACTTAGCTTGTGGGTGATTTGAAGACAAAGGCTTTTCTGTTAACCGGCCATGTTACTCAGTACCTGGGCAAATATTTGGCCTTCCAGATGTGTGTACCTCACCTGTTTCATAGGCTTTCTGGTATTTTTCACCATGCAAGGCAGCTTTCCAACCTAATATTTATATCATACTTTACAGTCTACACAATGTTTTCCCAACCATATTCCCATTAGGTCCTTAGAACCTCATTGTGAGATAGGCATGCATTTTTACAGATGGAGGGACAGAGGGGTGCTTGGCTCATTACATGACCCAGCAGGGAGAACCCACGATCCAACCACCGCCCCGTATTTTGTGTGTGCTACACCTTGCTGCCTCGAAGCCAGAACTGTTTCCAAGCTCAATTTTTTTCATAAGCTAGACAGCCTCTGGGGTAAAACAACTGGATGTACTTATGTCTTCGGAAAGTGTAAATAAAAACCCGAACTGTCCAAAATGAAGGCAACGCCATGTGATGTGAATATAGAGTATCATTTAAATGGGTTCCTGAGCTACGTAAAAGGCCTAAACTCTGTCTTGCCCACTTAGGTGGTCGAGCTGGGCGTCCCTTCGCTTCTCCAGGCCTCAGTTTCCCTCTCTGTGGAGGAGGGCTGGTCCTAGAGTCTACACTGGATGAAGATCTCTTCCGCTCCCTTGCTGTCCAAGCCTGTTTCACCCCGGCCTCTGCGGTGAACTCAACGTAGGTCACGCAAAGGAGGCCCAGCGGGAGGCAGAGGAGCCCTGGTCTGCCTTTCCTGAGCAAACTGGGACAGAAGGGCGCGGACCCCGTAGCCCGCCCCGTCATCCCTCTGCAGCCCGGCAGCCGTAGCCAGGGGCCTGAGCGGGTTGCCAGGGAGGCGCCGGCCAAGGACGAGGCGGGGCGCTGGGGTCGGCGGGCGCCCCGAGAGGCCTCGGGGCGGACTGCGGGAGGTCCCCTCTCCGCCTCGGCCACCCCCACCCGGTTCCCACGGCCGCCAAGGCCAGCCCCGAGCCCGCGCCCACGACGCATGCGCGCCCCAGCCTCGGCCACCGGCGCTGGGGGCGGGGCAGGCCGATTGCAGTTGCCGTGGCGCCCGAACACCCGCCCGCGGGAGAAAGGCGCGCGTGTCTAATTAACACAGCTCAAGGACACCAGGGATTAGGATGGGCTGTGCGCGCAGACCTTAGAGTTGAAAGAGGCCATGAGATCATCCTGAAGTCTAGACTGCTGGAGCAGTGGTTCTGGGTGCTTGTTAAAATTCCAGATTCCTGGGCCTCATCCCCAGCGGCCTGGATGCGACCCAAGAATCCATTCTTTACATCACCCTCCAGATAATTCTGGCATAAGTGGTCATTGGCTTGGCCCACCCTCTCATTTCAATGAGTATACGAGTCGGATCATAGACATAGAAATGATTGGCCCAGGGGCGTCTGGGTGGCTCGGTTAAGAGTCCAACTTAGTTCAGGGCATGATCTCCCGGCTCGTGGGTTCAAGCCCTGCATCGGGCTCTGTGGGGACAGCTCAGAGCCTGGAGCCTGCTTCGGATTCTGTGTCTCCCTCTATCTGCCCCTCTCCCGCTCCCGCTCTGTCTCTCTCACGTGCAAATATAAATACACGTTTAAAAAATGAAAAAAAGAAACGATTGGCCCAAGATCGTACAGAATGAAGTGGCAGAGCCTGGTGTCCCAAATTTGTGGACTCGCACTCAAGTGCTTTCCCCTCCGGTTCCGTCCTTCCCCTCCTGCCTCATGTTCAGGGCATGTTTAATAAGTACCAGGCAGGCTGGAAGGCAGTTCATTTCCATTGGTTGAGCTAAGTGAAGAATGACAGTCCCTTTCTCAGAACACCAAAGAATCCCGTCCAGCGACTCCACATCAAAGCTCCACTCCTGGCTCTGACCTTGGGCCAGTACTGACTCACCCTGCGTTGGGGTTGGGGCATCCTGGAGAGAGCTAAGCCCACCAGAGGGAACGGTGACCAATTTGGGTGTATACGCTCCCTCCCCGTACACACCCCTTGTCAGTATGTCAGTGTGAAAGACTCTGCATATGGCATTAGAGGCATAACCCAACAAGAATGTAAAATGCTCCCGTGTCTTTATGCATGTGTGTGGAGTTGCGGGGGAGGCGGGGGCAGGGTCTGACCCATCCAAGTGTGCTGGATTCTGGCTCAAGTTTAGGCGTGTTCAGTAACAGGCAGTGGCCCCAGTCCAGGACAGCTGGATCATATGTGCTGACAGCCACTTTCAATGGCCCTGGATGGGGAAATGGACACTCCCTTGCATACCCTCACGAGAAGCTGAGAAGCCGCTGGGGAAGCATCAGGGATAAGCAGAGATAAGATTCCTGCACAGGTTCGCACCCCTGCTAGAGTCAGCCGGTTGTCCCCCATCTCCTCCCAGGTCAAAGCCTGGGAGACAAAGCCTGCCCCTGTAGAGAGGGGAGGGGGCTTGCGGCTGCAGATGCTGGGACCTATTTGCTTTCAGAATTCCCCTCTCCCCTGGAGGGAGAGCAGCTAGCCAAGCAATTACACCAGGCGATTCCATTGCCAGTGACAGTCCTCAGGACCGTTCCGTGGCACGAGGTTGGGTGTTTTCAAGGCTACTCCGACACTCGGTCCAGGAGTATGTCATCTGCCTCTGCTTCTCCCAAATCTCTGCCCCTCTTTATCTGTCCTGACCCAGCCTCGCTGTCTCAAAACCTCAAAGCTGCAACTCTTTCCGAGAAAGCCAGGAACACAGCTGTGAGTCCCATTCCCTGTGGGGGAGTTCCAGCTCTCCCTCCTGGCTCCAGATGTAAAGGAACAGCTGTGGGGGTGGCAAGATGCCTAGCTGGCAGCTAAGTGGGGCCTGGGAAGATGGAGAACAAAGCAGGGAGATACAGGCAAATGGCAGGGCTCTCGTAATTCTAGAGACTCGGGGAAAACAGCATTTTGTCCCCTGGCCCGGCAACTGGCTGGATGGGCCTTGCCAAATCCCTCAGACGTTGCCTGAGTCCTGCCCATCCCCATCCTGGCAGCCTGGGCCACTGGCAAGACCTTCTCTAAACTCCATTTTATGATTCCCACTTAATCTGAGAAAGGAAACTTGGCTTCCTTTGTCTGGCTCCACCCCTGCCCTCAGACGCACACCTCCCAGCATGAGGTTCTAGAAGCTTAAGGCTGGAGAGGGAAAGACAGGGAGTGGGGGGAGGGTTCTGCCACTCCCATCTGGCATCCTCCCACCCCCTCCTACCTCTGGAACGTTAAACCAGGATGCAAGACGCCAGGTTGGCTGTCCAGAGACGGGCTGCTCTGGGCCCCACCTGCTCGCCTGGCTGCACCAGGATGACAACGTATGACTTGGCACCGAGCGCCAAACCCAGTAACCATTTCCGGAAGGACCATGGCCTACGCTGGGTCCCACGGGGTCCCAGAGCCACTGCCGGTCTTTAGCAACCCTGTCTACTGCTGGGACAGGGGGCCCCCTGCCGTGATCCACTGCCCCATCCATGCTCTCCCCAACTTGAAGGACACAGGGTATCACAACTCCTTCCGTTTTAGGAAAAATAGTTTAATGATAGGTTTCAAACCTCTTTTCTAGACGAGGTCCCATTCTCCGTGGAACCCCCATACCAGTGCTCTTCCCATGCCTGCTGGGAGGTAGCAGCCCCTCTCTGGAGGGCACCCACCCACTCCAGACATCCCTGCCCTCCTGGGAGGCCTGCTCTGGGTCTAGGCTTTGGTGGGCCCAGCACTTTCGTGTTTTTTATAAAAAGCGGGCAGAACACTGTACTATGCCCTCTCTTCCAGATGCCATGGGACCAGCCCATGGCACATTCCTACCTTTTAATTAAATAGCCCATTAAATAACCTCCCGGTGCTGGTGGAGAAGGGATGCCACAGCCAACAGACCCCATGCCTCGAACGGCCTCCCACCACCCCAGGGCCTCCACCCTGACGGGATCGGGCCTCCACAAGAGCAGCCCGGGGCACGGCCTCATCTCAGATCTGGCCAGTACCAGGACCCCTCTCCACACAGGGGACGGTGAGTCCAGGCAGGTCCTGCTGGTGCCAGGCACCCCCACAGCCAGGGATGGGGCCGCTCAGGTGGCAGAGCAGGCAGACTGTTGGGTAGAACTCCTGCCCAAGTCAGAAGAAGGTGAGGTTCTTGACTGCTCCAATCTCCAGCATCCGCTTGATGGCCAGGGCCTCTTGGGAGACGTTGTGGCCTGACCCCTGTGGAGACAGCCAAGGAAGCAAACTGAAGGACTCCCAGGGACCTCCCTGGCCCAAGAAGGTGCCTCTGGTGCTCCCCACGGCTCTGCACTTCCAGGACCTCCCTTCCCCGTGCTGGCTCCCACAGGGAAGAAAGGACCCGTGTGGCCAGACACAGAGGACTCCGGCCAGGAGTCCAGGGGTCTCGGTTCCAGTTCTGACCCTCTGAGTTCCTCACCACGAGCCACCTCTGGGCCCCTGGCACCACTCTCACTCACCCAGTGTCCCCAGCCCCGCCCCACCCAGCTCGGAAGCAGGGGCCGCTTACCGCCATGGATTTGAGCGTGATCTGTTCGTAGTAGTGAATGGTCTGCTTCCTGTTGTGGGCGTCTGGGTAGCCAAAGCCAGCGATGTGCACCAGGTCGCAGAGGTGGAGTGCCAGGGTGATGGCCAGCAGGCCTGTGGTGGGCTTCTGAGGGACAAGGGGGTGGGGAAATATTAGAGGGAGCCCTTCTGCCTTCCCCGCCTTCTAGGCCAGCGCTCTGCAACAGACTCTGTCATCTCGGCGGTTTTCTTCATGTCCCGTCTATACAGCAGTCACCAGCCTCGTGCGGCTACTGGGCATAGGGGCGGGGCTCGTGCAGCGGCAGTAGAGCTGGATCTCTTCCTTTATTTAATTTTACACTTAATTAATTTAACTTTTTAAATTTAAATAGCCACAAGTGGCTCATGGCTACCAGACTGGACAGTATAACCCAACGAGTCGCAGGGAGGTTTGGGCCTTTCAGGCATGATGATGGCACTCAGGATGATAATGATGATGACAATAATAATAATAATAATAATAATAATAATAACATCTATTACCTTTTAAGCACTTACTGTGTGCCAGACACTATGTTAAGCATCTTACCCAGTATAATATATTATTGCCTCCAATTCTCACAAAAACACTTTGAGGTAGACCTTATGATGGGCCCCGTTTTACCAATGGGGAAACTGAGGCTTACAACTGTTAAAAAAAACTTGCTCAAGGAGTGGAAAGGCTCTGCTCTCTGCCTCGGAAAACCTCATCTCTTTCAGAAAACCCGGACTCTCTCACTCACGGGCCGTGGGCCTCGTGATGAGGGTGGGGTGGGCTCTCCCCTTCCGTGAAGTGGGGACAGCACCCTCTGGGCTGCTATGGGGACCTACCTTCTCCATCCCTAATTCATCGATGGGGAGGGGCAACCTGATACCCTAGGCTCGCAAATCCTGCCTTCCTCAGCTCCGGCAACCTGCCTTGCCGACCACTTGAGCTGCCCGCTCCCATTTAGGAACCACTCCCTAGACCTTGTCAGGCCTCCCACTGCCAGGTTTTTCCTGGTGTCCCTGCCGAGCTCTCCTGTTGATTCAGCTGTCCCTTCCTGCCTGGGCCTTCTGTTCCACCCCTGCTGCTTCCACCACCACTGCGTTATCTTATCCACTTCGCACCTTTGCCGAACCCCATCTCCATGGCCTTCGAGCCAGCTCTGCCTAGACACGGGCTCCTGAAACTTGCCAGACTCTCCCCTCCCCGCCGAACCCCCTCTATTGGTTCAGCACGTTGCCGTCCAGCCAGCTGTCTAAGCCGGAAACCTAGAATTGTTATAAATCTCTCCACTTCACTGAGAAATAAATGGTGTCGCAGGAGATCCCTAAGATAACCCCCAATGACCCCTGAGTGCCTACAAATCTGAGATATATTACATTATACTACTCCAGAGGTGCCATCGGCTGTAAGATAGAGAGAGAATCCTGGTGGGTTTGACCTAATCACCTGAGCTTTTTGCCTCTGGGTCTAGAGGGGGGCCATGGAGGAAGTCAGGGGTGTGAAGCACAAGAAGGATTTATCATGTCATTGTTGGCTGGAAGGCGGATGGGGGCTGTATCGTAAGAAACACGCATAATCTCTAAGACCCGAGGGTGTCAAGGCTGAGAACCGGCAAAGGAAACGAGACCTCAGTCCTGAAACCACAAGGAACTGAATTCCTCTGACAAGAAGAATCTCGGGGGTGCCTGGGTGGCTCAGTCGGTTAAGCCTCCAACTCTTGATTCCAGCTCAGGTCATGATCCCACGGTTCGCGAATTCGAGCCCCGCGTCTGCTCTGCGCTGACAGCTCGGAGCCCGCTTTGAATTCTGTCTCCCTCTCTCCCTGCCCCTCCTCCACTCACTCTCTCTCACTTTCAAAATGCATAAGTAAACATTTAAAAATATTTGTAAACAAAAAGGATCTTGGAAGCGCATTCTCCCCCCTCAGCCTCCAGGTAAGAACTCAGTCCAGCTGCCAAGTGGATTTCAGCCTTGGACACCCTGCGCAGAGAAGCCAGCCGTCGTGCTGAACTTCTGGCCTCCAGAACTGTGAAGGCCATCAACAGGTATTGCTTTAGGCCACTCAACTGTGGTGGTTTGTGAGGTGGGCAGCAATGGGAAATGACTACATCAGGGACATCTCTTCCCATTCCCTTCCCATGCCTGGCTCCGGCCTTCCCCTTCTGCCCCACACCCCATCAGGGCCCTAAAACGTCACCTTGCTGCTCCCCTCCAACCTCACTTGCACTAGAACTCAATGCTGGAGAAGCTGGCTGGTCTTGCCAAAAGAAATACCTTTTCCCCAAGTCTCTGCCCGATGGGCCCCATGACCCCTCAAGGCCCAACTCCAACCTCCTCTGGGTGGGGCCGGGGGGGGGCGTTCCCAGGCAGCCCCAGGCAGAGGTCTGCCCCTCCCCCCAGATCCTACAACATTTGAAACGACTCTCTATTAGCGCATTCTGCCACTCCATGTTGCAACCCGTGTGTTTATTCTGCTGGCCTGAGTGTCCTTAGGGCAAGGTACAGGCCTTACCCCTCCCAAGCATGCAAAACTGGGGCTGGAACTGACCGGCTACAAAAGGAGGCATTCAACATATGGAGCTAAATCATAGTAGATGTTCAGTGAAGAATAAAATTATCTATTCAAAATTTGGCACATAGAGTGAGCAACCACTGTGTACCAAGCTCCATAACAGGCATGTTACAGAATCATATTTTTTTAATTCTACAAGGGCCTTAAGAAGTCAGTCCTAATACTGTCCCCACCACACAGATAAGGAGAGCGAGGCTCAAAGTGGCTGATCTGCCCAAGGCCATAGAGTAAGCAGGACAGCCGAGTCCCATCTGTGTTTGCTGGTTGCCTCTGAAACTATCCCACACAGCCTCTCTGCGGGCTCAGAGGACATGTGCGGAAGTCCTTGGGAAGGTACGAGCTGGTGGCTAAACTGTAACTTGCAAAACTATACCATGACTCCCAAAATTGACACGTCGCACCAAGCCAAGACAAACTGAAGCTCCTTTAATTCATTCTGACTAATACGTTCCAATGTTAAGATCACAGATAAAGTGACCTAACAGCAACTGCACAGATTCAGGTTGCTCCAAAGTCAAGGCCATGGACGGTCCCAGCAACTCCCTAGTTTATAAGTTCTGACCAGTGCCTACCAAAACCTCGAACTCCGGCCCCACGCCGTATACAGACCCTTCCCTCACTCCCCGCTCTGCAGATGCCCCATGGTTCTAAAAAGAGCTCACTCTCCCTTCCTGCAGACTTCAAACAAACCAGACTGAATACAGAGGTGCACCTGGAGGCGTGGTCCAGAGGCCGTCACAGGTGCTGCTCAAATGCCAACTGTCGTCTCTGTTGTTACTTTCCCCTCTCACAGGGTCCTCCGAGGATATTCCCAGGCCTCTAGAAATGTCCCAGCCCGACGCTCTGGCTTCCCTGCCCACAGCCCCACCATCACCTGCTTAATCTTGCGAGGCTGCTGCATGGGCAGGTTCAGCAGTTTGTCAGCTGCGATCTCCATGAAGAAGGGGTTGAGAATCCGCACCTGTCTGGGGTTGACGTCCCAGATGAGGGGAGGCTGCTTCCAGAAGCCCTTTCGCACCTAGAGGGCACAGGGTTGGAAGGGAGATATGAGGATGTGAGAACCTTTATCAAGTCCAGCCCGGTGGTCATCAGAGGTGGGGTCCATGAGGTGGCAGAGGCCCTCGGGAATGAGGGGTGAGAAGGGGAGGAAGGTGGAGGCCAGCGCCGGAGAGGGGAAGGGAGACCGGAGGAGAGAATCAGGGGGAGAGAGAAAGGAGGGCACTCCCAAGGGGAGGCCAGGTGACACAGTGTTTAGAATATGGGGTCCAACCACTGCCCACTTCCAAGGATATCCAAACAGGTGGAAGGGGCTTGAGTTTGAGGTTGTCGAAACATCTGGCAAAAATGCGAGATGAGACCATTCAGCATTTGACTGGATGGAAAAAAAGACACAGTGGACCCAACCCGGAAGGGCAGATGTCCTGTTCTAACCTATACCCTGCCTGGAGGTCACTACCGACCATCTCCTCTGCCCCAGATTTCTCACACATATTCTGGCAGCTTCCGTGTCCCAGGCAGCCTCAAGCCTGGGGTGCCCCTGGCTACCGCCACCTGGCTCCTGCAGTCCGTCAGGCCCCGGCTGCTGGGGTGGCTTCTCAGAAGCCCCACAGAACATGGGGTTCACGCCTTCCCCTCCTGGCCTCTTCAGGACCACAGGGCAGACACGGTGGAGCATGACATCCTGAGACAGGCAGTGTCCCATCCCTGGGCCTCGACCCCTCCCCTCCCAGTCTCCCCACTCACCCTCTTCTTATCACTCAGGATGGTCTCAATCCAGTGGAAGTCCATTGCCTTGAAAGCTACCAGGACAAGGAGTGTGTCTGGATTGTTCTCCACTTTGGGGTTGAAGTGGGCAGACTCAGGGTAGAAGAGCCGCATGGTGGTCTTGGAGCCCACGTCGCCCTCATAGCCAGCCACTGGGGCGTTGTTCAATCTGGGAGGCGGGGTGGAGGGCGCCCGTCACCCAGAGCCCCGCTGGCCCATCTACAGTCACTCCCAAGCAGAAGGGGCGAGGGCCAGTCCCACAGACCTGATGACCACGTCGTACTTGTTGATGGCGTCTCCCAGCGAGCTATTGCGAAGCCGGTGCCCGTTCCCCACCACCACGCAGCGGCGACATTTGAGACTGCCAACGGGAGAGGGTGATCAGCCCCAGGAGTGACCCCTGCTCCTGCTCCACTCAACCCCTGCCCTGGGTCTGCCTGGGGCCTGGCTTAGGATTCCTTTCCAGGCCACCTCGGCCCTTGATCCCCACGGACCAGGCGTCTCCCGTGGGTCCTGCTTTCGCGCTCCTGCTGACTCCACAGCCCTGGGCTTTGACAGGAGAGGAGACTGAGCAGAGCACGGAAGACACAGGAGGAACGGAGGGAAACCCCTGGCTGGGGGGACTAATAAGAAGCCCCATTTCAAAGCCCCCTCGCCTGCTGCCCAGGCCTGCCCGTTGCCACGACGACACCCTGCCCGCTACAGCCCCCTGGATGCTCGGGCTCAGTTGCCGTGGACACTGGCGTCCCCGCCTCCTCTGGAGACAGGCAGGCCAGGAAGAAGGGTCAAATTGGCCACAGGGGACCAGAGACAGGAAGGCTCACTGGGAGAAGCTGGCCCACGACTGGCACCTGGGACCTGGGGGCAGGAAGGGAAAGGCGTTCAGACCCAGTGCAAGGAGCGGCTCCTTACCTCTGGATGCTCTCTGGAATGGAGTAGCTGGTGATAGCTAGAACCCGGAGAAGCAGGTCCTCTACAAAAAGATGAGGATAGGGAGGGGTGATGACAGCAGTAGCTTTGCAAAGGCTAAAGACTGTCCCTCCACTGCTCCCCAGAGGCTTGGCTGCCTCTTCCTCCCCTGACCTCAGCATCAGAGCCTGGCTCACAACGTGGGCGCTGGGACCACGGGCAGCGAAGAACAAGAAGCCGTGTGGCCAAGTTGAGCGCACCATTCCCATCAACCCCGCACGTCTTACCGCTTCCCTTGGTCCCGTAGGGCAGCTCGTAGGCAGACGGCGTCTTGACCCAGAAATAATCCTTCAGCTGCAGGAAGATGGGCTGATCTCGGGAGTAGCTGCACGGAGGTGAAAGCAGGGTGGGGATGAGAAAGGGATTAATCTTGAAGCCCGAATCAGGGTCAGGTCAGGCCCCGGACTGACATGAGGGATCAGGAGGATGTCCGCTCTCTGGACGGCCTCCCCGGAAACAGCTCTGTGCTGACATGTTCAAGGGCCTCTCCTCCCCTCACGGGTTAACCCCGTGACCTAACCCATGTCCGCTAACGCGGTCCCCTCCACCTCGCCGGCACTGAGGCCCCCACCCTGTGCAACCCTCAATCCACCTCACCCTGGCCATGCCCTGTCCCTCCTCAGCCTCAAGTACTTACTTGCCAAAGAGCTTAGAGGCCTTCCTCTCTGCCTCACCCTGGAAGCACGGCTCCTTCTTCTCTGGGCTGGGAAAATAAAAACTGGAGACAGAAAAGCAGAGGAGGCAGGAGCTCCGGTCACACCTCAAGGACCCAGGGGCATAGCAGCATACAATCCTGTCAACCCAAGTTCGCCCTTCGCCCTGAAACCAACTCGTTCTGGATCCAGCTCTTCCTTTCTCCTGAACTCCCCAGGTGGGGGCCCTGGGGAGCCATCCCAGACCCTACCCGCCAAACCCACCACCTGCCCTCCTGGAGGCATTTCATGCTAGTAGCTCAAGGGAGGGGTCACGCCCCGGCCCTCAACACCCTCCTGGCCCCGCTAGGTCTGCCGCCTCATGACGCCCCATCCCTGAGCCCACGCCTGAATAGAACCAATGGAAGGACATGGAAACTGGACTCACAGCTCAATGTACCTGTCTTCTCGGGAGATGGAATACCACACCATGACGATTAGGACCAGCGTCAACATGGCCAGGAGCTTCAAGCCTGCAGGGCACATGCACAGAGGAGCTAGAGGCTGAGACAGGCGGGTAGAGCGCCAGTCCACCTGCCCTGTTTTGGGCCCTTACAACCTCCAGCTCAAGCAGACCCAGTCCTTGGCCCTGGCCTGGCCCTAGTTTTCCAGCAGAGGGCTTGGACCTGAGTGTTTCCACGGTCTTTGAAGATGAAGAGAGGGCCCCCTGGGCTCCCTGCCTGTCCCTCCACAACCCCCAGGGGGACCCAGGATGACGCTGAAGACAGCTTCTGGGGGGCCCAACCTTCAGGGCGGGGGAGCCCTGGGACAACACTCACGGGATTTGCTGATCATGTTTCTCAGCGGGTAGCAGGGTTCCTGGGGAGAGCTGTCATCCCGGCTGCCTCGGGCCACCTAGGAGGTAGGAGTCATGTGTGGTCAGCTCCGCAAACTTCCTGCCTAGACACTAGAGTAGGACACACGCGCCTGCCTTCCCTTCTCCAGAAAGCACAGAGCTGCTTCCGGGGAGGCCATCCAGAGAGCGGACATCCTCCTAATCCCTCAAGGGCGGCATCAGGGGTCCAGGTGGGGCATATGCCACAGAAAGGGAAACCAAGCCCCACCCCTCGAAGATTAGGTCTCAAGCCAGACTGGCCTCTTCCAGCTTCCCTGGCGTGGTTTCTCGGGGCTCCGTGTCCTCTTCCTCACTTGGATCTGGGAAGGGCCAGCTCCAGGAGACAGACGGACACCTCGACCCACTTTGCTGAGCTTTACCTATCCTCCGCCATCCAAAGCATTCCCTCAGTTCTGGCGGCCGCCCACCTCTCCATCCTCAGTCTCCCACTACTAAGCCAAACAGGTCCTCTCAGGCCAGACACTGGGGCGACGATGCACCATGGGACGGTCCGTACAGCCTCCTCCAGATCTTCTGCACTCTGACTAAAACGCAGTGCCCAAACCCTTAGCATCCCAGTGCTGGAGGGGGAGGAGGAGGGCGGGAAGTCCATGAAGGCAAGTGTTTGAAGGGGAGTGCAGGAAGGGAGGAGGGTCTGGTTGGTAGACGAAGAGACAGGAGACCCCTCTGGGTAAGGGCAAAGGACAAAGGGCGTGGCAAGGACAGGGCTCTGGAAAGGGGCCAGCTGCTACATGCACATAAGCAGAGAGGTCCCCACACACAGACTCAGCCAGGGCTATGCTGCAGAGTCACTGGGGAAGAAATTTCGGCGTCTTGCCCAGCCACACGAAGGGGAGCAGGACACCAAGCATTTTTTTTTTTTTTTTTTTTTTTTTTTTTTGTCGTCCACACGGTGTTCCTCAGTGCCCTGGATCAGAAGAATTGCCCTGGGCCACTTACTGAAAACATAGATTCCAGGGCCCCTCCCGGGGATTGCTGAGTCAGCCAGGGTGGGACCCGGGGACAGGCATTTTCACAAGCAGCCCAGGTGATTCTTGTGATCCACCTGGAAAGGGAGGGAATCTCTAGTGTTTGCGCTCTCTCACAGAGACCTGGAAAACCTCAAATTATGTCTTCAGGACGACAGCTGGGTTTTGTTACAAATCATAAATCAATTATCCCGAACACTGTCCTATTATGAAGTTGATGTTTTGCCCCCAGGCTCCGCTCTGAGTCCACAAACACCAAGGAAGAATTTTAGTCTTGGAGGGGGGAGGAGACAGCAGGGTAGGGGGCGGGTGAGGGATGGGGACCAGAGACAGACATCCTCCATAGAGTCATGAGCACCCATCCCCAAACCCCAGATGGAAGATGACCCTGCCCAGTAAGGAAAAGTTCTGGGGCACCTTGGTGGCTCAGTCGGTTAAACGCCTGACTTCAGCTCAGGTCATGATCTTACAGCTCATGAGTTCGAGCCCCACGTCGGGGTCTGTGCTGACAGCTCAGAGCCTGAAGCCTTCTTTGGATTCTGTGTCTCTGTCTCTCTCTGCCCCTCTCTTGCTTGCACTCTGTCTCTGTCTCTCTCTCAAAAATAAATACACATTAAAAAATTTTTAAAAAAAGAAAAGTTCTGGATTTGTAGTTAGAAGACCCAGTAAGGGGGCTCCTGGGTAGCTCAGTTGGCTAAGCACCTGACTCTTGGTTTTGGCTCAGGTCATGATCTCACAGTTCATGAGATTGAGTCCCGTGTAGGGGTCTGCACTGACAGTGTGGAGCCTGCTTGGGATTCTCTCCTCCCTCTCTCTCTGCCCCTCCTCTGCTCATGCACTTGTGCACCTGCTCTCTCTCTCTCTCTCTCTCAAAATGAATAAACTTTAAAAAAAAAAAAAAAAGACACCAGTGAAAGCCATGGTTCTAGTAACTTCCCTGACCACTATCCCGAAAGTGACATGCCTTCTTCCATACCTACCTACAGCCACAGCCAAGTCATACCTTCCCTAGCACCTTCCAGAGCACTTCTCCTGATCTGTAATGAGCTTAGATACTTACTTTCTGTCTGTCTCCCCCACTGGAATATGAGCTCTGTGAGGGTAGCAATGAGGTCAGTCTTATTCCCAGCATCCAGCACACTGCCTGGCACAGAACCAGTGCTCAGGAAGTACTGAATGAGTAAGTAACACCTTGGGTTACCTTGGAGGAGTCACATCTCCCTCTCTGACCCTCGGTTTCTTTGGTTATAAAACTGGGAAGTTAGCTTAGTAGATGCTTGCAGCTCAAAATATACTTATCAGGTCAGCATCATGGGCATCACTAGGGACCATATCAGAAATATATTAATCTGGGTCGGTTGAGCATCCAACTTCGGCTCAGGTCATGATCTCACAGTTGGTGGGTTCAAGCCCCGTGTCGGGCTCTGTGCTAACAGCTCAGAGCCTGGAGCCTGCTTCAGATTCTGTGTCTCCCTCTCTCTCTCTGCCCCTCACCTGCTGACGCTCTCTCTCTCAAAAGTAAACAAACATTTAAAAAGTATAAAATAAATAAACATTAAAAAAAAATTTTAATGCATAATCTCAGGCCCCTCCACACCTACAAAATCAGGATCTGCATTTGAATAAGATCTCCTGATCAATGAGAGGTACATTCAAGTTTAAGAAACACTAGTTAAACTGGGTGTTTTTGATCTTGGCTGAACAGGAAAATCACCTGGGGTGCTAAATAATTTTTAAAGTAAAGTATAATTAAGAGTATCTGGGTCCCACACCTAGGAATTCTCACTTAATGTGACTGGCCCAGCACTGGAATTTGTGCAAGCATTTCAGGTGATTCTAACACGCAGCCAAGCAAAATTGCACCTGCATTCTTCTCAAAGATAGAACAAACAATCCTAAAATTTGTATGGAACCACAAAAGACCACGAAGAGCCAAAGTGATACTGAAAAAGAAACCAAAGCAGGAGGCATCACAATCCCAGACTTTAGCCTCTACTACAAAGCTGTAATCATCAAGACAGTATGGTATTGGCACAAAACAGACAAATAGACCAACGGAATAGAATACAGAACCCAGAACTGGACCCACAAATGTATGGCCAACTAATCTTTGACAAAGCAGGAAAGAGTATCCAATGGAAAAAAGACAGTCTTTTTAGCAAATGGTGCTGGGAGAACTGGACAGTAACATGCAGAAAAATGAAACTAGACCACTTTCTTACACCATACACAAAAATAAACTCAAAATGGATGAAAGACCTGAATGTGAGACAGGAAACCATCAAAACCCGAGAGGAGAAAGCAGGCAACAACCTCTTTGACCTCAGCTGCAGCAATTTCTTACTTGACACATCTCCAAAGGCAAGGGAATTAAAAGCAAAAATGAACTACTGGGACTTCATCAAGATAAAAAGCTTCTGCACTACAAAGGAAACAATCAACAAAACTAAAAGGCAACTGACGGAATGGGAAAAGATATTTGCAAATGACATATCTGGTAAAGGGCTAGTATCTAAAATCTGTTAAAGAACTCACCAAACTCCACACCCGAAAAACAAATAATCCAGTGAAGAAATGGGCAGAAGACATGAATAGACACTTTTCCAAAGAAGACATCCAGATGGCCAACCGACGCATGAAACGATGCTCAACGTCCCTCATCATCAGGGAAATACAAATCAAAGCCACACTGAGATACCACCTCACACTGGTCAGAGTGGCTAAAATGAACAAATCAGGAGACTATAACGCTGGAGAGGATGTGGAGAAACGGGAACCCTCATGCACTGTTGGTGGGAATGCAAACTGGTGCAGCCGCTCTGGAAAACAGTGTGAAGGTTCCTCAAAAAATTAAAAATAGATCTACCCTATGACCCAGCAATAGCACTGCTAGGAATTTACCCAAGGGATACAGGAGTGCTGACGCATAGGGGCACGTGTACCCCAGTGTTTACAGCGGCGCTTTCAACAATAGGCAAATTATGGAAAGTGCCTAAATGTCCAACAACTGACGAATGGATAAAGAAGATGTGGTTTATGTATACAATGGAATACTACTTGGCAATGAGAAAAAAATGAAATCATGCCATCTGCAGCAACGTGGATGGAACTGGAGGGTATTAGGCTAAGTCAGTCAGAGAAAGACAGATATCATATGTTTTCACTCATATGTGGATCTTGAGAAACTTAACAGAAGACCATGGGGGAAGGGAAGGGGAGGAAAAAAAAACAGTTACAAACAGAGAGAGAGGGAGGCAAACCATAAGACAGCCTTAAATACAGAAAACAAACTGAGGGTTGATGGGGTGTGGGGGAGAGGGGAAAGTGGGTGATGGGAAGGGAGGAGGGCACTGGTTGGGATGAGCACTAGGTATTGTATGGAAGCCAATTTGACAATAAATTATATTAAAATAAAAGGAACTACTGAGGAGGAGGAGGAGGAGGAGGAGGAGGAAGAGGGTGGGAAGAATAAGGGGGTGGGAGGAGGAGGAAGGAGGGAGGGGGGAAGGCGGAGGAGGTAGGGGAGAGGAGGGGGAAGCGGAGGAGGAGGAGGAAGGGGAGGATAATGAGGATGTCCGAATGAATGACCAAAGCAGGCTGCTCAACCTTGATGTGTACATCCTGACTCAGTGGGTGTGGCTGGGTATGAATTCTAACTAACTCCCAGGTGGTGCCCTGCTGCTGGGCTAGGACCACACTCTGTGTTCGAGAGCTCCACGCCAGGATCCTGAGAGCTCAGGACTTGAGGAACCACACCCTCTCCTACCCTCTACTCCCTCTCAATCTTCCATGACCAGGATTCACTCCATTTCACTTCATCTCCTATTGTATCAGTAGGTCACGACATCGGTGACCTGACTGGCACAAGGCCAGCACCTGAGAAATACGAAAATATATAGATGTCCACGTCCCCTTCTCCGAGATTGTTGTTTAATTGGTTAAGGGCAGGGCACAGGCATTCCTAAACAAAACAAAACAAACCCCCACCTCCCTGGTGATTCCAACAGGAAGCCGGGATGAAAAATCCCACATACCGAGCTCCACGGTAACTGAAAGACGCATACCTAGCCACCCTCCAGGCCCCACCTGGATGGAGGAGACCTTTGGCACCGGGAGGTGAGCACAGCTGCCTAGGCCAGGTCCCCAGCAACAAGACAACTAGCCATCTTGGACCTCTTCCCCGGAAAGTCTGCACTGGTATGTCTTTGTTCCCAAACTGTGCTGGTCCGTGTGAAGCAGACTGCCCGGTCTTTGAGCTTGCTCCAAGATCCCCAATCAGGGATTTCATCAGCCCACCCCTTCCCCTTGCTGGGCCAAGCCGAGGACCAGCAGCCCCGGACAATCCCGGAGCACAGGCTTCTTGGGCCTGCCTCAGGTCAACCGATAGCCTTCTCCCAGCAGCTGTCCCACATTACTGATCAGGCATGAGAAAAAGTCACAGTAGAGTACCTGGGTAGAACAGCGGCAATCTGATCCGCTCACGTCCAACGTGCACCAGCCCCTACCACCAACTGCCGAGGAAACCAGCTCGCCCAACCCACTAGGCAAAGTGACCCCAGGGCAGGAAGGCCGTGTGCTCTTAAGATGCTTGGCCAAGTAGCAGTGTCCCTTGCAGAGGTGAGGCTATGAGCACAGCCCCAGACATCAAGAAAGGGCAGAACCAGGGGCACAGGGTGAAGAATTAAGGCCCCATGGAAGCAGCAACCGTGTCTCATGCAGCACAGACACTCACAGCCTGACACACAGCAGGTACCCAGCAGGTACTGTACCTGCTGACCCAGGAGGGACAGTATCCCCCTAAGGGCACAGCATGATGCCAGGCCCCTCGAGCCCTGGGGCCTATCAAACGGATATGGTGTAATGTCCCTGAGAAGGGGTCCAGGAAGACCCGTGGGGGCAGAGGCACCGGCTCTGTTCTTACTGGTTCGCAGACCTTGAGCGAGTCACGTAATACACGTCCCTCAGTTCTAGAGGGAAAAACTGGAGCTACCTGTCTGCCACCTCTAGACTCACCCACCCCTCTTGTTCCCTCCTAATCCCTCCACCTGGACACCGATCCCCGCTCACCTTGCCAGTACTGTTCCCCATCAGTGGTCCCCTTTGCCCTTCTCTCCTTCACTCCTCTCTAATAAACATATTTAAATCTCCCTCCTCCCTCTTTGCCTCTACCTCCTCCTCCAGCTACCCCTGCATCTGCCCCCTTACCTCCAGTGGTCACACTTCTGTATCTGTGCTATTTCCACTCACTCCTTCAGCCCTACACCACCACCCACGTTTTATGCGGAAATAGCTCCTGCGAAAGCCATCAGCGGCCTCGTAACTGTCCAACCTGAGGAAGGACTGTCTTCACTCTCCCTCATACTCTGAAGCCTTTGATACAGTCCGCTGATACCGCCTTCTTGGCTTCTGGGTCAAGACCTTCTCCAGGTTTCCCTCCTAGCTCTGTGCCAGTCTGTTCTGACCCCACTTCAGTCAGGTGCTGGCGTTCCCCAGGGATCTATCCTTGACCCTCTGCTCTCCCCTGCCTGTTTTCACAGGACAAGTGCATTCACTATCAGACGACTGACCACTACTCCTACCCTGATGATCCAAACCCTTTGATTCCTCCCCAGATCCCATCCTACTATTTCTGGTTGTCTGCTGCACATCCTACCCAGATGATCATAAACGCTTCAAACTCCACATGCCCAAACTGGACCCGTTTCTCCCCACTCTCCGCTGCCCCCCCACCCAGGCCCCACATCATCCTAAACTCAGCCTGCCAACATCTGCCTCCCCTCACGCCATCCCTACTGAACAGTTACTAAATATGATTGATTCTACTCCAATTCCTCATCCCAACCAGTGCTCTCTGGGCTCCTAATGAACTGAATGTTCGGCATCGTGGGAGGCACTGGGCATGTGAAGCTTTAAAAAACCTGGCTGCGGCACAAAGGTCACATGGTCTAGAGCCTCAGAAACACTTTAGAATACAGTCCTTCCATGTCTTCTTGAGACACATAGAGTCTAGATCCCACCCCACCTTCCCTGCTTCCTAATTGGTCTCTGCCCAATTAGTCTTTCTACACTCAACCCCCTCTTTTGGAACTGCCAACATGGGATGCTTCTAAGAAATAACTTGGATCAAAGCACCCTCCTGCCTCAGTTGCTCCCATTCCTTAAATGAAAAGCCAAAGCTCCTTAGTGGCCACCAGGACCCTTCACCCTCGGGTCACATGCCCTGCAGGTGCACCTGCTATCCTCTTCCCAAGCACATCACCTCCTCTGCAGACTTCCCTCCGGTGGGACACCCTAAGCCCCTCCCCGCCCCATTCATTGGAACCACCTCACTCCAGTGTCATCTCAAAGGGCTCCACCTCTATGAAATCTATTCGGACATTTCTAAGCAATTGATGTTTCTCTTCCCACAAAATATCGTTTGTAACTTGCTTCTGGCACTTCACAGGTAATATAATTTCATATTATGTAATTACTGCTCTTCCTGTTTTGCCCACTATCTCCTGACCTCTGAAATTGGAGGCTTGTTTATACCAAGAGTCTATCAGAGTGCCTGGATTACAGAAGATGCTGTATCACATAATATAATTTTATATTATATTATGTGTTTTGTATCTTGCCCATGAGACTATGACCTCTGTGGTCTGGGACTTCATTATATTTTCAGACTCTATTATAGAGTTCAAAATGTAGCAGATGTTTTGTAAACATCCGACACACAAGTAATAAGATGAGATTAAACATGTGTTATATCCCTTGTTAATTGCTAAAATGTATGGTGCATTTACCATGTGGGATATCAGGAGGGTTCCTACCCCATCGCCATTGCTTTGGGGACCAGAGAAGTCACTGTTGTGAGGGGCTGTGTTTAGCAACATCTTTGACCTCTACCCACCAGATGCCACTCCCCAGTAGGAACCCCACTCCCCAGTGTGACAACCACATTGTCTCCAGACATGACCAGATGTTGAGAACTAGTCTGGTAGACACTTTTAGGGGCTGTCCAAGTATGATCTCAACCCTAGGAGTTAAACACCATGACGACCTGCATCACAGAGACAGGGACCCAATGTGCAGGAAGGGTCAGCAACTTGCCCAAGGGCGAAGGGCTAGTGAGAAGGACTGGGACTCAGGCTGCTTGGCTCTGGAGCCCACATGCCCGACCCTCTACTGCCTCAAAAACTCTCCTGTGAAGGAATGGCTCCCTCGATTCTTTTACTTCCTCGAGCAAGTAAAGGAAGTCAGCCCTCTACCAGATCAAAGTCTTTCAAACGCTTACAGCAGCTACCAGCAGCCTTCCTTGCTCCTTCTCAGGCAGCTTTCTTATGAGACACAGTCTCTATTTGCCACCCACCCCCCTCCCCGTAGCCCGAGGCTCCTCTGGAAGCTCTCCAGCAGGCTTCCAATGCATACAACTGTATCCACAGGATTAGTACTGCCTTCCATCTGGACACCAGACTTCCATGAATGCTGGCTAAGACCGCGCTCACTTTCCTGCCACCACAACACGCCCGTGGCATGGGACTAAAATCCCTCAGCCAGGCCTCCTGAACTTGTGTGGCTACCCTTTTGAACCTAAGAGCAGATCTGTTCTACACCTGCTCATGCACATTTCATCTTAGGAATCTGGGGTCGCATTTCCACCTGTCAAAGTGAGTGAATCTCAGTGGTGCCAGCCAGCCCACCATGATTCCTCCCAGCTCGGAGTCCTCTGCTAATATTCCAGAGGGGACTCAAGCTGGACTATGAAGTCCACGTGACTCGACGCTGTTGCTCGCTAAGGCGAGATGACACACGCCATTGGGGTTCTGTGGGACTATACCCTACTTTAATCAGTCATTCTTGGGTGCAGATGGCTAAGTGTGTGCAATTCTCCCGAACAGATCAGTCACCTACAACACTTCTCAGCTCAAAAACGCTCCATGGGCTCCTTGTCTACCCAGAGAGACATGGGTTTGATATCTCTTCACTGATCTCTTTATTCACCTTCTCTACCTGCCATCGAGAGTTCCATGCACACCCAACATTTCCGATCCCCCTTCCCTGCTTGTAAAGATTCTGTTGTTGTTTTGTTTGCTGGTGTATCACCAATGTCTAGAATAGTGACCTGTATGTACACAGTAGGCTCTCAATACAAATTCACTGAATTCATAAATGGATCTATTGGTCGGGGACATCACTGGACCAAGAGAAGAGGAAGCAGCAACAGTGGGTCCCATACTCGCTTCATCCCCTCCGGCTCACCCCCTGGCTAGACACAGCCTGCAGACTGTGTCCTCTCTCCATCACTGAACAGCACAGCATGACCACGGCACGCCCAATGGGGAGTGAGGCCTGCCTTGGCCCCAGCTCATGTGAGACAGCCCAGGGCTGCGTAATTGACCAACTGCCTCAAGGCCCGTGAGTGGGCAGATGGGGGCATCTGTCTGGCCATCCAAGGTTGGAGGGAAAGGGGCCTGACAGGCTTCCCACTGAAGCACAGAAGGCTCTCTGTTCCCCACTCGTGGGGTCCACAGGCTGCCGCGCCCCCATCAGACACCCCAACCAGCCCAGCACTTGCAGCCTCCTGCACAGAAACACTGTATCATCCACTTTATCAGCTGCCAGTCACAAGACACCACGGGGAACCACTTGAAAATCATACTTCTGGTGTCTTTCTGGGTGGGGCAGAAGCTTTGAATTCCAGAAAGCTGAAGCTGTGGCAGGGTAGAGAATCAACGGTACAGACTCATAGCCAGGGTTTAAAAAAGGAACAGTATGGTGTGGCTGTGGACCTGCCCCAGGTCCCAGGCAGGGGCTTAGGGTATGTTTCCTTCCCCAGACTTTTCACCCAGGAGTCGACGAATTTGGCCCCAAGATGCCAAGGCTAAAGGCACTACCGGAGTTGGGGCCTGAAATCAGCTCCCCACCAATCTGGCCAGTCTCCTTCCTCCTCTGGCCTCCAGATTCCTCTTCTGAAAACGGTGGATGGCACCAGCCCTGCCCCATCCCACATGTGGCTATGGAGTACTTGCAGTGTGGCTGGTTCACACTGAGTGTATTGCAAGTGAAAAACATATGCAGTGAGGAAGACACTTGTTGGGATGAGCGCTGGGTGTTAGACATAGGGGATGAATCACTGGAATCCACTCCTGAAATCCTAATTGCACTACATGCTAACTAACTTGGATGTAAATTATAAATAAATACGTGAATGCATCAATAAATAAAGTCACACTAACAATAAAAAAAAAAAAAAAAAACATGCTGGATTTCAGAGACTTAGTACCAAAAAAAGTGAACTATCACCTTAAAAATCTATTTGATTGATCACACACTGAACTAATATTTTGGCTATACTGGGTTAAAATATTCAAAATTTATTTCACCTCCTTATTTTTGCTTTTTAAAAATGTAGCTCGGGGCGCCTGGGTGGCACAGTCGGTTAAGCGTCCGACTTCAGCCAGGTCACGATCTCGCGGTCCGTGAGTTTGAGCCCCGCGTCGGGCTCTGGGCTGATGGCTCAGAGCCTGGAGCCTGTTTCCGATTCTGTGTCTCCCTCTCTCTCTGCCCCTCCCCCGTTCATGCTCTGTCTCTCTCTGTCCCAAAAATAAATAAACGTTGAAAAAAAAAAATTAAAAAAAAAAATTTTTTTTTGAACATTTATTTATTATTGAGAGACAGAGAGAGACAGACTGTTAGCAGGGGAGGGGCAGAGAGAGAGGGAGACACAGAATCCGAAGCAGGCTCCAGGCTCTGAGCTGTCAGCCCAGAGCCCGGCGTGGGGCTTGAACTCACACACCGCGAGATCATGACCTGAGCCGAAGTCGGACGCTTAACCGACTGAGCCACCCAGGCGCCCCTAAGTTAACATTTTTTAAAATATGTTTATTTTCAGTAATCTCTATATTCAATGTTGGGCCCAAACTCACAGCCCCGAGATCAAGAGTCACATGCTCTTCCAACTGAGCCAGCCAGGAACCCTAACTTAACCTCTTTTAAAATTTAAAATTACCTATGTGGCTTGAGTTTGTGGTTCCCACTGTTTTTTTGTTTTGTTTTGTTTTGTTTTGTTTTGTTTTGTTTGAGAGTGAGAGAACATGGGGGAGGGGCAGAGAGAGAGAGAGAGAGAGAGAGAGAGAGAGAGAATATCAAGCAGACCTGGATACGGGCTCAATCTCACAACCTTGGGCTCATGACCTGAGCCAAAATCAAGAGTCAAATGCTCAACTGGCTGAGACACCCAGGCGCCTGCCCCCCAGTGCATTTCCACTGGACAGCGCTGGACCAGGCAATCTCTGAGATCCTACTGGAAGTACCTGTAGAGCACATTAAGCTGCACACACTTCCTGGACCCCAGCTCAGGAAGGCTAAATCAGAGTGTCCGAGATGCCTCCAGAGGGCCCTGGTCACTCTGACAGTCACAGTGAGCACTGTCTCAAGGTCTCCGGAGTGTCAGAGTTGAGAAGACTCCACTCTTCCCCAGCATCCATTCCCCTCTTCCTGGGCTGTCAGGGTTCTGGATGCACAGCCACAGTTCAAGGTGACATTGGCACCTGGCACACCAGCCCAATCTCCGCTCTGCCCACATCCAACGTCTTCCTGACCCTGGCAACTCGCCCCAGTGCCTGAGCAGAACTGGCCTCACGGCTACGCCTCGCATGCCACACCCTCCCGGGGTCCACGTGGGCAGCCATGTTTAGGTTGGCAAGCGGGTCACATGGAACTGTCTTGCCAGAACCTTCGCTCCTCCTCAGGCCAAGAGCTGTGCCTGGGGCACTGGCCACTGGGCCTGAACCCTGCCTCTGCCACTTAGCATCCCTAAGCCTTGGTCTCCCCATCTGTAGAATGGAGGCCAAGAGCCCCTGCCACAAGTCCCACTGTGCTGGTTAACATGATAACATAGGAAAGACACATGGGAAACGCTCAGCGAATAGCAACTATTAGCCATACTTCTTCTTCATGTGCTAAGTGAAATCCAAAAGCTGTGGCTGTGTGGAATGCAGGGTGGATTAAAACATCATTTTAAAAACACTATTTTTTGGTGGGGCGCCTGGATGGTGCAGTCGGTGGAGTGTGCCGCCCTTGATCTCTGGGTTGTACTTAAAAATAAAAATCTTTAAAAAAATAATAAAAAATAAATGAAAAAAAACACGATTTTTCCCTCAGTCTGTTGTGCGACCAAAGGCAAAGAAATAAACACCGAACCTTACGTGATGCCCATGGGACTGTCCACCAAACAGAGAAAGTCCCCGATGACCCCTGGGCTTCCCGCTTCCCCCAGCACTTCCTAAACACACCCTCCCCTCCCCAAAGAGAAGAAGTTTAGCTTGCACGCCCCCTCCACACCTGACCCCCACTTGAGAATGGAGACAGGGCTAAAGATTCCCATCTGAGTCCTTGTCTTGGCAGGGGCTGACGGCAGGATAAATGGTGTGGGATCTGGAATCACAAGCCCAGACCTCCGTCCCTGGCTTCCCTTGTCCTGGCCACTCTCCCTTTCATGCTGCCCCTCAAGCCAGGGTCCCAGACTACCCAATCTAGGAGTCTCCTCCCGGCCCCCAGTCTTGCCTCCTCACTCCGTTTTGCTTCCTTTGTAGCAGTGACACCACGCTATTTCCCGTACCCCAAGAAAGCAGGGACTCCTTGTGGCCGACAGTATCTCTCGCACCAAATTTAATACATGTCACGTGGTAGGTAACTGACAAACACTGAAATGAACACATGTCTAAATGAACGAGCAAATGAGCAGGACAAGCATGGACAGAAAAGTTTCGTCAGATTAGAGCATCCCAGACCCTTATTTTGCAAAGACCTGAGCACACAAGGCGCTAGGAGCCTGCTAGAGGCTGGGCTCACGGGCTGGCGGACGCACCAAGTGTCACAACTTTTGCCAAACACACGTGGCTGCGCTCACAAACATACCCTTATCACCAAGAAGGCGTGGCTTCTGCACCACCTTTGACTCACCTTAATCACCACCAGCTCCAGGGCTATTGGACCACACGATGAGCTGATGTCAACCAACAGACCTATCGAGATCCCAGGAGAGCCTCAAAGATGCCCTATTACCTCACATCCCCTTTATTTGTTCCCCAAGAGGGCCGGCCTAGGCTAAAACCTCAGCCACCCCTCCCTGCGCCTCAAAGGACCTTTGGCATCCTGGAGGCAGAGGAGAGGGGTCTGGACACAAACCTGAGGTTCAATCCCACCTCTGCAGTCACAGGCCAGGCAGTCCTGAACAAGCTCCTGTATCTCTCAGGACCTCAGATTCCTCATCTGTGAAATTCAGGTCACAAGAGCAAGTTTTGGGAGGTGTGTGATCCTTGAAAGCCATCCTGAGATCGAAAAGCCTTAGTATAGGCCAGGCGGACACCATGGGAGGGGTCCACAACCACAACCATACTCCCCTCTCCTCCCAGCTGCTGTCTCCATGGCACAAACTACGAGGGCACACGCAGCTGCTCGGGCAGAGGGGGAGGAGCAGTGCCACCCAGGCTCTGCCCTGCACGAAACCCAGGTCCTGTGTACTGGTCAGACTGGAGTTGCACTGCTGTCACGTGAGAAGCTCGGGATAGGAGGGAGGGAGCAGGCCTCACTGCAGAAGCCACTGTCTCTGGGCATAGCATGTTCTAGAGAAGGTGCCCAGACCCCCGATCAGTCCCATCCCACAGGCATAGAGATGGGCCCCCTCCCCTGAGCAGCGCCCCCTCTCCATAGCAGTTCCAGAAGCAGTACCCTCCTCACTTATTTCCAAAGTGATATTCCCTCTGCTGGTTCTCCCCTGTCTCGGGCAGGTACTCCCAAAGTCCGCAGGCAGGGACAGTGCAGGGCAATGAAAAACATTCTAGCTCTGACCCAAGAACGGTGGCTATCAGCACGGCTGTTTGGGAACATCTGGGAATAGCAGGGAAACAGCTCTCCCCTGTCTATCCAAGCTGTCCTGCCATGGTGGTTCTGGAACATGGAGGTTTCAGGAGGTCAACAGGGGGAGGACCGGCTCCTGAATTCCTATTAGGAGCCCAACCGAGTTAGGGGAGCTGAGGGTGGGGGTAGGGAAAAGAGGGAAGTGCTCTGTGGCAACGTAGCACCTGCGGTGGGGGCTCTAACTGAGAAATGAAACCAGGAAGAAGGAAAAGCAAGACCCCATTTCCTGCAGTAGCTGTCCCCAAGGAAGAGCGAAGCCAGCAAGGCCCTTTTAAGGTTTCACATCAGTTAAGGCTTTCAATGAACCGACTCTCCTCCAAGTAAAAGGTTGATGAGGAGCTAAGGGGGTGGGGCGGCTAGCATTCTAGGTGCTGCTGGGGAAGGTGCAGACCTTCCAGGGCAAGCAGTGGTCCCTGGGGGCAGAGGCCAGAGCAGAGCAGGTGGGAATGCAGGCTGGAGGGCCAGCTGATGCTCAGGTTATCAAAGATGCCCCAGGACCACCTCTGCCCCTGGGGCTCCTCCACGGGGGACATGTCCAGCAAATCCGTCCAAGTGCTCACAGCCCCATCCATAACCCAGAGCCAGGAGGCACCAGGGAGACACTCTGAAACCCTTCTCAAGCCCACCCTGCTCCGGTCCGTTCCGACCCTCCCGCGTCAAAAACCTCCAAAGGCATCGCTGTGCAAAAACACACCCGTCTCTGCTCACCCACAGGCACACCCCCAAACCAACCCTGGAAACACGCAGGAATGTAGTGACCCCTACACACACGTGCACACACCCCTCATTCCTTCTTCCCTGCCCACCCCACCCCACCCCACCCACCCCCAACGTACAGCTTCTGAGGTCTGCTGAGCCCCCTCCGCCAGGGCGCTCTCTTCCCCCATCCTGCGGCCCAGGGCACGGGCCACAGGGCTTCACCTTCAGCTCCCGCTCCAGCCCGGTTTGTTTGTCAGGCTGCAGGTCCCTGGAGCTATCAGCCAGGGAGCACTTCAAGAGCAGGGAGTGGCTAAGCCAGCCCTCTGGGGATCTCTTCACCTCTGAAAGTTGGGTAAAGAGAAACTCTGGACTTCTGGCCCCCGGCCTGGCCAAGCCCGGCTGCCAGCGACAGAGTCACACTCCGGTTATGCTCAGAGGTTCTTGGGGAGGTGGGCACTGGGGGAGGGGGAGGGCTACAGGAAAGTGAACGACAGGAAGATACATAGCCTCAAAGGGATGTCCCCAGTGGGGCTAGGGAGTGTCCCAAGGCAGCCGGGGACCTCAGTGACACACGGGACAGAGGACACCCCCACCCGGCACCCTCATAGCGCTCACTCACCATCCTCCTGGCCTGGTCTCTTTGCCCAGGCACCTAACCCTGATTCGTGTGAGAGGGGCCATCCTCCTGGCCCACCCACCCACAAATCGGGAAACTCCTAAGCCCTCTCCTAGCCATCCCCCTTCCCCAAGCAGACCTTTCTGTCTCAAGCCCTGAGGCATTAGCAATTGCAGGAGCATCCCAGCACCCAGACCTGGGGCAGGTGGTGGGAGGCAAGCTACAAGCTGGTCAGGGCCTGGGGACTGAGGATTCCAGAGTCTAGGGCTCGTTCAGCAGGTTTGGGCCTCGCCCACACCATCTCTCCGCAGAGTTATGGCTTGGTTTCTATAGGATACCTCCTGGGCAGACACCTTAAAATCGAATCGAGGGAGGTGCTAGGGGTCAAGCCAAGTGCCAGAACCGGGAGAATCTGGGGCCTTGCCAGCAGCTCCTCCCCCCTCTGTTGTTTTCAGGTTAGAAGAATACAGCCCTGTTAATCCACTGCAGCCTGGGGACAAGCACTACCCTTTAGGGCCAAATGGAATCCAGAGGCTCTTTTCAAGGAAGCCTGTGCCAGAAAAGGACTGGGGAAAACTGAGGCACAGGGAAGAAAACCTGAGAAAACTCAGGAGACCACGCCGTCACTGGGGCCCTGGCCCTACTGGTCCTCCTGCCCTCTTCCCAGTGTCTGTTTGCTCCTGCCTAGGAGCTGGCAGGATCAGGGCCCTGGGACAAGGTACCTCCCACCCCCGAAAGCACCCCCAAAGCCTGGCCAGCTCACCTGGCCTTCCCGGCTGTCAGTCCAGCTGTTCCGGAAAGAGAACATTTTCTTCCCCCTCTATTTGGACAGCTGCAGGGACAGTGATGGCAAAAAGAGAAGGTCTGATTACTGAGGGAGGGGACAGTGCAGGGACAGGGCCACAGGGCCTCCGACGGGGTGGCCAGAGGGTCTGGAGCTAGGGGGAGGTCCCAGACAGGAGACTGGGCCAGGGACCTAGGTGGGGCCTTGAGCAGCCCAACAGGGTACAGGGAACGGCTGCCATCCAGAGGGTAGCAAGAGGGGCTTCTAGAGCCAGGCCTGGGACCTGGAGTCATGAATGGACGCCCGAGAGCAAGGGAGGAGAATGACTCCCTTCTTTACGAAAGCACTCAGCTACAGGGTGGGGCTAAGGATGGCCCTCCGGCCCAGCCCCGAACCCTTCCTCCCAGGCAGATCCCCAGCAGATCCAGGGCTGGTGGGTGGGGTGCAAGGAGGGGAAGACAAGGCAGCTACAGGACAAAAGTCAGAAGACCCAGAAATCCAGCTCCTTCCCGATCAGGAGGCCGGAAGTAGAACAGTAGGGCCAAGACGCACACTTTTCCTCCTCTCTCTGCTTCCCGACGGTCTCTCTCTCACTCCCCTGCCCCTCCTCCCGGTCCCTGTCCCCTTTCCAACCATCATGTCCTGGTGTCTCCCTGTCCCCATCTCCACCTCCCCCCATCGCCTCCCTCCCCCCCCCCCGCCCCCCACCCTCGGGTTATGTAAGGGGCCTGAGAACAACACAGAGGGAGCTTTGTTGTCAAACCAAATCCATACGGAGCCGGAATCGGCCAACGCAGCTGTTCCCCATTCCCTCCGCCTTGGCAGAGTTGAGATGCTGGGCAGGAAGCCCCCACACGCCTCCATTTTGGGAGGTGGGGGGCAAACGCTGGCCCTAGGGCCCCCGGGCAGCTAAACGGGTGGCCAGAGATCAGTCACCATTGCGTGGGACCACAGCAGGGGACCAGCCGGCTCCCAAGACAAGGGAGTCCCAGTGCAAAGCCAAGGTCACACAGACCACAGAGAGGAGAGCGCCAGGCTAGAAGCAGGCCTGGATAGTGGCAGGCCTAGAAGGCGGGGGGGGGGGGGGGGGGGGGGGGTGGTGGACAGGACACAACCTCCCACAGGCCCACCCGTGTTCTTGTCCACAAACGGATGCATGCCTATGCTCTCTCTCTCCCACACAACCCACGGACACGCTCATGCACACACAGCGCACGCGCGCATGAACACACACATCGGCCCAAGCACAACACGCCGTGTGTGCTCACCTGGAAGGTGTCTGAATGGAAATCTCCTCCCTGCTCTGGCCAGCCTCCTCCATCCCAGCAGGTACCTCTGGAGAAAGAGCTGGAGCTCTGGAGAGAGGAGGGCGGGGGGCAGAGGTCAGAAGCCAGAGAAGCTCCACCACCAGGCTCTTCTTTGCCGACCCTCAGGCTCCAGGACAAGGTCCCACTTTCCTTACCAGGGCAGTGTCCAAGAAGGGGGGGACGGGGGGGGGGGGCCAGGGAGCTGAGTTGAAGTTTACTTTGAGTTTACTTTGGGCTGGCACCGTCCCTTCACCAAGCTCAGGGGCTGGAAGAACCATCTCACTAGAAAATGCTGGAGCTGCCAAGAACAGCAGGCTCTCCTGAGCCTCCACAGCCCAGCAGGGCACCTCCCCGGCCACCGGAAGTCCGGCTGCCAGTGTCAGGACAAGTTGGATGTTGAGGCAAGGGGGGTGAGGACCCCGGGGGCAAGAACAGATGTCAGACACGAAGGGAGAGGGAGGAAAAGGGAAGAAAGGAAGGCAGAAAACGGTCAACAAAAGACAGAAAAAGAGGGACAGGACCCAGGAGCGGACCAGAGGAGAGTGGGGGGACAGTGAGTATGGCGAGAAGGGCCCAACAGCCCAGGAGGACGGGCTCCCCCTCTCCCTGAACGCACTCTCCCCAGCCAGGCCTTGGCTAAGCCCCTGGGAGGGCAGAGCCAGCCTGGGAGAAGCAGGACAGAAGTGGACATTTCCAGGGGTGTCCTAGTCCACCAGCTCCTCCGCCAGCCATGCCCCGGGGGATTTCAGCCTCCCCAGTCCTGGGTCTTTGGGGCCTGGAGAACAGAAAGCCCGAATAACGTCAGGACCTCAGAGACAGGGATGAGACAGAGGCAGTGGTGGACGGAGGGGCAGAGAGAGCGGGGGTCACTCCTGAGACAGTCTCCTTCCTACCTGTGGGGAGAGACACTCTGTGACCTCCAAGGGCAAGTTACTAAAACAACAACAATAAAAAAACAACAACACCCCAGCGAGTTACTTTTCTGAGTCTCAGCTCCCTCATTTGCAAAAGGAAACAGTTACTGAGAGGCCACCGTGTGCCAGCACGGTGCCAGGTGCTGGGGACACCAGGGTAAGGCAGTCACAATCCTGCCCTATGGTGACCTCTGAGGCCTCTGCCAGCTTGTTTACCTCATTTGCGTTTCACAGACCTGGGAGGTGGGGCAGATACTATTAGCCCAATTAACAGACGTGCTGATGGAGAACGAATAATGGCCACGGCTCTGCCTGAGGTCACAGACCTGGGGAGTAGACAGAGAGGAGACCAAGGATGCCATCCGGCTCCTGCCCGGCCGCCTGCCCCTGGCTGCTGGGCCGGCAGGGAGACACCTGTCAGTGTCTGGGCCCCACCTGGAACCACAGAAAACACAGCAGCCAGCATTTACAGAGTGCTGGATTCCGCGCACTGGGATGTCACTAGAAACGCTCTCTCGTTCAGAAGTGCGAGCTCCTCGGGGGAGACCGAGGCTCTGTGTCGGGCCCACAGCTGGGCAGCCGGGAAAGGAGTCAAGCCGTGGCTCCCTGTACCACACCACCGTCCCTGCACAACGTGGCCAGCGTGGGAGCTGAGGGGAGCGGGGTGGCACAGGGGGAGGTGGCAGTGTGCTGGGTGGCCGGGGAGGCTTCCGAGTGCACAGCCTCGGGCTGGATGCCCATGGACACTTGCAATTTAGGAAGATGGCTACCGAGGGCACCCGGGCCATACCCGGGGGGCCGGCCAGAGCAAAGGCCAGGAGGTGAGAACACACATGGCGTGCTCCTGGGAAAATAAAAAAGTCTTAATGTGGCTGGATGGGGGCTTTCAAATAAAACTCTTTAGAGCCAAGAAACCCTCCGTCCTACTTTCAAAGGGAATTTTATGTGGAAACCCAATATGGAGAAAGAAGAGAAGTGTAGTTGTTTGGGTAGAAGCAAGAACAGGGGTGAACCGTGCCTCCCGAGAGGACACCTGAGAGAGGCTCCTTAGGGCCAGTCTGTGCAAGGTCTTAAAGTTTGGGCTGAGGAGGTGAAACAGGAACAGGGAGGGGACCCACTGAGCCCAGGGCAGGTAGAAGGAGGGGCCTGCTCTCCTCAGGGGGGCAGAAGCCTGCCCATCCTTACCTGGGGCTCCTGCCTGCCTCCCGGGTGCCCAGAGAGACCCCCGGGGGAGGGGGAGACCCCAGGCAGCCAGGCCAGGCCCTTCTCTGACCAACAGCTCACCTGTCTGCTCACTGCCTTTGCCCCAAGAAAAGGAGGAAGGAAAAACAGGAACGCAGTGAAGACAAAGTCAGAAAACCCAAGCTATGTCTTCCATTCATTTATCAAACAAATATTTACTGAGCACTTGTTATTTGCTAGACATCATTCCAGGCATGAAGAATGTAGCAGTAAACAAGACAGACAAGTTCCGGGAGCTTTACACTAAAATCCTAAAATCTCAGCGAGAAAATGCCTTAAAAGTTTTCAGATCTGCTCCACACCACAAACGTGCTCCTGCTATGCCCACATCTCCTTTGGCCTGTCCCCGTCAAGGTCACCAGTCGATGCGTACGCATCTTTCACTATAGGGACCGTGTCCCCTCCACAGGCAGGAGCATGCTCCAGAGCCTCCAGATGGCCACACCAGAAGACCCCCGCTGGTGTCCCTCCCCACCCAGCCTAGGCAGAGCCTGGGGCAAGGGAGTCAACAGAGCGTCAAATGCACTGTTAGAATGTGCAGGTTTTATTCTATATCAACACAAAACATAAGGATTCCTTGCTAGTTCTGCTGATTCTGAGTCAATGGCCTGGGACCAAGGGAAATGAGTCAGCCCCGTTCTCACCTGCCCAGAGCTCCCGGGCCCCTCAGCCTCTGCCACCGTGACTGCCCTGTTAGCTTCCCTCCCAGGACCCCCCAGCAGTCGTCCCCAGAGCGTGCCCGCGCTGGTGCCCACTTCTCTCCTGCCGTCGCTTCCAGCCAGGCCTCCCTCCTCCTGACCTGTGCACCTGCAAAGGGCGGAGGGGGCTGTGGAAGCTGCGAGGCAGAAGGAGAAGCCCGCCACTAGGACCTCTCCAGGCCGGGGCCAGGCCAGGGCGGGTGTCAAGCAAGGACCCTGGCGCAAAGGTGCTCCCGTCTGGCAGGAATGTGGGGATGCCAGGCCCCGGAGCAGCCGCCTTGGCCCAGATCCCCCTGCTCGGACCTGTAGGGCCCCTCCCCATCTCCACGTGTGGCCACCGTTGCCGGATGAGGCCTTGCAGCCCTGTGGGCGGCAGCTGGGGGAGCCGCTGCATTTCCAAAGGAATAGGAGCCTGCAGGCGGGCCAGATGGAAGCAATTACGGGGGAAAGCAGGAGAGGTGGGGGCTAGGAGGGGCTGGGAGGGCCAGCGGTGGGGAGGGAGGACGAGAGGGAGAGAGGACAGCCCCGCCCTGCCGGACCACAGGGGGCTGACAAGCAAAGTGCCTGCACTCACAGGAAGGGGGCCACATGGGCAAATGGGCAGGGCGAGATGTGGGGTTCGCAAGGGCTCTGGGCTGGGAATCAGGAGGCGGAGGCTGTGGTCGGCCTTAATCACCGATACACTGCGGCCCTGAGCAAAGCCCTTCACACCTCTGAGACTCTTCAGCCATCACAGGAAAGGGGAGGAGGAGCTTGGGGCAGCAGTGCTGGACTCAACTGGCAAGTGCAGGTTTCCCAAACAGGACTAGATACAAAGTCTCCGCTCAGCTGCTCCCCGAGCAGTGTGACCGTGGCCATGCCGTTTACGCTTCTCCAGGCTCCGTTTCTTCGTTTGTAAATGGGCTGAGAGAAAGGGTTGTGTGAGGCTTACGTGATTTAAATAAGTGTATAGCGCACCTTTTTTTTTTTTCTTGTAAGTTTACTGGGCCAGGCTTTTAAAAAGTGCTTGATTGACAAATGGTAACTACTTTTGTTATCTGCTAAGTCTTTTTTATTCTAAGGAGGTCTTTACAGAGGCTGCATGGGCAGAGGACACAGGGCAGGTGGGGGGCATGGGTTGGGGGGCATTGCGGCAGCCCCCTGGATCCCACGCCCTGGAGGAGGGGTGGGATCCAAGGCAGGAACAACAGTGTGCGGGCCCAGCACTCTGCAAAGCGGTCCCTGTCCTCTCCAGCCATCACCACCCTCCCCACCCCACACAGGAAAGCAAGAGCCTGGAGCCGCTGAGCCACTGCGCTGGGCTTTGGAGGGAAGCTCCAGGCAGGAGGAAGGGACTATCCTATAACAGCTCCTCTGGGCTTGCAGAGCCAGGCCTTCTCCCGCTCAAGGCCCAGGTAGACACGGAGGGCTTCACCTAGGCCCGCACCTCCCCTCAGCCCCAGCAGCAGCATCTCTTCCCTGCTGGGCAGAAGCCAGGGCCTCGGATTCTAGAGCAGTCACATCATCTTTCTACAGGCAGCTTTGCAGGGGGCAGGGTGGGCAGAGATAGTGAGATAGTGCCAGGAGCCGCCTGTCTGCTGGTCCCAGGCAAGGGGCCAAGATCAGACGAAAACCTGCAGTTCTGGACACCGATGGCCCTCACACCCTGAAAAGCAAGCGACCCCACACAACCCCTTGGCAGAGTTCAGCCCCTGCTGGGTGCAAGGGGTACCCATCAGGGGCCCCAGGGGAACTGGCTGGGGTCCAGGCATCACATACAGCTACATTCAACCACTTCCTCCATCTGTAGCACAAATAGTGTCACACACACACACACACACACACACACACACACACACACGGAATGTGGTAGAGGTCAGGGGTGCTTCTGAGGCCAGGGGTGGCCAGCAGCGTACCCAGGGTCCCTCAGAACACACATATGCAGAAGTGCTGAGCATTCTGGGAAGGGGGCAACCAAGGAGAGATGGGGGAACAAGTGACTACAGCTCCAAAACCTGCCTAGCCTAGTTGTTTTGTCAAGGCAACCAAAAGTTTCAGATCAAGGTCCCAGGTCTTGAGAAGGAAGGAGGGCCCTGGGGGTCAGGGAAACAGCAGCTGCCTGCCACAGGGGAAATGTCTGACCAGAGGGCAGCTAAGGAGTCCGCAGGGAGGGAGCAAGTGCTCTCCTTTTCCTGAGGGCCCTCCCCTCACTACCTGACCACCCCCACCCTCCAGAGCCCAGGGCCCATCTCCAGGGGCTCGGGAGCTCAACTGGGCTCTGGTGCCTGCCTCGATCTCAATCTGTAGACCTGACCCTCAGACTCTGGAATGTTCTGTGACACTGATCTGGAGGGTCCTATTCAGGAGGCTGAGCCTCTCCCTCTCCTGTGAGCTGGAACCATTTTGTATTATTCTAAGATACAGTGACCCCTTCGCCAAGACAGAGGGTGTAAACTTTTGAGCCATTTTGAGAGGAGGAATTCATAGCTCCACCGGGACAGCCTCTCTGAGGCGAGACCCATAGAATGTGCCCAGATAGGGTCCGAGGGGGGACCCAATGCAGGGCAGAGGCCAGGCCAGGGTAGGGTCACTACGGGATGACCACAGGTTAAGCTAGAACAGAGAAAGGGGGTCCAACTTCTCTGCTCCTGCTGGTGAGGGTGGTAGTGGTGTGTGTGGGGGGGGGGGGCCTTCCAAGATCTGTTACAATTCCAGAAAGGATCAGATTCTTGGTTCTACCCGGAAAACTGGATCCTAAAAGGGCTGAGAGGGTGGAGGGGACAAAAAACTCGGTTTCTGAGGAGTGGGAAGTGCTTTGGGTAGAGAAGGAGGTGAGGGAGGAAAGAGAAGACAGCCCAGAAGACACGGCCGGGCTCCATGGCCGGGGTCTCTGCTCTCAGAAAAGGGGGTCCCTGTTGTCTTGAGCAGTAACCCACACCTGAACTACAGAAGCCCTCTTAGCCCACAGTCCAAGCAGACGATTCCTACTTTCCCTTCCTACATTCTTTCAGCTATGCTCCCCTCCTAACCCCTCAACTTGGACTGGTCGGTGGAGGACTGGCCCCAACTCCTGCCTCTCCTACAACTGCTTGATGAAACCCAGGACCCACGGGACAGCCTAAGATCTCCCACTCAGCCTAACGATGCTGAGGGACAGGGCACAGAGAGGGTTTAGAGTGGAGACAGGAGCAGAGCAAGGTCAGAGGGTATGCCCAGACCAGCTTCCAGCAAAGAGAAAAAGCCCCCACGAGGTAATTTCCAGGCCCCAATAGCTGGCGCCTCCCAGACAACCTCTCTGGAATTATGGGGCAGCTTTGCAGAGTAAGTGTGGCAGAAACATCACTAACAGCACTTACATACCTCTTCCTCTGTGCAGGCAGCTTTCAAAGCACTTAGCACATATCAACACATTTAAAATCGCCCTGGCAAATGCCAGGGCCAGGGCCCGGCGGAGGACGCAGCTCAGGAGAGAGCAGTATTGGTCTGTGCCTCTAGTGACACCCTAGCCCCTACCAGGCCCGTTCCCAAGGTTCTACAAAGAATAAGTCAGCCTGAACTTGGCTTCAACGCTGTGCCTCCCTCCAGTGGTGGAAAGCAAGGCTTCCCTGAGAAGCCAGTGGGGGTGCCAGCCTGTGGGTGGTCATGAGGTCAGACAAGCACAGTTGAGCACCTGAACGCTGCCTACACGCCCCCTCCCCCCTGTCTTCCAGCAGCAGCCCCCCAAGCCAGGCCCTCAGGACGTGTGAAGCAGCAGAAGTACATGAGGCCTTAGATGGCCCAGACGGAGCTTCCCCCCAAGACTGGAAATGGAGGGGGCAGCACGGGCGGACATGTTGGCAACCCTGGGCCGGCCAGGAGGTCCCTGCCAGCACGGGCCCCAGGGAGGCACCCGGGGCAGACAGCTGAGCCCAGGGGTCCTGTCGCACCCTGGGGCCCCACCCTCACCGCAAACCCACCCCTTCCCACTGCCCACCACCCAGCAGCTCTGAGGCACCGTGGCTTAGGCCCAGAGGCCCCCCACAAGGTGGACCTGGTATCCCGGGCACTGCCAGCCTGCAGCCAGCAACCCCCGCCTTCGGGCTCTGCTGGGCGACCTTGCGAGTCCTGCCCACAGATGGACCCAGCAAAGCCTGTCACCTCTAGCAAAGCCAGCCCACCCGATCTTCTGGACTCGATGGGGGCAGTGGTGCGAGAAACCCTGGCTCAGAGGATGCTGAAGGTGGGGACGCCTCTTCAGCCCGGGCTCAGGGGTGGGGGCTAGAAAGTTTCCGGAGAAGAGAACCATCCCGTTCGCTCACTCCGAGGGAGAGAGCAGCACCGGCTTCCCGCGAAAATCTGGTCCAGAGAAAGGGATCCCGGGGCTGCGGCCGCCCCACCCGGGCCGGCCCCGCGCTGCGCCCACGTGCCGGGCCGACCACCTCCCCGGCCGCCGCGGCGCGGGGCCGGGGGCCCGGCAGCCGGGCCCTCGAGGCGCTCCCGCCCTCCCTTCCCCCGCCCGGGCCCCACGGGGACCGGCCGCCGCGTACTCACCCTCGCGGGTGGAGCGGGGCGGGGCACGACACTTTCGCGCACAGCTCCGATCCGCTAGGCGCACGGGCTGGCGGCGCGGCGCTGGCGCTGCGGCTCCGCTCCGCCGGGTCCCTGTCCCGGGCGCGGGGCCGGCCTGGGAGCGGGCAAGTCCGCCTGCGGGGAGGCGGGGGCCCGGGCCCGGGCCCGGGCGGGGGGCGGGGAAGGGGCCGGACACGCTTGCGCACACGGCCGGGGAGCCGACTCCGGGGAGCGGGCGGGCTGGAGGAGGAAGGGCGGGGAGGAGGAGGAAGAGCTGGGGCGCTGCCGCGCGCGGGCGGGGCCGACGCCCGCCGGCCGGGGACTGTGTGGGAGCAGCGGAGGCCACGGAGGGGAGGGGAGGGGAGGGGAGGGGAGGCGGGGGGAGGCGGCGGGACCGGGGGCGGGGGAGGGGGCCGGGGCGCGGAGGGGCGGAAGGGGAGGCCGGATGGGGTGAGGGTAGAGCCCGGCGGGCGCTGCCTCCGTGTGAGTGGCGCCAGGCTGGATGTGCCCAGCGCAGCCTCCGCACACCCTCCTGGGAACAATGAGACCCAACAAAGGGTTCTCGGCTCTCCCACGTGGTGAACAGCGTCCTTCCCTCATTGGGGAAAGTGAGGCACGGAAGAGGGAGGGCCTTGCTCCGGGAGCCTCCCCCCCTTCCCCCAGGGCACAGCGGTGAGGTGCCCTGGACCGAGACCTGGGCCTTTCTCTGCCCTAGTCTGCACCTGCAGCTCCCACACTGCTCTCTGCACCCCTCTTCTGCACACCTATTTTGGCCTTGAGAAAGCCTCTCAGTTTCTGTTCCTTACTGAAGGCGTCAGGCATCCTGTCGCCATCAGGCTCCTGACCCTACTTGGTTGGGCTCAGACATCCCCAATCAAACCTGGAAACAGCAGTCCAGAAGTCACGGCCAGGACAACCCCCAGCCCCCAGCCCCCGAGGCACTCCTTTTCCTAGGTGAGTGGTATTTACCGAGCCCCCAGTGTGAACAGCCTGGTGCCTGAGGCTCCAGGAGCTCCAGGGAAAGTCTAAGACCCAGTCCCTGCCTCCAAGAAGCTTACCATCCAGCCACGGAGAGAAAGCTTACAAAGGACTTCTGTTCAAGAAGAAGGCAAGAGAGGATGTGACTAAGTGTCAGGGCATGAGTCACTGAGGGTAAATGCAAAGGGGATTCGGAGAAGTGCCAACTCCAGGTTCACTGCAGATGAAACTGAAGGGCTTATCTGTTGAGAACAGGTGCCTCGGGAAGCTCGGCTCTGCAGGAGCAAAGTGGAGAAGGCTTGGGTTAACAGAGGCGGGCCTCCAAGTTCTTCCACAAGTGACCGTTCTGTCCTAAGTCACACCTTGCACAAAGGTGTTTTTTTCCTGCGTTTCCCCATTGTCTAACATCATTACGTTTGAATGGTGCCTTTGGCTTGGTCAGGCAAGCATTCATTCAACAGCTACTTACTGCACGTCAGCTCCAGGCCTGGAGCTAACCTAGGTGGAAAGAAGCCAGTGACTAAAGTCCTTGCCCTGAGCAAGTCCAGGGGACAGGGGGCTCTCCTTTTACACATAGGAAAACTGGTCCAAAGAGAGTGAGCAACTACCAGAAGCACCTGGGTAAGTCTGGCCAAGCTGACCTGAGAATCTGCCCAGTTCTAAACTTTGCTAACTCTTTGACGAATGAGATCTAAACACAGTTTGCTGTTCTTGCTGTGAACCATGTAAACTTTGCTCTGCCAGAGACTAGAACTGAAGGGCCTGCTCTCACTCCTGGAGACCTGATTCCCAAATCTGCCTCTGTCATCACATGGCTTTAGTTTTCTTACTAAACAAACAAACACCCCCCCCCCAAAAAAAAAACCTTACTAAAAAAAATGGAGGGGGTGCCTGGGTGGCTCAGTCGGTCAAGTGTCTGACTTCGGCTCAGGTCATGATCTCGTGGTTGGTGAGTTCGAGTCCCGCGTCGGGCTCTGTGCTGACAGCTCAGAGCCTGGAACCTATTTCAGATTCTGTGTCTCCCTCTCTCTCTGCCTCTCCCCTGCCTATGCACTGTCTCTCTCTCTCCCTCTCTCTCTAAACGAAATAAACATTAAAAAAAGGAAATAACTGTGTTTAGTTAAAGGTATTAAATTAGGCAATGGATAGGAACTTGCTCTCAAGCTCTTGTGCTTTGCAAGTGTGTGTCGTTCTATTATGCAGGCGGCTTCCCTTCTCTAACCTGTAAGAGTATTCGGGTCCCCTCCCCTCCCCCTCCCCCAGCTTGTCCTGGGCCTGGTTACTGGGTGCCCAGAAGCCAACTGTAATTCTGACTCCTCCCCTTCGGCCACAATGTGCTTACTCATGATCTTTCTTTCCCCTTCAGTTTCTTAATGGCACAACCAGATGCTTTGCTAGCTGCCTAGAAGCCTTATCACCAGTGGGGCAGGAGGGAAGCAATTCGGGTGCCTTTCGACCCCAGGTGAGGGGTTCTGGAGCCATCTGAGCACCTCCCAGCTCCTCGCACCCTTGCAAGACACTGCTCGGCAAGAGGCTATGTGATGGAGCAAGCAGGGCTTTGGCTCCTGGGGGAAGGTTCTTCCCGGAAGCTGGCTCTGCTCTGCCAAGCTCAGGTCAAGACAACCTGACGGACGGCAACCTGGGTCCCAGTCCCTCTCTGAGCCACGCTGCTTCCGTTCCTGTTTCCTCTGCCTCCCTTTAGCTCTGTGGCTCTGTCTCCACGGTGGAGGAACTGGAGGACACCTCTGCTGGGGCAACCAGAGGGGCCTCTGTAGCAGAGGGAAGAGGCAGAGGAGTGAGGGGCCCTGAAGGGGCAGGTGCACGTAGGGCTGGGGAGCCCTGGCCCCGGAGACCCCTCCTTGGCAGGCCGCGGGTGTGGGTAGGAGGCACATTGCCGCTTGACAAATGTGCCTCACAGGCTTCTGGCTCCTGTCCCTCACATGTGCCACGTTAGCATCCTGCCCACCAGGAGGAGGGAACAGCAAGATGCCGTGTGAGGAAGAAATAAACCCAATCCAGCATCTCAGATGCTTTTAAAAATAGCAACTCTGGGATGGTATTTCAGCTCCTATTTTTATCAGATTTATATGACTGGACCATGAAGCTGAGCTGTTCCCAGGGTTCTCAATAGCAGGGGACATCACTGTTGTAGTCTTAGAAACCTGCCAGTAGGCCAAGGCATTCCAGGAACCTTTAGTCTGGAAGAGATCCCAAGAAGTCACTGCGTGCAGTGCTTGACTGTTTAAGGCCACAATCAATTAACCACAGATCGTTCATGGCTTGCTTTTTGCCTTAAAGTCACTTGGTTGCTATGCCTCCGCTGAATCATCTAGGATTTTACAGCCCTTCGGATCAGTTAGTTCTTTTTAATATCTAGCCCAAATATCTCCGGTTACCTCCTCTTTGGGCCTTCTCACAGTAGGACAATAGTTAACGTTTACCGAGTGACCACTACGTCCACAAAATCCTCTTAGTGAATCCCGACAAAACCCCTCATGGTGGGCACTATTATCATTCCTAATTTAGGAGCAGTTATGTAACTTGCCCAAGGTCATACCTGGGTGCGGGGCAGATTCTGTGACGGAACCATCAGACCCCACTGCCTCTTAGGCACTCGCACAGTCCTGAAGGAAAAACTGGCTGGCGTTCTAATTGTGCACGCGTGCCTCAAGCTGGCTTAGGTCGAGGCCCCCCAGCGTGCTGAGCCATGCTCTTTCCAACTGCTGGGCCTACGATTGTGCGGGCCTTTGCTATCAAGCTTAGCCTAGAAATGTGGCGTCTTCTTGCGTAAGGTCTCACAGCCCCCTCTGCCTTTTTGAAGGCATTCACCACTCTTGTAATTACTTTGCAATTAATGAAGTGCAATGTAATTGAATTGAAACACTCTAAACAGATTCCGTCCATGTTTATTTTTTAAGTGGTTAAAACATGGGAACTTCAAGTTTATGTAGATTTCAGAATCCAATATAATTTTCCTAATAATAACAATACAATAAACACAGGGTTGCCGACACGTGTGTTGCTAAATGAGGGTATTTTAAAAATGACTACCTTTCATTATCACCACCTTCCTCTTAGAAAAAAGACACTTTCACTTTATACATACATGTTTAGAATAACGATTTTGTCCTTCCTGAGAAGCAAGGGTTGGCCGGCCTACATCAGTCTGGCTAGAAATAAAATAGATATGCTAACCTGTTTTGGATATGGAAGTATTACAAGAGAAACAATTTCAAGTATTACTTTGTATGTAAGTATCTCTTGATTTGTTTCTCAGGACGGGGATGGGTGTTCAACAGGGACATGCAGAGTAGACCCTCAGTGTCCAGCTTGTTATTTTTCTCAAATTCATGAAGGAATGTTGACAAATCCAGAACACTCAGCAATTTTGCTCTCGGAGGAAACTTTTAGGCAAACTGAAAGGAGCCAAGAAACAATAGCAGTCATGCCTCCAACTGCTTCCTTCCTTCTCCAGCCACACGCCAAGGGGATAGTGGGCCAAGCACCGGGGCTGACAGCCAATTGTGGACGTGTCCAGGATTTTTCTGGGAAGGGTGACATCCACCACTGCTCCAACAGAGCAGGGACACAGGCATGTATGCCGAGGACACGCGATCAAACACAGAAGGCACTCTTTGCAGCACGCAGGACAGATTATGCTGCCGGAGGGGGGTGGGGGGGAGGTGGCATTTGCTAGTTAGTTAAGGTGGGGCCGAGAAACCCTGGTCATGCTCAGGAAGTTCTCTCAGGGGAGGCAGGATGTTGGGCACTGCAACGTGTCATCAAGGGGAAAACTGGGGCAGAGAGGGGTAGCTCTAATTCTGCATCCCCCGGAAAACCAAGAGACCTGGACTGAGCTCCTTTACAGGAGGGGACAGCCCTTGCGGTGGGGGTGCGGGTGGGGGTGGCAAATTGCTGCACCTGCCTCAGGCCCACGGGCCCCAACGTGGAGTGAGCTGCCCCTGGGAACAGACTCCCTAGAAACGACAGGAAGTGGCATTCATGTGTGGTCAGAAACCGTGGGTCTTAGAGAAGAGTCCTGCCAGGCCCTCTGGGATTTCAGTGAGGTGTAACAGAGAGATGGGCCCCTTGACTCAGTCAGTTCTTCCCTGCAGCTTGAGGCCCCAGGATTCAGGTGAGATGGAGTCTCGTGTGGTTACAGGGGCAAATAGGTATACGACAAGAGACTCAGCAGGATCCATTTCATGGCTCACCACACATCTGACCAGCTGTTTCCTGGAGAGAAGCAGCAAACACTCTTGTGCGCAGTGACACCGGCCCCTGCTGGGGCCTTTGGGGGCATGAGGCCAAACTCCTGAGGTCTTCTCCCAGCTCGCAGGGCTGCCCTCTGGGCCTTCATGACTCCTACTCCAGGCACCAGGGGAGAACTGACCCCCTCCTCCCCTCGGAAAGCAGAATCGGTCCCGACAGAGGAGCACCTCCCGGCACTACAAAGGAGCACAGCCTTTAGAACCTCCCTCTAGAACAGCCTTTACCTACTGTCTCGTCCTATGCTCCCCTGCCCCACTGAGTCATGCTCCCCGAGGGTACAGACCCGCAAGACCTTCTTGTTCCTGTCAGCGCCTTGCAGTCCTGGCCCATGCAGGATGTTTGGTAGAAACTTGAAGGGTGAGTAAACCCGAGAGGGAGGAGGAGGGATGGGACAGATCAGGCGAGGGAGCCAAGGCTGGGAATGCCTTCACAGGGCTTAGTCCCAGGGAGCTAGAGATCTTGTCCCCTGGGAGGCTCTTGAGTGCTCTCCTTTTTGGTTCAGCACTGGCCACCTGCTGGTCTTCTCTAAGCACGCACCCTCTGTGCCCCACCGGCAGCAACTGATCGCCCAGGAGAAGAGGACGCTCCCAGGATTGGGTCCCTCCACTCTGTCTGCGAGGAGGGGCCTCTGGGTTCGTGTTCCCTCCACTCCTCTGCTCGCCTCGTTTGTCTTTGCAACAGTTTTTGTTTTTTTTAAGTTTATTTATTTTGAGAGAGCGAGGGAGAGCACAAGCAGGGAAGGGGCAGAGAGAGGATCCCAAGCAGGCTCTGTGCTGTCAGTGCCGAGCCCGACGTGGGGCTTGAACTCCTGAATCCTGAGATCATGACCCGCGCTGAAATCAAGTGTCTGATGCTGAGCCGACTGAGCCACCCAGGCGCCCCCTACGACAGCTCTGACGCATGGGAGAAAGACCAGCTGCCTTCATTTCCACCTGCAGAAGGTGCGGGCCACACCTCTCTCCCTGTAACCAGCCCCCTCCGGCCTCACCACCCTCATCACCTTGCTCCAGTTCGGCGGCCCTGCCGAGCACTGTCGGGATTCTGAAAGCATCCCCCGCGTGTCTTCCTAGGGGAAGCTTTTACTCGAGCCTGTCTCACATACCTGTTTTCAAGATAACTACCCGGGCGTTGCCTTTTTACTCCTACGTTCCTTGGCTGTCTGCCCCAGTAGCCTGGAGGGTAGGTAGGAGCTTTGTTTTCCCAGCACTTAAAATACCGTCTGGCTCAAGAGTTGATCGGTAAGTCAAAGTTTAGCATAAAGCAACATTAGCACACGGTACGTTTACACGGCAGGACGCTTCATGGACCCTCATCCCCGCTCTCCTTCACAAAGCAACAGGCTCGGGACTCGTTAGGGCTGGTGTAACGTTAGGGGGTGAAGGTCGGCTCCCGGAGGAGAGACTTCTGTCTGTTCACCACTTACCAGTCTCTGGGGCAGTGCCTGGCCAGCAGCACGCGTTCAATAAACATCTGATTCTGTTTCTCAGTCCAGGGATTGCAGAATAGGAGCCGCCCCTCTCTGCCTTATGCTTCCCTCTTACCACCTGGTGGAACCCGACATCCCGTTTCCCCCGAGAAAGCCCCCTGAGGAGGTGCAACCTGGTGTCCTTCAGCCCCAGCTTGACTAACCAGCAATGCCAGCCCCTCTGTAGCGGCGTGACAGAGCTGTCCTCTGTGCCGATACAAGCGCCTTCTGTCTTCAACCGCGTGCCCTCGCATGCGTGCCTGTGTCCCTGTGCTGCTGGAGCCATGGTAGATGTCACCCTTCCCAGATAAGCACCCGAAGGCTCCCTACAGGCCACCAGCCCCAGACACCTTGAAGTCCCTTCCTGGCCTCCAGATTCTATGGACAGGGGACCTGTGACGCTCCGGTCCCACCTCGAACCGGAGCCCCTCAGAGCTTTGTCCTCCACTGCAAAAGCCTCGTTTTGCCCTTGTTGATATGGTTTTGCATGTGATCTCCTGGCTGCTCTATGTAAGTCTGTTTTGTCTTCCTGCCTAGATAATAAACTCAAGGCCAGGGACTCGCCGACCGAGTAACAGAGGCAAAGGCAGGCTTTTTGGGCTTTTGCCTCATCTGATTCTTATTAAAGCCCTCCCACTTCCAGGCGGTCATCCTTCATCCTTGTCAACAAGAAGTTTATCAGCAGGGTTGACTCACACACGGGAGGTGCAATCTCAATTCTGGGCAGGGAAAGAGGAAGCGCTGTCAAAAAAACCTCTATAGATTATTTCCAGAGAGTTTTTGTATTTGGTTTTTTTGGGGAACTCCCAGACATGTGGGCCCAGAAAACCATTAGGAAGATGTCGAAAATGGGAAGGAGGGACAGGGGCGTGATGGCGGAGTAAGGCTTGCAGACGGGGAGAGGTGCTGTCGGATTCGGGACTCGGCAATCGCCAGGGATGGCGCTCCCAGGGATTTGCAGAAAGCCCTCGGCACGCTCCCAGGTCAGCTGAAGCCACCGCCCCCCGACTTGGCTGCTCTTTTCTCAGGATCTGCCCACCCCGCTCTCTCGCACCACCTGCCTCCCCAGGCCCTGGCGTCAGTCCACACCGAAGGAGACCAATACTTTATTCACATACTAGAAATAAGCCGGTACAAAATACACTTTTGAAAAATCCACTCGGTGCAAAAACTCCCTCCGTCCCTCCCCGCCCCGCCCCCCAGCCCGCACATCTGTGTTCCTGTCCCAGGGGACGGCCCCTGGGCCACACTCAGCTCCTCTGGGCCTCCTGCAAGAGCTGGAGCAGGGGGTCGTCGGCCCGGAGGGCAAAGGTGAGGGTGCGCCGCTGGTAGTGCTCCGGGTCACACTCCAGGTTCTCGATCACCTCTGCTAACAGGTGAGCCCGCTCCACCGCCGAGCCAGGGGCCTCGAAGCCCAGGGCGGTGAAGTGCACGTGCAGGTGGTAGTAGGAAGGCAGGTAGTGCAGGTACACTCGGAGGCGATCCCCCTTCACCCCGTAGCGCTGCAGGATGGCTTCCTGAGAAAGGGTAGCGGCGGGACGGGTTACCGTGCTGCCCACGGGCCAGCGCCAGAACCCTCCTCTAGGCCCAATCCCCGACTAGCCTCCGGACGTCTGATAAAACCCTGCAAACAGCTCCCTGCCCACGGTTTGCTGCGGGTCTCTGTGTTCCATTCCAGGGAGTCAACAAAAGCAGGTGACAGCCGCAAGGGGGAGGCTCCTTCTCCCAAATGAAGGGAACGGTGGCCTCCATTGGGGTTCCACACTCCAACCTGCACACAACACTCAGGCTCCTCAGACAGTCGCTACTGGGAATCTAGGAAGTCCCAGTGCCAAGAGACAGGCCCCAGATGCCCAAGACTATGGGGACCATCCTCCCCCCAGGTGACCGATGTGTGCTTAAGTCACCGGGTAAGTGGGAGGGAGGCTTGTACCCCCTCTTAGCATGGAAGAGTGCACAGCCGGGAACAAGGGTGACAGGGACGGGGCTGAGCCGAGGCCTGGTGGAAGAGAGAGGGTGGGGGAGGGTGCATGGGAAGGGCTGCCCCTAGAAGATCCGGGGAAGGTCTCACTGGACTCCTGGAGGAAGCAGGGAACACGGACCTTGGCCCTGGCTCCCTCTGACCACCCTCCACCTTGCTCAGGGGTTAGGGCTTTTTCTACCGAACTCCCTTTCAGGAGCCTCCTAGGCTTGGCATTGACAGGAGACTCTGATTTCCATTCTGGGTGAATCCCTGAGGAGGTCAGAGGTGAAGAGAAAAAGACTAGGGCCTCAGTGGGCTCAGAATACACGCCACAATTACATCCTGGACTTGGAACTCCGCCTGGGGATCTCTGCAGCAGTGTGAGGTCAAGGCCGGGGCACCCAAAGGCCTTCCGGGGATACGTATGGCTGGCCTGTCTGGGCGAGGCTGCCTGAGCTGCAGGGCAAGTCCAAGTGTAGGCCCCGCATCTCCCGGAGAGAAAGACACCACTCTCTGATATCCGCAGGCGTTTTAGCAGAGAAGCAAATGACTCCAAAAAGAGACAGGTGGCCAGAGAGACAGTGATGTGGGCAGGCGGGAAGAAGAAGGCCGGGCAGCTGGGGTCTAGAGGTCAGCAGAGAGTGGACCCACGAGAGCCCCTCCCCCAGGCCTGCGGCAAAGCCTCTGAGCAGCAAGGTGGCGAGCTTCTCTCCTGGCCGGGCACCCTGGTGACTGCTGGGCCCTGGCACGGGGGCTGCATCTTTGATTGTTTCTGAAACATCTCTGAATGTTTCTGAGAACGACATCACAGAATGGGATTTAGCAGCATTGCATCCAGATACTGAGGCCCAGAGAGGTGAGGTGAAGAGTCCTGCCCAGAGTCTCTCCGGTGGTTAGGATCAAAATGTCAGAATCAAGACCACAACTCAGGATTCTAGACTCACTTCTCCCACCTTCCTTTGCCTCTTTACTATTTATTTTTTTGAAAGGGGGAGGGTGCAAGTCAGTGAGGGGCAGAGAGAGAGAGAGAGAGAATGGGGCTTGAGCTCACCCAATGTGGGACTCGAACTCATGAACCATGAGATCATGACCTGAGCTGAAGTCAGATGCTTAACCGACTGAGCCACCCAGGCGCCCCAGGGCTCCTCTTTACTTTCATGTGATTCAACAAATATCCCAGTATAAAGCACCCCAGAATGCCAGGTGCTACAAAATTCAGTCTCTGGCCATAGGGGACCCATCTCCCCAAGAAACATGTCTGGTGCAATGTGGCTGTCATCAGCAGACACAGGTGATCCTGGGATGGGAGGGGAACCTTGGCGGAGGAAAGGTGGCTGAAAGTAGAGCTGAAGGGTAGGGCAGGACCAGGAGACAAGGGCCTTGTGAGTCCATCTAAAGGACCTTCGTGAGGTCCTGGGACTGGCATCCAGAGACAGGCCCCTTTCACAGATGGACTTCTGGAAAGGGTGAGGAAAGCGGCCACGAACACACTGGAATTGGAATATGATTCCTCTGGGCTTCAGTACGGATGTGGCCAAGGCAACTCACCTGCCCCTCCCGGAGGATGTTCCTGAGCAGCGGCAGGTGCTCTGGAGTAAGGTCCCGCAGTGATCTGATGCCCCGGCGATGGCAGATGGCAATCAGGTACAGGTCATCTAGCTGCGCAGAGATCGGCACGGGTAAACCAGGCTCAGCAGGGGACAGAGCCAGGGGAGGCTGCCAGTCCTGGAATTCTGCAGGGAAGCCAGGAAGTACCCACCCCCAGGCCTGCTGTAGCACCAGCCACAGGCGATCCCGGGGAGCCCACGGGAGGACCAATCCCTGGGCAGTGGGGGCCTCCACATGCCTGGGATGAGTGGGACAGTCTAAGGATAGAACTTCTGTTTATTCTTCCTGCTAAAGAGTACCATATAGGAATATTTATATACTCACAGAGCTGACGAGGGGGTGGGAGGAGAAGGTTCAAAGAAGTGCCAAGGACAACTTTCCCTCCAAGACTTTAAAATCTAATAGCATATAGGTGAGTAACTACTACAAGACACAAAGTGATAAAAGTACAGGAGGAAGAAGGAAAGACTATCTAGCTAGGGTGATCCAGACATGCTTCCTGGAAGAGGAGGTAGGGGACCCAGGTCCTAAAGAAGGGGTAGCATTTAGAGGAAGAGCATTCAGGTTAGAAGGAACAGTGACAGCAAAGGCTCAGAGACAAGAAAGTATACAGCATGTGAGGGGCAGAGTAAGTAATTCGATTTGTCTGGAGTCCAGGGTAGGGGAAGGATGTAGAAGGATTTGAAAGGTGGAAAGGGGCCCCGGGGCCAGCTCAGCAATGAGCACCACCAGAGCGCTTAACCTTTTCCTCTCTTCCCCTAATGCACAGGGCTCATAGGCCAACCCTTCCGGCTGTCCTTCCTGAAAACAGCGCCTGGCCGAAAACCTGGAGGTCACAACAGTGTAAAGAACCAAAGTCAACAAGATCTTGTGCCAGAGAGCAAATAAACTCTTCTTCTGCCCAGAAAACCTTCCCGCCCTCCCTGCTCACCCACACTGGCCCTGGCCGACTATCACATCCATGTGCGAGGCAGGCCCCAGACACCAGGGCTCCAAGGAGCAAGACGCAGGAGGAAGCCGGCAGCACTCAGCCAGGCAGCGTGAGCTGCTAGATCCCTCAAGGACATAATCTGGGGACCATGAGTCACCAACCAAATCCCCAAGGGCCCCAGTTTGAAAACTGAGAAGACGGTTTTCCATATGGTGCCTGGTGTCCAACTGTGCCCCTTCAGGCCAACAGAGTCTCTTCCTACCACATTCTTCTCTGCACAGTTCCAACAATCCGGGCTCTCTGCCTCAGGCCGGCTACAGACCAGCCCCGTGGGAACCGCCCAGCAGCTGGCTGAGCTGTGCCTACCTAGGCTTCAGTTTTGCCCATCGGGCTCTCCCAGACTCTCCCTTCTCATGGCCTGTGCCCAGGACATTTGCTCTGTCCCTCGTGAGGAGCCCAAGAGAAGCAGGAAACAGAACTGCTTGAACTCGGGGTGTACATGTGCCTGTCAGTGTCTCCAGCCGTTCTTATATGTCACTGTCACAGACTCTCAAATAACAGTGGCATTTGTTTTAGATGATGTCTGCTGACAAATCACAAACGTGGCATTAAATCACACCTCTCTGCTCCACTGGCAGGGAAAGAAACCCATTCTGTGATAGGCAGACGTGAGCCCAGATTTTCTGCAGGCAGCCCAAGGGCCCCCGGCCCAGAGAAATGGCATGAAGAAAGCCAGACAAGGACCTGGCAAGGGTCTCAGGCTGGTATCCCTCAAGCTGGCCCATCGGTCACTTCGGGCAGGCAGTCACCACTGATCTCTTTTTACAAGGCAGGACAGCAGAGTCAAAGGAACAGCTTCCTGGCAAGGGGCACGGTGGAGAATGGCCGGAGGGCCATCTTTCCACCTCTGGAGCGACCCAGAGGAAGAGTTTCTTGGTCTGAGCCCTTTAGATCAAAGAACCTACATTATATGAGCGGAAAGTGCATGTTGTGTCCATAGAAACACACCCTATATACTTATATACACAACATGCAGAGACGATACCTGGAAGGAGAGACAAAGACATAATCTCTTTTGAGAAACAGTCCCTTCTGGGGAACGGAAGTGGAAGAATGTGGGGTGAGGGAACTTGCTTTCACCGCACTATTTATTCTATTCTGCACTTTTACCTCGTGCATGTCTTAACTAGACCTTAAAAAAAAAAAAAAAAGCAAATAAAAGAGAATATATAAGTGATCTCTTAAAAGAACTGAGGAAGGGATATTATAAACTCCAGGGAGGCAAGATTCTCTAACAGACATTAGGCATTTGATAAATCTTGTGGAATGGATAGATGGGTGGATGGATGGACATACGGACAAAGTCTCTTTAATCCTGGGCCAGCAGCTGGGAGGCGAGGAGATTCCTGGGTGGCTAGGAAGGCTCCTTAGGGCAAATATGGCGGGTTCCTCTCTCCTCAACCCTCCTCTAGTACAAGGACAAAGAAGTCCAGGCCCGGTCTGTCTCGCCTGCTGGCCACGCTGCCAAATTCTAAGGGAGCAGTCAATTTCAGTGTTCTGTCACAAGCCAAGGATTTAAGACAACGAAATATGGCACCACTAAGAGACAAGTGCTAATTAAGGAAAGGTTAAGAACAATTGCACCTGTATGACCATTAAGGGAAACGTGACATTTAAGCTGGCCTATTCACAACCCCCAAGGGCAAGTCGCCCCAGCCCTGTGGCTGGGAGCCCAGTGCAGCTCCTGAAGACTTTTCTGTCTTAAAGGGAACGGAGAGACAGGGCAGTTCCACCGGCAGGCCCAGCGGGATGCCTGCCAGCACAAGGTCAAAAGGACAATGGATTTTCATTCTCAGGGCCCTGGGCTCAAGTGTGTTCAAGGGCTTCTTGAATGGAGATGCAGGAGTCAATCTTTTGCTGTCCCCGCCTGGCCCTCAGACCACCACCTCCTACGAGTCACAAGCTCCTTAGTCTTCAAAGACCTCGTGAAGCAGAAGTTCCTTCCACCTCACATCCCATCTCCCGTGACCCAGTCTGTGACCCGGGGCCTCCAGGCACGGGGCTGCCCAAGGGGACAGACGGGGTTTGCAGAGCTGCACTCCCGCTCTGTGGCCTTGTCCCCGCTCCCAGACGACTCCAGGGCCAGACCTGGCTTCTTCCCTCAAGGCCTGAGACGGAGATAAGCTGAAGGGCAGGGGGTAGGGGCGTGGACACAGGAACCCCTGCAGCCTCTCTCTGCCATAACACCCCACTAGTGGACAGTTATCTCCTTCCGTCTCACTTGCCTCACACAAATCATCACTCAGTGCTACAACTTCTGAAAATCCCTTCAGATTCTCTACCACCCCTCAGGCCAAGTTCAGTAACTCCCAGGAGCTGCTCTTGAGAGGCAGCTGGCACTCACTTGCCCGTGTACCTCTGAGCTGAAGTCCTGTCCCTTTACCCCAACCGCAGGCCCTCGCCCCCCTTTCCTGGGTAGTGAAGGAGTGGCATTGTAGATCTAGAAATCACCAAATCAAAACCAAGTAAACTGCGGGTGAGCCCAGTTTAGGACCCAAAGGCAGGCCATGACTGAGAAAGCGGGAGGGAAGGTGTGCGTGGGGAGGTGACTGACCGGACTCTAGAACGCCACCTGTGTGAGGAGCCCAGGAACCAGAAGGGTCCACCGGAGGGCAGCGCGGCAAACCCACGCTCGGGTGACTCAAAGATCTAAACCAGAAGAGAGAGTTTACCTCCTCTCCACTTCCTACCCAGCAATCCCACGTCTGGCTTCCTTGGCCTCACTGTGGCCCCTGGCCCGCCATAGGCTGAGCCCGGCCCAGGTCCACGTTCCAGTCCGTGACGTGAACAGCCCTTCCTGCAACACGGTTCTCTGCCTGCTGCTGATGCCAGGGGTATCCAGTCTACCCAAAGAGGTGGTGGTCCATTGCAGCTTTGGTGGTGGGCTGGGGTGGCAGTGAGGAAGGGAGGCGAAAAAGAGAGAGACAGAGGCTACGGAGAACCGGACAGAGAGGGTGAGTGAGGTCAGCTCACCCTGGAAACCTGCTCCTTGGCACAGTGGAAGCGAGGGGCACGGAGAGCAGGAAACAGCTGAGAGGCCCGAGTGGAAGCCTGGGCCACTGGAAGCCCCCTCTTGGTCTCAGGCAGTGGAGGGGACCCTTTGTGTTGGTTGCCATGGCTCCTTCCTATCAGTGCTTCAGGTCTTAGGCCCGCCTGGATCTGCTGGTATGCAGGGGCATGGAAAGAATGTAAACAGTCCTCTTTAGGGCTCCAGGTGCTCCTGGAAGGGAGGGTGGCAGCTGAGCCACTTGGCTGGTTAAAGAATGGCCGTATGCTTATGGGCGCAAACATCATGCCATTCTTTCCCCCCTGCGTGGGAGGACAGCCAGAGAGAACTTCAAGTGGACACGTTAAGGTGTGAATGTTTGCGCACAGCTCAGGTTTCTGTTGTTGGTTAATTAAAATCGGCTTAGAGAGAGGAACCAAGGTGAGAAAGAAGGGCAGGACTAAGGAGGCCCAACAACCTAGAGCAAGTACTGGGAGACCAGAGAGCCCCAGCAAGAAAGCTTTTACCTGCTGTTGGTTCCACTTGAGATCGGGGATGAGGACAAAGCCATCAGAGGGATCTGGGTTCTCAAAAACAATCCGGTCAGCTTCAGCCTTCTTATCGAGAATGTTGTACACCCACTGGAAGGAGGGGGAGGGGGGGGTCACATAGCTACTCACAACCTCTGGGGAAACACCACAGACCAGGCTAGCTAAGCTCTCCGGCCCCTCCAGGAAGGACAGCCAAGCCATATAGGGTCACTGAGCTCAGGGGGGGGGGGGTCTACACTCAGGCTGCCTTGTCCCCGCCGATCTGCTCTTGGGGGTCCAGAAGAGACTTCCCCTCTCCCACCACAGCCGTCCCCTCGGGGGCCACTGCAGCTCGGATGGGGCCGTTTCTTTGTGTCCTTCCTGCATTTAGGCCATGTACATGCTCTGCCGTGGCCTCACCAGCCTGTGCGCATCCATCCCCGCTCCTGCCCGCGGGACTCGCGAACAGTGGTCTCCGTGGGCCCCTTCCCACTTTCTTCGGGACCACAGGCAAAGACAGGGTGGGACTTCCTTCTGCGGAGGGAGCCAGCTGCACACCAGGGCAGGAAAGGCTCAGGGCCTAGACGTGGATGTGTATGGGTTTCCCGCCCTGCTGGGTGGGACTCTCATTTGTGGTGGGATTGGCGCCTCTGCCCACCTGCAGCCACAGCGGCTTCCGCTGACACGGCCCTTGTGTGACAACACAGAATAGGCACAGCTGGGAGACAGCAATTACACGGACCTTTCCTGTCAAGCCAGGGCCTCCAGCCCCTCTCAGACCCTTTTACCGGCTGCTGGCAGTCTTCAGAGGACCCTTCCTTGAGTACTGTGTGGATCCCGAAGATGTCGTTTTACCTTTAGGGTCCTGGTGGCCTCTGTGAAGAAGCCAGCCTGCAGGGGGGTTAAGAGAAGAAAGCCCCTGTTCTCACGGGGCTCACAGAGACCTCCTCTCTTCACTTCCCCAGAGCTCTGAGTCAACTCCCAGCTTGAAATCCGAGACAGAAGGCCGCTGCAGAGCCAGACAGAGGGCAGCGGCTGGGCCTGCGCCTGGGAAGGGCCTTCCGGCTCACCGAGGGGGCGGATCGAGAGGCCCGGGCACAGACACGGCCAGGCCGGCGGAGGGCTCCTCTGCCCGCTCCCGGGAGTTCTAGAACAAGCGTGTCCGCGAAGGCCAGGGGGCCGTGGGAGCTGATCTGCTGAGTCCACATCCTCACTCTCGGCCGGTGCGGCCAAGGTCAAACGCGACCGTCTGAGACGGAGAGAGCAGAGGGTACCTGCCTGGGAGTATCTGGGGTTCCCAGACCCCTGGTAAGGCCAACGGGTCGGTCACCATGTGGCCCGCCCACTACAAAAGAGGGGCCTTCCCGCCACTTCCTGGGAGCGGACTGGAGCACAGCCAGCAGTGGCTGCCCCACGCAGCCCCGGGGTCTCCCACGGACGCATTTCCTCTCCTGCTGGAAGTCTCGCTGGGAACGTGCTGCGGCAGAAAAAAAAGCCAGCCGGAACGTGACCCAAAGTGCCCCAACGGTAAAGGTGAGGGAGGTGAAAGATGACGCTCTGTGGAGAGCCCTGGAGCAGCCTCCCTGGGGCCTGGGCTGTCTTTTGCCCCCAGATAAGCAGCCCCCGCAGACTGGAAAGTTGTGTAGTCGTAGAGAGAACAAACTGGTCCTGGTGTCCTCTCCCGCCTCCTCACTAACTAGCTGACACCTTGGGCAAAGTGGTGTACTCTCTGAGCCTCAGTTTCCCCCTTTGAGAGGGGACTGGAGTCTCCCCCTCTGAGACGATACCTGCACGGCACAGAGTGGCGAGGAGTGTAAAGTGACTGACAGCGCCTGGCACAGAGGAGGCCCCATAAAGGCAGAGGGAAGTGCTCAGAAAGCTCCAGCAAGACGGGGCGTCGAGCCGCAGCCTCGTGGCGATGACAACAGGCGCTCTGCCGGAGGCCGCTGCACCGAGAGCAGAGGCCTCGTGGTGGTGAGCAGCTCTCCCACGTGCGGGCCCTGTTCTCAGGGCCTCCCAGGGACTACCGAGCGCAGCAACCCGGTCAAGCTGGTGTCGCTGTCGTCCTCACGTTGTAAGGAAAAAGCAAGCATGAGGAAGTCCAACCAATTCCAACCGAGTCCGGCCCCACAGCTCCGGCTTCAGGTCACGGGAGCAGGCCTCTGGGAGAGCAGGGGCGGGGGGTGTGAATCCACGTGAAGTCCCAGGCCAGCAGCCCAGCTGAGAAAGGGAGGGGGCCAGGGAACAGAATTCACACAAATCATGGCGGGGGGGGGGGGGGGGGGGGGGGGGGAGGGGCGGGGCAGGGCCTGTAACGGGGAGCGAGCCCATCAGGATGCAAGCCCGGGGGACTCAGCCACCCCCGGCTTCTGGCAGGCACCTGGCATAGCTTCCTTGCGGCAGGTGACACCGGCAAGTCTCCCGTGGGATACCTCACTCCCTGTTCGCTCTCCTCCTGCTTTTCTGCTCGCCCCCCTGCTAGCCGCTCTCCTCCGGCCACCCCTCGCCTGTCCACACCTCCGCTGTATCGGCACTGCCCTCCCCTGACCTCCCCTGTCCTCGGAATGGGACCTGCGTGTGCACAACGGCAGCTACCGTCCTGGTGCCCAGCCTGTGCTGGAACCAACAGCGGGGACGTGATCTGTGGTGCCCCTCTCAATCCCCACTGGGACCCCAGTTGCATTTTCCAGGCGAAGAAATGGGCTCAGAATGGCAGGACACTCACACTGCTCGGAGATGGCAGAATGGGAATCCAAACCCTGGACGGACACTGACCTCAACCTGACGACTCACAGACCAACACTTTTAGCCTGATGGTCTCTAACGCTCGGGATCCAGATGTCAGATGGCAGTACTTTTCTCTTTTCTCTTTTCCTTTCTTTCTTTCCTTTCATTCACTTATTAATGTTTATTTCTTTTTGAGGGGGGAGGGGGAGAGGGGCAGAGAGAGGGAGACACAGAATTCGAAGCAGGCTCCAGTCTCTGAGTGGAACCCACGAACTGTGAGATCATGACCTGAGGCGAAGTTGGATGCTTAACTGACTGAGTCACCCAGACGCCCCTGATGGCATTATATACTGAGGAGTTACAAGAACCTCAAATTTGAGGAGCCAAATAGGGTGGTCGGCTGACAGCATGGGCACCCGGGTGACACTGACGGGCTGTGAATCTCGTCTCCAAATTGCTGCTGAGTAGAGTCAATGAGGGAATGCACAGAGAAAGCTGAAACAGTCCCGGGCACCTGGTGAGCACACCCAAGTCCCAAACTCAACTGTTTCTGACATAAACCCTCTCCGCTGCCCACAACCCCTGTCCTGGTTAGTGACCCCACTACCTATCCATGCTCCATCCAAGCTGGACCTGGAGCCACCCCCAGACTCTGCTCGCCTCTCGAATCCACCAGCTTCGAGCCCTACTTCTCAAATCACTACCGAAGCCTTCCCCACTGTCTCGGCCTCGGCCGGGGCCCACGCTGGTCTTTAGAGCCCTCCACACTCACCAAACTCGAGCAATTCTTTAAATCTCGTGGAACCCATATACTCAAACCCGTCTAGAGGGACCCTCATTGCCTGTGGCAACTGTTCTCAAATCTGATGATCATTAGAAACATATTTTTTAAAAATACAGATTTCCCGGGGTGCCCGGGTGGCTCAGTGGGTTGACTGTCCCACTCCTGATTTCGGCTCCGGTCATGATCCCATGGTTCGTGGGCTGGAGCCCCGTGTCGGGCTCTGCTCTGACAGCGTGAAGGCTGCTTGAGATTCTCTCTCTCTCCCTCTCTCTCTGCCCCTCCCCTGTTTGTCCACATGCTCTCTCTCTCTCTCTCTCTCTCTCTCTCTCAAAATAAATAAATAAACCTTAAAAAAAAATACAGATTTTCCATGGGACGCCTGGATGGCTTAGTCGGTTAAACATCGACTTCGGCTCAGGTCATGATCTCACGGTTTGTGAGTTGGAGCCCTGCATCACATCCGTGATGTCAACACGGAGTCCACTTCAGATCCTCTGTCCCCCTCTCTCTCTGCCCCTTCCCTGCTCATTCTCTCTCTGCAAAATAAAAGAAATAAATACAGATTTCCCAGCTCCACTCCCTGAACATCCTGATTCAGTAGACATGGAGTAGGGCCCCATGCTCTGTATTTTAAAAAATCTCCCCAGGCCATCCTGATGATCAGCCAGGTTTGGGAGCTCCTGGTGTCCTGACAGGTGCACACACCTGCTTCTGGCCCCTGCCTGTCTGCTCCTGGTTTGTCCTGCTGACCCTCCAGCTCTCGGGGCCTATCTTTGTTCTTCCCTCTGCCTGGAATGCCCTTCTCTGCCTTGTCCACCTGGCAAACTTCCATCTGTCCCTTAAGACCCAACTGGAGGATCCCTTCCTCTGTAAAGCCCCCCACTGTCCAGGCTGATCACCTCCCTTTGTGTCACCACTGAACCTTGGATACAAACCACCCGCGGGGGAGTACTTATCCCATTGTACTGTGCCGGTCAGACTCCATGTCTGCCTTCCCCACAAGACTCTGGGGGCATTACAAGTGTTCACCCTGGTGACCCTCCAGAGCCTGAGCCTAGTACATGGCCTGGTACACAGTAGGTGCACAATTAATACAATGAGTGTTGCCAGTTGAGCTGAGTGCTTTGTAAACCGACTAGAAACGGTCAAGAAAGAATACACGAATACTTGCGTCAAACAGAACTTGGCGGAGTAGTAGGAGAATCTGGCTGTATTATTTTCCAAGAGGAAGTACACGGCAGTGGATAAGACAGTACACATACAAGTCACACCGACTTTAAGAGCATCCTCCTTTGGATCCCATATTTGTGCAACTGGTGCCACAGAACATATATTCCAGGAGATCCCTCTGGGACCCTGAATGGCAGCAGCCATCTAGCAAGATGCAGACATATCTCCTTTCCATGTAGAAGACAGAGCAAGTATAGGGACTTAAAAAAAAAAAAAAAAATCACGCCAGCTTGAGCCAGAGGAACCTAGTGCAAATGTGGCACAGGGGGACGAAGACTCCCAGTCAGCCAGGTCTTCCCAAGTAGGAAAGCGGGCTGTCGCCCCACACGGCCTCCTGCACACCTGCCAACCACCCTTTCCTTACTTCTCCCATGTATAACTGACTTGGCGGAGCCCTTGGCCCCCACAGCCAAGGGCCCCCTCCCTTCTTCTGGCCCGGGAGACATGGCAATGAGTGCCCTGTGTCTGACCACCCCCAAAAGCCACAACCTGGATCTTGGGCAGAGTGGGTGAGAAACGCTCAAAGAGAACAAGGGTGAATGATGAAGAGACAGAGATGGTGAGAGCCAGCAAGTGAGCAAGGAAACGCCTCATCCATCATATTTAAGGCTGAGCATTCACTCGGGGCCGACTGCAGGCACAGACGCTGGTTGGCACTGGGCCTCGGCCCATCACGAACTCGGGATCTCTTCGCTAAATGGCCTTGCATCTGGTCTAGTGGCTGAAGACACCGCCAAACCTCACATTAGCCTTTGGGAGAGGAGGCCCTGTGCTAAGCCACCAGGCACATCAGGACCCTGCTCTCTGGGGAACGAATGCAAGGGGAACGAGTGAATGAAGTTTTTAACTCTGGGACTCCACTCCCAGAGGCGGGTTTGCACAGGCAGAACCAGGAATAAAAAGTCTGGAACGGGGTGGGGTGGCTACCCTGGCGTCAGTCTTGACCCATTCATAGACCCAGGTGAGGGCACAGTCATTCTGAGACAGTATCAGCGCTGAGGCAGATACAAATTCTCCAAAGGCCTGGGCTGCTCTGAGAGTCCCACAGAGCCTCAGTGGCACGCCCAGGACCAGGGTCGAGCCTCTGGCCATCCTGGATAAAATAGCGGCCACCCCAGTCCAGCATTTCCCGTGCTACTCACCCTGGTTGCTTTTCCCCACAGCACACCCACCCTCTCCTGTCCTGTGCAGTTACTTACACATCCGTGCATTCACTCCTGCACAAGGAGGGGGCAGGGGTTCCACAGTGCTGCTTGTGCTACCCCAAACCTGTGGAACTGTGCTGGCCCTGCCAGATCCTCGAGACAGAGACTCCGGCCACAGGGAGCACTCTGTGTCCGCACCCCCTGGGGCCAGTCTGAGGCGCGGCGGCCAGTCACCTGGATGCTGAGGCTCTGGGACTCCAGGTGGGGCAAGGTGACGTTCTTGTAATCGGCCCCCGTCTCTCGGACCAGGTGGAGGTCCTGGCGCAGGTACTTTTCTAGGTGCTTCTCTGTGGCAGGGTAAACCACGGTTGTCTTTACGTCTGTAATGACAAACACAGCCCGGGACTCCAAAGTTAGGTGCACGCTCTGCACAGTCCTGTCACACTCTGGTCCCCAGCACAGAGAGGTGACCCCCACCCCCATCTCTGATTCCCCAACGAAAGGAGCGGAAGGCTAAGAGGTTATAGTCACCCGGGACCCATGAGGTGCCTCACGCCAATAAATTCATAAGTTGAATCACACTCAGCATCTGGGAGTCACAGGGTTTTTTTTCACTGATGATGGGTCGCTGGGCCCCTCACCACCCTTCCCCACTCTGTTTTCTAGGCACAGGAATGAAAGGTTTCTGACTCTTGTCACATAGCAAATTTCTTGGTATGTGGCTTTCTAGACCCAAAGCTGAAGATCTGACTTAAAGCTAAGTAGCCTTCCCTCATGCAAAGCAGAGCAGCAGAGCACCATGGTTAAAGGCGTGGACTCCGGAGCTGGACTGAGTTCAAGTCCTGGCTCTGCCTGTTCCTTCCTCGGGACCCTGACCCTGGTCCAGTTATTTAACCTTCCCAAGCCCCTACTCCCCCATCTGTCAACGGAGGATAATAATAGCTCCTATGTCACAGAGTTGGGAGGATTAAACAAGTTAATACCTGTGAAGCACTTAGAACACTGTCTGACACAAAGCAAATACTATGTAAGTGCTGGCTATTTTTAATCAGCCTTTCTCAACCCTGGCACGGTCCATATTTTGGACAGATAATTCTTGTCATATGGGGACTGTCCTGTATGCTACAGGACGGTTACCAGAACAGCAGATTTCTACCAGGATGTTAGTAAAATCCTGTCTCCAGCTAGGACAGCCAAAAACGTCTCCAGACATTGCCAAATGCCCCCTGGGGGATGAAATTGCCCCCAGTTGAGAACTGCTGTTTTCATCAGCAGGAAGTCTTATAGTTTTCCTAAACAGACACTAGGCTAGGGTTCTAGTCCGACACCACCTGGCTTTGGTTAAATCCTTTTCCCTACTTCTAATAACATCTGCTACAACTGTTATCATTTATACATAGTGCTTCCACATAGATCTTAAGGGCAGGAGAGGAAAATGGTGTTCTAAAATCAGGAGACATTTCTAATATGAACGACCCAATGTTAATATCCTCAATGGGGAAAAACTGAGAGCTTTCCCCCTAAGGTCAGGAACAAGACCGGGATGTCCACTCTTGCCACTGTTATTCAACATGGTATTGCAAGTCTTAGCTTCTGTAGTCAGACAACACAAAGAAATAAAAGGCATCCAAATCGGCCAGGAGGAGGTCAAACTTTCACTCTTCGCAGATGACATGATACTCTATATAGAAAACCCAAAAGATTCCACCAAAAAACTGCTAGAACTGATTCATGAATTCGGCAAAGTTGCAGGATATAAAATCAACGCACAGAAATTGGTTGCATTCCTATACACCAACAATGAAGCAGCAGAAAGAGAAATCAAGGAATCGATCCCATTTACAGTTGCACCAAAAACCATAAAATACCTAGGAATAAACCTAAACAAAGAGGTGAAAAATCTATACACTGAAAACTATAGAAAGCGTATGAAAGAAACTGAAGGAGACACAAAAAAATGGAAAAAGATTCCATGCTCCTGGATAGGAAGAACAAACATTGTTAAAATGTCGACACTACCCAAAGCAATCTACATATTCAATGCAATCCCTATCAAAATAACACCAGCATTCTTCACAGAGCTAGAACAAACAATCCTAAAATTTGTATGGAACCAGAAAAGACCCCGAATAGCCAAAGCAATCTTGAAAAACAAAACCAAAGCAGGAGGCATCACAATCCCAGACTTCAAGCTATACTGCAAAGCTGCAATCATCAAGACAGTATGGTACTGGCACAAGAACAGACACTCAGATTAATGGAACAGAATAGAGAACCCAGAAATGGACCCACAAACATATGGCCAACTAATCTTTGACAAAGCAGGAAAGAATATCCAATGGAATCAAGACAGTCTCTTCAGCAAGTGGTGCTGGGAAAATTGGACAGTGACATGCAGAAGAATGAACCTGGACCACTTTCTTACACCATACGCAAAAAGAAACTCAAAATGGATGAAAGCCCTCAATGTATGACAGGAAGCCATCAAAATCCTCGAGGAGAAAGCAGGAAAAAAACCTCTTTGATCTTGGCCTCAGCAACTTCTTACTCAACATGTCCCTGGAGGCAAGGGAAACCAAAGCAAAAATGAACTATTGGGACCTTATCAAAATAAAAACCTTCTGCACAGCGAAGGAAACAATCAGCAAAACTAAAAGGCAACCGACAGAATGGGAGAAGATATTTGCAAATGACATATCAGATAAAGGGTTAGTATCTAAAATCTATAAAAAAAACCTATCAAACTCAACACCCAAAAAAAACAATCCAGTGAAGAAATGGGCAAAAGACATGAATAGACACTTCTCCAAGGAAGACATCCAGATGGCCAACTGACACAGGAAAAAATGCTCAACATCACTCATCATCAGGGAAATACAAATCAAAACCACAATGAGATACCACCTTACACCTGTCAGAATGGCTAATATTAACAACTCAGGCAACAACAGATGTTGGCGAGGATGCAGAGAAAGAGGATCTTTTGCATTGTTGGTGGGAATGAAAGCTGGTGCAGCCACTCTGGAAAACAGTATGGAGGTTCCTCAAAAAATGAAAAATAGAACTACCTTATGACCCAGTAACTGCAGTACTAGGCATTTATCCATGGGATACAGGTGTGCTGGTTTGAAGGGACACATGCACCCCCATGTTTATAGTAGCACTATCAACAATAGCCAAGTATGGAAAGAGCCCAAATATCCATCGACAGATGAATGGATAAAGAAGATGTGGTGTATATATGTATACATATATATGTACATATGTATATATATGTACATGTGTATATATATGTACATATATATGTATATACGTAAATACATACATATGTATATATACGTATATGTATATATATGTATACACATATATATACATACATATATTCATATATGCATGTGTACATATACACATACATATACATGTATACATGTATACATATATATGTACACAATGGAGTATTACTTGACAATCAAAAAGAATGAAATCCTGCCATTTGCAACTACGTGCATGGAACTGGAGGGTGTGATGCTAAGTCAGAGAAAGACAAAAATCATATGACTCCACTCATATGAGGACTTTAAGAGACAAAACAGATGAACACAAGGGAAGGGAAACAAAAATAATATAAAAACAGGGAGGGGGACAAAACAGAAGAGACTCATAAATATGGAGAACAAACTGAGGGTTACTGGAGGGGTTGTGGGAGGGGGGACGGGCTAAATGGGTAAGGGGCACTAAGGAATCTTCTCCTGAAATCATCGTTGTACTATATGCTAACAAATTTGGATGTAAATTTAAAAAAATAAAAAATAAAATTAAAAAAAAAACAAATTCAGGATGTTTCTCAACAGACCCATGTCCTGCCCGACTCTCTTACTCTCGATTCAGAGTGCTCACCCAGGGTAACCTGAGGGAAGCCCAGCAGGCACACTTTAAAACTCCAGAAATTCCCGCACGCACCTACACTTTCATACGTGGTCTGAGGACGTAGGCAATTTGAATCCCTGTTTCACAGGTGAGTGGGTTCACAGGACTCAGGACTTCTGCCTCGAGATGTGGCAGAGGCAACGCCAAACGTGAGGTTTCCTTACCCTAAAAGCTGGTGCTCTTCAAACACCTGCCTGCTGGCCGCATATTATTCCAACAGTCCAGTGGGGACAGACCGAGGTGCTAACCCAGCACACAAGTTCCAGTGAGCATCAAACACCAGTCCTTCACCTCTGGGAGGCACAGCAGCTCAGCGCAAAGACACAGGCTCTGGACCTGAGTTGACACCACACTCCCCCCCACCACCGCTTACAGACAGTCCGACCTTGGGTGTGTTATTTAACCTCTCGGGGCCCCAGTTTCCTCATCTGTTAAAGACTGGTCACAAAATCTGCCCTTAGAGTTGCTGTCAACATTAAACGAAACATGTCACCTGGACCAGTGTGGGGCACCATGTCCCCTCCACTTCCTGGGAATCTCTGGATCTGACCCTGAAATGGAGGCACAAAGGCCTCCTCACAACTCTCGAGGTGGCAGCAAAAGTACTTCCTCACTCCCAAAACCCTCTAATGGCCCTGGGCGAAAGGCCAGAGGTCAAGTACACCAGGTCCCAAGAGGTAAGAAACTGCCAGAAATAGACCCAATGGCATTGCCTTGACCCTTGCAGTGTGCTCCAGGAAAATCCCTTATCCAAGAGTAGCTTTGCAGAGAAGAACGGAGATTCTAGCACCAGTCGGCCTGGGTTCAAATACTGGCTCTGCACTCAGCTGTGTAACCGGGCGCGGGTGACCTACTGTATAGGGTGGTTATGAGAACTCAGTGAGCAGTAGGTGGGAAGCATTCAGCAGGTGCCCACCCCCACCCCCATGCCCCCTGCACAGAGAAGTTCTCTCCCAGGCTAGCTCTCACTGTTGCTGTGTTTGCTGTTACTTTGGTAGCCTGGGCTGGGCAGCGGGGAGAAAAGCCGTGAGTGGAGGAGCTCCCTCCGTATGGGAGAGCCGGACGGAGACAAAGGCCACACTCACGTTGGAGAACAGCCCGCCCTGCTGGCAATGACCACCGAGCCCCGGGCTCACAGCCTGGGGCTCCCTGGCTGTTTCAGATCAGAAAGCCGCTGGGCCCAGGAGCACGCCCCTGTCTGCCAAGGCTTGTCAGAGACCGCCCCAGCCACCCAGGGTGCTGGGAAGCGGGCGCCTCCCCAGGCCAGCCCCCTCCCGCCTTCCCCTTCCTCCCGCCTTCCCCTTCTGCGGCAGGGAAAACAGAAAAAGGCATTTTCTAGCTCCTTACTTCCTGCCATCTTTCTTCCTTTTCTGAGAAACTCCTGCTTGGATGTAGATGCAGAAGCCCCACTGCTGGACCCTGGACCCCCTCAGAGCTAGTCACTCTTGGGGCCAGGCCTCTGTCAGGCCACCACCAGCAGCCCCGGGCAGGAGTGGGCTGGCTTCACATGCTGTTGACAGGGGTGGGGGCTGCCCCCCTTCAAACGTGGACCGTTCCCCTGGGTTCCCAGCATTGTCTACACAGCCCTCAGCCACCCTGCTCTAGCCCTTTCTCCAACCTCATTCACCACCATCACCCCCTCGATGTCTCCACCCCGGCCACACAGACCTCTTTACAGTTCCGCTAACTCACATCCCATCTCTAGGCCTCTGACCAGCTGCTCTCACCTAAGTCAAGGTTGGAGTTCTCCACCAGCCCTGCTGAAGGAGCTCCCCTTACCTCATCCCTGTCTATCTCACCGATGGCTTGCTTTTTCCTCACTCCTTACCACCTGACAGTACAGTACAGATTTATTGTCTGATTCTCCCATTAGAATGCAGCTTCCAGGAGGACAGGGGTTTTTGTCTACCTTTAAAAATTGTTTTAATCATTTTATCCCCAGCACCAGGAATAGCAATTGGCCTGCAGGAGGCACTCAACGAAGACTGAACAAGTGGATAAATGAATCTAGCCTTTTAGGCTTAAGCCCCAGGAAGGGCATTTTTGAGCCAAATAGATTAAAACTTCTCTGATAAAAATCAGTATGCTTCCCAATGCTAAGTTTTTTTATTGGCAAGCAAAAGTAAACTTTGGCGTCTATCTAAATGCCAAATCGAGACGTTGACCTGCAAGTGAACTTCATGAGGATTTTGGTCAAGTGTCAATGCCCAATAAATGCTCAAACCACCAGGTGAAAATATGTTGGGGAACAGGATGTCCACACACAGTCTCAAAGTATCTTCCTGTAGATTACTTATTAATGACAAAGGGCCCAGGTGCTCAGAGTTAACATCACTCCTAACAGGACACACTGCCATCAGGAGCCTCCTGAGGGATGTGCCGTAGTATTCTGGCCCAAAATGCATGCTCCGAATCGGATCACGAGGAAAAATTAGCCCACTCTAATCCAGGGACATTCTACAAAACAAGTGGCTTGATAACTCTTCAAAAGGGTCAAAGAGAAAATAAAGGAAGGCAGAAAGGCTGTTCCGGATTAAAGGACACTAGAGACTGGACTGGATCCTGGATGGGGGAGAGGTGTCCTGCTGGAAAGATAGTATTGGAACAAGCGGTAAAATTTCATAATGGTGTCTACGTTGCAAACTAGCTTGGTATACATGGGAGATTTCCCAAAATTGACCACTTTACTCTGGTTCCTAGGAAACATACACTGAAGTGCTTAGCAAGGAAGGTTACAATGTCTGCAACTTACTTTTCAGTAATAACAAGAGTGAGCAAAATATCATATAGGTACATACGGAGAGAGAAAAGGCAAAAGTGGTAAGATGTTAGCAGTAAGGCTTTTACAAGGGAGTTCTTTGCAGTATTCTTACAACTTTTCTGTAAGGTTGATTTTTTTTGTTTTTGTTTTTTCAAAATAAAAAGTAAAAAACAAAAAAGTGTCAATATCCTCTGGACCCTCAGCGCTAATTGCGAAAAGACATACCAGGCGCTGTTCTAAGCCCTATACGTGCATTAACTCATTCACTCCTCACAACCAGTGTGAGGTGGGTGTTATTAGGATCCCCACTTGACACAGAAAGAAACGGGTGCCCTCGATCCCACAGCTCCATCTGGCTCGGGACTGGGCTTCAGCTGTGGCATCATGGTGCCAACCCCGTAGGTCAACACATGAGGCCTGAGCACCTTCCTGGTGCCTTCTGCCAACCTCCGCTTAGCAAACTGACTGTCCAGGGTAAGCATACCTGGCACGTCCCCACCCAGCATTTCCCTGTGGCTAGAGAAACAACAAGGAGCCCCCCACCCAATCCTGCCCTCCTACTGGCATTCTTTTTTTTTTTTTTTTTTTTTTTTAAATTTTTTTTTTTTTTTCAACGTTTATTTATTTTTGGGACAGAGAGAGACAGAGCATGAATGGGGGAGGGGCAGAGAGAGAGGGAGACACAGAATCAGAAACAGGCTCCAGGCTCTGAGCCATCAGCCCAGAGCCTGACGCGGGGCTCGAACTCACTTACTGGCATTCTTAAAATAACAGCTTGGAACAATTTCGAACCCCCTCAAAACCCATCTCTCGATAATGTTCACAGTACAGCTGACCCCTGAACAACACAGGTTTGAACTGCATGGGTTCACTTAGCGATTTTTTCCCCCAATAAATACAACAGAGTATTGGAAATGTATTTTCTCTTCCTTATGGTTTTAACACCATTTTCTTTTCTCTAGCTTACTTCACTGTAAGAACACAGTACAGAATACATACAACACACAAAATATGTGTTCATCAACTGCTTCTACCATCGGCAAAGCTTCCAGTCAACAGCAGGTTATTAACTTTGGGGACAGCTCAAAGTTGTATGTGGATTTTCAGCTGCATGAACGGTTAAGTTTGGGGGGAGGAGTTAAGTTTTCAGGGAGTTTTCGCCGGGAGTTAATTTAGAGGGGAGTGGATTTTCAGCTGCACGGGGGACTGACACCCCTAACCCCCGCACCGTTCAAGGGATAATTGTACGTTAAGAGGACTTCCCTGATACTCCTTATGAAACCACTCCACCTATTGTGCTTTTTCAAACTTTGCTTTTATTTTTAATTCAAGGCATGCTGGCACATAGGTTAGTCACATGAAGCCAGAAGTTTCCTGCTTTTCCCCACACACCACTTTCAATTCTTCATGCCGTTTCTTTGCTCGTGTACTTCCACAGTTTTAATTACAGATATTTTTCTATCTTGTTCCCCCTTGACTTCTCACTTTTACTATTACTTATTAACTTCCCATTACAGAGGTAAGGATTTAGCTTTTTTACCAGCTATCAAAAGCATGTGTGCATGTGGGGACCCTCGCTGCACACTCTTTTCTCTCTTACCCCCTAATCTCACAATACAACTATTGTACAATTTTGGAGAAGTCAGAATAAAATGGTAACACTACCATGATGCTATAAATGCTTTCACTGCTGAATACTACGACTAGTTTTCCTTTTCAGCACAACTTTGGCTATGTGTAGTTAGTCATTACTCTTTTATCTGCTCACTTTTCTATTAACTTGTCACTAATTCATCCCTACATCCATTTCCGTTCATACAAATCTCTTTTAAGTTTATTTGAGAGGGGTGGGGCGAGAGAGACTCCCAAGCAGGCTCTGAACCATCAGCGTGTAGAGCCTGACGTGGGGCTCCGTCTCACAAACTGTGAGATCTTGACCCGAGCCGAAATCAAGAGTCGGACACTTAACTGACTAAGCCACCCAGGTGCCCCTATATAAATCTCTTAATGTTCAAACCCAGAAGAACACAAGCAGTGTGTCCTCCCGGGGCCTCTGACCCACTCCAGCAGGTGTCTGTGAGGAGCTATGCCCAGGAGCTTAATGCACCACCATTTGGCAGCCGTCTCCCCTTCTCTCTGCTGCTGGACGTTTTGCTTCCTGGATCCCCACTATCTTCCTCTTTCCTGTTTGCATCTTTATTTTGCTAAAGCAGTGGTTCCCAAACTGCACTGTGCACCAGAACCATCTGACTGAGGACATCTGGGGCGGGCCAAGATGCCTTTTTTAAGAAGTTGCCAGGTGCAGCCACTGCCACTGGTCCTGGTTCCGGGACCACACATTAAGGACCACAACACTAAGGCACAAAGTCAAGTTGCTTCCAGAGCTGTGGAACAAGCGAGATACATTTAGAGACTTGGAACATCTGAAAATGTCTGTGTTCTACTGTCACAATTAAGAGTTTGGTGAAAGGGGCGCCTGGGTGGCTCAGTCGGTTGAGCGTCCGACTTCGGCTCGGGTCATGATCTCACAGTCTGTGAGTTTGAGCCCTGCATCAGGCTGTGTGCTGACAGCTCAGAGCCTAGAGCCTGGAGCCTGTTTCAGATTCTGTGTCTCCCTCTCTCTCTGACCCCCGTTCATGCTCTGTCTCTGTCTCAAAAATAAATAAACGTAAAAAAAAAAAAAATTAAAAAAAAAAGTTTGGCAAAAGAATTCTATGATGCAAAGCAGTGACCCTCAAAATACGAAAGCTCCACGATTTTCTAGATTGCGATGATGCTGTTGAGAAGTTTGAGGTCTTTCTGATCCCCATACCTTTGTACTGACCCGTTTTCTTGTTGTCCTCAATGTCCCAACCATGTTGATGGGTCTCTGAGCGGTTTCTATTCATCCCCTGATCTGGGTAAATGGACTTTCAATCTCGAAAATCCCGTTCTTCAGTCCGGGAAAACCTGTTATTTCTCTGATTATTTTCTCCCCCATTTTCCCCACCCTGTCTTTCTAGAATGCCTATCTGAATATTTAATATTTAGCTTTTTAGATCCATCTTCCACTTTGCTTTTCTCTCCCATTTTCCAATCTGTGTCTTTTTTTTTTTTTTTTAGTTTTTGTGTTTTTTTGAGCAGCAGGCAAAAGTTTATTAGAGCATAAGATCAGAAAGTAAGAACAGTAGGAAAGCTCTCTTTACAGAGGGGATGTTAGAAAGTGAATGCCCTCTGTGTCTTACCGCTCTAATTTTAAGGAAGTTTTAACTTCTTGTATTGAAATTTTCAGTTCTACTGTGCATTTAATTTCCAAGAGCTTCTTAAAAAAACTCCTTGTTGATGGTATCTTATTCTTATGCCTTTGATATATCATTTGTCTTGGACGTTAACGACAGTTTTTGCAAATTTCTTCTCCCCACATAGTTTCTGTTTCTTCCGAGTTCTTTTCTTTTCCTTCCTCTCTTTTTCAACTGACACTTTCCTCAAGTCTGGTCACCCTTGCCTGTCCACTCACTCATATCGGAGGGCCGAACACTACAAAGCTGATGGGAAGCTCTGTGGACATACGTGTGTTCACCTGAAGCTTCATTTTAGGATGGTCAGGCTATGCCCTTGCATGACGGAATCCCCAAAGGTTTGTCTTCTCTCTTGCGCTGGTCAGATTCTCCACACGTGACTCTTCCAATCTCGTACATGGAGTACAAGCCTGGCTGACAGCATTCTGAGTGACAGGAAGGAGAAGCAGTTGGCGGGCAGGGGGAGTGGGCACTAACACTGAATAGGTAAGCTTCCACTTAAGCCTCTACATTTCAGTACCCTGAGCCCCCCTCAACTGCACTGAGAACCTCCAGACCTTGTTTGAACCTCTGTAGACGCTGGATCTCTGGGAGGGGCCGTTACCAGTTGGGTGAAGTGGGACAGAATTTATGGGACCTGCTGGCTCAGGTTTCCCTCTCCCACATCCGTGAGGTCAGTCACTCCTCCCGTCACTTCCTAGGTTTGTCTCCTCTTCCTTCTCTAGTCACTGCAGGATAACTTTTTGTAAGGCAATTTCTTTAATGTCATTTCTAGTGAGGGTTTTAGAGGAAACAGGTGGGCAAAATGCCCTCTTGTAACTGGAAGCCCATGTCCCTGTCCTTCTGTCTCCCTTATAATGCTTTATTTATTTATTTTTTATTCGTGTGTGTTGGGGGGGGGGGGTCGGCGGGAGGAACAGAGAGGAAGACAGAAAATCTTAAGCAGGCTCCGCACTGCGGAGTCCCACGTGAGGCTGGATCTCACAGTGCTGAAACCATGACCTGAACCAAAATCAAGAGTCAGACACTTAACTAACTGAGCCACCCAGGTGCCCCACAGTGCTTTCTTATTATTTTTTAAATGTTTGTTTATTTTTGAGAGAGCACACGCGGGAGAGGGGCACAGAGAGGGACAGAGCATCTGAAGTGGGCTCTACACAGACAGCAGCAAGCCCGATGTGGAGCTTGAACTCACAGACCATGAGCTCAACAGACTGAGCCACTCAGGTACCCCGTAAGGCTTTATTACTATTATTTTTTAACGCTTATTTATTTTTGAGAGAGAGGGAGCAGGAGAGAGGCAGAGAGAGAGGGAGACAGAGAATCTGAAGGAGGCTCCGTGCTGACAGCAGACAGCCCGATGCGGGGCTCGAGCCCATAACTGTGAGATCATGACCTGAGCCAAAGTCTTATGCTTAACTGACTGAGCCACCCAGGCACCCCCATAATGCTTTACTTTCAAAAATGCATTTTTGAAGTGTATGTGATGTACGATGTTCTATTAGTTTCAGGTGTACAATATATCAAATTTGACAATTCTTTTTTTTAATGTTGATTTATTTTTGAGAGAGAGAGAGAGACAGAGAGAGACAGAGCATGAGCAGGGGAGGGGCAGACAGAGAGGGAGACACAGAATCCGAAGCAGGCTCCAGGCTCTGAGCTGTCAGCACACAGCCTGATGCAGGGCTCGAACTCACAAACTGTGAGATCATGACCTGAACCGAAGCCGGACGCTTAACCGACTCAGCTACCCAGGCGCCCCATCAAATTGGACAATTCTATAATATTACTCATCACTCCCCAAGATACATGTAGTCACCATCTGTCACCATACCATGTGATCCAGGAATTCCACTACTGGGTATTTACCTAAGGAAAACGAAAATACTAATTCAAAAAGACATAGGCAGCCCTATGTTTATGGCAGCATTATTTACAAGAGCCAAAATCTGGAAGCAGCCCAAGTGTCCATCAATAGATTAATGGATAAAAAAGTGGTATATACATACACTGGAACATTACTCAGCCGTTAAAAAAAAAAAAAAAAAGAAATTTTGACATTTGTAACAACATGGATGGACCTAGAGTATATTATGCCAAATGAAATAAGTCACTTACAGAAAAACAAATACCATATAATTTTATTTTCATGTAGAATCTAAAAACTAAAACAAATGAACAAAAAACCCAAAAGTCTGTTTCAGTTATAAAAAAAAAAAAAAATGTCACGAAGAGGAAAGGTACAGCATCAAGGACATAGTCAATAATACGGTAGTAACACTGTTTAATACTTTCTTTTTCTTCTTAGCTGTTTATTACCACTTGACCTATTTATTTATTTATGGTTCATCTCCTCCAACTGGACATAAGCTCCTTGAGAGCAGAGGCGTTGTTTTACATACTGTGTGTGCAGAGCCTAAAGCAGCACCTCATATGTATTAGGTCCTTACGATGCAGTTACAGAACAGAATATATATTATGCCATTTTACTTTTTAAAGAACGTGTGCATGCATGCATAACTGCATACACATAAACACACACAGAAAAAAGCCTGAATTTCAGGACATGGTCCAAGATGTGGAACGGTTACCACTGGGTGGTGGAATTACACATAACTGTAATTTTTAAAATTAATTTGGGGGGGGGAGATTTATTACATTTTCCAAAACAAATGTGGATCACTTATGTAACAAATACATTAAAAACTGAAAAATAAGCCCCTCCTTAAATAAGCCCCAGAGAGGTTAAGTGATTTGGCCAAGGCCACACAGCTAAGAAGGCGCAGAGCTGAGATGTGAACCCAAGCAGTCTGGCTCCTCTGTGCAACATTGCTTTCCCAGTGGCAGAGGGCCATTCCCTTTCAGACCTTTCCCTAAGAAGCCTGTCCTACCTCCGTGTTCTCCAAAAAGCAGCCCCATCAGATGGGAGAAACGTGATTAGTTCCAGTCCCTCCCAAAGACATGTAAACAGCTGTCAGCAGAACCAAAGGGCATAATAAGGTGCCAGAGAGATTGGGGCTGCAGACTGGGAGGTCTGGAAACACATCACAACGCACGGGACCAACAGCAGCACTGGTGTCCGTCTGTTGTGCTTCCTGGGGAGGGAGTGGGGCAGGGGCACAGATGCGGAGGTACTCGGGAAGTACTGATAGCCAGGGTACGCTGTGGCCGGACGCTGGGCGAGAACGGGCTCTGGTGGGGTGCACGGAGGGATGGAAGACGACCCCGCTCGCACTAGGGGACAACGGCCGTTTCAGCTTATGTGCGTCGCGTCACGCCCCACTGCCCCCCACCAGATGACGGCGCTGGCTCTCAGGGAAGGAGGCCTGCGTGCGGTCCGAGCAGAGGGGCCTTGTGGTGGCACCGCAGCCCGTGCAGGGCTTGGGACGGCAGGGATGTTTTGGCATCTGCATCCCAGATGAATCACTGCCCTATACACGCATGTTCCTTCTCTCTGCAGCGCAGGAGGGCAGGTCGCTGTGCTCCTGGCTAGGACAGCTCTGTGCTGTCGGAAAAGACCCCTAAGAGTGTCCTGAAAGGCCTTCTCCAATAAAGAAGCCCACCCCCTGTCCTCCGCCCAACTGCCTTCAGAGGCGGGGAGGCAGGGCTACGGAGAGGAAAAGAGCAGCTGCCTTTCTTGCTCTCTGCCAAAGCTGGCTTAGCCAAATCCCCAGGAAAACGCTGCTGCACATGAAACATGAAAATGCAAACCACAGACAGTCTGCTCTCCTTCCCATACACATGTTCAAACAAGACTGCTTTCCAGCCGTTACTGATGACTTCTACACGATGAGGTAATTCCTATGGCTCAGTCTGTGGCTTTTGCTCTCCTTTCATTATGATGAGCCAGTTTCAACTTATTTGACCCAGATGTGCCGGCTCGGGGGAGCCTGGAGAGAAGCAACAGCAAAGCAGGATCTGCGTGTGACACCCACTCCCACGTCCCCTTCCACCAGGGCCCGGGCAGAGCCACCCAGGTGATGGGCAGATGCCCAAAACTGGCGGGGCGCTCCATCAAAGAACGCTGGCGGAAAGGCCGGCAAGGGAGCGAGGCTGCAGGGTCTCCTGGGGACTTGTGTTATTTTCCCTCCTGCTGGGGATCTCCCCTGAGGTGTCCAGGGAGAGCGGGCTGGAGGCCGGAGAGGCGGTGGTCATTGTCCTGCACAAGCAGGCATGCTGCAAGTACTCCAGGGGAGGCCTGGAGAGACCTCCAGATAAAAAAAAAAACGGGGTGAAGGGTGTGGGCAGGGTCCTGCAGGCAGCTCTGGCCACCCCACAGCAAACCTTCGAGCAGCTAATGACCTGTCTCAATGAAAGCAGAGATGCTATTAGAAGCAGGGGAGAGGCAAATACTGATTTTTAGCCAGGCCCTGGATGTGACAGGCTCCTTCCCTCCTTCTCCTCAGTTCTCCAAGGCCCAGGAAGGACATATGACAGCCAGTGGCCCACAAGCAAATACAAGCAAATCCGGGGACTCTGAATGCCGCCCCAGGGCTGCCTGAGGTGGCCTTTGGCTACACGGTATCAGAGGTGGTCCTTTAGGAATGAGAAGTGCTGCTACAGGATGGCTGTGGGACTTACTGCATTCCACAAAGTTCCATTTGAATAGAAGAACTGAGAACTGGTATCTAATGAGATAATGGAGCCACTGGTGGACAGTCCCACCATTAGGGCTGTGAGATCCCCCACGTTCCCACACACAGGAAGAAGCTATTCTGGGGATAAGCAGATCAGACTGCAAAAGCTACTGGACCAAACACTTCGGAGTTCCAAAACATGGCCCCTCTCTCAAATTCCTGTCTAAAGGCATTTCCTTATTCACTCCGAGAGGAGCACAGGTACCCAGTCTCAGGGCAACATCAATGGACACTGCCACAGTATGAGTGTTGGTGGGAAGGGAGAAAGCCCAAGGCACAGGATACATCCCCCATCAAGATGGGTCCAGGCTACCAGAATTCTAGGTTATCATTCACTGAGAAGTATGGATCAGAAGGGGACAACGGAACCAGGCTGCCGCAGGCCGGCAGCCACAGCTGGAGCCAAGCAATGAAGTGGAACCAGCTATCCTGTGGGTAATCCGCCTTCGCCCACTGGTCCTGAGTAAGCTGACTTTTCTGCTGACTTGAGCCTCAAGACTGCCACAGAGTCTTGGGAACTTGCCCCATCTGGGAGACAGAGAGAAAGAGAACACCACTAGTGCCGGTGACTGCATCTCAGTCGTTCAGGATCTACTCACTTCTACTCATTTCTGAATGACATGGCTTCTCCTGGCTTCATGGAAGCCAGGTGTCTAAATGGAGAATTGAACAGAGGGAAGGGAGGAGACGGGGGCACAGAGGAGGCAGTGTGCAAGGGTTCCCTGAGCTGAGGTGGCAGGGGAAGGAGAGAATGAGTCAATTAGACTGCCAAGGGAAAGGGAGAACCCAAGGTCTGGGTCAAGAATTTTACCCAGGCTGGGGCGCCTGGGTGGCTCAGTTGGTTAACTGTCCGACTTCGGCTCAGGTCATGACCTCATGGTTCATGAGTTCGAGCTCCACATCGGGCTCTGGGCTGACAGCTGGGTGCCTGAAGCCTGTTTCGGACTCTGTGTCTCCTTCTCTGCCCCTCCCTGGTTTGTGCTTTGTCTCTCTCTCAAAAATAAATAAACATTAAAAAAAATTTTTTTTAAAGAATTTTACCCAGGTGTAAGAAACCTTTCCATCTTGCCCATAACCAGTAAAGAAATCAAATTAGTAATCAAAAATCTCCCAAAAAACAAGAGTCCAGGGCCAGATGGTTTTCCAGGGAAATTCTACCAGACATTTAAGGAAGAGTTAACACCTATACTCTTGAAGCTGTTCCAAAAATAGAAATAGAAGGAAAACTTCCAAACTCTTTCTATGAAGCCAGCATTACCTTGATTCTAAAACCAGACAAACACCACTCTAAAAAGGAGAACTATACACCAACTTCCACGGATGAAATAATCCTCAACAAGATATCAGCCAACTGGATCCAGCAATACATTAAAAAAATTATGCACCATGACCAAGTGGGATTTATACCTGGGATGCAGGGCTGGTTCAATATCTGCAAAACAATCAATGTGATTCATCCCATCAATAAAAGAAAGGACAGGAACCACATGATCTTCTCAACAGATGCAGAGAAAGCATCTGACAAAATACAGCACCCTTTCTTACTAAAAAACCTCAAGAAAGTTGGGATAAAAGGATCATACCTCGAGATCACAAAAGCCACATATGAAAGACCCAATGCTAATATTATCTTCCATGGGGAAAAACTGAGAGCTTTCCCCCTAAGGTCAGGAACAAGACCGGGATGTCCACTCTCGCCACTGTTATTCAACATAGTATTGCAAGTCTTAGCCTCAGCCATCAGACAACACAAAGAAATAAAAGGCATCCAAATCGGCCAGGAGGAGGTCAAACTTTCACTCTTCGCAGATGACATGATACTCTATATAGAAAACCCAAAAGATTCCACCAAAAAACTGCTAGAACTGATTCATGAATTCGGCAAAGTTGCAGGATATAAAATCAATGCACAGAAATCAGATGCATTCCTATACACCAACAATGAAGCAGCAGAAAGAGAAATCAAGGAATCGATCCCATTTACAGTTGCACCAAAAACCATAAAATACCTAGGAATAAATCTAAACAAAGAGGTGAAAAATCTATATGCTGAAAACTACAGAAAACTTATGAAAGAAACTGAAGGAGACACAAAAAAATGGAAAAAGATTCCATGCTCCTGGATAGGAAGAACAAACATTGTTAAAATGTCGACACTACCCAAAGCAATCTACATATTCAATGCAATCCCTATCAAAATAACACCAGCATTCTTCACAGAGCTAGAACAAACAATCCTAAAATTTGTATGGAACCAGAAAAGACCCCGAATAGCCAAAGCAATCTTGAAAAACAAAACCAAAGCAGGAGGCATCACAATCCCAGACTTCAAGCTATACTGCAAAGCTGTAATCATCAAGACAGTATGGTACTGGCACAAGAACAGACACTCAGATTAATGGAACAGAATAGAGAACCCAGAAATGGACCCACAAACGTATGGCCAACTAATCTTTGACAAAGCAGGAAAGAATATCCAATGGAATCAAGACAGTCTCTTCAGCAAGTGGTGCTGGGAAAATTGGACAGTGACATGCAGAAGAATGAACCTGGACCACTTTCTTACACCATACGCAAAAAGAAACTCAAAATGGATGAAAGCCCTCAATGTATGACAGGAAGCCATCAAAATCCTCGAGGAGAAAGCAGGAAAAAAACCTCTTTGATCTTGGCCTCAGCAACTTCTTACTCAACATGTCCCTGGAGGCAAGGGAAACCAAAGCAAAAATGAACTATTGGGACCTTATCAAAATAAAAACCTTCTGCACAGCGAAGGAAACAATCAGCAAAACTAAAAGGCAACTGACAGAATGGGAGAAGATATTTGCAAATGACATATCAGATAAAGAGTTAGTATCCAAAATCTATAAAGAACTTATCAAACTCCACACCCGAAAAACAAATAATCCAGTGAAGAAATGGGCAAAAGACATGAATAGACACTTCTCCAAGGAAGACATCCAGATGGCCAACTGACACAGGAAAAAATGTTCAACATCACTCATCATCAGGGAAATACAAATCAAAACCACAATGAGATACCACCTCACACCCGTCAGAATGGCTAACATTCACAACTCAGGCAACAACAGATGCTGGCGAGGATGCAGAGAAAGAGGATCTTTTGCATTGTTGGTGGGAATGCAAGCTGGTGCAGCCACTCTGGAAAATGGTATGGAGGTTCTTCAAAAAATTAAAGATAGAACTACCCTACAACCCAGCAATTACATTATTGGGTATTTATCGAAGGGATACAGGTATGCTGTTTCAAAGGGACACAAGCACCCCAATGTTTATAGTAGCACTATCAACAATAGCCAAAGTATGGAAAGAGCCCAAATGTCCATTGATGGATGAATGGATAAAGAAGACGTGGTGTGTATGTGTGTGTGCACACACACACACACATGCTGGAGTAGTACTCGGCAATCAAAAAGAATGAAATCTTGCCATTTGCAACTACGTGGATGGAACTAGAGGATATTATGCTAAGCAAAATAAGTCAGTCAGAGAAAGACAAGTATCATATGACTTCACTCATAGGAGGACTTTAAGACACAGAACAGATGAACACAAGGGAAGGGAAGCAAAAATAATATAAAAACAGGGAGGGAGACAAAACACAAGAGACTCTTAAATATGGAGAACAAACAGAGGGTTCCTGGAGGGGTTGTGGGAGGGGGGGATGGGTTAAATGGGTAAGGAGCATTAAAGAATCTACTCCCGAAACCATTGTTGCACTATACACTAACTTGGATGTAAATTTAAGAAATAAAATAAAATAAATTAAAAAAAAGAAAGAAACCTTTCCATCTTGAAATGAAAAGTTGTCATTCTACCGTCTCTCCAAGCCCCAGAAGGGGCTTGGTTCACTGGTGTCACAAGCTCTAAAGCACCCAGGGAGAAAAGTAGGCAGAAATCAGCCATTGTCAGGTGGCCTCAAGGGATGAAACCAAAGGAGCAAATACCCCTTTGCCCCTACCTCATTTCAAAGCCCAGCTAATGTGAGGAGCCCACTCCACAGCTCTGTCTACACTATTACCCTCACCCAGAATACCCCTTCTACTTCTCATGCTCCCATCACCAAGTCCAGCCATCCCAGGGGCTACCATGTCCCCAGCTATGGGAGAAACCACGTCCGCACACTCCAACCCACCGGCTCCCAGTATGCACCCCTCCGTGCTACATACCCAGCTGGCTCTAAGCAACCAGGTACAGAGGACAGGAGGGGAAATGAAGCTGGAAGCTGGAATCAACCAAAGGGCTATCTAGAGAACAGCTGCACCAACTCGTTTCACCCTGTGCCACAACACCGCCCCAGGGGCAGCCACTTCATGCCAGATGAAAACAGGAGGGCTGTCCTCCAAAGGCATCAAACCAGAGCAGTGGTAGGCAAGCTTTTCTGGAAAACGTGACAGCAGTTTTTTAGGTGTTGTAGGCCATGCCGTCTCTTTCTCATTTTCTTCTTAGTTTTTTGTTTTTTAAAACAACCCTTTAAAAATGCAACAACCATTCTTAGCTCACAGGCCATACGAAAAGCAGCAGGCCAGATCTGGCCCATAAGCTGGAGTGGACAAGAGAGCGTTGAGGGCTCCAGAGCGGGTGCTGGTACGTCTGGAATGCCACTCAAACTGCACCCTGAGGCATGGCCAGCCAGCCAGCCGAAAAGGCCCGCTCCCCATCCGCACGGCAATGGGCCAGATACTCATCCAGGAGAGGCCTGTTGTGGAAATAGACCTACCAAGTGGATAGCAGACAAAGCCCATATCAACTCACTAGACTATCAGCCTGCTTCTTCATTTGTAAACATCGATGAGCTAACGTTCACCAGACGTTAAGAGAAAACCAGCAGCCTGAAAAAGAATGACCAAAATAAACAACCAGAACCAGATCCCAGAGGAAATGAGATCAGGGAAGGGTCAAGAGATAATTCTGAAAACTATTCTAATTAGTGGGTCAGAGAAAGTCAACCCAGTTTGGACCCTGTAAAGCCAGAGCAAGATGCTAAGAAAATGAAACAGAGAATCAGAAGGAAGAAAATTAAAAATATGACTGCCAAATTAAGACCTCCACCAGGAGGTCTGGAAGATAAAGTTAAGACAATCTACTGCCCTGTAAAAAGAAAAGACCTAGATGGGAAAAGCGGGAGAACACAGGAGCAATACACAGGATCACTCTAGGAGTCTCACACCTAAGAGGGTTTCCAGTAAGAGGAAAATAAAGGAAGCAGGGAAGGAAATCATCAAAGAAATAACAGAAAAAAAATGTACAGAGCGGAAGAATGACATAAGCCTTTAAATCAAAAGGGTCCAAAAGTACCGAGCACAATGAATGAAAAAAAAAAAAAATCCAACCTGAACACGGCCTTACGTATTTCAGTACACCTAAGATAAACAGAGCATACTAACATAAGCTCCAGAAAAGGAAACTGACAAAGCAGGGGGAAAAAAAAAAAGAATGAAAATGCAAAACCAAGTTAATTGTAAGGAAGTGAAAATCGAACTGGCATCAGATGTCTTGTTAACAACAGTGGATGCTTGAAGTCAACAGATCAGTGTCTCCAATGTTTTGAGGGAAAGAAATTTAAATTCTGTATTCAGCCACGCATCAATCAAGAGTGAGGGCAAAATGAAGGATTCAAGGTTTACCTTTCATGTGTTCTTTCTGAGGAAGTACTTAAAGACTACACTTTAGCTAAACAAGAGACTAAAACCAGAGAGAAAGACATTGAATCCAGAAAACATTGTATCTAACTCAGAAGAGCTGTGAAAGGAAGTCTCAAGTTGACAGCCATGCAGCATGCCGAAAGCATCAGCTGTCCAGATTGGAGGAGCAGGAAAGAGTATTCTGGAAGCAACATTTCCAGGAAGGAAGGACTTATCATGTAATGAATCATCAAACCAGTAGCTGGATAATTTCAAAAACAGAGTAAAGGCTCAGGCTTCTTCCTGCCACAAGTCAAAAAAAAGGGGGGGGGGGGCAGGACAACTAGAAACTTTATGAAATGAAAAAGGAAAAGCATAAAATAATGGTTCAAATAGGAAATAAACTAAAAACAGCATGATTTGGAAGAATGTGTTGGGATGTGAGAACAGAGAATCTGTTTGACCTATACATCAGACACATCCCGGGGGCATGAGGGTCCACTGCACAGGGCAGGTAGGAGAGGAACCAGAGCCCTAACACACTCTGTGTGAGTGTGTAGCACACATTAAACTGGCCACCATACCATCTGGCAACTCAGAATCAGAGAAAACACACAAGACCTGATTACAATCATGCAACAGAAAATACCGTGACAGTGTGAAGTACAAGCATGGCTGACAGAGAAGCTGGGAGACAGCAAAGGCCAGAGGCATGGGTGTTCTTACCCGACAGAGTGACAAGAGGGACGCAGGGCTACAGGTTTCAGTATGTGTACGATTCCAGAGGCAATTTTTTAAGACTCTAAAAGCAATAATATAAACATAAATATTGGAAGGAGAGGGGAGACAGGGCAAGGAGAGTATAAAGAAGCCTAAACCTCTCAATTTCCACTGTGGAGGACTGATAGGGTCAAAATTGTACAAATCAAGAAGTTGTATGACCTTATTTTTCAGCTAAGTGTTTGGAGGAAATTACCAGAAGCACCAAACCCAGAAATTCTCTTCATGGTAGTTGCTTCTGGAAAGCAGGACCAGGGTGGGCAGAGCAGTATAAGAGCCTGTTCCTGGCCATGTAGATAAGCCCCTCAGGGCTATCTGATGAGCTGACCATGGGACTGTATGATTGTGATGAATGGCCTAATCCCACCACAGAGGTTTATTCAGTAGGTCCAGATTTGTATTCGAGAAAGCTCTTTAAGCAATCCTGATGAAAAGTTCCAGTTAAGAATCACATTACTAAATAAACGTCGAGTTCCATTCAAACCCGAGAGACTGTGGTTCCACGATCTCATATGATACAGAAGTCCACTGAGGTGGGCTAGCCAGCTATTGGATTCCTCGTTTATCTTTCAGAGAAACTGAGTCCCAGGGCAATTCCATGACTTGCGCTGGTGTCACCCGGCATGGGCTCTTCAACACCCCCGCTCAGGTGGAAACCCGTCTGGTGAGACTTTCCCTGTGGGTCACTGCTCACAGAACTCTGGTCGTTCAGCTCAGCTGCAACGGGAGGCCTGCCGAGGACACCCACAGAGGAGGGAGCGACAGGCCTGTGCCAGCGTGTGCTGGAGTAGAGCCCACAGAGCCTGGTACCAAGCCTTCTCTTCCAGGTGCTGGAGGACCTCCCCACATTGCCCTCTTCTGCCGGGGCCGGCACCGTCCTGGCATGTGCTCCAGCACAGCACGGGCTCCCCTGTCCACAAGAGACAAAAGAGCCAGGCTCCGCCACTTCTCTGCCCCAGAGAGAAGGACAGAAGTCTAGTGCCCAAAACCCAGAGGAAGGAGGCTTTAATCAAACACTTAATTTCAGCAACCATGTCTAGAAACCAAATTTGAGAATGAAAGCAGAGCCCTAAAATGTAATGGGGGAGTGTTCTTAGTTCTTCTAAGGACCTACTAGTTTTTCTTACCTTTTATTGGCCAATACGTTATATGACAACAGCTAACAGCAGCTGTTACACACGCGTGTAAAACAACAGGTGTACACATATGCACACATTTATACACGTGTGTATATGTACATAAATATAAGGGGCGCCTGGGTGGCTCAGTCGGTGAAGCGTCCAACCTCAGCTCAGGTCATGATCTTGCGGTCTGTGAGTTCGAGCCCCGCGTCAGGCTCTGTGCTGACGGCTCGGAGCCTGGAGCCTGCTTCCGATTCTGTGTCTCCCTCTCTCTCTGCCCCTCCCCTGGTTCATGCTCTGTCTCTTAATAAATAAACATTAAAAAATTTTTAAACAAATAAAATAAAATAAAAATAAATATAAAAATAGGTACCATTTGGGGCACCTGGGTGGCTCAGTCGGTTGAGCGTCCGACTTTGGCTCAGGTCATGATCTCACAGCTCGTGAGTTCGAGCCCCGCATCAGGCTCTGTGCTGACAGCTCAGACCCTGGAGCCTGCTTCTGCTTCTGTGTCACCCTCTCTCTCTGCCCCTAACCCACTCGCATTCTGTCTCTGTCTCTCTCAAAAGTAAATAAACATTAAAAAAAAAAATTAAAAAAAAAAATAGGTACCATTTGAAGACCTAAAATAAAACAAAAGAACACCCGTGCATGGAGCGTGCAGTCCAAGAAACAGAGCCTTACCAGACTTTTGACATCCTTTCTGCCCTGCCTCCACCAGCGATAATCACTTTGCTGAATCAGGCATTAATCATTTCTTTATCTTCTAAATTCTATTACGTATGCATGTATCCCTAAGCAGTATATTGTTCAGCTCTGCTTGTTTTCAACTTTATCTAATTGGAATCACACTGTGTATTCTGTGTCTTGCTTTTCTGGCTCTACATGGTGAGATTCTTGACATGTATAGCTGTAGTTCATTCATTTCCCCTGCCCGGAAGAAGCAGTCTGGTGCAGGAAAACACCTTGATTTACTTATGTATTCTACTGTTCGCTGATAACTGGATTGTTTCTAGATTTTTCTATCATGAACAATGCTACCAGGGAATGGCTAGTTTAAAAAAAATTTTTTTTTTTTTTTTACTATTTATTTTTATTTTTGCGAGAAAGAGAGACAGAGCATGAGCAGGGGAGAGGGAGAGACAGGGAAACACAGAATCTGAAGCAGGCTCCAGGTTCTGAGCTGTCAGCATAGAGCCCCAGGCAGGGCTCGAACCCTCGAAGGGAATAGCTAGTTTTTAAAATGCTCCCTCCAAACAAGCCCTCACTCTGGACTCCAGGGGTCCTGGTTTTGCCTCTGTAAGGAGCACAGGGAGGAAAACCGTGCCTGTAGCTAAAATACTAAAATGCAGAGTTCTCTGCAACCGAAAGACGATGTGATTCCCAGGTTCTCTCCACACCCTGCCCTGGCCTCACTCCCACACAGACGCCTTCTCCTCCTCTGAACCTGAGATTCCACACCCCTGCTCTACATCGGGGAAAACAATTGGCCTTTTTAGACACAGTCTGGATTTCTGAGTCACACCCCTCTCTCTACTATCTCCCCCCCGTTCTCCCCCAGGTAAGGGAGAACAGAGATCCTGATGAAAGGGCTCCATTGATAGGCCACGGGTATGAGAGCGTGAGAGCCGGAAAAGCAGATGATCCAGGCTCTGCCCTGCATGGATGGCCAGGGAAGCATGGAGATGCCAGCCATCTGGCCTACCCGGCCCTCACATTTGCCACATGGCCACGGGGGGAAGAAAGGAGGCCTGCCCACGGTCAGGGCCAGGCACCTAATGTACACTATTTCCATTTAAGGCCCATACAATCTTAAAGGTAGAAAAGTAATCATAGAAAATGACTAATACTTACCAAGTACACAGATAAGCGAGTCACGGGCCATATGTGCTTTGTGTCATGAGCCATAACCCATGACTGTGATGACGAAATTAATTTAGGAAGTTAAGACCAGCATTTAAACGGAAACAAACAAGACTGGAATTAAGTTGGAAATACTGGTGACTGGCCGATAAAGTAAGGGTTAAGTACTGTTGTGTGAACCTTCTGTGTCCCTCAAATCCACTTACATTTATTCACAGGTACTGGGTCACAACGTAGAATGTATCTCTCCTTGTGGGCAGAGGCGAAAACATTTTATGTCATTTATTTCATAACAGTCCTGAACTAACCTAATTTAACAATAACTGGAGCTACTTCCCCAACTACATCTGTATCACACACCACAGACATCAACTGCCCCCTCAAGCTCCTGACAAAATGGCCTCTTTTCTGTTCCTCTTTCCTCGTCCAGAACACATGCTGTGCCCTGAACATTCTCCCACCCCCCTCACCAGCTCTTAGCACAGCTGGTTCCTTTCCATCCTGCAGGTTTCGGCTGGAGTGTCATGGCCGCAGAGAGCCAGCCCCTCTCCTGCCCGTGGCCATGTAACACTTGTTTCCTTGTTTGCTGTCTGCCTCTGTGCCCCCAGCTACCACTCCAAGGACAGAGCGAGTATCTGATGCACTCACCGATATATACCTAGCACAGCACCAAACATGCGGAAGGCACTCTGTCTCTGTTAAATGAATACAAAAACTTACCAAGTCTTCACAGCTGGTAAAGGGACAAAGCCAGGATTCCAGCACAGATTATGTCTGACTCGAGGCTTGCTCTTAACCTCTGCACTACATTAAAACTCAGAAACAGCACAACACTGCCTTGGGCCACACCGCTAGTAAGTAAACGTTAGCACTGGGACAGGACTCGAGCACGTCCAACTCCAACGCTCATGCTCTATTGTGTCAACAGGGTGGGGGGCCATGAGTGGCTCAAAGGGGCAGTCTCTTACAGTCAGCTGAGAATTTGGAAGGGATAAAGGGGGGAGAATGCAAAAATCATCAGGCTGGTAGGGAAGAAATGAGTAGAGAGATAACAGAAGAAATCAAGAGAGCAGGTAGCTCAGAAATCGAGGGGAGGGGTGCCTGGGTGGCTCAGTCTGTTGAGTGTCTGACTCTGGATTTCGGCTCAGGTAATGATCCCAGGGTCATAGGACTGAGCCCCATGTTGGGCTCCACACTGAGCATGAAGCCTGCTTAAGATTCTCTCTCTCTCCATCTGCTCCTTTCCCCTTCTCGCATGCTCTCTCCCTCTCTCTCTAAAATAAAGAGAAAAGAAAAGAAAAGAAAAGAAAAGAAAAGAAAAGAAAAGAAAAGAAAAAAGACTGAAAGAAAGAAAGAAATTGAAGGGAGAAGGGCTTCCCTACGCAAGCAATATTGTGGGGAAGGAGGTCTGGAGGAACAGCCAGAGTTGGCAGAAAAACTCAAAGCAGCAACTGTGCAGGGGGCTCAGAGGGCTGAGGCCGCAGGAACCCTGCCTAAAGGCCTCTACAGGCAGTGTTAGCAGTTGGTGACTCTGAGGCTGGAGAGGTGGGGCCGAGAAGGCTCCTGCACACAGGCCAAAGGAGCTGGCCAAGGGAATGCTTTGGTAATGCCGCCACCTTGTGGCTGTGGGATGCTTTGCCCATAGGAAAAAAAAAAACCCGGCTGAGTTAGTTTGTGGGTTCATTTTCCAGCAGCATTTATTGAGCACCTAACATGGATCGGGTTGCTGGGGACCGGAAATGGGTCTGACATGGCTCCAAATTTCCAGGACCTCTGTCCCTACATCCAGGTGGTGACTAAACCTTGTTCAGTTTACTTCCCTCTTTCATAGTAACTTGTAGGGTGTCCTTCCCCAAACAAGACTGCAGAGCAGAAAGGGTATCCTATTCACTGCAAGTTACAGAAACCAGCATAGAACGCAGCACATGAGGATAACCATAGCGGCTATTATTTAATATGGGTTAAGTGTTTTTAAAAACATTGGCACACCTGGGTGGCTCAGTCGGTTGAGCGTCCGACTTCGGCTCAGGTCATGATCTCACAGCTCGTGAGTTTGAGCCCCACATCGGGCTCTGTGCTGACAGCTCGGAGCCTGGAGCCTGTTTCGGATTCTGTGTCTCCCTCTCTCTCTGCCCCTTCCCCGCTCATGCTCTGTCTCTCTCTGTCTCAAAAATAAATAAAAAACATTAAAAAAAATTTTTTTTTAAATAAATGAGTATTAAAATAAATAATAAATGAATAAAGACATTTGTGTGTCTGAGTCTCAAACAGCTTACCTATGTGGGAGCTCCGGAGAGAGAGGTCAGGTAGGCGCTTACTGCAATGAGCCTGAGGTTCGTGGAGAGGGCAGGGGTGGAGAAACAAACACGGGCAGCACCGCACACAGATGGTGTTTAAAGACCAGCACCTCTCAAAGTCCGATGTGCCTACGACTCGCCTGGGGGCTTGGCTAAAATGCAGATACTAATGCTGACTTCCGAAGCTGGGTCTGAGATTCCACATGTCTAACGAGCTCCTGGGTGACAGTAATACTGCTGGTCCATAGACCACACTTGGGAGTGGGAAAAATCCGGACCGGGTTAACGAACTGTGGCCAAAAGGTCAACTCCACTGCATGGCCTGTTTTTCCACATACAGCAAGCTAAAAGTGGCGTTTTCTTTCTTTTTTCCCCTTCCCCCCAGTCACAATGGAGAACTTTACTGGACTCGGCTCAGCTCGAGAGCCTTGCAGGCCCAGCACGCTGGGCCGCAGCTCCGGGCAGCCAGAGCTGGAGGACGGGATTCCATCCGACGAGTCTCAGAGCGAACGGTAACCCCACAACCCAACACTCTACCTAAGATTACCTAGTTGGGAGACAGGGCTGCACCACGACACATGAACAGATCAAATCTTTGTAAGAAACATCCAGTGAAGAGAAAACGACAATTTAATTCACCTGTCTACACACAGCACTCTAGGGCAGATGAGTGGGGGTGTCTGGCCTGGGTGGGTAATGAGTGGGCCGGGATATTGCACCGGGCAAGCAGGGGCGAGGCCAAGGGTAGCAGACAACAGGCACCAGGACACTGAACTTTTACAAGACTGATTACTGGGGGGTGGCTGTCCCGTGCGTGTGTGTCAGGCTGTTCGTTTCGGAATGAGGGGGTGGTCCTGACATCGCCTTCTGTGGCTGGTGCACTCAGAGAGAGGCTACTTTGTGGGGAGGATGAGGGCAACAAGGAGACCGCAGGGGCTGCGTATCTCGGAGAAGATGAGGGTCTGGATCATGCCCATGAAAAGCGGGGGCTGCTGGGCCATGCCATGCACACCGGCGTCCCCACAGCCACCAGCCCGCTCAGGCCAGCACCCAGCTGGAGGAAACTCCTCTGGAGACTGCTGCCGTCATTCAGGGAATCAGCGACAAGGACCGCCACCACTAGCCTGTAGATGGCGATGATACCAGCGACAATGTGGGGATGATGGACTTCACGGTCGGTTCTGGCCGCATGACAGACATGGCCACGATGCTGGTGCCACTCTTGGCCATGCCGTGGGCGGCACCCAGGGCGCTGAAGACCATGGCAGCCAAGGTGCCCGTGAACGTGAAAAAGGAGGTGTACTTGGGGCCATTCTTGGCCTTGGACGTGCCTGCGGGTGGGGAGAGGGTGAGCTCAGGGGGCCAAGGGGGCGGCGAGGATGGGCTGGGTACAGCAAGCGAGTAGGAGGTGCACAGTCAGGTGGCTATGAAGGTGCCCCGGCTCGTCAGCCGCTGCACCCTGAATGAAAATTGCATTTTCATTTTTAAAGCAGTAGTTTAAAAAAAAAAAGAAAAGGGGTGCCTGGGTGGCTTACTCAGTTAAGCATCTGACTCTTGATTTCGGCTCAGGTCATGATCCCGTGGTTTGTGAGATCAAGCCCTGCATCGGGCTCTGACAGCATGGAGCCTGCTTGGGATTCTCTCTCTCCCTCTCTCTCTGCCCCTTCCCCGCTCACGTGCTCTCTGTCTCTCTCTCAAAAATAAATAAGCATTAGCCGCTCTGGAAAACAGTGTGGAGGTTCCTCAAAAAATTAAAAATAGACCTACACTATGACCCAGCAATAGCACTGCTAGGAATTTACCCAAGGGATACAGGAGTGCTGATGCATAGGGGCACATGTACCCCAATGTTTATAGCAGCACTCTCAACAATAGCCAAATTATGGAAAGAGCCTAAATGTCCATCAACTGATGAATGGATAAAGAAATTGTGGTTTATATACACAATGGAATACTACGTGGCAATGAGAAAGAATGAAATATGGTCTTTTGTAGCAACGTGGATGGAACTGGAGAGTGTGATGCTAAGTGAAATAAGTCATACAGAGAAAGACAGACACCATATGTTTTCACTCTTATGTGGATCCTGAGAAACTTAACAGAAGTCTATGGAGGAGGGGAAGAAGAAAAAAAAAAAAAAGAGGTTAGAAAGGGAGAGAGCCAAAGCATAAGAGACTCTTAAAAGCTGAGAACAAACTGAGGGTAGATGGGGGGTGGGTGATGGGCATTGAGGAGGGCACCTGTTGGGATGAGCACTGGGTGTTGTATGGAAACCAATTTGACAATAAATTTCATATTAAAAAAAATAAGCATTAACAAAATGTTTTTTAAATAGATAACAATAAAAAAACTTTTAAAAGGACGAATATGTGACAGAGACCATTTATGGGGCTCATAAAGCTTAAAATATTTCCTCCCTGGTCCTTTACAGTAAAAGTTTGTCAACCCTGATCTAGAATACCATCCAGGGACAGGGTGTATGGCTCTACAAGAGAGAGGAGTTCTGAACACTGAAAAAATTTTTATAACTTCTGATCACCATGCCTAGTTTGGGGGAAGAAAATAAAAGTATAATGCACTCCATGTATGCTAATGTTTCTGCCAAGACCCCTGCGAAGGATGAGCTAACACAGGAGGCCGCCAGGTGGGAGTGGGCAGCACTGGAGAAGAGGCAGAGAGACATTTGGGGTTGTCAGTGGGGAGGAAGACCTGTAGCGAGCAGATGACTGACTGCCTCTTTCAGTCTTTAGCTCAGGAAGAAAAAAAAAAAAAAAGACAAAAAACAGAAAGACAGGGCAGTGGCCACCACCACTTGTGTGCAAGATCACAGAAGTACTGGAAAAATTACATGAAAAGGAAAGGCTGGGCATTCCACAGGGTTTCTCTGTGCAGCAGAACCTTCTGTATTTTGGCTGAGAGAGAGAGGCACTGGGGAAGATGAGAGAAAGGGGTGGTAGCAGGATAATGACCTCGGAGCCTATAGTTTGGGGACTGCCCCGAGGGGTGTTTGGCTACAGAACCTTCTGTCATGCTTCTGCCACCCCGTGTGGAGGACTACATTTGCTTAAATGTCAGCTCCTGAGAAAGTAAATACAGCTGTCCATTCCCATCAACTCGCACCAATCAATCTGGCTCGCTTTCTGCGGAGGACCAGGCTGTTTTGCCTTCAGTCGTGAACGGTCTGCTGGTTTCTCATCGAGTGTTCACATGCATCTCCAAAGGACAACAAATAACGGCACCCTTTTTTGGGGGTGCAGAAAAGATCAAACCTACCAAAAAGCCTGCAGCAGGGTATCTGTAAAGGCAAATTGTTCCTCAGTGCTGGAGGACAAATAAAAAGATAGAAGGATATTACAGAACCACCACATGCTACAAAGCAGATCCCAGAATTTCCTGGTTGGAAGGAACCTTCAAGGTCGACCTGTGTCCTTCATGCTTCCGACAAAGCTGCTTGTTAAACCTGACCAGCTAAAGGCAAAAAGCCCACATCGTGCCTGGCTTTTGACATGGAAGCTGAAATAAATTCTTCCTCTTCTTAGTAAATAAAAAATCCTGGCAATCCAAAACAAATCTCTGCCTTTTAACCAATGAATTGCTTCCCTTCCCAAGTCCATCCCCCTCGATCACACTCCTTTTCTCAGGGACTAGAAAGTGAGTTCTTTCAGGGAAATAACTGATCTTTGCAGCACCCCACACACTGCTCATGGTGCGTGAGTCCGCTGTCTACTGAAAGATCTGAGTTTTTCTGCCCCCCATGGGCTGTGATCTTGGATAAGTTACTTAACCTTTCAAAATCTCAGTTCCCTCAGTCCTATCACAGCAGGGCTATTCTGAGTACTAAATACAATGATACATATAGGACACTTAGAATGGTGGCTGGCACAGTAGTTAAGAGTTTACTAAGTGTTGACGACCACTATCATTCAATTAGTAGACATTCTACACCACGAATCACACTACCTCCCCAAAATACACTACACCAACCTTAGCACTGACATTTCTTTGTTATGAGGTCCCATTCTGGAATTCGCAGGATATTCACGAGCAGCCCTGGCCTCTACCCTCTAGGTACCAGCGGCTCCCCCATTTTCCCAGTTCTGACAACCAAAACTGTCTTCAGAGATTGCCAAGTGTCTCGAGGCGGGGGCGGTTTGCACCAAATCTCCTCCGCCTTCCACAGAGAACTATTGAACGAGCATATGCAAATCAGTTTTGCAGAGTAGCCACCGCACCCCCTAATTTCCCACCAAACCCCTCTCCCCACATGAAGCCACTTTAGACACCACTTGCTTACCACTCAGCTGCCGTGGAGGGAACAGGTGATAGGTGCTGTAAATATCATTGGAGAACTGCAGCTGGAGCTCAGGGCTGCCCATCAGGAGCTGGGCCACCTGCTCCACCTGAAATGGTGTCTTCTCCAGGATCACAATGGCATCCTCTCCATCCCCGTCCCCAGAGGCCTCATTTACCTGGAGGCAGAGACACCATCGGTGAGCCCAGAAACAGAAACAGTAGCTCTGGGGCCTCCCGTTCCTTCTCCCAGAGCAGGCATCTCATTAACCCAAATGCTTGTGCATTCACATCTTTCTTCTCAAAGATGCAAAACTTCTCTTTCTTCTGCTTCAGACTTGGAGGGCCTTTGTCAAATTCTCCCCATTTCACAGATGAAGAAATATGTCTAGAGAGATTAAGTGACTTGCCCAAGGTCACATGAACAGTCAGTGTTGAAAAAAGAAACTAGAGGGGTGCCTGGGTGGCTCAGTCAGTTAAGCGACCGACTCTTGATTTTGGCTCAGGCCATGATCTCACTGTTGATGAGTTCGAGCTCCGCGGTGGGCTCTGAGCTGACAGCGCAGAGCCTGCTTAGGATTCTCTCTCTCTCTCTGCCCCTTCCCAGCTCTCTTGAGCGTACTTGCAAACACTTTCTCTCAGAAATAATAAATAAGCATTAAAAGAGAGAGAGAGAGAGAAACTAGAATCTGGGTATCCCAGTTAACTCCTAGCTCAAAGGTTCTTATGGCTAAAATCTTCAGCAAGTGCTGCAGACTGAAGACAGGTGGGGTTGAGAGAACTAGACAGAACCTTTGTAAAAAAACAAAACAAAATAAGACACAGAGAGGCATGGTAGCCCAGGCCAAGGTCCCCCTGATCCTCCCCAAGTGAGAGCTCCTGCTAGGGGTTCTGAGGAATCCTAGTAACCTACCCTTGGCTGCGCCTCCTCACTAGTTCCCAGGATGGTCTCCAGTCTCTTCTCAGTCCCTTCTGTAGAGCTGAGCACATGGTATTAGGGACAGCTATCTACCAGATATTCTGCATTCTGAAAATCAGGGATAGTAACTTACATCTCTACATCCCCAGCACCTAGCTCAGTGCTGTCAGTGCATGATATGTGCAACTGAATTCGCAATTTAATAAACTGTCTCCTCTGTTAGGTCTGAAATCCTGCACACCTGGGATCCTATCTCCTACGTCTCTACGTCGTTCCACAGATGATCCAGCAACACTGCGTTCCTAGCACCTCTAATTCGTTCAGAGAATACAGGATGACTGGCTTGGAGAACTCGACACGTGATTTTTATACAAGTGTTAGTTACTTTTGGTAAAGGAGTTATTAAGAAAACCCTACGCCTGTTGATTTCCTTGATTCTACGAGTAAACTTGTCTCCCGTAGCACCCCCCCACACACACAGTCTAGTGGTACACTTTTCCCCCCCCGCCTCCAGGAGTGCGATTGGTATTTTCCGGCTGAGCCCGGGTTTAAAAAAAAAAAAAAAAAAAATCCGCCTCCAAGGCGATGATTGATTGGCTCACTCCAACCCAGGGTTGCCTAATGGTACCTTCCCATGGAGAAAAATGATTTTGTCCCGCGCGGACTCCCGCAGCACTTTTTTCACTCTAAAGCCGGAGAACGGTAAGCGCACAGGAGCGGAGGTACCATTCTCAACGCCCGCTTCCTTTGCCTCTGTGCTGGCAGCTTCCGCCTCCTCGGCGTCCAGTTCGCGCTTTCTCTTGCTGGGTTGAGTCGCTAAGTCCGCCATGCTTCCTGGTTGGAGCTGTGCGCCTGCGCAAACCCCAGCCGCGGCCCCGCCCTTCTCGGCGCAGAGGCCGCCGCAGCTTGTCTCTTCCGCGAGGGCGTGACGACTACAACTCCCGAAGTGCTCCGCGAGGAAGCCGGCCATAGTCCCGGCCCTAGGGAACCTCGGAGTGCTGGTTCGTGTGATCTGTCTGCAAGGAGCGTTTTTAATTAAGGCTGCTGGCCTTTGTCCCCTCGCGCTGACCGGGCGGGATTGAGGCTGGTGCTGAGGGAAGAGAAAGAAGGCAGCGAGTCCCTAACCAGGCCGGCTAATGATGCTGCAGAGGAGGGGGCACTCGCCGCCCCGGGTGCCAGAGCTAGAAAACACCCTTTGGACTCTGTGGGTGCTTTGACACCTGACACACCGTGGGTTGGATACTGACGTTTTTATAAAGAATTATGCCAACATTGCGTAGCGTGGAAGGAATGTTTCTGAAACAGAGCTGTTGAGCCAATCGTACTTCTTGGTCGATTTTCGATAGGAGAGCCATTAAACCATTTCCATTTTTCACCCATTTTCCACCCATTTTCATTTCACAGAAATTTTCATCTTACTCAGTGCTGAAAAGAAAGGTAAGTGAACAGGGCAGAAATGCATGTCCACCATCTTCTTTTCTACCAGGCTAGGGGCTTCTGCCTCCTGTGTTACCTAGTTTGCCCGTAAGTCTGCTATGCTATTCTGGAGATGTGATTTGCAGCTAGAATATGAATCATCTATCAGAATTTCTTTTCTTTACTTTTTTTTTTGCCATATAAAATTTTCATTTATTTCTCCCTTTTTACATTTTTTTTAATGTTTATTTGTTTTTGAGACAGAGCGCGTGCACAAGCTGGGGAGGGGCAGAGAGAGAGGGAGACACAGAATCCCAAGCAGGCTCCAGGCTCTGAGCTGTCAGCACAGAGCCCCACGCGGGGCTCGAACTCACAGACCAAGAGATCATGACCTGAGTGGAAGTCGGTTGCTTAACCAACTGAACCATCCATTTCTCCCTTTGTAAGTTTCCTTTGTGGCTGTTATTTCTGGCTGGTCCATTTGATGGATTAGATAATTTGACAGAAATTTTATCAAACAGTCCATCAAAAATTGTGCTATTTTCGCTAATGTCAGTTTTATTTTGAGGTTTTTTTTTTTTTTTTCAGACAAATCTAATGGGGGAGGCAATTTTTGCAATTTCCAATCAGTCAATAACAGTATTCTGTATGTCAATGACAGTTTGGTTTGGGGTTATTTCTACCAGAAATACTATCATGAGTTGGAGAAAAGTCTAATTGTTCTGTGAAGTAGAGCCCATTAGTAAGGGAGTCTTAGGATCTGGAATAATTATCTTCAACCAAAAACATATGCTGCTTGTCCACAAGTTTCCTGGATAACATCCCCACCTTCTCGGAATATAAAATCAGAAGTCATAAACTGTGTGCAAGACCAGAGCAAAAGAAGGTCAGCTATGTCTTAACAAAAAGAGCCCTGAATTGGGAGCCATGAAGTCTGGCTCCAGCACTGACCAGCTGTGCGACTTTGGGAAAGTCACTTACCCTCTCTAGGCTTCCATTTTCTGTGTGCCAGACACTGTGTATCTTGAACAAGACAGGGAGATCTCTACTTTCATAGAATTCATATTCAAATGGAGATGAGGTAAACAAATATGATAATTGTAGGTGATTGAGTGTTATTTATACAATAAAACAGGACAATGTGATAGAGCCTGGGGATAGGGAGGAGATAAGTTGTTCAGGGGTGGCTTCTTAGGAGGTGACATTGAGCTGAGACTGGAATGATGAGAAGGAACCAGCCATGTGAAGTGACCAGGGAAAGTGTATTTCAGGAAGAGATGTCAGATGCTGAAGACCCTAAAGCAGTAATGAACTTAACATTTTTTTGGAACAAATATGGCTCTTGTGGCTGGAATGTAGTGAGCAAAGAAGATTTTATATATATATATATATATATATATATTTTTTTTTAATGTTTATTTTTGAGAGAGACAGAATGTGAGCAGGAGAGGGGCAGAGAGAGACGGAGACACAGAATTCGAAGGAAACTCCAGGCTCTGAGCTGTCAGCACAGAGCCCAACACGGGGCTCAAACTCACAGACAGCAAGATCATGACCTGAGTCGAAGTCAGCCCCTTAACCGACTGAGCTACCCAGGTGCCCCAAGCAAAGGAGAAATATAAAATGAAGTTTTAGAGAGGTTTATTCATTAGAAGCAAATTCATCAACACCAATGTGATTTTGATTTAAATATCCATTAAGGTTAGAATTCCACTCCTACAAGTCCTGGCTGAAGGAAAGAATGAACTTCTAGAAAGCCTCAACCGTCAAAGGACCGATTAGAATACCAGACAGCAGAGTGCAGCAGACCTTTATGGTGGCAGCACATGTCTTCACTTGGCACAGAGGCATTTGTCTGTTGATGATTTTTTAGTTCCTCTTGTTTGTAAACATTAGAAGGCGTTGCACTGTCCCACCTAATAGCCACTAGCCATATGTAGATTGTTACATTTAAATTAACTGGATTGAGATAAATTAAAATTTCAATTCCCCTGTCATACAGCCGTATTTCAAGTGCCTGATAGCCTCTTATGACTACTGGCTACAACATTGGCTAGCACAGATACGGATTGTTTCTACCGTAACAGAAGGTTTAACTGCTGTATTAGAAGGTTATTACTGGAGAGCCCTCATCTGTCTATAAGCATCAGTCCTTCAGTCTTGTTGAGAAAGCTCAAAACCTCTCCCAAGTCTTTTTTTTTTTTATTTTAAAGACTAGACATTTTGGGGCGCCTGGGTGGCTCAGTCGGTTGAGCGTCCGACTTCGGCTCAGGTCATGATCTCAGGGTCCGTGAGTTCGAGCCCCGCGTCGGGCTCTGTGCTGACAGCTCAGAGCCCGGAGCCTGCTTCGGATTCTGTGTCTCCCTCTCTCTCTGCCCCTCCCCTGCTCATGCTTTGTCTCTCTCTGTCTCAAAAATAAATAAAACATTAAAAAAAACTAAAAAAAAAAAAGACTAGACATTTCCATTTCATGCATTATGATAGACAAAACATCCTAAAAACAGGTCAGCTAAAAACACCTGGGTGCAAAATTTAAAACATCCATTTGGTTACATTGCTGCTGTCTTAATAAAATTTTCAGCAACAAAAAATGTGGGAACATGAATCTATAAGATGATAAGTGGACACTGAAGCTTAAGTTCCAAGAGTGATTGGTCATTTCTGGAAATCTAGAGCCTTGGGCTTTCAATGTGATGTTTAAGGCACAGAAGACAAGACCCGGGGGCTTGGAAGAGAGCATTTCCCTTAGAGCCAAAATCTCTAAGGTCCACCACCTCAGTGAAAGGGCCAACTATTAAAAACTAAATAAAAATTGTCCCCCTAAAGGAGACGAGATACTTAAATTTATCTGCCTCGACATCTGGATGTGGTGGGAAGAAAAAAAAAATCCCCTGAATATTCATAACCACAGGCCAGTCTTCATGCAGGTTTAGAATTCAGATTTGTTCTGTCTACTTGGTCCAGGAAATTGAAATTAAAAACTTATTCAAGCTGGTCTTGTATTTTTCATTTACTGTTTTACTCTATGCCAAATTGACTCCAGAAGAAACGGAAAATCTAAATAGATCTATAACTCTTTAAGACATTGAAATTGGGGTTTTAAATCTTCCCATAAAGAAAATGCTAGGCCTGGGGGCACCTGGATGGCTCAGTCGGTTGAGTGTCGGACTTCAGCTCAGGTCATGATCTCACGGTTTGTGGGTTTGAGCCGCGCATCAGGCTTTGTGCTGACAGCTCAGAGCCTTCTTCATATTCTCTGTCTCCCTTTCACTCCGCCCCTCCCCCACTCACACTTTTTCTCTCAAAAATGAACATTAAAATTTTTTTAAAAAAGAAAATGCTAGGCCCGAATCGATTGACAGATGAGGTTACTGAACATTCAAGGACTAATAAATTCCAAGCTTAAACTCTTAATGAATAGAAAAAAGGGACCACTCCCCAGCTATCTTTTAAATGAATGATTAACATACAATATCGTATTAGCTTCAGGTGTACAACAAAGTGATTTGATATTTATATACGTTATAAAATGGTCACCACTGTAAGTCTAGTTACCACCTGTCACCATGCAAAGTTGTTAACAATGTTATGGACTGTATTGCCTATGCCTTACATTATATCCCTGGGTCTCTTTTATTTTATAACTGGCAATTGCACCTCTTAATCCCCTTCACCCCTTTCATCTATTCCCCAACTATTTTATAAAGCTGGTGTAACCTTGGTAACACAACCAGAGAGGGTTAATATAAGAGAAGACAATTATGGGCCTATTGTACATGTGAACAGATATAAAACTCTAAAGAAAATGTTAGCAATCTGAAACCTGTGATTTATAACAAAGATATTGTATTCATCATGGCCAAATTGAGTTTACCCCAGGAATACAAGGCTGGCTTAACATTTGAAAGTCTAATGTTAGGGGCACCTGGCTGGCTCAGTTAGTAGAGCATGCAACTCTTCACCTCAGGCTCATGAGTTCAAGCCCCATGTTGGGCATGGAGCCTCCTTCAAAGAGAACAAACAAGGGCACCTAGGTGGCTTAGTTGGTTAAGCGTCCAACTTCCACTCAGGTCATGATCTCACGGTTCATGAGTGCAAGCCCTGCATAAGGCTCTCTGCTGTCAGGGCAGAGCCCGCCTCAGATTCTCTGTCCCCCTCTCTCTCTGCACCTTCCCCGCTCATGCTCTCTCAAAAATAAGTAAACATTTAAAAATAAATGAAAACAAAAGCATAAGTGAGACAAAGATGGCCGCTATTGTCACTTTCAACACTTTGCTGGTTATCCTAGGCGGCACAGAAAGACAAGGAACTAAAGCTTTTCTCTTTTGCAAACTATATGGCTGTCTTTATAGAAACCCAGCAAAGTCTATGGTCTTATAAGTAGTTCAGCAGGTTGCTTATTAGATCAATATGCAAAATAATTGTGATCCTTCCTATTGGTAATAGATAAAAAATATAAAAATACCATTTACAATGGCAACAGGAAATATGAAGTACTAAGGAATAAATCTAGTAAAAGTGACTGACCAAAATGGAAAAAATTATAAACTTTTATTGAAATACATTTAAAGAGATTGATAATGGAGACACACCATTTTTATGGAGAGAAAAATTCAATGTAAGAAAAATCAGTTCTTCCCAAATGAATCTCTCAGCTCAGTATAAGCCTAGTAAAAAAACTAATAGACATCAAGAATTTTTGAAAATGTTTACTTATTTTATTTTTGAGAGAGAGAGAGAAAGAGCATGAGTTGGGGGAAGGTCAGAGAGAGAGAGAGAGAGGGAGACAGAAAATCCTAAGCAGGCTCCACACTGTCAATACAGAGCCCGATGTGGGGCTCAAACTCACAAACCGTGAGATCATGACCTGAGCTGAAGTCAGACGCTTAACCGACTGAGCCACCCAGGTGACCTGTGACTTCCTTAAAAACCATAGTAAGTGAGCCAGTGTGCCACTGATGCAGGGATTCACAAACACACAGAAGAGACCCCCACACATGATAATATAATGACAGCAGTGACATCACAATCAGTGGGAGGAAAGGACAGACTCGTAGTCAGTAAAGAATGGCCATTCAAATGGGAAAAAGAAATTGGACCTTTGACTTATAAGCCCAGAACAACAACAAAAACCCAAACAAAGCATCCTGGTGGATTAAAGACCTAAATGTGAAATAGCTCCAGAAGAAAATACAGGAATAGGGAAGGATTTCCTAAATAAGATACAAAAACACAGCCTACAAAGTAATAGGTAAAAGGTTTTATATTAAAAAATAAAGCATTCTGTTCTTTAAAAGATACATTTTTTTGGAAAACTTCTAAAAAGATACATAGTTTGATGTGTAGGAATAAAATAATGCCTGGGATTTGCTTCAAAGGGACCTAGTAGGGAGGGAATGAATGGGGTGATTGTTGATATCAGCTTAGCTCTGAGTTGGTAATTGTTGAAGCCAGGTGATGGGTATATGGGTATTGGTCAAATTTTTCTCTTCGGTTTATGACATACAAAGAATTTCTCACACACACACACCAAAACAGTTTAAAAAGAAGAAAAGAATAGGATACCAGTTTTCACCCACCAGGTCAACAAACATTTTCCAATCCGATAATTCTAAGTGTTAGTAAGAACATGAAAAAGTGGGAAATCTCACACACTAATGGTGGGAACATACACTGACACAACCAATTTGGAAGAAAATTTGGCATTTTCTACCGAAATTGAAGATGTGTATTTACTACCCAGCTGTTCCCCATCTAGGCTAAGTCCTAGAAAATCTTGCTCATGGAAACACGCACAAAAATGTTCATAAACTCATTGTTTTTACTAGCAACAAATGGCAAACAACCAAATGTCTGTTTGTAAAGGAATGTGTGACTAAATCGTGGTATGTTTACATAATAGAACCATAGTGAAGTTCCTGGTGTTCGTTACATGCATCCACATGGATAAATCTTAACATGGTTAAAAAAAAAAAAAAGAATTTGTAGAATACGAACATTATAATACCACTAGATACAGTACAAAACCATGTAAAAGTAAATATGTTCTCAGGGATGTATACGTGAAAAGCTAACAATGATGAATTCAAAATTCAGAAGGGTGATTGCTTCTGATGGGAAAAGGGAGGAGAATGTAATTAAAGGCACAAAGGGAGTACCATAGGGATTGTAAGGTTGGGCTTCTTAAGCTGAGTGGAATATACAGGAATGTACATTATATTCTTGAGTCTTTTTGTATGTAATAAAATAATGCATAATGAAAATAGAAAATGTTTTCACAATATATACAAATGTCAAATCATGTTTTATACCTGAAACTAATGTTAATATATTAATTATATCTCACATATATATACGTATATATATGTGTGTGTACATACATATATGAATTTTTCCAGTAAAAGGAGGGGACGTGGTAGGGAGAAGTGAGAGAAGTGGCACAAAAGTACACATCAGGGGATGTATTCGAAATTCATTTCGGTTCAACAACAGACTTATTGAGAACAGGTGAATGAAACCTTGTCCTACAAGGCCCACAGTCATCTGCCAGAAGAAGACAGCTCATCTCTCTCAGTGCAGATGTTAAGAAGCTTGTAAAAGCTTGGCTTCTAGTCAGACCTTTGATGAGGCCCCCATGAGTCAGAGCATCGGTGGGTGGGCTTCTGACCCAGGTGCAGGGTCTGAGCTTCTCCTTGCCTCCACCCCTGCTGCTCCCTGCCACCTCCTGTCTATTCAGAATGGTTTCTAGATGTGTCTTAATGACACGTGCAATAAAAATTCAGGACAGCGCTGAATGCATCTTTCGTGTAGATTTCTGAAGTGAACAACGTCCCTGGGAAAGAGAAGGGCAGTAGTGTGAGTGTGAAGGATCGGTACCTGTTGCTTTCTCCTGATGCCAGGCAACTGGGGACACCATCCCCTCTGAAGCATGCGGTGTAGGCTTCTAGCCCATGAATCAGGTTAGTGACCTTTCCAGGGGAAGATGTAGGCATGTGCCGGGGCTTCATGTGTCCAGTTGGGCCGGAGGCAAAACACTGGTGATCATCGTGGTATCAGCACCTCCCACCACCTACAATTTCTGGCTTCCCCATGGCCTTCCTGGGGAGTCCCCAGTTTCCTCATGCCTTCCTCAGGGGGAGTCCCCAGCTTCCCCATGGCCTTCGTGGGGGAGTCCCCGGTAATGGGTGCCTGATGGGCAATCTGAGCCCAGGATCACATACAAAGTGCCACAGACTGGTGCCTTACACCTCGTCACAGCTGCCGGAATCCAAGACCCTGTGAGACCCTGGGCTCTCTAACTCGATTTCCGGCTTTGCTCCAACTTTCTGGGTCCCGTGGTGATAGAAGTGTCAGCTGATGGTCTGCAGATCTGAAAGAGACCAAACAGAATGGCAGGGCTTGTCACCCTTCCCAGACCCCAGCATCTGTTTCCCGCAGTGGGTCCTGCCACTTCTACCTTTTATCTATTTCACTTTCCAAACCCACCGTAATAGCAAGTCCCCACCCCCAGATACACAATTCTTTCCTATTATTTTGTACCACTGGCCCTCCTGGCATTTTTCTGGGTCTGGGGGAACATCTCCAACGTGACTTCAGAGAGAGAAACCATTAATACCTACTACTATTAATACCTATAATGATAATGGCTATTTTCTGAAGACTTGACAGGTGCTAGGCCCTGCCCGTTATGAGTACTTTACATGCGCCAGGCCATAGTCTGAACACTTGTTTAGTGTATATACTCCTTTAGGTATATACCGTCCTCACTTTACCAGTGGGGAAACCCAAGTACGGAGGACTTGGAATAACTTCCAGCCTTTTCCAGAGCCTGCATCTTGAGCTACTGGGCTACAGTGACTGTCCCCTAAAAGCCGAAGTCGATCAGATGCTGTGGCCGAAGCCACCTTCCCATTCTCCCTTACCCCTAATAGCTTACAACGCATGACAGCTTCCTTGACTTGGCGAAAGCCACCGTCGGGGCCCCGGCCGTCCACGAAGTACATGAACCGGAGCTCAGCGGGGTAGGCGGCTCTGGCGAGGCCTGACATCAGGGGGATGGTGCGGCCCTCCGCCCCGGGAGCCTCACTCAGGGCCTGCAGCATCTGGTACTTGCACCACGGGTCCTGCAGGAAGCCTGGGGTGATGAGCAGCACGCGGCAGTGACTGTTGCTCAGTGCCTGGCACAGCTCGGACACGATGGCGCCGCCTGGGGTTGCATCCCGCAGCTGCAGGAAGCAGCGCAGGCTGGCGGTGCTGCCTTCCAGGTAGGAGACCAGCTCCTGGGCGGCTGCCAGGTCCTCCTCGCTGTGGCACACACAGACATCGTAGTCCTTGCTCCAGCGGCCGCTGCTGCTGGCGACCACGTGTGTTGGAGACGAGGTTGAGCTGAGGCCCAGGCGTGGGGGGTGGTCCTGGGAGCTCGGCTGTGAGACGTCACTGGAGGGGCCGTCTGAGGATTCCAGTATCTTCTTGGGCTTCTTCGACAGGGCCTGCCTGAACCAGTCTGTGGGGAGAGAAACACCACTCAGGCTTGGTATTCTCACCAGGCTGCCCTGGACAGAGCCCAGCCCGGCGCCCTGCTCTGGCCACCATGCCACATTGCCCTCAGAGACCTACTGCTCTATTTCGTACATCCTGCAGGACTGGCTTTAAGGTCCCATTATCTTCAAACGTTTTGGAAGTCACGAAAACTCTGGCTCTTTTATAAGTCATGAGAATGTAATGAACGGCATGCCGACTAGTGAATAATACTGTCTTCCATATTTGAAAGTTGCCAAGAGAGGAAACCTTAAAAGTTCTCATCACAAGAAGAAAAGTTCTGTAATTATCACTGGTAATGGATGTTAACGAGACTTCTGGTGATCGTTTCGCAATATGTACAAATATTGAATCATTATGTTGTATACTTGAAACTAATATAATGTATGTTAATTATACTTCAATAACTAAATTAAAAAAAATCCTTTGTATAACAACAATATGAAAATTAAAAAGGGAAAGGAAATAACTCTGACTGTTTCACCCACCTGATTAGGAAAGATGGCTTTGCCCTATTCCAGGCCCTTCGATTTCTGGTACCCTCCGCTTACGCTACCCAGAACTTCCCGCTAGCGCTGACTAGCCAACCGTCTGCTGCTAGTCTGTAAGTAGAGCTGTGTTAAGCTGGGAAGAATCAATCAGTTCCCAAACCCACTCTCTGCACTGAGGGGAGGTGGATTTAGATTAAGGTGGGCAACCCGTTATGGGAGGGAAGGAGGGGAGGGATTGGCATCTGTCTGGCCCGGAGGAATCCCAGAGTGTTGTTGCTAAGTGGTAAAACAAAAGCATGGGAGAGGATTACTACTCAGAGCTCCTGAAGAGCAGAGGGCTTAGTGATTCACAACCTACACTTCGGAGCCAGGCGTAGATTTGATTGTGGACCTACTGCTTGCTTTCTACATGACCCTACACAAGTCAGTCTCTGTCTCCATTTCCTCACCTGGAAAATGTGTTCATTTTAATTGCTGTTGAAGATTAATGGAGATAATGCCGTGTCTGGGATATTGTAAGTATTCCATAATGATTTCAGCTCAGCTTCTCCAGACTCTTTAAAAAAAATTATTTTTTAATGTTTGTTTATTTTTGAGAGACAGAGCAAGAGCAGGGAAGGGACAGAGAGAGCAGGAGACACAGAATCTGAAGCAAGCTCCAGGCTCTGAGCTGTGGCCCGACGTGGGGCTCAAACTTGCAAACTGCGAGATCATGACCTAAGCCGAAGGGAGACGCTCAACCGACTGAGCCACCCAGGCGCCCCTCCAGCTTTTCATAGGGACAGAAAGTTTAATGTTCTGGAGATTTGTTTTCTCACTCTGCCTGGCTCCTTCTTCTGATAGGTTCTGAAAGACTTAGATGACAAGAAACATGATGCTAGGTGCTCAGCACAATGGTTTCCAGGCTAGGAAATGAGCCGAGCATGCGTGCAAAAGCTGTGAGCCCATAGGACTGAATGTTCTATGATGCGTGCCTCTCTCCTCACTCACCACAAAGCTTCTGGGCTCTGAGGTCAAGGCAGGAGGCCTCTATCTTCAGCCTCCCTAGCATTTCCTGCTGCATTTGGCCCAGGCAGCCTTCCACCTCGCTAACACTCATAGCTGTGAACAAGAACACAATTAGGAGTCTATTTCCACTCACCAGCCATCTTGCCCAGAGGCTTCCTGGACCGGGAGCGAGGAGCTGAGGAGGTTGATGATGCCATAGTGTTGGGCTCAAAACTAACCCCATGAGACCAGGCATTGGTAAAGTGGGAGAAGGGAGGGGACTCAGTCTTGATCTTATGGAACAGCCATCCTATAAGAGACAGAGAGAGAGGATCACAAAAACTGGTCTTACCTTACTCCTAGTCCCAGCGTGTGGGCTCTAGATGTTCTCTCCTAATGCCCGACAGAGGCTCAATCTCTCTAGACCTCATCCCTATCCCTTATCCACCACTGTGACTGGAGCTGGCTTCCAAAAAAATCCCAGATCTGTGTGATGTGGTGAGACTTACAGAGTAAGGAGTTCAGCATGACCAGTTGAGGGACTGTCCTGTGCTGCCTCTGGCCAGGAGCACCCTGGGGATGTGGGAAAGGGTGGCTGGCACGAAGCCGCCATGGTAAGGACTTCCTGTGTTGGAAGAGCGGGGAAAGATGGCATGGGAGGAGGAGGACCCTGGGCTCATAGGAACACATAACTCTCAGGTCATCCTAAATACCCCAGAAATCAACCTGAAGACTGGCAGAGCAAACTCCACAACTAAAGGGGGAGAAAAGGCCACAAGAAGAAGGTAAGAAGCATGGAGATGTGGTTTGGGGTGGGAGGGAAGGGATCCTGGCTGCTGCAGAGGGGAGGGAGCTGCAGTCACGGAGAACCGTGTGAGAGAGAGAGAAGTTCTAGGAGATGAGTGTCAGGAGACAAGTTGAAGGTTTCCCCAAAGCCATTGGCTACTGAAGCAAGAGGAGCTGAATTTCATGAGATTTTGCAACCAGCAGGGCTTAAAGGCTGGAGTTGTAAAGGTTGGAGGGCTTGGCTGGGATAGAGCCGGAGGGCGCTGCCCTGCTCCCAGTGGGCAAGTAAGCAGGAGAGCAATAGGGAAAAGTGATCTGAAGAGGGCCTGGGGCACACAAGAGAGATCATTGCTCTTCTCCTGAGAGGCAGTTCACAGAGAACTTTCCTGGAACAAAGGAGCCGGCCAGCACCATTTCCCTCCTCCTCTCCCCTCCCCCTTACCTCAGCGTAAACAGGGAACCACTGGGGGAGGCAGCTCAGAGGGACACTGGCTGCCTAACCTGCTTATGCCTAGCCCCGCTCTCCTGCTCCTCCCTTGCTGTCTGGTGGGACTGCCCCACTCCAGCAAGCATGACTCAGTCCCAGCACAGGGGGCAGAGGGCCCCTGTCCCAGAAGACCAACACAAACCCTTGCCCACACCACATCTCCTGACCAGAGAGTTCTGCCTGGCTTCGGCTCTATTAGAAGTAGCATCAGGTCTCATTTAACAAGCAGACCTAGTTAAAACTTACCAAGCTCAGATCAGGACCAAACACTGCCCACTGCAGGCAAGGAGAGCTTCTGCAGACAACTGGCCTGAAGGACACAGCAGCCAAAACACAGCAGCAGAGTGCATGCAGCACGCACCAGAGACCCTCCCTGAAGCCCCAGGCCCTGGGCACTCCATGACCTCTTCTACACAAGGCCATTGCTTTCAGGAGCAGCAGACATAACCTGCTCTTCTAACACAGAGAAGAAGGCAGAGACTTAGACAAAATGTGAAAATGGAGGAATTTATCCCCAATGAAAGAACAAAATAAGGCCAGAGCCAGAAATCTAAGAAAAACAGGTATAAGTAACCTGTTTAATGGGGAATTTAAAGTAATGCTCATAAGAGTGCTTGGTAGACTTGAGGAGAAAATGGAAAACTTCAAGGAGACCCTTACCACAGAGAGAAGAGAGTTAAAAAAGAATCAGATATTTTAAAAAGCGCAATAAATGAGATTGAAAACACGCTTGATGCAATGAACGGCAGAATGGAAGAAGCAAAAGAACAAACTAGTGACCTAGAAGATAAAGTAGTAGAAAGTAATCAGCTGAACACAAGAGAGAAAAGGATTATGCAAAACAAGAACAGACTTAGGGATCTCAGTGACTTCATCAAACATAATAACATTCATATAATAGGGATCCCAGAGGGAGAAGAGAGAGAAAAGGAAGCAGAAAATATATTTGAAGAAATAGTAGCTGAAAACTTCCCTCATCTGGAGCAGGAAACAGATATCCATATCCAGGAGGCAGAGAAAATCCCCAACAAAATCCCCAACAAAATCAACCAAGGCATGTTGTAATTAAACTGGCAAAATATAGCAATAAGGAAAAAATCTTAAAAGCAGCAAGACAAAAGAAGATGGTTACTTATAAGGGAAAACCCATAAGGCTAGCAGCAGATTTTTCAGCACAAACTCTGCAAGCCAGAAGGTATGATATATTCAAAGAGCTGAGTGGGAAAAATCTGCAGCCAAGAATACTCTATCCAGCAAGGCTAACATTCAAAATAGAAGGAGAAGTAAGTTTTACAAACAAGAACTTCCTGTGCCAGTGCTGAAATGGGAGAAGGACAGGTGCTATTTGGACAAGTAATTATGCATCCAGGTAGGCAGATGCTGAAGAGCAGAGAAAGAGCACATGCAAGAAACCTTGGGAGATTTTTCCGCCAGTCTGCCTTCCCTTGAATGACTCCCTCCTTCCACCTATCCATCCAAACACCCATGCCTCCCTCTCTCCCCCCTGCTTCCTCCCTTCCTTCCCCACTCCCTGAGCTAGTGTCGCATAGTGGTGAAGTCTACAGACTCTGCAGGTAGAGTGCCTGGATGCTTACCTCTTATTAACCGTGGCCTTTGGCAAGCTACTTAATCTTGCTAAGCTTCGGCTTCTCCATCTGTGAAATGAAAATAAAACTAGAACTGCTCAGCTTTATTGTGAAGACCACATGAGACAATTTTTGTAAAGTGCTAATGGTTCATGGCATAGAATGTTCAGAAAATAGTGTGGGTTAGCATGTATTTAAAACAATCCAGATATTGGAGGGATACATGATGTTCACAGTTTAGAAGACTTAGTAATGTAATCAATTTTCCCCAAACTAATCTTAAGATCAGTGTTATCCAAATTCTGGAATTTGCAGCAGGGAGTGGGGGAGGGGGGTGTGGGATTGTCAGTCTGCTTCTAAATTTAAAGGGATATGCAAAGGATTTATAACCTCTTCAATGTTTCCTGGGATTGTCAAAAAAGCAGAGGCTTGCTTTCTCACTCCAACCTATCTGCAGAGGTCAAAACAGACTCCTGGGAAATCAAAGAGAACTTGTCCTATGAAACACAAAGTAGAAGATAAGTTTCCCAATTGAACGGATGTTATTCAATATTGAGGATGATGCTCTGTTCCTTGCTAAATGCTGAACACCTTTATGCCAAGCCAGTGACTATCAGACAAGATACTAATGATTCATGAAACTGTATCAAAGTTCAAAAAAGAGAGGGAGAACTTAAACGCCTGCGGCAAGAGGGGCAGAAAGAAGAAGTGGAATGGGCACAGGAACCAGAGACATACCGAAAGAGAAGAGCAGTTGGCTGCTAAGCTAGCCAAGGGGACACAAAAAAGGTGAAGTCTGGCATGTATATGTGGTTCTTTTGCTACCTCATATTCTTCGGATTTCAGAGAGCCTCAGTGGTGCACTGAGGTTAAGGCAGTGCCTGATGGCCACTGATTTTGAAGTCCTTTTCCAGGTCTGGGGTTGCTGTCCCGCAACATCTTCATTTCAACCAATCCAGAGGTCCTTTCTCTCCCGCAGTAGTAGACAAAATGTCTCTGGGCTTTTATATCATTTCAACAGTTTGTCAATTTTGTTTTAATTTTAAAATTCATTATGTGGCCTCGATAGACTTGTAAACTAGAGAACCATTTGATATTTTTAGTGATAGCTTAAAGGTTAGAAATTAACATAATGCTTTAATCTTAACACATGTAGATTTAAAAGTTTCAGTTTCTCATGTTATGACATGACTTGGCCATACATGCTGATTTTTGGTAATTGCCTTTTTTTCATTGCTTGGTTAAGAAATCCAATTGCCCAACCGCATATGCCACTGTAAGTGGGTTGGCACAAGCCCTTTGACTAATGTTATGGACAAGTTTAAACACAGGAAATAACAGCATCTTTGACACAGGATAATTCAGCAAGATGGCAGACAAGTTCCCTTAACCCTATACACTGTCTACTTCCTGGAATCTAACTCCCCACTACACCTTTCTTGTTACCTTTCAGTTCTTGTGCAGCTGAAGTGGTGAGGCTATCACACTTAAATATGCTTTAATCTTTACAAGATTTAGTACTAGTAATATATATTGAGATAGAGGAGACATCGTCGTCAAACAGATGAGCAGATAACGAACCCAAATCTCCAAAAGGAGGGTCTAATCACTAGCTCTGTCTATTTAGGGACTGGTTGTATTGTCTTACATGTAGTCACTTTCCCTTGTGCTTTTTACAAAATTCACAAAAGGATAGACACCTAAGTACCTACCTTGTAGATAATTACAAAGTCTTGATAAAAAAAATTAGTGAAAACTTCTTTTAAAAAAGCAACGGTATTATATCTTTAGTGGTTTTTATTTTTATTTTTTTAAGTATATTTATTTATTTTGAGAGAGCATATGAGCAAGGGGGAAGCAGAGAGAGAGGGAGGGAGGGAGAGAGGGAATCCCGAGCAGGCTCCACGCTGGCCACGCAGAGCCTGATGCAGGGCCTGAACTCAACAAACCATGAGCTCATGACGGGAGCTGAGGTCAAGAGTTGGATGCTTAACCGACCGAGCCACCCAGCCCCCCTTCCCTTTAGTGTTTCTTAGAATCCTTTTGCAACGTTATATGTAGAATGTGTTATGTGAGGAAAAATATGAAGTTTCACTGTACAAAATACAAAGTGTATTAAGTATTATCCAATACCCTATTGGGTCTCCAATATCTATTGGTATAGGGAATGTACTGAAACATAGGAAGACATATGATTACAATATGTATCTTACATTTCTGTTAGGCTGGACTCACTTTCTATGGTGGACAGGATAATGGTCCCCGAAAGATGTCCACATCCGAGTCCTTAGAACCAGGGAATATGCTACCTTACATGGCAAAAATAGATTTTGCAGATTAGATTAAGGATCTTGAGGGGTGCCTGGGTGGCTCAGTTGGTTATGCATCTGACTCTTGATTTTAGCTCAAGTCATGATCTCCGTTGGTGAGATCAGAGCCCTGCATTGGGCTCTGTGCTAATGGTGCAGAGCCTACTTGGGATTCTCTCTCTCTGCCCCTCCCTTGCTTGCTCCCTCTCTCGCTCTCTCTTTCTCTCTCTCTCTCTCCCCCTCTCTCTCTCCCCCCTCTCTCTTTCAAAATAAATAAATAAACATTAAAAAAAAAAAAAGGATCTTGAGATGTGAAGAGTATCCTGGATGACCCTAGAGGGGAAGGCTGAATGTTATCACAAGGGTCCTTATAAGAGGAAGGCAGGAGTGGGGGGAGGGTTAGAGGAGAAGTGACAATAGAAGCAGAGGTCTGTGTGACATGGGGCCATGGGCGGAGAATGCAGGCAGCCTTTAGAAGTGGAAAAGGCAAGCACATGGATTTTTCTCTAGAGCCTCCAGAAGAACATAGCCCTGCCGATCCATTTTAGACTTCTGATTGCCGCCACTGTAAGCTAATAAATGTATGTTGTATTAAGCCACTAAGTTTTTGGTGATTTGTTACAGAGCAGTCGGAAACTACTGCACTATCCTTGATTGTATGTCAGGCCGTGAATGGAGCAAGCGTCGAATCTTAAGACTGGTCTGTTTAAAGGTTTAAATTGTTTGAGTTCTTCACTTCTTTGATGAATAAATTATCATCACATTTCACTTGATTTGGACTTTAAATAAAGAATATCGGTTTCAAAGGCTAAGTTTGCTTCTCAAACATTTGCTAAAACACTTGTCGGGCAGGATTTGTTAGGACTTAAAGGACACTGTCACTTAAAAGTGCTCAGTGTAACGGGGCACCTGGGTGGCTCAGTCGGTTGAGCAACCAACTCTTGATTTCGCCTCAGGTCATGATCCCACTTAAACACACACACACACACACACACACACACATGTATGTGTGTCGAGCCCCATGTCAAGCCCCACATCGAGCCCACATCAGTCTCTGCACTAAGCGTGGAGCCTGCTTAAGATTCTGTCCCTCTCTTCCTTCCCTGCTTGCACTCTCTCTAAAAAGAAACAAAAACAACAATAAAGTGCTCAACTAAATTGTTAATAGCTTGATAGACACAATATTGTGTTTCTCTGATTTATAGAGCAGTTTCTATCTGATTTATAGAGCAGTTACTTTATATATGATGTGTACTGTCTGTATATGCATTTATAAGTATATATACACACTACGTATATTTACCATATAAGATGTGTACATGTGAGGTGCCTGGCTGGCTCAGTCGGTAGAGCGTACAGCTCTTAATCTTGGGGTCATGAGTTCGAGCCCCACATTGGGTGTAGAGATTACTTTAAAAAAGATATTTAAAAATATGTACACGTGAATGTAGCATGTATATGAATATTGTGTCATACTTACGTATGTGCATACGTGTGCGTGTTTAATCGTAACTTAGCAGACTAGAGAGAGACTCCCATTCTGACTTTGAAGAATTTACCAGAAAATTGCAGGCAGCCTCTAGAAGCTGAGTGATCTCTACAATTAACCTCTAGAAGAGAAGTGATCTCCAGGTGACAGCCAGCAAGAAAACCTTAGACCCGCAGTCTTAGAACCGCAAGGAGATGAATTCTGCCAACAAAGAACAACCTGAGGGAGCTTGGTAGTGGATCTTTCCCCATTTGAATCCCCAGTGGCACTGTGGCCCCAGCTAAAACCTGGAGGTAAGCCAGGTGAGACCCCAGCAGAAGAATCAGCCAAGCCTTGCCTGGGCCCTTGACCCACAGAAACTACCAGGTAATAAATAAGTGTTGGTTTAAAATGCTGAACTTGTAATAATTTGTTACCCAGCCCAGAAAACAAATACAATGATGGTTTAAAATGCCAGTTCCTGTGCCCCACCCCAAATCTACTGAATTAGATCTCTGGGTGTAAAACTTGGGAAACTGATTTTTAAACAGTAACTTCGGAAGACTTGAAAAATGCCAAAAAAGTACATATATGCGCACGTGTGTGTGCATTTAAAAGCACCTGTTTTTAAAAATTTAATTACAAGTCAAAAGTATTCTAACTGGTTATTCAAATCTAAAACTTTAGCTGAAGTTCAGCCACGTGGGAACATATCTTACTGATCAAACATGAGTGGGAAACATAATAATGTCTTTTGCAAAAAGTAGCAACTCGCTCTTGGGAAAACACCAGTTTCTTAGTTTTAAAAAATTCTCTTTGTTTTGAAACTATATCATATAGGTACTAAAGCCCATTTTAACTAAAATAAGGTGAATTTATTTTGTATTTACTTTGCTGTAGATCTGATGTAAATATGCAGGCATTGAATGTAACATAGATTGTGTCAGCAGTAAATCGGTGGATGGATACAGTTTACAAATTATGCCAATTACATACCCTTTTACATTAGTACTCTATTGAGCTTACAAAATGACTGCTTTTTATATATTTCTTAAAAAGGCTTTGGGAGGAGTAGTTAAATAAAAAATACCTAAGATCTTAAAGAAGAGCAATGCTGAGAGCTTCCACCACCAGAATAATAGAGATTATAAAGCAACCATTAAGGCAGCGTGCTAATGTGCACAAGGACAGACAGATGATGGAAGAACAGGGTGTCCAGAAACAGACCCACATCTCTACCGTCTCCTGATTTATGACAAGGCTGACACCGCCATGCAGTGGGGAAAATTGTCTTTTTAACAGATGGTGCTGCATCAATTTTGATAGCCTTGTAGAAAAAAATAAATTTGACCCTATTTCACACCACACAAAAAACTTAATTTCAAGTAGATAGAAGTGAGAATAACCATAAAACTTTCAGAGGAGAATATAGGAAATTATCTTCCTGACTTTATCTTCTGATTTATTTAAAATTGTCATGGGGGCAGCTGGGTGGCTCAGTCAGTTGAGCGTCTGACTTTGGCTCAAGTCATGATCTCACGGTTTGTGAGTTCGAGCCCTGCATCGGGCTCTCTGCTGGCATGAAGAGCTCGCTTTGGATCCTCTGTCTCTCCCGCTCTCTGCCCCTCCTCCACAAGCTCTCTCTGTCTCTCTCTCAAAAATAAATTAAAAAAAAATTTGAGATATAATTGACATATAACATAATAGTTTCAGATGCACAACATGATGATCCAACGTATGTGTATATTATGAAATGGTCACCGCAATAAATCTAGCTAACATCCATCACTACATAATTACACATTTTTTTCTTGTAACGAGAATAAATCCACTCTCTTAGCAACCTTCAAATATGCAATAGTTTTTATGACTCTAGTAACTATGGTGTAAATTTACATCCCCAGGATTTATTTATTTTATAACTGAGTTTGTACCTTCTGACTACCTTCACTCATTCTTCCCACCCACCACCCCTTGGGTAAGTAAAGAGTTTTTCAACTGGCCATAAATAATACAACCATCCAGAAAAAAAAAAAAAAAAGATACACTGGGCAACATTAAACTGAACTTCTGTTCATCAAAAGATATCATTAAGAGAGTGAAAAGGCAACCTCCTGAGAGAGAGAGAAGATATTTTAAAAATACATATGCCATAGGGGCGCCTGAGTGGCTCAGTCGGTTAAGCATCCGACTTCAGCTCAGGTCATGATCTCACAGTTCGTGAGTTCGAGCCCCGTGTCGGGCTGTGGGCTGACAGCTCAGAGCCTGGAGCCCGCTTCAGATTCTGTGTCTCCCTCTGTCTGCCCCTCCGCTGACGGCACTCTGTCTCTCGCATTGTCTCAAAAATAAATAAACATTAAAAAAATACATATGCCATAATATCCAGAATATTTAAGAAGTCTTACAAACTAGGAAGAAACAGAGACAATCTACTGACAAAATGGGTAGAAGAACTGAACACTTTGCAAAAAGGCTATCCAAATGCCCAGCAGACACATGAAAAGATGCAGATTCATTAGTCATAAGAGGAATGCAAATTAACACCTCAGTGCAACACCACGGCCCATGCACTGAGCAGAGTGGCTACAATGAAAAAGAGGGACCATATCGCGTATTGGTGAAGGTGTGGAGGAATAGGAACTCACACTGCAGATGGGAGTGTAAATTCATACAACCGCTTTGGAAAACCATTTGGCACGAAACTATGCTAAAGCTGAACACACCCAGCAATTCCACACTTAGGAACATTCCTATCAGAACTGCTGATGTTCACCTGAAGACAAGTACGAGAATGCCTCGTGGCACTATTTCAAAAAATAAAAAAAACAACCCGAACGGGAAACAACCCATGTCCGTCCATCCAAGTGTCCAGCAGAAAGTAGAAATAAATTGTGCTCTCTCTGTACAGTGCAAAATTATGCATCAGTTGAGAGTAAATGAATTACTGCTAAATGCAACACGGCTGCATCTCACATACTGTCCACGTGTCAAAAGTTCAAAACCAAGTAAAACGATTTTATGATGTGAGAAGCCAGGATAATAGTTGCCCTTAGATGAAAGTAGCCGTGGGAAGTGGACATTGAGGGCTTCTGGAATGCTAGTGGTATTTTATTTATTCTGGATGCAGGTTGCACAGGAAATCCACTGTGTGAAAACTGGGTAAGCTGTAAGGTCGCACTGCAATATATATATTTTTTAAGTTAAAAAACAAACAAACAAACAAACAAACCAACAACAAACCGGGCACCTGGTGGCTCAGTCGGTTAAGCCGTTAAGTGTCTGACTTCTGCTGTCAGCACAGAGCCCGCTTCTGATCCCCTGTCCCTCTCTCAGTCTCTGCCCCTCCCCCTCTCAGAAATAAACAAACATTAAAAAATAATAATGTTTAAAACACAAGCAACCAAACTAGATGCGACTCTCTCGGACAGCCAGTGAATCCTGACCCTAGGTGCCCCCCAGCTTAGGTGTCCTAGCTACCAGAGTACTCCGGGCTGCCCCTCTCTCTCGGTGGCACTTAGCAGGGGGAGTTGTAATTTCTAATTTACCCGTCTCCAGGGAGACGACAGGGCTGAACCTTTCCTGTCCAATGCTGTCACTCCAGCACTGCACAGGTATCCCAGTCCTTGACAGATGTTCATGAAAGGCCTCCGTAGGTCATGAACCCTAACTAAAGCCATCTCCTCGCTGGAACACCCACACACAGACCCATCAGAAGAGCAAAGAAGGATGCGAGGAGACAGTGGTAGAGACCCTCTCTCTACAGTTAAAGATGGAAACAACCTGACCGAGCCGGGCTGTTCAACACAAACTAAAGGGCGCGGGGGTGGGGGTGGGGGTGGGGGGAGGTTCCCTGCACGAGCTCCTTTGCGACGGAGAAGGTGACAACTTTCTCGGAGAGCCTGATCACCCAGTTTCCGTATTCGGGGTGCTGGAAGCAGCCAGGAAAAGGGGGCAGGGGAGAGGAAAGCGGCGTCCCGGCCAAGGGACAGGGACAGGGCCGGTCCCGGCGCAGGGGCCCCCGCAGTCCCCGGGGACCCTCCTCCGCCCCGCCCACCACCCGCAGTGACCCCCACCCGGCGCCGCCCCCGTCCCCGCGTCCCCGCGAGCGCTCACCAGCGCGTGGGTGGCGGCGACCCCGCCGCGGTGCTGGCGGAGAGGCTGGCTCCGGCTCCCGCGCGGTGCCGGCCGCCCCCGGCGAGGGGAAGTGCGGCGCGCAGGCCCCTGGCCGCCGGCCGTCCGCCCGGTTCCCCCGGCTCCGCCGGAAGCGGCGAGGCGGCCCGGCCCGCGGCCCCTCCTCCTCCCCGTCCCGCGCCCTGACTCTGCGAGGAGCTCCCGCCGCCGCGTCACCCGGCCCGGGAGCCGCGTCTCCCTGCTGCCCGCCAGCGGGGCCCTGGGAGCTCCGGAGCCCGCAACCGGGCGGAAACCCGGAGAAGAGGCTGTCCTCCCGCGTCCCCCGGAAACCCGCCGCGACACTGTCCCGCGTCGGGGAGAAGGAAAAGAAACCCGTGTTCCACGCATTTCGTCCTCTTGACACCCTGCAAGGCAAGGCCCCATACCTTTTTTTTCCTTTTCTACAGTTAAGAAAAGCGGAGCTTGAACTTGTCCAGAGGCCGCACGGTAGGTAGGGAACGTGGCTCTCGGATGCCGAAGGGGGCCGCCCGGGACACCGAAGCCGGGGCGGGAAGCCGATGCCGGCCCCTGCGCTGCGCCCCACTGCGATTCCCGAAAGGGCGCGAGGAGCGCTGCTCTGCAGGGTGACAGAGCTGCCGCACAAGTGTGGTGAGCAAGACGTTGGCCGAGTCCGGGGTTAAACAGGGTGCAGGATTTCTTTACCTGCCCATTTGCACCGTGATGAACCCGGTTTGGGTGGGGGAGGGAACACAACATGTAGCATTTCCCAAACTTGTTTCACCGTAGGAGAAATATCGGGGTCTTCCTGAGCAGGGGTCCATGGCACGCCAGTTTGGGAAACACTCCGACAACCGTGCGCACGAAATGCTTGGAGGATGCCGGTAGTTTAACAGGGCCAGTGGAAGATTCACCATCTCCCTTTCAGTCTGATTTCCTCCTTTTCTCACCAGCCAGCAGAGAGAATTAGTGGCTAATCCCGGCAGGCAGTGTAGTATTAAGCTGGGCAGGAGGGCTCTGGAGTAAGATTGCTGGAGTTCGCATCCAGAGCTCATCACTTACTAGCCCTCCGACCTTGGAAGTGTGCAGCCTGCGGAGGCTCACTTTACTCATCATCGAATTTTAGGATCTGGTTCCTGGTGCTGTGGGGAGGAGTCCATGAGATAAAGTAGGTAGGAGGTACAGGAAGGGCTTCCGGGTTTCTTTTACTCTTTATGAAACTCACCTCAGCTTTCCTTGCTGGGTGCTTGATTTCTGCTGTTCCCTCCACCCGCGGGGTCCCCCCTTTCGGTGCTGCGATCCTCAAACGCCCCTCTTGTGGCAAGCCTCAATTCTGCAACTTACAAAGGAAATCCTTTCTTAACCCTGCCCCTCTGGCCTCTTTCCCTACAATCCCTGTGTTGTTCCCTACAAACCTCGTGTTGTCTGGAGTTGGGCTGATGAGGGTTAGCCCTCCCATTTGACTGAAAAGTCTCGGAGGCCCGGGATCCCCTTCGGGCTCGGGTGCAGAGCAGAGTTACTCCAGGAGACACGGACAGCTCGGTGTTGGGACACAGGTGAAGAAGGCTTGGGCCCCAACTCTCGTACAGTTTGATAGATGGAATGAATGCTCTCCTACAAGCTTGAATAAAGCCCTGTGGATCTCTCTCCCTCTCTCTCTGCCCCTCCCCTGCTCACACTCTCTCCCTCCCTCTCAAAATAAACTTTAAAAGGACCTGTGGGGGCGCCTGGGTGGCTCAGGTGGCTAAGCCTCCGACTTCGACTCAGGTCATGATCTCGCAGTTTGTGAGTTCAAGCCCCACGTCGGGCTCTGTGCTGACAGCTCAGAGCCCGGAGCCTGCTTCGGATTCCGTGTCTCCCTCTCTCTCTGCCCCTCCCCTGCTCATGCTCTGTCTCTCTGTGTCTCTCAATAATAAATAAACGTTTAAAAAAATTAAAAAAAAAAACGACCTGTGGAAGTATGGAGGATTCATCAATGTGTTCTTAATAAAGAAGTACAGTATTTGTCATCTTGATGTCGCTTCGGGGTGAGGAGTCAGATGAAGCCCATTTTCCTTCTGACCCATAGATGGGGGTATTTGTACCGAAGGAAGGGGGAGTGAATATCAGGCACCTGACAAGGCCTGCTTACAGGTTAACACAGATGTTGGGTTTGGCCTGAGTTGTCACTGCCTTGTGCCCCTGGCCAAGTTCCTTCCTGTCTTTCAGCACTGGTGGCTCTTCCTCTTTTGCTCACCTGATCAGTCCTGGCTGTCCCCCACCCCCACCCCCACAGGGGCTCCTCCTGTTACCTCACTGGCATCTCCCCTGGCCTCCCTCCCTTACACAACCGATAATCAGTCACGTCCATCTCTTGTGTTCCTTCTTCTCCCCAAAGGCCGCTTTTCAGGGGGAATGAACACTTTCCTAGATATTTCTGCTCCCACCCGCTTCTCCCTTCTGGACAGCTGTCACCTCAAACCCCACCTTCTTCCCAGAACTGCTCTCCCTCAGGTCCCCACTGACCTACTTGGTACCGATCCAGCCAGTGCACGTGCATGGGTATCATCGCCCATTCCTTCTAGGTTCCCAGGATACCTCATGCTCCTGGCTTTTTTCCTGCCTCTCTGGCCACCTCTTCAGCTTCCTCTCCTTTGGTTCATCCCTTAAACGTCAGTGTCCAGTGTCCCCCTTGGTTCCCTACTCTTCTCCCCTCGTGGGGGTGATGCCCTTCTCTTCCATGGTATCCACAGCCTGGATCGTCCTGAGTGCCATGACAATAAACTCAACTCCTCATTAGACGTCTCCACCAGGCACCTTTGACTCGACAGGTCTCAAACTGCTTCATTTTGTCCCCCACACGGCTCCTCCCTGGCGTCCCTCACCTCTACGAAAGCAAGATATACATCTAGTTGTCCAAGCCAGATGCCTGAGTGTCATGCTTGACCCCGTTTCTTGTTACTACCGTCACCTCTTTGGATACACAAGCTTCTTGCCGTGACAGCGTGGGCACTATTGTTTCTGCCACATGGACTGCAGCGAAGCCTCCCATCTGGCCTCCTGCTTTGACACCACAATCTGTTCTCCACAAGGCAGTCAGAGTGATTTTTCTGAAAGGAAAATCTGTGGCGCCCGAGTGGCTCAGTTGGTGAAACTGCTGACTCACGATTTCAGCTCTGGACATGATCTCACGGTTCCTGAGCTGTCAGTGCAGAGCCTGCTTGGGATTCTCTCTCTCTGTCTCTCCCTCTCCGCCCCTCTGCCCCTTCCCTACTCATGTGCATACTTTCTCCCTCTCTCTCAAAGTAAAAAATAAACTCAAAAAAAAAAAAAAAAAAAAAAAAGGAAAATCTGAGCATGTCACTTCCCTACGGAAAGCCCACGGAATACAGCCTGAGCTCCACACCTGGCTCTTCAGCCCCTGGCCCTGCCCTACTCCTTACTACCCCTCTTCACTCCATGATCTAGCCAGGACATCACTTATCCTCCCTCAAATCCTGCGAAGTCCTGGTCCTGGGCATTTGTATACAATCTTCCCCACAGCCTGCGGTCCCCACCCCACCCCCGGTCCCTGCTGTGCCTTCACTGTGTTCAACCGCTCATCCTATAGGTTCAGCTCAGAGGTCGGCTTCCCCGGGGGAGCTCTGTGGAGACACAGCTGAGATGAGGTGTCCGTGACCTGCGCTTCTTCCTGGCACTGCAGGGACTGCACTCGGTCTGCTCTGGGCTGCGGGGCGGGCACAGACAAGAACGCTCCAGTGAGGATGCAGAGGATGCCCCGCCCGGTGGTAGATCTCTGATATGTAGCCCTGGGCCTGGCCGAGAGTTGGAACCGAATAAATGCTGAATAAAGGAATGAACCATCCCTTCCCTCTGCAGCAACTCAGGAAGGGAAGGCACTAGTTTGCCAACAAGCTGCCTACACCTAGGACGGGAGAATGCTGCCGGGAGGGGAAGGCCGTGCGGCCTGGGACCAAAGGCTACCGGTGCTTCAGAAGCAACTGCCATGAGGTCAAAGGAGAAGGGGCAGAAGACTGAGTGGAAAGAGTAATAACATTTATTGATTGATGAGTAGGTAAACGGTCACTAAATCTGCACCAGCCGCCCTGGAAGGCTCCCTGCCCAGGCTCCAGGGTAGCCTGCCAAGAGGGGCATAGGTGATCTTGCTGGCTCAGAACCAGGAAGAAGGCAGTCTTGGGCCACGTGCTCAGGTATTCTGTCCGGCTGCACTGCCTTGGCGGGTGGCCTCAGCCCGGGCCGTCAGTCCTGGGGTCTCTCCCTCCAACACTCTCTGTTGGCCTGGGCCTCACAGCCTGTAGTCGGCCTGCCCGCCCAGCCCTGTGGGGACAGGAGAGTGTAGGGAGGCCACGGGGGGCGGACAGGGCGGCGGGGCCCAGCGAAGAGCTTACAGGCTCAGATGATGTTGTGCTCCTGGACCTTCTCTCCCGAGTAAAAGCGGCTGAAGAGGAAGGAGCTCAGGTTGATGGTCTGGAAGTGGCCCTCCAGCACCATCTCCGCCACAGCTCGCCCCACGGCAGGGGCCTGCTGGAGCCCGTGGCCACTGAAGCCCGTGGCAAAATACATGTTGATGACCAGTGGGTGAGGACCCACCACGCCATTCTGGTCAAAGGTGTTGTAGTCGTAATAGCCGGCCCAAGCGCTCCGAACCTGCGGGTGTACAAGACACAGGCGTGCCTGGGAAGGTGCCGACACGTGCCACCCTCACTCCTGCTCTGGGGACAGACGCGGTACCCTCTCCCAGCCCCCGAGGGGTCAGTGGGATGGGTCCCTAGACCAAGAGTCCTTAGCAGTTGTGAGGCAGAGGGCGAGTGGCAGTGGACAAGCTTTCCAAGCCGACCCGGGTGCTCCAGGCTCACGGGTCTCCTGTTACCTTCAGAGTTTCAAAAGCCGGTACCCTCTGGGCCAAAGGGGGCCACACCCTGTCCTGGAAGAAATCATGGTCCACCTCCAGGTTCCCTGGATCCGGTTCCTCCTCCTACAGTGAGAGGTGGGGACATGGCTTATGTTGCCTGGGACACAAGGGCTGACCCAGACCTCACTGAGCCCCTCAGTAGGAGGGGACAGGGAGAAAAGATCCCAGTTCAAACCTAGAGGAGGCTCAACGTCAGTGAGAGCGCTGGGCCATCCAAAGAGCCTGACTCTTCGATGACAGTGGCCTATGTCCCCTACCCAGCACCCCAACCCCGCTTAGCTTACCTCAGTGGGGCTACAGCCACCCAGGTAGTTATGGCCTAATCCTTCTCGGCGGAAATAGGTTCCACTGGGGTCTATAACGAACGGGGTCTCCAGGCCTGGTCCCTGGGGGCAGTGCCACAAGTACACGTACCTGCCACAACCAGCAGGTTAGGAAATCCCCTTCCCAGCACATTTACCAAACTCTTAAATTGCTTCTTTCCCTTTCTCACCGACCTCCTCAGCTGCCCTGAGGGAAGTTACCTTTTTCTCAGCTCCACAGGTAGCTTGGTGCCCTGGAGGGTGCCAGGTGGCCCCTTCCCAATGCCAGCCAGCTCTGCAACCTGGCCAGACCAGGCCCCTGCTGCGTTGATCACTATGGCACATTCCACGGGCTGGTACTCCAGGCTTTGGTCTATCTTCACCTGAAGGCACCAGAAGGGGAGGGGAAGGAGGGCCTGGCCCACATACCGGGCCCTGTGAGAGGTACATTTCTTCCCGAGCCTTAGTTTACTCAGACTGGAAGTGGGTAGAGAAAGACCAAAATGACAGCCGTTACCTTTTCCACCCTTGCACTTTGGTAAGGAAGATGCACAGGCTGGCAACTTACATGAACTTCGTGGATCCTTTTCAAATTCACTTCTTCCCCACTTGCAGTCTTCATGAGGTTAGACGAAGACACGAAACCTGCAGGAAAAAGAAAAGAAGTGCCCGAGGCCTGAAGAAGACGAGACTGGGATTCCGTGGACTTCATTAGGAAAGCAACCTGGAAGACCGGAGCTTTCCCGCAAACAGATATGGGGTAACCAAGATGACCTTGACTGCATGCAAAATGGGAGCAAGCTGAAACCTTCGCGTGCAACACGAGTCCTGAGAAAGCCTACTTAGGAGCTGGAGTCAGGATGCTCAGGACCAGGCCGCAGGGAGAACCCCATTCCCCACCAACCCTTGCTTAGCCCGTGAGTGAAGATAAGACCCCATCTAGGCCTGTGCCCCAGCTGGCAGAGGGAAGGAGCAGTGGGCACGGGGCCTCAGACTCACGTGTCACCTCTCCGCGGCAGAAGAGGACCCCCATGGACTGGACCTTTCGCCGAAGCCCCTGGAGCAGACACCAGGGGTCAAACCAACCTTCGTGTTCCATCCCTGTGATAAGAAAGAGGACTCAGGAGGTGGGATTAGGACCCTCCTCTCCTGTTGGATTTCCTGTGCCCCCAACTCCTCTTTAGGGAAGCCAGGGAAGGTTCAGGTTGACCAAGTGTACCAGAGTGAAATCCTGTGGAAGGACAGAGAGCTAGCAGGGTCCGAGGGAGGCTCTGCTGGCCCGGGGGGAAGCACTGCTTCTAGAGGCGGGTTACAGGATGCTGAGACTTCCAACGTTGAGGTGCCCCTCAACCCCTGATCCCCTCTGCAAGCACGTTTTACCATAAGATGCCAAAGCCACGCCCTCTGTGTTTATCCAGGGAAATTTGTTCCGAAGCTGCTCAGGAGACATCAGGCAAACTTTGGCTCCTTCCTGCCTGAGAGAAATGCGTGACTGTGTGCCTGTGTGTCAGAGGCGAGGACTGTGCAGAGAAGGCGAAGTATGGACCCCGACTCCACAAGTGGGGATTCCGATTCATTCACGTAACTTCTCTGCCCCAAACCCCCAAGTTTTCCTCCCTGTTGAACGTGTAAAGGCCAAGCGTCCTAGTCATGGCTCTTCAGCTGACCCCTCTTTCCTTTCCTACCCCCTGGTATCCCTTTGACCACACTAAACTCCCTCTCATCCCCTAACTATCCTGTATCCTTTCACAACAGGGCAGACCACTGTGTCCCTTCTGCTTGTCTCCTTCCCTTCTGCCTGGAATGACCTTCCTGTCTACCTTCTAGTACAGTCCTGCTCACTAGCACAATTATCTCCTATGGGACACTGTCCTCGAAAGGCAGCAACACAGATCCTAAAACAACACACTCGCAAGCCCGACTGCCTGGTTCAAATCCCAGTGCCACCACTTGCTAGCTACCTCGTGCCTCGGTTTACCCACATGTGAAATGGGGATGTGTTGGTGACTAAATGAAAAAGTACTGCATCTGGGACATTACCCGATGTCCCTAGTGAGACCCGCAAGACTGTTATAGACACATGCTCCTGACCGATCACGAGACTCACTTAGGAGAGGGCTTGCCCCAACCAGCCTGCTGCATTTTTGTACCTGAGTCACACTGATTCATTTCTATTTTTGCCTATATCTTGTCCCTGGCTGCTTCTGTTTCAACTACAAAGCTGAATGATGGCAGCAGAGTCCATATGGCCCCCGAAGCCTAAAATGTGTACTATCTGGCCCTTGCAGGAAAAGTCTGCAGATTCCTGGGCCCTTCCCTAGAGCCTCTGGCTTATTAGGTCTGGGATTTCCCGGGTGGTTTTTGTGATCTGGCCGATTTAGGAACCACCGCAGCAGTGTGTTGTCTGTATCCATGTTCGAGCACTTAGCACAGGGTACTGGAGGTCTGCGTGTGTCTGTGCTTCCTGACAGACTCCTGTCAGAGCTCCTACACAGCGGGGACCTGTCTCATCAACCCCCCTCCCCATCCCCGCCCCACCGGGTTTCTCAGTTCCTAACTTGGTGTCGGAGCTTGCTACGTGCACACAGCTGAGCAGCAGCTGGGTGGTCGTGCCAGGCACCCCACCCACCTCTGCACCTTCACGTTGTTCTCCATGATGGCAGCACCCTTTTCTGAAGCCAGCAAGAGATAACCTGATGGGTTGAACTGGATGTCCAGGGGAGGGTCATCAGCTACAGCCAGGTACTCCTGTGTGTGTGCAAAGAAAAAAAAAAAAAAAGTTCTTTAGAGAAGCTGATTTAAAGGAGGGAGGGAGGGAGAGCTTCCCTGGCCTCCTCACCAACAGCTCCCAGGGCTCAGAGAAGCGCCCCTCTGGGTACCACCACTGGGGAGAAAACTGGTGGTTCCAACTCCTAGTGGCCCGAACTGCTTCCGCTCCCTGATCCCCCTGGCCAACTGGGCTGCTCCTCTCTCTGGGCTAAAGGAGTGCTCACCACCCCAGTCCCCAAATCTCTTTGCACATACATTGATGTTCCGTAGAAAGTCAATTGAAAAGAGGGAGAGCTGGACGTTCTCAGGCACCGAGAACTGCTGACGAATCCCGCCCACGGAAAGCACAGTGGAGGCCCGGGAATACTGTGGAAAGACAAAAGTAACTGAGGGAGACCAGTACCCTGTCACCTGGGAGCAGAATACTGGAACGGAAGCCCCTAGGGGTAATGGGGGGTCCTACTTGCACATTTATAATCTAAGAGGAGTTGAGGTGGATAAACCTGTATGCAAGTCAACCAGCACCCAAAGAGGACAACAATTATTAAAATCCTTCTTAGCAGATGTGCAGAGCAGAGAGAGCCAGTCATCTAAAAGGGCTGGGCACTGTGGCACAAAACAGTAATGGCCTTGAAGTCCAAGGGCGGGAGATTAACACTTCATCTACTAATTGGAAAATAGAGGAATATGACCAAACTAGTAAGATTCGTGGCTAACTCTCAATGGCTAATCGGAACTAAAGTGCAAAAACTCAGAAGTAAAGGAACCTGGAAGGGGGAGGGGATAGCTGTTTGTGTTGATTCCAGCCGGAATGCAGGCTCTCAGATGGACCTGTGGGCGCCCAAAAGATCTGACATTGTGAAATGTGCTTTTACAAGCAAAAACTCTATGGCCAAAGTCTCTAATTTGAAGGAAGAACCCGGGACTGTTTCTCAACAAGAGTCAAAGTACAGTCCCTGCCCTTTAGACCTCCAAAGATCGAAGTCTTTCCTCCCTTCCCCTCCCCTTGCCCCTTAATAAAATAGGAGTCCGTGCCCCAGTCATGACACTGCTCTACCCCACACCTCACCGTGTGGTCCCGTTCCACCACCAGCACTCGAATGGCACCTCGTGGCTTCTCCAACTTCTTCAGCCAATAGGCCACAGACAGGCCAAGCACCCCACCCCCCACAATCACCACATCCGAGCTCTCAGGGGGCAGGTAGCTGGTGTCGTACAGTGGATTCCAGTCCCCGCCGGGAAGGATTGACCGGATCTTCTTCTTGATCTCGGACATCTTTCCATCTCGGTCTGTGGGACGCAGTTATGGTCAGAAGGCCATACATTTTCTTTACAGGTGGTAGGGGGTTAGAGGATGGGCACAGGAGAAGGTTGGCTAAACGGAAACGGACACTGAGCTGGCTGTTCCCACGGTCATCCCCTCTCATAAGGTCAGCCTGCACCCAGCAGTATTCCACAGCTTCGCCATGTGGTCTGTGTGCCATCAGGCTCTCTTCCCGTCTCACGCATCATGCCCAGCACTGCAAGATTCAACTTCTCAAAAAGAACACTCTATACTCTCTCCCTAGGCCAGGTGACTTACGCGTGCTTATCTCCTGTGCAGACTGCTCTTTCCCTTGAATCACAGGCTCCTATATTCAACTGCATTTCCCTCTCCTCTCGGAGAGGAGGGTTCCAGGCTCCTGGACCAATAGGTCCTGGCACACTCCAAGCAGCAGTGTCCTCTGAAGCATGATACCTCTGAGTGGCACCTTATCCTGGATATCCGTCACCACCGACAAAGCTACATTCATGTCCTATTTCTTGTCAAGTCCTGATGTCTTTGCCTCCTAAAGATCTCTCCAATCTGTCCCCCTTTCCTCCCCATCTCCGCCACCACCACCTTAGCCCAAACTACCATGACCTCTCACCTGGACTAACCCAAAAGCCTTACTGTTCCCACTAATCCTCCCCTTACCACCTGACTCTTTTGCATCACAGCTAGAATATTTTCTAAGCACTAGTTCAATCACATACTCTCCTGCTTAAAACCTTCCAGTGGTTTTCCATCACTCTAAGAATAAAAGTCCAAGATCTTCAACATGGATGAGGCACAGCACACTCTGGCTCTGGTTTACCTTTTTCTCTCCCCACTCCCCCACTCTGCCCCCTTCGACACCTCAATGGTGGCAGGGAATCTACACAGGTGTTCTCTCAACTTTGAAACCGTGTCCGCTTCTTTGCCTGGTTAACTCCTTGCTTCTTTTCGCTTTCAGCTCAGTTCTCATTTTTCTCAGGGAAGTCTTTCCTGACTCCGTGGACTGTCAGAATCTCCTGTCACATGGTCTCATTACCTCATGCAACACATCTGCAATTTTGAGTTTAAGTGTCATTGCTTCATATGGTACTATGCCTACCTTCTTCACCAATGAGTCTTCAGCCTAGCACAGAACCTGGTACGCCATCAGTGCCTTGAATCAATGAATCCTCTCATCTTTCACACCTAACACACAAATCTCCAAGTCGTCTCACCGACTCCAATACAAAATTCAAACTCTTCTCGGCAATGTTGGAATCTTTCTTTGATCTAGGCTTACCTCATCCATCCACACTACGTTTCCTATCTCTGCTCTCTACCTACGTGGCTTTTGTTAGATTCTTGCACAAAACCAATACTTCTAATTTTCGCTGGGTTCTCCGCAACCTGGAACACACACCTTCCCTGAGCCAGTAAACGATATCCATCAAGGCTGATCTCAGTTCCCATCTGCTCACTGTACTTCTCCAGTTACACTAGCTTCGGGGACTAGCAGTGCAGGGCATTTGTCCAAGTTGGATTCTATCCAGTCTTGAACTGGTCTATTGAAGTCTTCACTCTCCGGCTGCACTCCAGGCCGCACACTGAACCTTCTTTCTCTTCCCTCCTTAACAGCCACACGCTAAGTGCGGCATCCTGCACGCGAGCAGGACTTTAAGGCACAGCTAGCTCTGCAACCAATCAACCTGGCTCTCTGTTATGCTGGTGGCAAGCTGAGGCATAGAACGATCTGGAATTTGTCACCTGAGAGGGGCTTCCTGGGAAGCCCAGCCTTTACAAGCTCCGGCAGGAAAGCTTACCCCCTCCTCCCAGCCGACCCACTGTCTTTACATCGTGGGCCGGGTCCTGAGTCCGGAAGGTCACAGAGCTGGAGCTTGGGGCCATCCAAGAACCACGATACCCTCCGCGGCCCTCAACTTTACCCAGAATAGAGCCTCCTCTGTGTGTGCCTAGACCCCGGCCCAAGGGGCCCCGGCCCAAGCCCAAAAGCAACGTCCTGCGAAGCATGACCACTCAGAGCCTAGGCCCTCTGGGAGACCCCCCCATCCCACCCCACCCCACCTCACCTCCCGACGCCAGCCCCACTCTGCCGTCACTTCTCCGCGCCGCAGGTCGTTCAGACGAGCGCGCCCATTGGCCAGCGGGTCCTGAGGGCCACGCCCCTCCGCGCTGTAGGCCGTCCTCTCTGAGAGCCCCGCCCAGGTCCGCCCCCACCCGCCATTGGCGAGCCTGGCGCCTACGTCAGTGTTGCGCGCCCTCGGGCGGAGGCGGAGAAAGAACACAGCAGCTCGGAGCGGAAGTGCGGCTGAGCCGGTTTCCGGGACCGCTGGTGTGACGTGTCCCGAGCTTGGCGCAGCAGGAAGCGGCGGCGATCGCGGCCTGAGTTCCCGGCGCCGGCCCCGGCTCCTTTCCCGCTGCCGCCATGCTCGACTTCTTCACCATTTTCTCCAAAGGCGGGCTTGTGCTCTGGTGCTTCCAGGGCGTGAGCGACTCATGCACCGGGCCCGTTAATGCGTTGATTCGTTCTGTGCTGCTGCAGGTATAGCCCCCTCGGGATCAGAACTACGGGCTCGACCCCCTGAACTGGTCCATAGCCCCTTCAACTGATCCCACGCCCCTCTCCCACCTTCTCCGCCTACCCCAAACTGGCCACTCACTCATTGCCAGTATTCCGCTTCTCTTTCCCGCTCCCCTGGGACCTCTAGCAACTTTGCGACGCCCCCTCCCCCTCCGTCTCTGGGACTCTAGCCGAATCCCGGCGTCTCTTGAGATTTCCCATAGTTCCCTCCATTGACCCCCTAGCAGCTTAATTTTCTGTTGTGTCGAAGGCTGGGTGCTGGGCGAGATAATGGAAAAACGCTTTTAAAAAGCTGTAAATAGCGTACAGCTGCTAGTAAATCTGATTGTGTGATTCTCTCTTTCTGGCTCCCACGTGTCTTTCTTTCCCTCTAACCTCTTTTCCTCTTAACCGTCCCCCTCCCCCCAACTTGGCACCTCCTTTTCTCCCTGATGGGATGCTGCTAGAGAGCCGTGCCCCAGCATCCTCTTGTCCTGGGGACGACAGGTTTGACTTTGAGGGAAGTGTCTGGTTCTTTCCCATAGGTAATCCTTGAGGGGCTCAAGTCTGGGTTTTCTGGGTAGTCTGAACTCTTTTTTTTTTTTTTCTTCCAGGAAAGGGGAGGTAACAACTCCTTCACCCATGAGGCACTCACACTCAAGTACAAATTGGACAACCAGTTTGAGCTGGTGTTTGTGGTAAGTGGGGCTATTTTAGAACGATAATGATTACACTTTTCTTTAATCCTGATTAAGAGAACCCTCATTAATTGAGCCCAGTGTATACGGTGAAGTAACTGAGAAGACAGACAGTGGAGGGGGAAAGGGAAGACGCTCCTGAGCCCAGGCAGAGACCTTGGCTGCCCCTCAGGTCGGGGAAACGTGCCAGGCTGCTGAGCCAGTCTCTGGAGGCCTGGAGTGAGTTGGCTTGTAAGCAGATCTGTTGGCTCTGTTTCTCTCCCTGAACAGGTTGGTTTTCAGAAGATCCTAACGCTGACGTATGTAGACAAATTGATAGATGATGTGCACCGGCTGTTTCGGGACAAGTACCGTACAGAGATCCAACAGCAAAGTGCTTTAAGTCTATTGAATGGCACTTTTGATTTCCAAAATGACTTCCTGCGGCTCCTTCGGTGAGAGGCCTCCCCTCTGCACAATTGATTTCCATGAGCTGGTAATCTCCCTTCCTTCCTGAGGGCAGTTCCAGGGGAGTAAATTGTTTATCAGAACACACGGAATTTGCTGTCCAGTTGTAACTGGCCTCTTGGTGTGAGAGTCCTTTCTCTGGACTTTGATCATTCTCTTGTTTCTAGTGAAGCAGAGGAGAGCAGTAAGATCCGTGCTCCCACAACCATGAAGAAATTTGAAGATTCTGAAAAGGCCAAGAAACCTGTGAGGTCCATGATTGAGACACGGGGTGAAAAACCCAAAGAAAAAGCAAAGAACAGCAAAAAAAACAAGGGGGCCAAGAAGGAGAGTGAGTTTGGGCTCCTTGGACATAGCAGGGCATGAAAAGTTAATGTGATAGTATGGACTGAAATTGTTTCATCTTTCCCTTGGTCGTTGCTTACCTCCCTTGCTCAGATGCCCGTCACCTAATCATCCCGTCCTTGTGATCCCCAAGGTGTTTGCCCCTAGTTTCCTCTTAAGGATTTGGAAGACTTTATTTCCCATTGTAGGAATTTGGTTGTTTTTCTCCAGTGAGTTTTCTCCTAACAGGTTCTGATGGCCCTTTGGTTACCAGCAAAGCTGTCCCTACTGAAAAGTCAGGTCTCCTGGTGGGGCCTGAGAATGGGGTAGAACTTTCCAAAGAAGAGCTGATACGTAGGAAGCGAGAGGAATTCATTCAGAAGCATGGGAGAGGTATGGAGAAGTCCAGGTGAGCATTCTAACTTTCACCACAAATGTCGTTATCTAGCCACAGTGGGGCAAGGGAGCGCTTATCCCTGGTTCTTGAGTGGATGTTTCCTTTCCTACTTCACCGTAACCCTTTGTGCTGTAACCCTTTACAGCAAGTCCATGAAATCAGATGCTCCAAAGGAGAAGGGCAAAAAAGCACCCCGGGTGTGGGCTCTGGGTGGCTGTGCAAACAAGGAAGTCTTGGATTATAGCACCCCCACCACCAACGGAGCCCCTGAGGTTGCCCCACCTGAGGATATCAACTTGGTAAGAGGCAATAGGGGCCAGTGAGAGTTACCATTAGTAAGCAATTGGGGAGGAGGTAGAGACTAGGAAGGTAGTACCTTTGGTTGCTTTGAATGAAGGGGTGGGTTACATTTGGAGTTTTCCAAATCAGAGATGGAATGAGGACAGGGTAAATCCTGGGCTTCTTCCCCTTCAGCTCTCGAGAGTTCCTGATCCCCTCTTATTCCTTTCCCTGTACCCTCCAGATTCGAGGTACTGGGCCTGGGGGGCAGCTTCAGGATCTGGACTGCAGCAGCTCAGAGGATGAGGGGGCCACTCAAAACTCCACCAAACCTAGGTAGGGGAATTTCAGGTGGTGAGTGGGAGGTATGGCTCCAGAAGAGATGAAACTTCATTCCTGCCCGCTGGCTTTATACATATCCATCACTTCCTGTGCCTGCAGTGCTACCAAGGGAACTCTGGGTGGCATGTTTGGGATGCTGAAGGGCCTTGTGGGGTCCAAGAGCTTGAGTCGTGCAGACATGGAATCTGTGCTGGACAAGATGCGTGATCATCTCATTGGTAAGTTCTGAGAACAGGTGGACTCGTGTGTACGGGACAGAGATGGTGGAGAGTAGAACCACCTAGAACTCTCAGCTGTACCACAGGTTGTTTACTGTGGACGTGGCACTCACACCTGTTCCTGTCTCTCCAGCTAAGAATGTGGCAGCAGACATTGCAGTCCAGCTCTGTGAATCTGTGGCCAACAAGTTGGAAGGGAAGGTGATGGGGACATTCAGCAGTAAGTATCTCCCTAAACCAGAAAGTGCTCAAGGGATTACACTTACTAGGAGGTGAAGAGCATTGTTCTCCATTCTTGCTAGATGTATGGCTTCTGGCAAACTCCTTCACCTCTAAACGGCTATTACAGAACTTAGACTTTAAGAGTTATCACAACTAAATGAGTTTAAGTGCTTGGAACATGAAACACGATCACTTATGGTGTGGATTCCTGGGACAAGGTCCCAGCTCCCTTAGGTGTTGGGTGTTCTTCGAGTACGTTCCTTGGGTTTCATGGATCCACCTCCCTTTTTAGCGGTGACTTCCACAGTAAAGCAAGCCCTACAGGAGTCCCTGGTACAGATTCTGCAGCCACAGCGTCGTGTTGACATGCTGCGGGATATCATGGATGCCCAGCGTCATCAGCGCCCTTATGTTGTCACCTTCTGCGGTGTTAATGGAGTGGGGAAGTCTACTAATCTTGCCAAGGTCAGTAGAGCTCCCCATTTTCTTCACTCTCCGTGTCTTAGCAGTTCTCGTTCTAGATGACTGGTTTCTTTGCTTTTTTTCCACAGATTTCTTTCTGGCTGTTAGAGAATGGCTTCAGTGTCCTCATTGCGGCCTGTGACACATTTCGTGCCGGGGCCGTGGAGCAGCTGCGTACACACACCCGGCGTTTGAGTGCCCTACACCCCCCAGAGAATCACGGTGGCCGCACTATGGTGCAGTTGTTTGAAAAGGGCTACGGCAAGGACGCTGCTGGAATCGCCATGGAAGCGATTGCCTTTGGTATGGCGCAGAGAAAGCGTGGGGGAGCTTGTGTGGGCCCCGTTCCTCCTTGGGTTTCCTTGGGATTGGCAGAAGGTCACGGTTACCCTCCTACCAACTTACTGCTCTGTAACAAGTCAGGATTGGGAACTTGCAGTGCTCTGCCTTGGGTAACAGGAGTACTAGCTGCAGGCAAAATACATTCCCACCAAAGAAACCTGTTTGCTCTCCTCTATCCTGTTGCCATCTTTTCCTGAATGTTCTTGATTGCCAAGCACAGAATAGTTTTTTGCTCATATAACCTTACAGCCAGGTCCAGAGCCCAAGAAAGTAAACACATAGGCTTTTAATACAGCCAGGTTATGACTTCTTGAGAGAAAGCTGAGAATGAACAGGATATTCCAGATGTTTTGAGTTGACCACTTTTTTCTCTTTAGCACGTAACCAAGGCTTTGATGTGGTGCTGGTGGACACAGCTGGCCGCATGCAAGACAATGCCCCTCTGATGACTGCCCTGGCTAAGCTCATTACTGTCAACACACCCGACTTGGTGCTGTTTGTGGGGGAGGCCTTAGTAGGCAATGAGGCCGTGGACCAGCTGGTGAGGGCTAGGGCCTAGTTCTTTTCCCAGCCTTATCTTTGGACAGTTGGGTGCTTCTTACAGTTATATCATGTTTCTCCCTTACAGGTCAAATTCAACAGAGCCTTGGCTGACCATTCTATGGCTCAAACACCTCGGCTCATTGATGGCATCGTCCTTACCAAATTTGATACCATTGATGACAAGGTAAATACGGATGATACAGAATAGAGTGAGATGGGGGAGGAAGGGCAGCCTTTCCAAGGGAGCTGATGCTATAAGGGTATGTTGTTGGCTCCAAAGATTCCTGTTACTGAGGGGGTAAAAAGAAGCGGCCTTGAGTTGATTGGGTATCCCCTTTCTCCACTTCAGGTGGGAGCTGCTATTTCTATGACCTACATCACAAGCAAACCCATCGTCTTTGTGGGCACTGGCCAGACCTACTGTGACCTACGCAGTCTCAACGCTAAGGCTGTGGTGGCTGCCCTCATGAAGGCTTAATGTGGCTCTTGCCTAAAACCAAATCACTGCTTCCCCCCAAAGCGCCCCCTGCATCAAGAATGTGCTTTAGAGTATGTGAGCGACTTCTCTTCAGTGTAGTACAGAGGCAGGGTGAGGGGAGCTCCAGGGGCTGCAGCTCCCCTGCCCCACTCCCTGGCAGCCCAGCCTCCACCTGCAAGGAGGGCCTAATCATGTTACAGTCACTGCCCATCACCCCCTTCCCTGACAGCCCCCCACCCCCACCCCCAGGCATTCCCTTCACTCTGCCTACACACTCAGCCTCACTATAGCTCTGGCCAGTGGTCGGCAGAGCCAGCATCAGAGCTTTGCTAATTCGTACGGTCACAGGGATGTCTGAGCACAACGAGCAGTCTGAAGTCCCAGCTCGAATAGGTTAAGAGACTTCCAGAGCCAACTCTGGGTTCTCCCTTGGATACATAGCTTTCAGGTCCCTGGGGACCAAGATGATACCCACCACACTGTGGCAGAGTATGGCCTGTTCTTAATTGCTGCTAATTCTGATGATGACCCCATCCCCATTGTTTCCTCAAAGCATCAGCAGAGGCCAGAGTGAGTTGTTACAAATGAACGAAAGGAGTTCCTGCTTCTCAAAATTAAAGGGAGCTGAGCTGTAGTGCTGCACTGGGCTTCTCAGCCTTCCAACTCTTACCCGCTCCCAAACTCCAGATGTAAGCTTTGCATGTTCCCTTTCCTGGGAGAAAACCAACTGTCAGAAGGGTAGACGAGTTGCCCCTCTCCCCCACCCCACTCTCCACTTGAGCGGATCCTGCCTTTTCCTCTTCTTTCTCTCTACAGTGCCTGGTAGACAAGTGCTACATTGAAGAATACAAACCTCTTGTTAAGACTTGTCCTGTAGCTTGGTATTACAGATGTGCTATTAGTGCAATAAGGTGAAGGCTGTCTGCCCAGAGAAATACATAATTTATATAAGAAAATAAATTTCATAAATAAATTGCCTTTTATGTCTCGGAATTCTTTTACATAGGATTTAAAGCTAAGATCTCACATCATGCTAACTATGGTTCTGGGCCTTGTAGTACGAAGGGAAATAAAACAAGAATTGGTAACGAATGGTTGTCCAGAGATCAAGATCACCCACCTCAATGTGAAAGGAGAGCACTTTTAAATTAAGGGACAAAAACTAGGCTCCTCTAATGCCTCTGCAGGTTTGTTTTCTAAAGGGACTCTAAAAGTAGAGCCAGGGCCCTGGGAAGTAAATGAACAAGCTTTTAATACAGCTCAGTTATGTAAAATACTGTACACTGTAAAAGGTCTAGAAAACTAGAGCTTCGAGTCATGTTTTAAAAAAGCCATTGAGCTTAATTGAAAAACCAAGTATAGAGTACAAAACTGCAACAAGGGCCATGGCGGTCCCACGGCATCCAGATCCCCAGTCCTTCATGCAGGGCTGTAGCCACGGTCAGTGGAGGTGTTGCACTGATCTGCTGTGTGGACACAGGCATGTCCACCCAGGGGTGGGGGAGCTGCATTGGGTCCCACTGTCACTTGGGGATTCTTGAACTGGAATAGGACGCAGAAGATCAAGAACCAGTGGGCATGAAGGATTGAGCTGGAACACCCCCTACCCCCAACTCTCTCCCCCAACCTTCAACCGCTGGGTTTTGGTACTTTCATGGAGCTGTGTTGGGTTCTTGTAAGTTTACTTGTTAAATACTCTCCACAGTCAGGCCTGACGGTTTGGTCTAATGGTGATGATCTCTCTAGCCCTCTCATGTTCTACAGTCTGTGGAAAGAAAGAAAAGAGAATAAAATGAAGTCTCACAAAACTGATGTGTACATCTAAAGATACAGATAAATATTTAAGTCCAGCTTAACCCGTCAGAAGACAAGACATCACAAATACTAGGAATCTTGTGATAGACTCGATAGGAAAATACAGACTCCTTAACAGGTAGGAGAGATAAGTCATTCTCCAAGGTCTTAACCAAACCCCAGGAAAACATTTTCTGCCAAGAAAACTGACAAACAGACCAGGAAATAGTATACCTCTTATTTCACTGTGTGCTGTGGATGAGCCATTGAGCTGACCTTCTCTCACCATCCCTGCTAAACAGAATGCACATCAGAATCAGCATTAGACTGGGAAGCCAAAACTTTAAAAAAAAAATTTTTTTTTTTTATTTTAGAGAGCATGTGAATGGGAGACGGGGCAAAGGGAGGGAGAGAATCCCAAGCAGGCTCCATGCTGTGTGGAGCCCAATGCGGGGCTCAATTCCATGACCCTGGGATCATGACCTGAGCCTAAATCAAGAGATGCTCAAGCAACTGAGCCACCCAGAACCCCAACTCTTAATAGTAGAAAGAAAACCAAGCAACTAATGGGGAATAAAACCATATGGTCTAACAAGAATGGCATTATTTAGTAATGACCATATCACAGAGGAAAATAAAGGAGGTGGAGAGAATGAACTGGATTAGTCTTCAGACTACATCAAATAAGGGCAGCAGTAAGTCTGCACTAACGCTGTCTGTAAAGAAAACATTAAATGGGCAAAGTGTGCATGTTGTCCCTAACTCCTCAAAAAGGCCAAGTTTAGGTAAAAATCCAGGGATGGAGATGGGGAGCAGCATGCAAGTGAGCAAACTCAACCAAGTAGAAGAGTGAAAAGGAGCAGACGCTCCGACAACACAAAATGAGTTAAATCTGAGCTGTCCAGGAAGGTGCTGTTGGCCACACGTGGCTATACGCTTTTATGTTAGAAATTCTGTTCCTTAGTCACACTAACCACATTTCAAATGCTCAACAGCCACATGTGGCATGTGGTTACAATACTGGACAGGGAAGATAACAGAATATTTCTATCACTGCAGAAAATTCTATTGGACAGCCCTGAGATAGATAATAGCGCAGGAAAAAAGTTTGAACACATGGAAGAAAACCCTAGTCAGAATTATGACCATTTAGAGTATAAATAAATAAAAACACTCATACATACAAATTAGTATTGATATTCCCCCATCTTAAAAAGAACTTTAGAGGGATGCCTGGGTGCTCAGTTGAGCGTCCAACTCTTGATATCAGCTCAGGTCATGATCCCAGGGTCGTGGGTTCGAGCCCCATGTCGGGCTCCATGCTGAGCTGGAGCCTGCTTAAGAGTCTCCCCCCGCCCCAAAACCCGTCTCCCCTACTTATGTTAAAAAAAAAAACAAAAAACTTTAGCAACAGTTATCGACCACCAAAATTCTCATTCCCTTTGACTAGTAATTATACTGAGAACCCATCCTAAGGAAATTACTGGCAAAAGGAAAACTTGCAAGGATGAACATATAATTCACCATAACAGTACTTACAATAGAAAAAAAAACTAGAAAAAAGTAGAAGATGGCTAACACAGGGCAAAAATTAGGCAAACTAACATCCACACTGGAGTATAACAGAGTCATTAAAAATAGTGGTTATGAAAACTAGCCATGTGGGAAAATGTATGAGATGTACCACTGAATAAAAAATGTACCAAGACTATGTATACTTCATTTACAGCTATGAAAAAATCCACAGGGAAAATTGTTAATTGGAAATATACCAAAATAACTGCTTGTATTACAATAATGAATTATAAAAGAATTATTTTTTCCTTCCCCATTACTTGATTTTTCTGAAATAAATGTACTAGGTCCTACAGAATCATTTGAATTCAAGTAACTTTCACTATGCAAAATCAAGTACACAGCACAATGCCAGGAACATAGCAAATTTCAGTGTTAACAGCAAAAGACCTCTTATTAGGATGTATCTACAAAAACGCAAATCATAAGCAAGCATGGAAGATAAGCTTGACTGGTCTCAAAATGAAATAATGTTTTTAACCTAAAACTACTCTGCTCGATTTCAAATCACAAACTCAAGCTGACCACTCGAATAAATATTCTCATACTGAGAATCCTTCATTTTTGGAAGTTCAGAATGCCCAACTGAGTGATAACTTTGGGGAAAGCCCCTTTGGGAGGAAGCCCATGTAGCCAACAGGATTTGTGCCACTCTACAACACTTCTAATGATGTTTGTCAAGAAAAGATTTTGTTTAACAGGAACAGCTGAACAGGGGGATTTTGTTATTGCTTTTAATTTTAGCATCATCCCTGGGTAGAAGGTCTCAAAATGCAGATCAAGAGAAATATGCAGAGCTTGGGTAGGTACCTCTTGTTTGATGACAATACAATATGCTCAGTGGAAAAGCCTACTGAAAAGTCCTAAGTGTGGGCCAACAACAGAAGAATCTGAAGCATGGCAGGACAGCAGAAAATGCATCCCTAAAGAAAGAATAGCAAATTGTTTTTCACAAGAGACAAACCCAAAGGTTTGTCTTTTGAAAGGATTTTCTAAAAACCATAAAAAATCCTACAAAAGAACACAGGCAGTAACCTCTTTGACATTGGTCGTAGCAATTTTCTTCTACATATGTCTCCTGAGGCAAGGGAAACAAAAGCAAAAATAAAATATTGGGACTACATCAAAATAAAAAGCTTCTGCACAGCAAAAGAAACAATCCACAAAACTAAAAGGCAACCTACTAAATGCAGGAGAAGATATCTGCAAATAACCTATCTGATAAAGGGTTAGTATCCAAAATATATAAAGAACTTATAAAGCTCAACACACCCCAACCCCCCCCGCCCCCCGCCAATAATCCAATTAAAAAACCAGCAGAAGGGGTGCCTGGGTGGCTCAGTCAGGTGAGCATCCGACTTCAGCTCAGGTCATGATCTCACAGTCCGCGAGTTCGAGCCCCGCATCAGGCTCTGTGCTGACAGCTCAGAGCCTGGAACTTGCTTCCAATTCTGTGTCTCCCTCTCTCTCTGCCCCTCCGCCACTCGCGCGCTTTCTCTCTCTCTCAAAAACTAAATAAACAAACAAATTAAAACAAAAAACAGGCAGAAGACATGAACAGACATTTCTCCAAAGAAGACCTATAGATGGCCAACAGATACATGAAAAGATGTTCACCATCACTTACCATCAGGGAAAAACAAATCAAAACTACAATGAGCTGTCACCTCACACCTGTAATATTGGCTAAAATCAACAACATAAGAAACAACTGGTGTTGGCGAGAATGTAGAGAAAAAGAACCCTTGTGCACTGTGGTAGGAATGCAAACTGGTACACACACTGTGGAAAACAGTATAGAGGGTCCTCAAAAAGTTAAAAATAGAACTACCCTATGACCCAGCAATCACACTATTGGATATTTACCCAAAGAATATAAAAACACTAATTCCAAGGGATACATGCACCTCTGTTTGTAGCAGGAGTATTTACAATAGCCAGGAAATGGAAACAGCTCAAGTGTCTATCACTTGATGAATGGATAAAGATGTGAGGGTGTGTGTGTGTGTGTGTGTGTGTGTGTGTATACTGGAATAGTACTCAGCCATAAAAAAGAATGAAATCTTGCCATTAGCAATGACATGCATGAAGCTGGAGAGTATAATGCTAAGCAAAATAAGTCAGAGAAAGGACAAATACCATAGGATCTCACCTGTGTAACTTAAGAAACAAAAAATGAACAAAGGAGGAAAAAAAAAAGAGAGAGACAAATCACAAAACAGATTCTTAACTAGAGAGAGCCAACTTAGAGTTACCAGAGGAAAGGTGGGTAAGGGAATGGGTAAACAGATGATGGGGATTAAGGAATGCATGTGTGGTGGTGAGCACCAGGTGATGTACGAAAGTGATGAATTGCTATATTGTACATGTGAAACTAATATAACTGGAATTAAAATAAAAACGTTAAAAAAAAGGTTTTCTGGGAGCACTTGGTTGACTCAGTCTGTTAAGCATCCGACTCTTGGTTTCAGCACAGGTCATGATCTCACAGTTTGTGGGTTCAAGCCCCACATTGGGCTCTGTGCTGACAGTGTGGAGCCTGCTTGGGATTCTCCCCCCCACCATCTCTCTGACCTTTCCCCGCTCTCTCTCTCTCAAAATAAGTAAACTTAAAAAAAAAAAAAAAAAAAAAAAAGAGGGGGGACAGTTCTAAAGTCTTTGGGAAAAAGGGTTGATATTGTTTTTGGTGTTCAGTTATGGTGATGCCTTTTACAAATCTGGTTCCATCAAAGCATAGCCATTGATATCTAAGAGCTTGTGGAATTCTCATTATAGGAGAATTCCACTTGCAACAATGTGATTCAGAAAAGAAATCAGGGAATATCAGATTTAGGAAAATTCCTCTCTATGTTAAATTACCTGTACTTTCTTAGGTCCCCTAAGATGCATTCAGATTGACAATGAAAATATATATTAACATACACTTTTCAGAATATATACTACATACAACAGCAAAGTGGGTTGTTTGTGGGATTTTTATTTTAGAGAGAGAGAGTGTACATGAGTGGGGAAGAGGGGCAGAAAGAGAGAATCTTCAGCAGGCTCCAGGCTCAGCAAGGAGCCCAAAGCAGAGCTTGATCCCATAACCCCGAGATCATGACCTGAGCTGAAATCAAGAGTCAGACACTTGACTGAGACTGAGCCACCCAGGCGCCCCACAACAGCAAAGTTTTAAAAAGCATTCTCCAATTTAGCTGATACCAAAAAGTTCTGCATTTTGTAGGGTACTGGGAGCTTGTCTGGAGCCATTAATAAACCAAACCTTTTATCCCCATTTAGCTTTGTCAGAACCTGGAGGCAGGGGTTCCTGGATTCTCTGTCCCTCTCTCTCTGCCTCGCTCCCGCACCTATGGGCCTGCGTGCTCACTCGCTCTCTCTCCCTCTAAAAATAAATAAACTTAAAAAAAAAAAAAAGCTGGAGGTAAAATAACGAGTGGTACCACTAACCCTCTATATGTAATACCACCATAACAGTTTCCAAATAATATTTTAGGTGTTTTTTTCTATTTGTAAAGATAATACATAATCACTGTTGGAAATGCTAACAGAAAAACACTAAAAAAGAAACACCTTAAATCCTACCCCAAAAAGAAACCAGTTAATTTAATAAACATCATTCCGGATATTTCTCAATACAGACACAAACAAAAATAGAAATACATCTACAATTCTGTATGAATAGGACGGACCATGGCATTCTACAACCTGCTGTTCTTTATGCACAGTATTAGGTGTCTGATGTCTTTTTGGGCAACAAAATTTTCCCTCTTATGGCTTGTGTTTCATCAATTAAAAAATGCTGATGTATTTGCAAATTCCATATTAACTGGAATATTTTAGGTTGCTTCTTTTTATTTTTTTTGGCCATTATATTCAAAACTGATTACATTCGCGCACCTGTTATCTCTATGCAATTATGTAGTATAACTGTGCAATTGTCTAATTATCTCCTTAGAAGAAGTATGTAAGATAAATTGCATCAAGTGGGATTTCTAGGTCAAAAGTTTTTAAATTTTGAGCAATATTCCAAAACTTCCCCTTCAGAAAAGCTGTACTAATTTTACCTTCCCACCAACATGATGTGAATACATTTCTTTCCTCATAGCTGTAGCCAAAACTGAGTTATCTATCATTCTTTTTGATTTCGAAATCTAAATTTTATTATTTTACTTTTTTATTAAAAAACTTTTTTTTAATGTTTACTTGTGAGAGAGACAGAGGCAAAGCACGAATGGGGGAGGGGCAGAGAGAGAAGGACAGACAGAATCCCAAACAGGCTCCAGGCTCTGGGCTTACGATGCGGGGCTCGAACCCATAAACCATGAGATCATGTCACCTGAGGAAAGCAGACGCTTAATGCACTGAGCCACCCAGGTGCCCCTATTTTTTTTTTTAAAGTTTATTTGAGAGAGACAGAGACAGCATGAGTTGGGGGAGGGACAGAGAGAAGGTAAGAATCCTAAGCAGGCTTTGCACTGCCAGCACAGCACAGAGCCAGAATGTGGGGCCTGAACTCATGAGACCATGAGGTCACGACCTGAGAGCCAAAACCAAGAGTCGGACACTTAACTGACTGAGCCATCTAGGCGCCCTGCAATCTAAATTTTAATTGCATTTCACTGACAATTAGGCTGATTTTTTTATTCTTCCCACTTCTATATTAAACTGCTTGACTATGTCTTGGTCCACTTTCCTAATATCCAAATGGCAGCTTAGTCTAACGCAAAGACTAACCATGATCTCCCTTCATAATATGGTTGGGATTATAGTCCTTGTGTTGGTAATGATTTTACTCATCACAAATACATAAAAGGAGCTGTTATTCTCAGTGTCAAAATACATCTTACCTGATCTACCCCTCGTGGAGATCTCACATGTCAGTCGCCTGAAATATTCTGGGAGATCAGCATATTCATTTCCATAGGAGATGACCTTAATTCCTTTGTCCAGCATGTTTTCTCGAAGCTTCTTGAACTCATCCACATCTCCTCTCCGAACCAGCATGAAATGTTCTAAGTCAGATTTATGCTTCACAGCCTCCAGAAAAAGGGCTTGGAAAGTGGTATCATCCACAGTCCAGCCACAGCCCAGGAAGAGAAATGACTTGTTCTCATACAGTTTCTGAATCTCTCTCTTGCAGGAAAAGAAACGACATATTAAATGACACTGTGAAGACACACGCAAGGCATGTCAAAAACAAAGAAGTCAACAGGCTCATAACTACTACATTTAGCAGCCTGTGATGATCACTCAATGAAAATTTAAGAAGGTTTATTCATTCCACAAAGGAGTCTGATCCTGTATATTCCTGTAAGTTGATGACTAGTCCAAAATTTTATCTTTACCTAGCATTCTACTACTCTCTATTCAGGCTTTCACTGGGTTGGCACTGGTCAAATGGCTATATAGTTTATTTGTCAGACCTATGTGCCCAGAGGCCATAAAGCAATGAGAAGTTTTCAATATATCTTACTCTTTCCATTTTCTGGATCATATTTTCTTTTTTTGCTTTACAAACTGAACCATGGATCACCAGAGAAGATCACTCCATTACCAGATTTGCTCAAAAAAAGCTAAGACACTTAGAACATCAATATGTGTGTATATGTACATATATGTATATATACGTACATATAAAAACATCAGAAATGATTTTGTTTATGGATCACTCAATGTCAATGATGGATGCAATTAAAACCAACGTCAGGGAAAGTACAGGTGGAAAAGAGTCCCTTATGCTTTTCCTGGTCTTTCTTTTGCTGCATCATGCAAAGATACTATCATCCAGCCCTGAAAACAGCCAGTATATACCAGTCTCAGAGTTGGAGAGTTGGGGGCCAGTGAATTTTCCCCACATATCCCTGGCCAGAGAGTGTTTCTGGTGTTCACACATACATATAAACAAGTCTAAAATTTGTGTCCCCAAAAAGCAATAAGCTTTTCCACAAAGCTTTTTTATCACGCTACCTAATTTTTTTCAATTTTTGCACTGAGCAGTGTGAATAAGTGTGTTAATTCAATATAAGCCCATCCCTGTTCACACACAGTCTCTTAGAATGTATGTCCTAGGAGTGACTGGTCAGCAAAAAGGTACATAAATTGTTTTTGGCAGAGAGAGGGTTATTAATACTATAACAAACCAAAGGATGAAGAAGGGTAATAATGTATTCTTTGTATGCAAGGATGATGCCAATGACAGAGTGCCATCTGCTGGCTGTCAATCAGGAATAAAGTAAAACCCTATGGCTTGATACCTGAAGAGACGTTCCAAAATTCCTAAGATGGCCTGCACAACCACAAGCTAAGAAGCACAGAAAGAATGTCTGAACTTCCAGTTTTAACTCATAGGGAAAATGTCATCCCATGAAGACCAACAGTATATTTAGAGGTTTCCCAGGAAGGCCTTCTTGAGACCAGCAAGATCAGCACTACTCACCATAACTTCAGTGTTCCTGAGCACATTCTGATACCCTGCTGGGTGCAGGACAATGCCACTAGGATTGGTGTAGACTCCATGGATGTGTAAGACGCTCAGCTTCCGCTTCTCCTGAGCCCACTCTAGAACCTATATAACACAAATATAGCTCAACCAGGTCGGCAGGGCTGAGCACCTGCTTAAAGGTCCCCATGGGTAAGAGACTGTTTTGATGGATCAGGCTGCTGACATAACTCTTTATATCACAGGGCAAGAACGCAAAACCCAATGTGGCCTCAGTTTCCATTTGAGGTGTGGCTGTTAGGACTGATAGAAGCACGTCTGGCGATTTCTCTTTGAAAGTAGCCATCAAAAATTAGGTATTACTTGTCATCAGTTGCAGAAATGATAGGGCCCTTACCACTGGTGATATACATGACAGCTACGGATGACTGTTTCAGTAATGATCCCTAAGATATCAAGTCTCCTTGTATCCAGGCCCTGTGTAGTCCCTTTTCGCACTTACTCCAGGCTTGGCCACTGACATGCTTCAGCCAACGTGGCGTTAGCAAACACAATGCATGCAGCAACTTGAAAAATGTTGGCGTGGGTCTCCTTTCTCTTTTGCTGCTTTTGGAACCCAAGCTACCATGTGAAGCAGCCTTGGCTAGCCAGCTAGAGATGTGTGGCCCAGCCACTGCCTGTACCACCAGACATGGAAACAAGGGCCACCTGACACCACCCAGCCTTAGTCTAGCCCCCGGATGACTGCAACCATGTGGGGAACCGGTAAAACCAGCAGGACTGCCAAACTGAGCCTCTAAGCCCAGCTCAGATCACTCATTCACATTATCATGTGAAAATAAAATGTTTGAAGCTCCAGCGTTTAGGGTGGTTTCTTGTGCAGCTGATAAGCAACACAAGAATCACTTCGGTCTCGCCTGAGTTACCTAAAAGGTTACCAGTGAAGAACAGTCACTTAGGGACAATGATAACAATAGCCACCTGGATGCCATGGTTCCATTTACTCAAGACCCTGAGAAAGCATAATTTTATTCTCTTAACATTCTAGAGAAATTAGGTATGGGTTAGGAAAAATAGTAAACAGGTGGAGAGATACTGAATCTGAATATCACTAGGCCCCATTCTGACTACCAGTCAATGGCTTTAACCACTAGACTTCAATATGGCCCTCGTGTGAACTAAAAATACAAAGCAAATCTTGAGGTTCCAAGATTTAAATGAGAAAGAAAATAGCAAGTCTGATACTAGCCTTAACATTTGATTTCCTTTCAAAACCTGACTTCAAGGTCAGCAAAATCACAAGAAATCTCAAGAATGATATTGTAGCTACTTCTCTGGCAGAGACAGTGTACTGGGACAATGAATGCCAGTGGGTGAAACACTTTTCTATCCAAACTCTAGTTATTGGGCTCTAGGTTGGACACAAAGACAGGTTCCTTGGAAAACAAAGTGTAGAAGGAAAATTACAAAAATACAAAGCAGGGCACATGAAACCTGGTGGCATTTTACAACCTGGTTTTTTCTTTTTTTTTCCTTCTTCTTCTTTGATCATGTCTCTGACATCTTTTTATGGCGATAAAAATATTTTCCCTTTCATGGCTTCACCGTATTTCATCAATTAGGTAAATGTTGGTGTATCTACAGAATCTCCTATTGGTGCTAGAGTTCAAATTACAAATTCAAGTGACCAGTCTAAGAAAAAAGCCTCATCTTATTAGTTGACCTAGATCAACATAATATCATGGTAAATGGCTTGGGTACAGTATGAACTATATTAATAATAATAATAAAAAAAGGCTCTCAAGGTTTCCACTGAACATTAACTTTAACCCAGCTATCACTTTGCTTGAAAGTTGCTCTCCAGACATCATAAAGTAGTTTTCATACATTTCCAATAATGTCATGAAGAATATATCCTAAGATATCTAAATCAGTATTACACTCACCTGATGTTCGTAAACATTAAAGAGATCTTACAGTTCTAATGACTTTTTATAACCTTGCTTTGAAATTTGGTGACACTGTCAAAACTCACAGAACTGAACACTTTTAAGGTCTGTGTATTTTACTTCATGTTGATTTTATCTCAAAAACCAAAAAAATAAAAATCCAACCAAAGACAAGAATCTTCCTTTCTACCTTGACATAAATACCAGTAAATGTATAATATACCAACTAGAAAATAGTTTTTCTGAAGACACAACCCATTAGCCCAAAGAAGAGACTAATCCTTTACTTTTTACCTTTTTCTCATCAGTAAGGTCAAGGGATTCGAGTTGTTTTCCCTGATCAGCTGCATACAGTTCCAGGAGATTATCAAAATTTGTAGTTAATACGAGGGCTCCATTTTCCATCAGGTGGAGAACTGACTGAAGGAGTTGTTTTCCAGAATCTTCCATCTTTGACTCCAAGTCATCAAATACTTCATATAAACAGTCTTTGAAAAATGTGGATCGAACATTACTAGTTCTCTGGGGAGGGATTTGAAAGAGAAAAATTAATTCTAGGTGTTTTGTTTTAATTTGTTTTAATTACAATTATACAGCAAATTTTTGAAGAGAACACTCTGTACTTAAAATAAGGATAAAATACTGTCTACCTCAAAGAGTTATAAGAAAAATAGGATGATACATGCCAAATGCTTAGCACAATGCCTAGCACATAATAAGTGATCGGTACTATTACATCATATGCAAAAAAAAGTTCTCTAAATAAGCATTTTCATAGATTAAAAGACAGCTCTAAAATGTGGTTTACTGTCTCTTTTTCTAATCCTGGGTGCTTTTTACAGATGCTTATAGATCTAAGAAAAACTGCTTACTTTTCTCTCTGCCTGTTTTTTTCCCCTAGTATAATTTAGGAATTCACTTACAGGTATGCTAGGAAAAATACTTAGGGTATAACAAAGGTTATCAAAATTATGCATTTTGCAACTATTAAAAATACCAAACACTAATGAATTCAAAAAAGACATCCTACTTCTTTACATATGGTTTATCTGAATAAGTGCTTTCCCAGGTTCATTCTGAATGTATGTAAATGTCAAGAACTAATGAGGAACTATAATACAAACCTCAGGTAGGAAGGTGGCTTTATTTTTTGTAATTTTTATTATTTTTTTCATTAAAAAAACTTTTTTTTAATGTTTATTATTTTTGAGAGAGAGAGAGAGAGAGAGAGAGAGAGAGAGAGAGAGAGAGAGAGACAAAAAACACGAGTGGGGGAGGGACAGAGAAAAAGGGAGACGGAATCCAAAGCAGGCTCCAGGCTCTGAGCTATCAGCACAGAGCCCAACGCTGGGCTAGAACCCACAAACTGTGAGATCATGACCTGAGCCGAAGTCAGATGCTTAACCAGATGCTTAACCGACTGAGCCACCTAGGCGCCCCAGGAAGGTGGCTTTATAACTTGAAAGACAAAGTGGCCCTGGGGCACAGGAATTTCAAATGGGAAGGTTAACTATGTAATGTGCTACAACAAATGCCTGATCCCTATCTTGTTCCTGCAATACTATTTCAGTAGATAATATCAGAGCAAGAATTAGTTCATACAGGCGCCAATATTTCCCATTCAAACTCCAAGCAATTGCCATTAGCAGCTAGACAGGTAGATAATGAGCTCCTTCTGCTTTTCCTCAAAGTAGTCCCCCTACCTTCCTGGTTTCCTTTGTGTATCTTTCTAATAGCACAATGCTCAGAGAAAAATCCGTTTCCATGGAACCACATAAGCAGATTCATAAAATACACTTCCATGTGCCAAATTCTTTTCCTAATTTTTCCAGGTATTTTTAAAAACTATCCATTCTTTAAAAATTATACCTACCAAAAAATGGTAAATATTTAAACTGTAGAAAAACTGGAGCACAGGGGTGAAACAGTACCTCTGTATTTGATGGTGAGACACCTTGAAGTTTATCTTGTCTATCAATCACTATTCCATGCTGTATCTACCACTAGACAGGCTTCTCATTCATCAGCGTGCTCAAAGATCCTCTTCTAGGGCTAACTAGATGCTATAGACCACATTTATGTGGCTAAGAATGTGGGTCATGTTTTTCAACTTGTCCATTTTCATTACATAATGGCATTAATAATTACATCACATACTAGCAACCCACAGACAACCAATTGGGGACTCTAACACTTTATCAGAATGAACGATCTGATCAGAAACTGTGAAGAACCTATAATCACACTTACCAAAAATATGATGCCCCTGTAATACCTACCAAAATTACAACCCAATTACCCTACAGTCTTGCAGTTCCATCTCGGGGAATATATCCCACAGATATACTTCAAACAAATGAAATGACATATACAAGATTATCACTGCTCTGTTATCCGTAGTAGTAAAAAACTGGAAACAAGCGAAGTATCCACATGTAGGAGACGGATATGGCCAAGAACCCATATAAAGGAAGCCGGTATGGAAAGATCTCCAGGATATACTGTTAAGTAAAACAAACAAGGTGCAGAACAGTACCTTTAGAACGTAGCTGGGGTGCCTGAGTGGCTTAGTTGGTTAAGCACCCAACTTCGGCTCAGGTCATGATCTCATGGTTCGTGAGTATGAGCCCCCACATGAGGCTCTGTGCTGACAATGCAGAGCTTGCTTAGGATTCTCTTTCTCTCTCTCTGGCCCCCCTGTGTGTGTGCTCTCTCTCTCTCAAAATAAATAATCTTAAAACAAATCTATTAAAAAAATAAAAAAAGAATGTACCTGTTGACATGGGGGATGGAGGAGGTAGTGAGGTAAGAATATTTGCTTGTTTTACAAAGAGGAACACTGGAAGGATGCTCAAAAAGCTAGTAAGAGTGGTGACCTATGGGGGAGGGGTGAATGTGGGAAGAGGAGATAGACAAAGACATGGTGGGAGTGAAATGTCACAACATAATGTAAGCCTTTTTACATCATTTTGATTTCTGCAATGTGCATAATACCTACTCAAAAAAGCAAAATTAAGTTTCAAATGAAATAAAAACTATACTGATTTTAAAAACGTCCTTATTGTGCTTTATATCTTCATTTTGTACTCTGATTCATACAAAGTCATATAATAGTATATTCTAGAGCCAGTTAATCATTACGCACACAGATAAAAACACCTGAGTATACAATCAGGTAGGTAATCATGGGTATGGAATAGTTCCTTGCTTCTGAGGAAAGAAATACAAAAGGTTAAAGCCTGGGAATAAATGTTATAGGTCATTTATTTCAGCTATCTCTTAGTTCTATTCCTTTAAGTTATCACATCTTGCATATCAACACTGAGAGGAACGAGAGAGACTTCTGCAGCTGTACTGATTTCCTCAGACTTTAAAACGAACACTTCTCTCCCTGAAAGCATGTGACCCTAGAACTAAGTTTCCCACCAGCAGTCTAAGCAAAGACAAAGGAATGAAAACAAACAAGGAGGTTCCATGGTCCAAAGGAAATGCCAAACTCCCACACAATTTTAAGGACATGTTCTCATTCATTTAAAACAGTGAATTGAATCCAGTGCTACTTCATTTCCTTTTACCCTGTAACTCGCATCTTTCTGATACCAGATACAGTAAGAAACAAAATCCTGACTCTTTCCAACGAAGGTTATGACCATTTATAGTACATTTACTATGTGCCAAACACTTCATGTACATTATCTCACTTGTTCTTCACATGAGTTAAGTAGTATTAGCCCAGTTTTTACAGGTGCAAAAATAGATTGAGAAGTTCAGTGATTTTCCCAGGGTCCTAGTTCATTTAAATGCCAAGTCTGATTCTGAAACCCAAGTTCTCTGCATTGAATACACAATGTCACCGCCTTACAAAAAACTGGCCCAGTAGACAGGTCTATTAACTCTGCCATGTTACTGCTGTTAGAGTCTTTAAAAAAAGAAAGAAAAAAAAAAAGGACATTTTCAAAACATGTAAAAGTAAAAAGAACATAATGCCCCCTGTAGACCCATCATCCAGTTTCAACAATTACCACACATGGCCCATCTTATTTCATCTAAGCTCCCCTCTAACCACACCCCTGCCACCTTCTCCCCTTCGTGGAATTTCTTCTGAAGCGATTCCCAAACATCATTTCATGCAGATACTTCAACAGTTCCCTAAAAGATAAGGACTCCCCTTTACATATAAAACAAAACTGCAATACCACCTATCACACCTAAAAAAAAAAAGCAGTAATACGAATTCCTTAATATCAAATACCTAGTGTTCAAATTTCCAAGTTTGTGTGTGTGTCTTTTTAAAATTTGGCTTTAAGTTTATTTATTTATTTTGAGAGAGAAAGCACGCATGAGTGAGGGAGGGGCAGACAGAGGGGAACAGAGGATTCTAAAGCAGACTCTGTGCTGACAGCAGAGAGCCCAATGCGGGGGATCGAACTCAGGAACCATGAGATCATGATCTGAGCCGAAGTCGGGCACTTAACCGATTGAGCTTCCCAGGCGCCCCAGTGTATCTTTTTCTTAAAGCCTCTGGGTTGTCTGTTATTTTTTTCTTACATATCCTCTATTAAAGTGGTTTTCAAAATGTGGCCCATGGACCCCATGGATCTCTAAGATCCTTTAATGAGTCTGAAAAGTAAAATTATTTTCATAATAATATTAAGGTGATTTTTGTCTTTTAAACTGTGCTGATATTTGCACTGATGGTACAAAAGCAATGGTGGGTAAAACTGTTGGTGCCTTAGTGTGAATCCAGACAGTGGAACCAAGCTGTGCCAGTGATCACTGTATTCTTCACTACCAAAGACTTACAGTAAGAAAAAAAACCTCAGTTTCCCTTAAGAATGCCCTTAACGAAACAGTAAAAATTACTAACTGTATTAAACCTTGCTCCTTGAGCACATGTCTGCTTAAGAGTCTGTGTGAAGAAACAGGAGCTCTGCACAGAGCACAGGTGCTGCAGACTGAAGTATGATGGCTGTCTCCAGGCAAAACACTTGTGTGGCTGAGCTGTAAACTCAACTGGCCACCTGTTCTCATCAAACGTTATTTTTACTTGAATGAATGACAGACACACTACAGTTATTCAGATTTGGGTTTTCTCAGGCAATGTTGCAAAAAAAAAGTGAGCCTGCCGTTTCGAGGAAAACAACGGAGCACTGCTGCCATGGCTGCCAATGACAAAAGTTGAGCTTTCAAGCAAAAACCAGAATTTTAGAAAACCTTATTCTGCCACCATGAGCTCGACTGCTTCCAGATACCTCTGTGAGGGATGGGTGGTGTCATTAACGGATGCAATTTTGTTGACTCTGTAGTGAAATGTGTCAGTATCTAGAAGATATATATAACTCAGCGAACCAATATTTTCCAAATGATAAATGCACAATATTGCAAAAGGGTGAAAGATGGGGGAAAGATTCATCCTAAATGCAAGATGGCGGGGCACCTGCGTGGCTCAGTCAGTTGAGTGTCTGACTTCGGCTCAGGTCATGATCTCGCGGTCACAGGTTTGAGCCCTGCATCTGGACTCTTTGCTGTCAGCACAGAGCCCACTTTGGATCTTCTGTCGACCTCTTTCTCTGCCCTTCCCCCGCTCACATTCGTTCTCTCTCCCAAAAATAAACAATTTAAAAAAATAAATAAATGCAAGATGGATCACAGATTTTAATGCAACAAAATAGGAGAAGTTCAGATTCCATATTCCTATTAATATGGATTTGACTTCAGATTCCCTATTGCTATTAATCTTAAGGAAGGAAGCCACTACTTACCTAGTTTTTAGTGTAGTATCAACAATATCTATAATTATCTAAAAAGACTATTAAAATACTTTCTTTTTCAACTACATATCTGTGAGACCTGATTTTTTCCACATACTTACACCAAAACAACACACACTATAGAACAGATATGTGACTCAAACTGTTTTTGATTAAGCCAGACCTTAAAGAGATTTGTAGACATGTGAAACAATACTATTCTTTTCACTAATTTATTTTTGTTTTGGAAAATATAATTATTTTTCACAAACATGTTAGTTAACATGTAATAGGTTTATTGTCACTTTTTTTTAAACTTTGTTATTTTGAAAGAGAGCTTGAGCAAAGGAGAGGTACACAGAGTGGGAGAGAGAGAATCCCAATTAGGCTCCTTACTGTCAGCACAGAGCCCAACGTGGGGCTCAATCCCAGGACTGTGACATTATAACTTGAGCCAAAATCAAGAGTTAGATGCTTAACCAACTGAGCCACCCAGGCGCCCCGGTTTATTGCTATTTTTAAGTGAATTAGTATTTTAAACATTTCTCAATTTTTTTTTACCGTTTATTTATTTTTGAGAGACAGAGAGAGAGCATGAGTGAGTGTGGGGCAGACAGAGAGGGAGATACAGAATCCCAAACAGGCTCTAGGCCCTGAGCTGTCAGCACAGAGCCTGATGCGGGACCTGAACCCACGAACGGTGAGATCATGACCCGAGCTGAAGTCAGATGCTTAATCGACTGAGCCACCCAGGTGCCCCTAAACATTTCTCAATTTTTAATACAGTGAATATTGACAGATATACTTCACAAGAACAAAGTTGTTTGAGATTCTCAAAAATTTTTAGGCGTATAAAGGAAGTCTTGAGACCAAAAGGTTTGATAATTGCTCCTCTGATGCAACTGACACTAACCCACAACTACACTTTCAGGCTAATAATAAATCTTCATCCAAAGATAATTAGTGACCCCAGTCTGGTACATTTGGTAGGTATACACTTAATGACACTGACTTTAAATCTCATTACTTTCAATCATAACTCATCCAGCTAGCAAAATCATGTTTTCTGTTCTCAGGAGACCATGGTGATGGATTAGAGAAGGCTATGGTCAAGATAATAGAGGGCATGACAACACTACATCCTAGTTGGAAACAGAACTTCTTCATCCACAGACCAATCCTCCTAGTCGGACACAGTACTCTTTTTCCTCATGAGTTCTTTTTCCTTCATTTTTTTTTCTCCCCCAGAAAGATAACATTTTTTAAATTAATTAGCTGACACATTTCCAGTAACATTTTCCCTTGTATTTTCTGGCTTTATACTCTTTAATTGACTACTTATATGACAGTATTTTGGATTATTTTTTAGACATTAAGAAATTATGTTTTATTTCCTCCCTGTTCTCAAGTGTACTTTATCAGATATTAATATAGCCACTCTCACTTTCTATTGATCAGTGTTTGAATCATACCTGTTTTCTATCCTTTTACCTTTATTTCTACAGCTGTGCTGAGATACAATTTTCATGACATACAATTCACTTATTTGAAGTGTAAATTCAATGATAATTTTTAGATTCACAGATACCGCAACTGTCGCCACAGTCAATGTTAGGACATTTCATCATATCAAAAAGAAACCAGGTACTCTTTAAATATCACCCAGCTGCCCTCCATCCATGCTCCAGCCCTCAACAAGTACTACTATACTTTTTCTAACAGGTTTCCCTATTCTGGACATTCTGTATGAATGGAATCATCTAGTATGGGGTCTTTTGTAAATGGCTCCTACTTAGCATACATTATGCTAAGGTCATTCATTCATGCTGCAGCATGTATCAGTACTGAATTTCCTTTTATTGGCAAGTAGTATTCCATTGTATGAATATGCCACATTTTGATTATTCATTTGACAGCTGACAGACCTCTGGATTACTTCCACCTTTTGGCTATTATGAATAATGCTATCAATGTTTGCTTGTAAGTTTTTGTCTGAACATGTTTTCATTTCTCTTGGGTGTATCCAGAAGTGGAACTGTTGGGTCAGATGGTAGCTCTATATTTAACTGTTTGAGCAACTGCCAGACCGTGTTCCACATTGTCTGCACCATTTCACAAGCCCAGCAGTGCATGAGGATTTCAATTTCTCCACATCCTCGCCAACACTTAATTATCTGACTGTCTGACTGTCTGACTCTGGCCGTCCTGGCCCAAGTGAAGTAGCACCTCAGGTGGTTCTGATTTGCACTCTGCTAATGACGTCTCATGTGGAGCCTCTTTTCGTGTGCTTATTGGCCGTTTCCCTTGGAACAATGTCTATTCAAGTCCTTTGCCATTTAAAAATTGAATTATTTGCCTTTTTATTGTTAAGTTATAATACTTCTTTATATATTCTGGATAGTACACCTTTAGAAGATACAGGAGTTGCTAATATTTTCTCCCATTCTGGGGGGCTCTCTTTTCACTTTCTTATAGACAGTGGTCGTTGAGCCTAACAGATTTTATGTTTGGTAAAGTGCAGTGTTATCTATCTTTTGTTATTTGTGCTTTTTTGGTGTCATGTTTAAAAACACTGCTCCCAGATTCAAAGTCATTAAGTTTTAAATCTGTTTTCTTCTAGAGTTTTATAGTTTTAGCTCCATATTTAGGTCTTTAATCCATTTTGAGTTCATTTCTGTATATGGTACCGGACAGAGGTCACATGAGCCCTTTAAAAGCCTATTATTTATTTACATTATTTTAGGTTAGTAACAGTTTATCACAACTAAGGATAAGGAAATGAAAAGAGGATGTAAAACATACTAAGTTTCTGAAATGAGTCATGAACCATTTTTCTTCAAAATGTTTCTTCTTTTTCTTCAAAAATATGACTTAGTAAGATTTACAACATGCAAATTAAAAAATAAAAATGTTAAAATGCACTATATGCTAACTAACTTGGACGTATATTAAAAAATAAATAAAATTAAAAGAAAAGATTTACAATATGCTTTGGCTACTCTATTATTTGCAAATATATAAATATATTAAATGAATCCTGATTTTGAAGGCATGTTGAAGACAATACAAGACAAGGAGGCCCTTATCATTCAGGATCCTGTGAGTCTTCTTTAGCATATGAAAGTCCCCTTGGTAACTTCTCCTAATCTTTACTTCCCCCAACTCCCAAGTAGTATATATATAATCAGTCACCCCTCACAATCCCAGTGCAGCTCTTTAGCCCACAGGTCCTGTCCCCGTGCTTTAATAAAACCACCTTTTTGCACCAAAGATGTCTCAAGAATTCTTTCTTGGCCATTGGCTCCGAACTCTAACATTTCCACATCACTCAGAAACAACATCATCATCACCATCATCACCACCACCACACACACACACACACACACACGCACGCACGCACACACAAATGGGTCAAGATAACTACCCTGAATAGGCTCCATAAACAGACATTTTGTAAAAGAGCAAAATGTTATGCAAATCTATAAACTAGAAATGAATATTCTTATTACATTTGGCATATGTGCCATGGTTTCAAAAAATATCAAATCCCAGGGTACACAGGAGGGTACTCACAGGAGAGAGTTTCTGGATAAGGTCATGGGCAACATGGACAAGGTTTTTGTCTTCATGGAGACATTTCTGAAATTTTCTGCTTTCCTCATCTTCTAGAAGATCAAAATCAATGGCAGCATCCAGTAAGGCCTGAATTAACCCCTTCCAGGACTTTAGGGCTGGAACCTGTGGGGCAACTGCAGCACTAATGCCTGTTCCGATCACCAGCACGAGCTCCCGGGGCTTCTTAGTTTTTAAGCTTGGAAGCAGCTTCCTGAAAAAGTCAACCAAATGAAGAGGATTGGAACATCCAACAGATAAGAGGAGGCACACGGAAGGACTGTTGAAAATCACGGTTTTCAGCTATCACTTTCATAATTGCAAAGAGGATAAAGTACCAGTTTCTGATACCTCTCCTAAGTATCTTTTTTTTAATGTTTGTTTATTTATTTTGAGAGAGAGCGAGCGCACATGTGCGTGCATGAGTGGGGGGGGAGGGGCAGAGAAAGAGGGAGTGAGAGAATCCCAAGCAGGCTCCATGCTGTCAGCACAGAGCTCGACGTGAGGCTCGATCTCAAGAACCGTGAGATCTTGACCCGAGTCAAAGTCAAGACACCTAACCAGCTGAGCCAGGTAGGTGCCCCATCCTCTCCTGAGTATCTTAAGCAAAAAGACCAGAATTTTGTGCCAAGACTTGCTGAAAAACCTATTTCAGGAATCTTAAAAGGCACTCTTAAAATCAATTTTCTCCCTCATAGTTCTCTCAACCTAAAAAAACCCACCAACAGTAGGAAAAGATCTGATCACATTACAGCCCAGCTGAGTTTTACTAATTTATATTTTAAACCAACACTGAATTTCAAAAAACATGGACACCAGACAGAAAAGAAATCCATACAAATTAAATTCCCACTGTTGGCAAATATAAAAGAAGAGATGAAAGAAAGCCAAATTTAAGCTCAGATTTCATACACACTATCAAGATAAAATTGAGAATGAGACAGTCAAATATGGGAACAAATTCCACTTCGGTTTTGTTCTAGATTATCTTGAGGCAAAAAAAAAAAAAAAAGAAAGGAAGGAAGGAAGAAAAAAAGTAGTTAAGAGAACTGTGAAACACAGGACCTTCACATTACCTAAATAAACAAAGAAAAAACTATTCAACAGATACGACAAGAAGAGAAAACATTCCTTTCTTATCATGAGAAGCACCACAGAGTTCTGTTTTGAAGAGATAGCAGGGGCACAAGTTTTTGTGTTTTGGCCCCCCCCCCCTTCAATCTGGAAACTACATTAAAATGTGTTTGAAATATGTTTATTCACTTTAATTTTTGCTAATGGTAGGTGTTTTCCAAGAAATTGCCTTTCTCAATCTTTTGTCAAAATAATAAAATAGAAAAAGGATTCGCATTTTGGCATAACGTAAGAAACAGCCTTGGTAAACCTGTTTTGGGAAACCAAACTTTAGAACTGCCTTCCCTATCCCCAACTCCTGCATTCAGTCATTCAACAAATATGAAAAACTTACAAAGTACTAGGACATAAGGGTAGGCACTGATGATGTTCCTATGAATAAAATCAAGTCCCCAATCTCAAAAGTTTAGTCTATGGGAAAAGACTTGACAATAGATATCAGAAACTGATGATGAAAAATAAGTTTCAGTTCAAGGGAATTAAGATATTGAAACATAAAAAAATACATACAGAAAATTTCTAGAAGGGTTCACAAGAACTGTCAATAGTGATTAGCTCTGGGGATTGGGGAGAACAATGATTTTTACTTCTCACTTGATTGTGCTGTATTACTTGAATTTTTTACCTCATCCATTATAGGTCTGAGGTGTAATTTTGCCTCACTTTTCGTTTCTGATTCTTCCTAAAACCACTAAGTAATTATAAAGTAATTTTTTTAGAAGGCATAAGTTCATAAAAAACAGAATAGGAAAAGATGACAGCAGAAAACACAGGCCCACAAAATTTTAGAAGTTGTAAGGTAAGAGCTGATTCCCTCGACAGAACCTTGGGAATGTTCAAATAAGTCTGAAGGTAGAGGGGCAGGTGGGGCCAAGATAAGAGAAGTCACTGCAAGGCTGTCTTAGAAGCAGTTAGAATTCTAAGACTGGAGGCTTGCTCTCCAGAGGGGTTGAGTATTTGAGAACACTGTGCACAGCTTGGGGAAGGAGATTAAGTAAAAGTCAGCATATGAAATGCAAGACTCTCCTTTGCCCCCTTCTCCCAGAGGAAGACTCTCAGACACTGGCAGTGAACCTTATACCTGCACGCTATTCCCCATCCACTCATCTTCTTTTGGGGATAATAGCCAGCATGAGAGAAAAGACCCACAGGTTCTGACAGGCGGCGATTCCTCAGCTCCAGAACCATGCTTGACACCCCCAATGAAGCACGAGAGACCAAGTCCTTTACACACACACAGATTCTCCAACTGGCTCTTTAGTGTCTTCTCTTAAATATGAGCAGACAAAGAAAGGTCACCTTACATTTGAACAAAGCCCCCAATGTGAGAGTTACATCTAAACAAACTAGTACCTAGAAAGAAACCTGCAGGAAACAAGGGACAATACCAGAGAAAGAAGAAAAACTGAAAACAGTTATCTCCATAAATTAAAAAAAAAAAAAAAAAAAAAGGCATCTATGAAACATGAACATTAGAACGCTGTATGGGGCACCTGGGTGGCTCGGTCGGTTAAGTGTCGGACTTCTGGTCAGGTCACGATCTCACGGTTGTGGGTTCGAGGCCCGCATTGGGCTGTGCTGACAGCTCAGAGCCTGGAGCCTGCTTCAGATTCTGTGTCTCCCTCTCTCCCCCCCCCCCCCCCCCCAGAACTAGCTCGCGTTCTGTCTCACTCTGTCTCTCAAAAATAAACATCAAACAAACAAACAAACAAAGAATGCTATAAAAGGGGTGGGCATGGGGAACCTGGGCAGCTGGCTCAGTTAAGCATCGGACTACTGATTTTGGCTCAGGTCATGATCTTGCAGTTCTTAAGTTCAAGCCCTGCATCTGGCTCTGCGCTGACAGTGCAGAGCCTGCTTGGGATTCTTTCTCTCTCCCTGCCCTTCCTCTGCTCTTTCTCTCTCAAAATAAATAAATAAACTTAAGAAAAAAAGGAGGGGGGTGAGCAAACAAAAAGATTTCTTGGAAATTAAAAATATAACAAATAAAAAATTTGTAAGGTTGGAAGAAAACAAAATTACTTGAGACAGCAGAATGATAAAAACAAAAGCAATAGAAAAATATAAAAAAACTAGAGTCCTACTCCAGAAGGTCCAATATCTGAATACCAAGAGTTCTACAAAGACACAATACAGAAAAAACTGTAAAGGAAATTATCAAATAAGAAAAAAAATTTTCAAAAATGAATTATCAGTAGACAGCTCTGAAGAGCCACCTGATGTCTAGACTCATATGAAGGTACATCACCATGAAATTTCAGGTTGCTGAGAATAAAATAACTATCCTTACAAGCTTCTAATGAGAAAAGAAGAGGCCACATGACACAAATGACTGGGAATCAGCACAGAGTCCCTATTTTGGCAGAAGACTTAGCTGCTAGCAGAGAATGAGCAGTAACTTCAGAACTCTAAGGAAAATGACTTCCTCCCTAAAATTCTACACTCAGCCAAATCATCAAATCAATGTACAAATATGATAAAGACATTTGCAAACGTCTCCAAAAACCCTTCTCATGTGAATCCTTACTAAGGAAGCTAATGAAAATAGTTTTCAGCAAAATGAAGGACTACACCAAAAAGGTGACATGGTATCTACGAAAGAGAGGCTCCAATACAGGAGAGATGTAAGAGGAATCCTTGAGGTCATGGGGAAGGAAAATGGCAAATATCAGCCATTTTCAGCAGGCCTGGAGAACTATCCTCAGCAGAATATGGTCCAAAAGGAAAACCCCACGAAACAATTTAAACTAGTAAATTACTGACGAGTGCCAGCATATCTAAGAGATTTACTCTTCTGTCACAGAGTTTGAAGACAAATTGATAGGTACGTAGAAAACAAAGCAAACAAAAAAAAAAAAAATGAGAGAGACAATCTTTAATAACTTGGAGGAAAAAATGGACAAAAAAGTGTAATTTCAAAACACGATTAGGCTCACCTATGAACTATTTATACAGTCATGTAATGTAACTATTAAAAACTGACTTAGCCAAAAATTATGATATAAAACACACTGGGGAGGGGGGCAACATGTGAGGAGAGGCTCCAGAAGAGCAAGCCTAATCCTCATCTTTCTTAACTGGAAATAGATAAAACCAAAACACTAAAAACCAGCAGTACATACAAAGTATTTAAAACTATGAATGGAAGTATTAAAGAAATCAATTAAAAGGCTGCAGGTGATTATCTCTATAGAGGGACAAGGCATTATAAGCTTTCAGGTATTGACTTTTAAAATTATGTACATTTATGACCTGGATAAAAATAAAAATTGAATCCAAAATAAAAATAATTTAATTTTTATATGAAGACCAATATTAATTTCTGAAAACAACTGGGATGTGGGGCAAGTCTGTTTGGTAATTAACTGTGTTCCTCAGATTCCCCTCCCTTGTTTACCTGGGCTTTTTGGTGGGGGGTGCGCCATCACTGAAGAATCCAAGAATCTTGTCTATATCAGAGGCCTGGCTCCCTGTAGAAGCCATCCAGTTTCTAAAATAGATTAAACACCACAGACCACAATTAGATCTGTAATATATACCATTCAAAATAGCATATACATTAAACAGTTTTAATGAGCTGTATACCCTAAAGGTGCTCTAGAGATATCCCCTGCTCAAGAGAAATCCACTAATTAATGAGCATCCCAAACTTCAGGAACTCAATTCATCTTGAAATTATGACTGGTGCTCCATACTGTCATCTTGTTTCTGTTCCTGAAGGCTCCCCTGCAACCCTTCCCACCACCCTGCAAAAACAAAACAAAAACCTGTGTCAATTCATGTCAATTGCTGGCCATCACTTTGTGGAGCCTAAGAAATACCTGTTATTCTCCCATGAGATAGGCTTGGGAAGATTTAGGGGATTAAAAACTACACATGGATAAGTGTGCTAATAGCCCCCAATTATCTACTTACTACTATCAGCTAAAGAAATCACTGGGTCAAGAATAGAACAATCAACACTAATTTGCTGATTGTTAGACATTCCTTGTTGCTGAACAAGTGTGTCCTGGCAGGCAGTGAGGCATGTCTCCCGAGCTCAACAGTGTGGACTCTGAGACAGTGTGATAAATGGGAAAGGTATGGATTATCAAGCAAAGATGCATGAGAAATGACAGACTGTGCTCAGGTGATGGGATAACTAGCAAAAGAGAATTGCCATGGATTAGAATGAAGATTGTAATGAGAAGTTTTAACTGCTCACAATTTTAGTAAATTTGCTAAATCGAAGGACCAGTAATTCTAAAACAGCAGTATTTTAAATAGTGTGTACACACACCCAACAAAAGACAATACACATTACCAGAGTTTTGGGTGCTTTATTATTGCTTCATTATCGATATTTAGAATTAACTGAATCAATACAAATTATCTCAAGGTTATTATTTTATTAGAAAGCTTTTTTCTTTATGGAAACATTTTTTTAAAGTTTGCTGAATTAATTTTTCTGGTAAATAGAAGGCTCAGTTCCTCACCCCATATTGCATCACATGTAATGGAATTCTCTGATATCATAATCAATAGATAGGAATCTCAAAATCATAAAGTGAGTTAGGAAGCAGACCATCTTTCTAGTCAAATCTTTGATTCTGTTGGTCAGAAAGCTGGGGTTCAGAGAAGACACACAATACTTAACTCTGTAAACTGTCTCTTAATAATCATCTGAGAGGTTTGTTAAATGTATGTTTTTAAAAGATAAAAATCTATCCAATTGACTTAAAAAAATGTATGTTCTCAAGATCCAAACCCAAATTACTGAACCAGAATCTCCAGAATCTTCAGGAAATTCTTATGATGAGGCAAATAGAAAACAACCAAATGAAATGCAATTTTTCTACAATCCAGCTATTTTGTTAAATGTAAGCATACCAGATGTCATCCTCCCTTCATTTAAATGTACAAATCGGGGCGCCTGGGTGGCGCAGTCGGTTAAGCGTCCGACTTCAGCCAGGTCACGATCTCGCGGTCCGTGAGTTCGAGCCCCGCGTCGGGCTCTGGGCTGATGGCTCAGAGCCTGGAGCCTGTTTCCGATTCTGTGTCTCCCTCTCTCTCTGCCCCTCCCCCGTTCATGCTCTGTCTCTCTCTGTCCCAAAAATAAATAAACGTTAAAAAAAAAAATAAAATAAAAAATAAATAAATGTACAAATCATTTGTAAAAATAAATAAATAAATGTACAAATCATTTGTTAGTCAACACCTTCCCAGTTTACTAAGTTAATTACCATTTAACATACTGAAATATTTCCATTAAGTTTTCATTTATGTGAAGTCATTTTCTACTCTAAAGTCTAGCCTGGGCTCTAGACTGGAGAAGTGCTTAGAGTTATTAAGTACATTATCCTATTTTAGGGATGAGAAACACTGAAGGACAGAAAGGCTGGGTGCCATAATTCAAACCAAGGCAGTCTGCCTTCCAAGTTCATTCTCTGAACCACTCTATTACAACCTAAAAGTGTCCTCCAAGTTTTAGCAACTCACTTTTTTTTTTTTTTTTTAAGTAGGCTTTATGCCCAGGGGAGAGCCCAATGTGGAACTTGAACTCATGACCCTGAGATCAAGACCTGAGCCGAGATCAAGAGTCTGATGCTTAATGGACTGAGCCACCCAGATGCCCCTGTTTGTTTTTAATTTGCACACCAAAACTATCAAAAAAGGAGAGCCCACATTCCAGACAGATTTACACAAAATAATTCTGGGTAATGCTTGATAGCTGCTATATGACCAGGCACTCTGCTGATATAATCATGGCACTCACCTAAATTCCGAAGCTGAATGAAACAGCTTTTTCTGGTGACAGATGCCATTTGTTATGTACCCCCTACCACCACTAATCTACATAGACTGGTCGTGTCATTTTCTCCTGGAAAATATGCTAGGCCACTTTCCCTGGATTCTAACAGATGGTAAATTCTTGGTGTCTACACCTGAATACTAAGCTTTCTTTTTTTCTTTACAAAATCAACTATTCTTTTGTTTGTTTAAAAACATTTTTTTAACGTTTATTTATTATTTTTGAGAGACAAGAACATGAGCAGGGAAGGGGCAGATAGAGGGAGACACAGAATCCAAAGCAGGCTCCAGGCTCTGAGCTGTCAGCACAGAGCCCAGTGTGGGGCTCAGACCCACGAGCCATTAGATCATGATCTGAGCTGAAGTCGAACGGTTAACCAACTGAGCCACTCAGGTGCCCCAGAGTCAACTATTCTTAAGGTCCATTCTATCTACATAATTTAAGAGAACTGAATATGGCCAACGGGTCCTAAGAATTGTTACTGCAATGTTTTGGGTCCTCTTATTTAGGAACTAAATGAGAAGAAATTCAATATGGCCACATTAGATGTAATCATATACACATCCTGTTTTCTAACAGGATAACATCTTTCCTTCAGGCAAAAGGATGCCTCATACAATCTCACATATACACTCTAGTGGCATTGGAGCATAAACCGTATCCTATTTCTTCTAGAGTACTGTTTCAGTAAAAAAAACAAACAAACCCATTTTAATGTTTACCCTAAACAACATGCAGTTACCCATAAAGAGCTTTCACAATGATTACGAAAATCTTACAAGGAATTCTTTTTTTTTTTTAATGTTTGTTTATTTTTGAGAGCGAGAGAGAAACAGAGAGAGCAAGTGGGGGAGGGTCAGAGACAGAAGGAGACACAGAATCCCAAGGAGGCTCCAGGCTCTGAGCTGTCAGCACAGAGCCTGACCTGGGGCTCGAACTCAAAACTGTGAGATCATGACCTGAGCTGAAGTCACAAGCTTAATGGACTGAGCCACCCAGGAGCCCCGACAAGGAGTTCTTAACATGCATCAACTAGTTCACACACTTATTTATGTGATCACTGAGTTTTCATTTTAGGGGGACTTGCTATGTACAACAGAGGGGGGGGAAAAGCTTTTCTGCCACAAGAAGACAAAGGCAATCAGCTGTGGCAGTGTCTTTGTTACTATAATTACTGCTAAAGCCACTGAAAAATCCTTCAAGGCCAAGAGAGTTCAGCAAAATAAAAGTCAGATATTTGGTAAATGCTGAGGAAAGTAACAGCAACCTCATTAACAATTTTTTAAGGCCTAAGTCTTCATATAGAACACATACACTTTGAAACCCATCAGCTTGGCAAGAAATAGAATGCTTCTATCTCGTGAATGAAAGGGAAAAATCAAGGCGAGCATCCTTGGAAAAATCCATTAAGGAACATAGAAAAAGGACAAGTGGAAAGGGGGCTGAAATTAACTTCATATAAACTAGAGGACTTGTAGATTTGAAAACAGTGAAAAATCGCAGTAGCACTTGCTCTTGGTGCTACAATGACAGCAAAATCTAGTTCCCTGAAGAATGAGAGTGAGGTCTCCCAGCCTGCTTTCTTCACGCTGACCTCGTGGTCTCTCCCCAGGCTTCCAGTGTGTAATCTTCAGCTCAAACAACTGACAGGCCAAAAGGAACTCAGGATAATACATTTTGGTATATGGGCAGACAGAACAAATCAAAAGGAGAGAAAAATTCTAATGATGGCATTTTTGCCTGGAAATAAAAAAATCTACAAATGACTAGCTTGAGGAAGTGGTACATCTCTTGCCTTAAAAGACCAGCTCTGGGGTGCCAGGATGGCTCAGTGGGTTAAGCATCCAATTTAGGTCATGATCTCACAGTTCGTGAGTTTGAGTCCTGCATCAGGCTCGGTACTGACAGCTCAGAGCCTGGGGCCTTCTTCAGGTTCTGTGTCTCCCTCTCTCTCTGCCCCTCACCCACTCACTCGCTCTCAAAAATAAACAAAATTTTAAAAACTTAAAAAAAATAAAAGACCAGCTGTAATTACAGTAAGCTCTCCCCCATTCTATTAAATATATAAAACCTTGACTAGAATAAAGACTGGCTTATTTCTCTAGCATAAACACAGAAAAGGGTTTAACTTCAGTTTTTAAGAGAAAAAGATAGTCACCCTCTGACTTGGAAGAAACCAAATCCTTCTAGTTGTGGCTTTTGGACTAATTCCAACACATCTGGTTTTCAGTAACTATGGGGGAGGAATGAAGGAAAAGATATCCAGTATAAAGTACTACAAAAGTAATACAAAAGCAACAAGCTTATTGCCAATTAACAAATTAATTTTACTAAAGTAGTTGATAAATTCAGTTCTATAACATAGATTGCACCCCTTCCTATCAATGTGTAAAACAAACTTTCCATTTCTTCCTAATAACACAGAGAGGTGAAACTGATATATAAGAACTATATGTGAGGACTGGATTCCTCTGTGTACCCCCCAGTCTTGAAGTGTTTCTTCTACCTCTGGTTAACTTAGTTTGCTTACTTCTGTATCTAAATTGTATGTGCCTGATATCCTCTATCTTCTGTCACATAAGATCTGTCACACTTATTTCCTGAAAATATGCTGTAATGTAGTCACTGATAAAATGCCAGACTGACACTACTTACTGTTGGTATTTTACCAAGCAATGACCCATATATGAGCAATATGAGAACGACCTCATCAGAGGTAGGGTTTCTGAAAAACTTTAAGGAATTGAGAGGTTTACCCCAAATTCTATGGTCTTTTTATTCAAGTCCTAAAATCAACCACATTGGTATTCCAGGCTCAAGAGCTCAGATGTTATTTGTTTCAGTTATTTTCAATTATAAAACCAAAGTAACACATCACATATATATAAGGAATAAAATTGTTCTTTTTCAATTTTTGAAAAAATTTTATTTTAGAGAGAGCCAGCATGAGTGGTGAGAGCGGCAATGAGAAAGAGAGGGGATCTTAAGCAGCCTCCACACTCAGCATGGAGCCTGATGTGGGGGATCAATCCCACAACCCTGGGATCATGAATGACCTAAGCCAAAATCAAGAGTTGAATGCTCAACTGAGCCACCCAGGTGCCCCCAAAATTGTTTTAAGAAGGAATAGTAAGACACCCAAATTCAAATTTCATTTGAATTAGAAGTTGGTGACTAAAGTTGATGATTTTATCATGCAAAAAATAACTTCCTTCTTTGTCACTGCTTTCTCTCCTGTGAAGCTTCTGAGAAGGTATATCCTGAAAACAAGAACACGTGTTGCTAAGAAAGGAGACTTTTTAAAAAATTTTACTTTTGAGAGAGAGACACACAGAGGGCAAGCAGGGGAGGGGCAGAGAGAGAGGGAGACACAGAATCCGAAGCAGGCTCCAGGCTCTGAGCTGTCAGCACAGAGCTCCACGCTGGGCTCAAACTCTTGAACTGTGAGATCATGACCTGAGCTGAAGTCAGATGCTTAACCGACTGAGCCACCCAGGCGCCCTGGAAGGAGACATTTTAATAAAATATTTTCCACGTATCAAATAGTACAATCATACAATTTCATCACAAATGACACAGGCTATTCAAAGAAAATGAGATTAAGTAAATCTTTAAGGGCAAGGTTTTATGTTCTATGGAGTCCTTGAAAACTAAGTTTCTCCTCTGAAGACAGTGTGGAGAAACCCTCAAGGGCTTACTGTTCTTGCCAAAAGAGCACACATGATACTGCTGCATACAAATGTAGATTCATCCCAGTTTGGGCGACCCCAGAAGATATTCTCATTACAGAGTGTTGCTTTTTGAGTTAATTTGACAAGTCTTAAAGGGAAGACTTTTCTGTCATAATAAAAATAAAAACGTTTACTAAGATTATGCCACCTAATTTCCACCCCCTGCTGCTTTTTACTTTCTTGAGGATTTCTGACTCAAACAGTACTGAGTTTGACGATTAAAAAAAAAAGTTCTATTTTGACAACATGAAGTTTGGCAAATGCAGTCGGTTAAGCATCCGACTCTTGATTTTGGCTCAGGTCATGATCTCACGGTTTGTGAGATGGAGTCCCACACTGGGTTCTGTGCTGAGCGCAGAGCCTGCTTGAGATTCTCTGTCTCTGCCCATGCTCACTCTAAAATAAAAAAAACAAAAATAAAAAACAATTTTGCTCCTTACACGTGATATGCTACTTTGGTTTTATAATTGAAAATAACTGATATAAACAATAGGGAGCCGGCTTGGGATTCTCATTCCCCCTCTTTGCCCCTCCCCTGCTCAGGTTCGCTCTCTGTCCAAATAAATAAATAAATAAATAAACAAACAAACATTAAAAAAAAGCCCTAAGTCTATTGAATGTTAATAATGATAGGGGTGCCTGGGTGGCTCAGTCGGTTGAGCATCCGACTTTGGCTCAGGTCATGATCTCACAGCTCGTGAGTTCGAGCCCTGCATCAGGCTCTGTGCTGACAGCTCGGAGCCAGGAGCCTGCTTTGGATTCCGTGTCTCCCTCTCTCTCTGTCCCTGATCCACTCACATTCTGTCTCTGTCTCTGTCAAAAATAAATAAAATAAACATTAAAAAAATTTTTTTTAAAAAATAATGATTGGGGCGCCTGGGTGGCTCAGTCGGTTGAGCGTCCGACTTCGGCTCAGGTCGCGATCTCGCGGTCCGTGAGTTCGAGCCCCGCATCAGGCTCTGGGCTGATGGCTCAGAGCCTGGAGCCTGCTTCCGGTTCTGTGTCTCCCTCTCTCTCTGCCCCTCCCCCGTTCATGCTCTGTCTCTCTCTGTCTCAAAAATAAATAAACGTTAAAAAAAAATCTTTAAAAAATAAAAAATAATGATTAAGTGAATTCACATCAACACTAGGTGAAACACCTCAGAGGTCCCCACATTGTGGGTTTGTAATCCAAATTCCATTAAACAGCAAAAACAAGGTCAGAAAATAAGATACAAAGTAGATTTGTTTTACAATTACTCTTAGAGTTAACTAAAAGGAAAAGAAAATGTTCTTCAACATTAAGATAAAAAAAATTACTGAGGTTCAACTTATTCATTACTTTCAAGTTCATGTTCAAGTGCACAGTTAACTTTAACAGATATAGCAGATAAAAAATAATTGAATAGGGGCACCTAAGTGGCTCAGTCGGTTAAGTGTCAGACTCTTGATTTTGGCTCAGGTCATGATCTCGCGGTTTGTGAGGATCTGTAAGTTTGAGCCTGGTGTTTGGATCTGTGCTGACAATTTGGAGCCTGGTTGTGATTCTCTATCTCCTTCTCTCTGCCCCTCCTCTGTGCTCGCTCTCTCTCTCAAAAATCAATAAATAAACATAAGAAAAATTTGATTAGACACCTATCTTAGGTTAATTATGTTAAAAACTCAGTTATCAGAATGCCCAAGAAAGAGTGATTTTAAGAATAAGCTCGCTTTGAGTGTATTCAATTTCTTTTAATCTTGTCATACAATAAAGCTATAATGTCTACCAAAATGCTAGGCTCTTGAACTTCCCACTTAGAATGGCAATGGATTGGTGGCTTAAAGAGATTGTGATATTTCCTTTTAACAAAAAAGACGGTAAGAATGCTAAATTCTTGGGTGATTCATATACAGTCCTATCTGGAGGAAGAAGGAAAAAAAGCCCTGCAATGTTTTCAAAAGCACTTCTAATTTGCAGTTCTATGAATGCATACCATTTTCCTTTTTTTCAGTGAGCATAAAGTACAGATGAACCTTGAACAATGGGGGGTACCCCAAACCCCTCTGCTCAGTCGAAAATTCACACATAACTTTTGACTCCCCCAAACCAATAATAGCCTACTGTTGACCATAAGCCTTACTAGTAAATGAACAGTTGGTTAACATATATTTTGTATGTTTTATGTATTATGTACTGTACTCTTATAATGAAGTAAGCTAAAGAAAATAAAATGGTAAGAAAATCACAAGGCAGAGAAAATGCATTTACAGTAGTGTCCTATATTTATCAAAAACAAATCTGCATATAATAAAACAATCTCATGTACAATTGCACCAAAAACAATAAAATATCTAGGAATAAACCTAACCAAAGAGGTGAAAGACCTGTATTCTAAAAACTCTGAAACACTGATGAAAGGAATTCAAGACAACGCAAAGAAATGGAAAGACACTCCGTGCCCATGGGTTGGAAGAACAAATATTGTTAAAATGTCTATACTACCCGGGACACGTGGGTGGCTCAATCTGCTGAGCATCTCACTTCAGCTCAGGTTATGACCTCATGGTTCATGAGTTTGAGCCCTGCATTGGGGGCCATGCTGACAGTGCTGAGCCTGCTTTGGGTCCTAGGTCTCCCTCTTTCTCTGCTCCTTCCCTTCTTGTGCTCTCTCAAAAATAAGTGAACATTAAAAAAAAAATGTCCATATTACCCAAAACAATCTACAGATTTAATGCAATCCCTTTCAATATACCAATGACATTTTTCGCAGAACTAGATCAATCCTAAAATTTGTACGCAACCACAAAGGACCATGAATAGCCAAAGCAATCTTGTATAAGAAAAACAAAACTGGAAGTATCGCAGTTCCATATTTCAAGTTATGTTACAAAGCAGAAGTAATTAAAACTGTATGGAATTGCCACAGAAATAGACACATAGATCAATGAAATAGAACAGAAAACCCAGAAAGAAACTCAATTATACAGCCACTTAATCTTCTACAAAGGAGGACTGAATACACAATGGGAGAAAGACAGTCTCTTTAACAAATGGTGTTGGAATAGCTGGACATACACATGTAAAAGAATAAAACTAGACCATTTTCTTTCACCATACACAAAAATAAAACTCAAAATGGATTAAAGACCTAAATATGAGGGGTGCCTGAGTGGCTCAGTTGGTTAAATGTTCAGCTCTTGGTTTTGGCTCAGGTCATCATCTCATGGTTCACGAGTTCAAGTCCGGAGCTGCGCTTTTTGCTAACAGCAAGGAGCCTGCTTGGGATTCTCTCTCCCTTTCTCTTTGCCCCTCCCTCGCTCTCTTTCTCTCTCTCACAATAAATAAACTTAAAAAAAAAAAAAAAAGACCTAAATGTGAGACATGAAACCATAAAAATCCTAGAAAAGAACACAGTCAGTAATTTCTCTGACACTGGCCATAGCAACATTTTTCTAGATATGTCTCTTGAGGCAAGAGAAACAAAAGCAAAAATAAACTATTAGGACTACATGAGAATAAAAAGTTTCTGCACAATGAAAGAAACAATCCACAAAACGAAAAGGCAACCTACTGAATGAGAGAAGATATTTACAAATGACATATCTGATAAAGAATTAGTATCCAAAATATATAAAGAACTGGTACAACTCAATACCCCAAAACCAAAAAACCCAATTAAAAGGGGGCAGAAGACATGAACAGACATTTTTCCCAAGACATCCAACAGACACATTAAAAATACTTAACATTACTCATCATCAGGGAAATGCAAATCAAAACTACAATGAGGTATCACCTTATACCTGGAAGAATGGCTAAAATAAACAAAACAAGAAACAGCAAGTGTTGTTAAGGATGTGGAGAAAAAGGAACCCTGTTGTACTGTTGATGGGGATGCAAATTGGTACAACCTTTGTGGAAAACAGTTGGGAAGTTCCTCAAAAAATTAAAAACAGAACTACCCTACAACCCAAGAATTGCACTACTGGGTATTTACTCAAAGAATACAAAAACACTAACTCAAAGGGATACATGCACCCCTATGTTTATTGCAGCTTTATTTACAATAGTCAAAACTATGAAACTAGCCCAAGTGTTCATCGATAGATGAATGGATAAAGAAAAAGTGATAGACACACACTGGAATATTATTCAGTCATAAAAAAAGAATGAAATTTTGCGGTTAGCAACAACATGGATAGAGCCAGAGAGTATAATGCTAAGTGAAATAAGTCAGTCAGAGAAAGATAAATACCGTATGATCTCATTCATATGTGGAATTTAAGAAACAAAACAAAGGAGCAAAGGGGGAAAAAAAAGACAAGCCAAGAAACAGACTCTTACCTATAGAAAACTAACTGATGGTTTCCAGAGGAGTGGTGGGCAGGGAGGGGATTAAAGAGTACACTTATCATGATGAAAAAAAATCTGCATATAAGGAGACCCATGCAGTTCAAACCTGTGTTGTTCAAGGGTCAACTGCAGAATGTTTTGCTTCAGAAAGTCAAAGACCCATGCTTCTGAGCATTTTCTTCAGTGATCTTACTTCAACTTCAACCTCAGGGGAAACTAGGCTAGAAACAACGAACACCAATTCACAGACAGGACTCGAATATAAAAAACAACCATGACACATTGGGAAAAGAATAGATGATAAAGAAGTTTAAGAAAGTACACAAAGATACTCTATGAAAAACAAAATTCAGAAACATGAGAAAAGATTACGGCAAGTACGGGTAGAATAACTCCAGGGATTGTCCTGGATGAACTGGTTCTTTTTAAAGCACTGTGCTTCGGAAACAAAAGACCCTGGGGGCACCTGGGTGGCCCCTTCAGTGAAGCATCTGACTTCAGCTCAGGTCATGATCTCATTCATGGGTTCAAGCCCCACACTGGGCTCTCTGCTGTCAGCACCGAGCTCTCTTCAGATCCCCTGTCCCCACCTCTCTCTGCCCCTCCCCAACTCGTGAGCGTGTGTGCACTCTCTGTCAAAAGTAAACATTAATTTTTTTTTTTAAAAAGGACACTGAATACATATACCAATGTAATACACTTGGTATGCATGGGACATAAGCTATACTCTATTAGATTGTTATTGCTGAGGACCTTATGAATGTAGTGATTTATTTAGACTGGAAACTTAAGAAAAAACAAGGAAAACTGCACAGAGTCAAAACAGAAAATTAGACCACCTAATTAAAAAAGTTAAAAGGAAGGGTGCCTGGGTGGCTCAGTCAATTAAGCATCCAACTCTTGATTTAGGCTCAGGTCACATGATCTCAAGGTTCTGGGGTTTGAGCCTATTGTTGAACTCTGTGCTGACAGCAAGGAGCCTGCTTGGGATTATCTCTCTGCCCCTCCCCATCCCCCACCTCTCCCTCTTCCCCTCTCTCTGTCCCTCGGTCTCTTGTGCGCTCTCCCAAAATAAACATTAAAAAAAATGTTAAAAGGATTTAGAGCTACTGAGTTTGAAAGAAATCAGGGAAGTAAACCAAATCTGCTCTTAAAGGGCACTTTCTCCCTAAGCCCAAACCTCAAGGCTATCACTGCCCTTCTTAAAGACAAGAACATTTGGCACCCTTGCCATCTTTGCTATAAAACAAAGCCTTCTGGCTTTTAATCTGGAAATGTATAAACTGGAATGTTAAGTTTCAGTTTCTACTAAATGCTAGGTCTTAAAAGCATGTGATCCAACATCATTTCTTATTGATAGAAAAAGATTTTTTTTGTTTAGCTGCCCTATGAAATTAACTTAAATTTTGTGTTACTTTGGAATTACCAGATTCAAGACATGAATCTAGGTATTCATCAATTACCATCTACATAACATTTGAAGGATGGAAATTCTATGCCCTCTTATTCATTTATTTTGGCTTATGAACTTTTTTGAAATTGAGGAGAAACTTGTTCCTAGAAAGCCAAGGAACTCCCTCCCTTCCTCTGGACACACTGGCCTCTTTCCTGGTCCTCAAACAGGCCTGGTACACTCTGGCCTTGGGGCTTTTTTTTGTATTCGTTGTTCCCTCTGCCTGGTATGCTCTTCCCAAGTTCCAAGTCGTTGCTCCAATCACACCTTCTCAATCATGCTACCCCGACCACCCTATTTAAAAGTGCAACTTCTGGGGCGCCTGGGTGGCTCAGTCGGTTGGGCGTCCGACTTCGGCTCAGGTCATGATCTCGCAGTCGGTGCGTTTGAGCCCCACATCGGGCTCTGTGCTGACAGCTCAGAGCCTGGAGCCTATTTCAGATTCTGTGTCTCCCTCTCTCTCTGACCCTCCCCCGTTCATGCTCTGTCTCTGTCTCAAAAATAAATAAACGTTAAAAATAAATAAATAAATAAATAAACAAACAAACAAACAAACGTGCAACTTCTCCACTCAACGCATTAACTGCTCTAGTTTTTATTTCAAAACACATACCACCCTCTAACGTACTAATTATTTTTATGATTAGTATAATAAATACACTAATTATGTTTATTTTTGGTCATCTGTCTCCTCCCAGTGGTAAGTAAGCTTTTCAAAGGTAGGAATCTTTGTTTAGTTCACAATATACCCCAAGATCCTAGAATGGTACCTGGAACAGAGTAGGCATTCAGATATTTATTGAATGAATTAACTCAAATGCAAAATGCTGCTCATGATTAGAACTACAAGAATTTCCCATGACAGAAAAAGCATTTCCTACTAAGAGAAATACCCACCCCATTCATGCTTTTCTTTATTTAAGTTTATTTATTTTGAAAGAAAGAGAGTGAGGTAGCACGTGGTAGGGGCAGACAGAGGGAGACCGAGAGAAACCCAAACAGGCTCCACACTGTCAGTGTGGAGGCTGACGTGGGGCTCAAACTCGTGAACCATGAGATAATGACCTGAGCCAAAATCAAGAGTCAGATGCTTAACCAACTGAGATAACCAGGTGCACGTCCCTCCCATTAATGCTTTTAATACAGCAAAAACCATGAAAGACCGTTTCTTTTTTAAGTGAAACATGGGAAAAGTCACATTCCTGTGAACACTTGTGTGCACAGTAAATCAACATTCAGACTATCATTTTCCAGACATGGCAATGAGGGACGGTAATCTGATTCTAGCAGGCAATAGGATTTCAGACTTAAGGTTTCAAGACTATCCTCTGTCACTAATTGAACAATTTTATACATGAATCATTTTATGTTTATAACTCAAGTTTCTGATATCTAAGATGTAAACTGATTCTTAAGGGTGGATTCTTAAGGCAAGAACTCTTTCTGGCAAATGACTCAAGGACATCAGTATATCAGTATTTCTGGCTAAGATATCAGTTTCTGTATTTTATAGATTAAATCTATCTAAAGTACTTTCTTTACACATGACTAGAGAAGAAGAAAAGCTTATGTAGCAGTAAAAGGGATTTCAAAACACAAATTGGATTAAGTCATAGTTTAAAACCATTCAATGGCTTCTCACTGTGGTTAATAACATTAAACTCCTTACATCAAGGCTATAAGACAGGCTTGATCTGACATCTGCAGCCCTCTTCACAATATCCCATCCAGCCCTCTCCCTCATTCACCAGGCTCTAGAGCCACATGGGACACACACTGTCCTGGCCCACACACCGAGCACGGCTCAGGGTGGTATATTCTACAAGTATTTCTGGCTCCATCCCATCCTTGAAGCCTCAGCTTACCTGTTACTTTACAGGGGCTGGTCATCTGCCCCCCCTCACCCCATTTGGCTCCTTATCGGCATCTCTAACACCTGCAATTATTGGCCTCTCCCTTAAGAATTAAAGCTCTTTAAAGACAAGTACAGTTGGTCTTATTTATAGTCCTATCCCCAGCCCCTAGCACAATCTCTGTTATACAGTTAAGTGTCTATACAGAGCAGTAAATGCTCAAATATTTTCTGGCTGAATGAGTATGCACCTACCATGAATTAATGTAAGGTTTAAGGGATCAAATTAAGGTCTAAAAGATACTTTTAATTCTATAAGCTGTAAAAACAAAATGAATGGGTGAAGTGTTATTTTATGCCACACAAATACCTTCTGTGACTGATATCCACCGGCTACCTGTTTACAACAAATGTTCAGCACTACACATAAAAATTCTCACCTGCTTTGGAAATCTTCGTCTTTCAGTTTTCTCCTTCCCCACCACATGAAAAGAAACTGAGTACTTTTGTAAAAAGTCTATAGATTTGTTTTATAAAACAAAGCTACATGCACTGAACTCTGTCCACTTCTATTCTCCTATTCTATTCTATCTATTCTACAGTTTTCCTATGGCTGGTTATGGCTACATTCTGTATATGCTTACAGAGTTGAAAATGACAGGGATTGTATTAGTCCCAAGTTGTTGAATTTTCACATTCAAAAGTCCATTAAATGCCAGGCACTATGCTAACAATGTTATTACCACCACATCCAGCTCCCCTCCACCAAACACTACATAATATTTACAATGAGCCAGGCACTGGTGTCTACACCTTAAAATGTTCACTCTTCTGTGAAGCAGACACTACTATCATCACACACCACAGACATCACAGACGATGGCATTGAATCAGAGATGTTAAGTAACTTGCTATAGGTCACACAGCTATTAATACACTGGGAGGCTGATTCCAGAGTCCATGTTGTGAACACACAATGCAACACTATTCCACAAAGGTGACTAAGACCATACCCTGAAGGGCCATACCCTTCAAAAGTCTCCACCTTTTAGGGGAAACAGAACTGTAAACTATTTATGACACATTGGTGCTAAGTTTAATATGTTTGTATGTGTTACAGTAAAGATTAACAGTTGTGTTCAAGGAAGATCAAGAAAAGGGGACACAGATCCCTCCATGGCAAAACTCAGTGAAATAATCAGTATTTATCTTCCTTTAGGTCTTGGAAACATCTGACACTTAATTCCATTCTCTTCTGGACATAGGATTTTCCTGATTTTCCTCCTGTCCCTCTAGAGGAAGCTCTTCTTCCTCCTCCATCTAATCCCTAAATGTTGAGGGTCCTCAGCAAACTGCTTTCAGTTCTCCATATAATCACTTCACGTATTCCCTCACCTCCCCTTCCAGTTACTCCAATGATTTAAAATACCAACTAAATGCTAGCAACTCCCACATCTCAATCTTCAGCTTAGATCTCTCCTGTGTTTCAGACCCAGGAGATACCTGGGTTACACAGTCCTTCACATACTTTAAGGTACTTTAAGACATACTTCAAACTTAAAGGTCAAAAAACAGTTCAACAATCTGTTCCTTATCATGTGGTGTTAGGTCTATGACCCGTAGAAGTAATCTCTGGGTCACAGGGTTACAGGTGATTATTTCCCTCTTTCTGTTGCAAGCACCAACACAATTATTTTTTGATTTTGAAAGAACTATTATATACTTTAGGAATGTACTTAGAAAGCAATTTCAACCATCCTTAAGAACAAGAGAATGATAAATGACAGGCAACTCAGGAAAGTGGTTTTAGCTTCTAACCTTAATCTGGCTTGATATTCTTTTCAGGATATTTGCTTTTTTCTAACAAAAATTAACTCAAAAATATTCTCTTTGATCTGGAAATGAACTCCAAGATGAAAGCATTATTTAGACCCGAACCAAGAATCTGAAAGCTAAAAGAAAAAAAAAAGAAAAAAGAAAAAAGAAAAGGTATCATCTGCCACAGAGGCCACCAGAACAACTAGAAAGATCAGGCTAAGGGAGAAGAAACAGCTTTAAAAGCACTGCTTTGCTGAGCAGGTAGCATCAGTGTTAAAAAGCAGCAGTGAAAAAAACTGAGGAAACAAAATAGGTGAGAGAAAAAAAGGTTAGGAAGACCTAAAAACATACTTTGTTAAAAGTGCAAAGGAGGTCAGTGCTAGATGGAGGGAGGACCTGGAGGTTGAAGCAAGAGTGGGCTGAGCAGCTTGAGCCCAAGGGACATGGACACTTTATCTGCCATAAGAAAGCACCCCTCCTCCTTGACTAGAGAGGAAAAGGTCCCCCCTAGGCCCTGCAGGAAATATGTTAAGTACAGTAAAGTACAAAGAGCAAATGAAAACCACCCCATAATCCTACCTGGAGATAACAACTGCTGACATTTTGGCTTATGTGTTGATATTCTGGCAGTTTTCAAGAGAAACTCTCAGAGAAAGTGCAAGCATCCTGGTTTCACGCTCATCAATTCAAAAAAAACTTTGCTAGAGTCTGCAGTTGCTTTTACACTGTAAATTTTCTATATTACACACCAGCCCCTCTTTTCGTTTATTTTTCTTTCAACTTTTCTTCATTTATCTTATTTTTCTTTCAACTTTTCCTCATTTATCTTAGTAAAATGAACTTTGTTTTTTTTTTTTTTTTAATTTTTTTTTTCAACGTTTATTTATTTTTTTGGGACAGAGAGAGACAGAGCATGAACGGGGGAGGGGCAGAGAGAGAGGGAGACACAGAATCGGAAACAGGCTCCAGGCTCCGAGCCATCAGCCCAGAGCCCGATGCGGGGCTTGAACTCACGGACCGCGAGATCGTGACCTGGCTGAAGTCGGACGCTTAACCGACTGCGCCACCCAGGCGCCCCTGTAAAATGAACTTTGAACAGTACTCAAATAGCTCACGGATTCATCAAAAGAGCAGCAGTAGAGGTTTCTACAGAATAAAGCAGCAGTACATTCCTAGTGCCTGAGGGCAGTGAGGAAATCAGGGTGAATGGGAACTGGGAGGGAGTGTGAGGAAGGCTAGATCCTGCCCAGTCCCGGAGCACATGGCTTCATGCAATCTACAAAACTGAGGGGTGAAGCACTAAGCTCTTCTCACATGCAGGGCTTGCCATTATTTGGGGGTTGATATTCATTCTGGCAATAGATCTTAAACCTACTCCAATGCAGAGAGCAAAAGTGAAAAACTTTAATGGGTCCTCTTTGAAGTTATCCTATCCACATAGCAAGAATAGATATTATGAAAAAGAATCAAAGAAAAAGAAGAGATGGAGAGGGACAGAAATCAGAGGAATAATAGAAGAAAATGTCCCAGAACTGAAGGACATGAATTTCCAGAATGAAAAAGTCCACTGAATACCCAGAACAACAGTTGAGGAAAGACTCACACCATGGTATGTCATTAAGAGATTCCAGAACATCAGGGACAGAATATTCTCAAAGCTTCCAGTAAGAGAGGGGGAAAAAAAAACCCAATAAAATGAGGTCTCATAAAAAAAGGATTTGAGTTGCTATGTCTGTAGAGCAATTACAGATACCAGATTGTACAGCCATGCCTTCAAAATTCTGAGGGAAAATTACTTCCAACCTAGAATTCTGCAACATTTCCAAACTATCAAACAAGTGTGTGGGCAAATACTTCTTAGGAAATAAAGATGTAAGCCAAGTTGGGGCGCCTGGGTGGCGCAGTCGGTTAAGCGTCCGACTTCAGCCAGGTCACGATCTCGCGGTCCGTGAGTTCGAGCCCCGCGTCAGGCTCTGGGCTAATGGCTCAGAGCCTGGAGCCTGTTTCTGATTCTGTGTCTCCCTCTCTCTCTGCCCCTCCCCCGTTCATGCTCTGTCTCTCTCTGTCCCAAAAATAAATAAACGTAGAAAGAAAAAAAAATTTAAAAAAAAGATGTAAGCCAAGAAATGGGACATGGGTGACAGCCCATGTTCCTGAATGATATACCTGGATAGTAGTTCTCCATAGGAAACATCAAGTGACACATCTGAGCTCACAGAAAAGGTTACTGGTAAGAATGTGACAATTATGTTTGAGCATCTGGAAAAAAATTAACGGTATGTAGGTATGTGGGGGAAAAACAGGCAAAGGTCAACCTACACACAAGAGTGGAGCTGAGACAAATCATCTAGCTCAACAGGCCAAACACTGGAGGGAGAAAAAAGCAAGAAATAACATATCAAATGATTTAGAGGGGTGCCTGGGTGGTTTAGTCCATTAAGCGTCCGACTCTTGATTTTGGCCCAGGTTGTGATCTCAGGGTTGTGAAACTGAGTCCGAGCTGGGGCTCCATGCTGAGCACGGAGCCTGCTTGGGATTCTCTCTCTCCCTCCCGTGCACAGCCACGCACTCTCTCACCCAAAATAAACAAACATTTAGAAAGAAAGAAAGAAAGAAAGAAAGAAAGAAAGAAAGAAAGAAAGAAATATGAATACCTAAGGAAAGAAAAAAAATAACTGAGGGGCTACCTCTAAAGAATGAGATTATGAGGTGGGGAGAATGGAGGGAATGGCTTTTTTTCCCATTAAGTCTTTTAGCACTACCTGACTCTTTAAACCATACACGTGAATTACTTTGATAAAAAACAATTAAAATGGGGAAATGTTGCCTAGTATACTGGGATCGGTAGACTCCAGCGTGGATTTGGTTTTCTTTCTTTTTTTTAATTTTTAAAATTTTTTTTAGTGTTTATTTATTTTTGAGAGAGAGAGACAGAGAGAGAGGGAGACAGAGACAGACAGCGAGCAGGGGAGGGGCAGAGAGAGGGAGACACAGAATCCAAAGCAAGCTCCAGGCTCTGAGCTGTCAGCACAGAGCCCAATGCGGGGCTCAAACTCACAAACCACGAGATCATAACCTTAGCCGAAGTCAGAGGCGCTCAACCGACTGAGTCACCCAGGCACCCCTGTATTTGGTTTTCTAACTCAGTTACACTACAGCTCTCCTACTAACTGCTAGTGGAGGTTATTTTCATTACCCTAACAGTATTATTAAACACTTACAGCATGTTCCAATTATTAACAACTGAAAAACACACAACAATCTACTTCTTTAACTTATTGTTCAAATTTTCAAATAATGCAGAAGATAGGTTTATTCAACTTAAGCAACTAGTTGTTGCAAATACCTTCTTAAATTTGTCTAGGGACCCTGACATCCTCCGGCTTTTATCCAACCACAAAGGTTGAACAGTCCCTCAATTTTCCATTGTTCATGTTCTGGAAACATGGTTTCCATGTTCACCCTTCCAATGTATATTCCTTTTCCCTTAAGATACTCTGTTCATCTTCATTTATATAAACACCACAAAATACATATTTCTTCACAACTGAAAATACTCTAACGTAATGATCTTATTTTAACTTATAATCATGAAATGCTAATAATTTGAATATCTTCTACATGCTAGGCACCATATATATATATTGATCTCAGCACTTACTGCAACAATACTAGGTTAGGTAGTATTAATTCCGTTACGCATATGAAAAAACTGAAGCTGAGGAGAATTAACACTTATAAATGGCAAAGTGTGATGCAAACCTCAGTCTCTTTCTAAAAATACCAAGCTGCCTTACTTCTAGCAAGCACTGGGATTTTAGAAATCATCATTGTTCACCCCACCTGCTTTTTGGGGTGTGCAATTTAAGTAAGGGCCAAAACACTGAAGTGTATCACCTAAGTGGCAGAATTAGACTAAATTCCATACCCCTTGATTCTTACCCTGTTTAAGACCTTTTAAACAAATCTATAAACCTGGTGCTATACTGTATGCAGGACATACCTAATATTTTTTGAGCCTTAACTATGTGCTAAACTCTACACGAGTGCTTTAGCCCACATTAACTCACTTACTCCTTACAGCAGTCCTAAGGCAGGCATCATCCACGTTTCACAGGGTAAAAAAATCTAAAGTAAGAGAAGTAACCTGCACGAGGTTACACAGCCAGCAAGTAGCAGAGCCAGGATTCCGAAACCATCTTTCTGACTCCCAAGTGTAAGCTCTAAGCCAGTGTACCAAGCACCTTTAAGGTACAGGCCACACGTCTCCTCTGAATGCCCACAGTTTCGTTCTTCTAATTAAAAGAATATGCATGATATGCAGACTTTTCTTGAATCCCAATTCAAACAAATTAACTATTAAAAAGAGAAACCCAACTGAAAATGTGTCAACTGCTTGCTTGATGATACTAAGAAATATATTGAAAGGGTGATAATGGTGTTGTGGTTTTGGTAAAAACCAGTGCTTACCTTTTATAGATACACACTGACGTGTTTACCAATGGTTTAAAACCATCTCGGAGATCAGGGTAGGGCGGAAAACAAGAGTGGCCCTGTATTGGCCGGTTGTAGAAACTGGCAGATGGAAACATGGGGTTCATTATATTCTCTACTTCTATAAATGTGTGAATTTACAATTAAGAAAAAAAAATGCAAGATTAAAAAAAACTGAGAAAAAACATTTTAACCATATTTGGGAAACAGAGCTATGAATGATTTTTTCCCATCTTTTTTTGTTACTATTTTACACATTTTTTGTATTACTTTTATAATGGAAAACATAAAATACACTTTTTAAAGAAATTCTCTATCTTCTAAAGAGGCAGAGCAAAACTGCCCATAATCTAATTAGGTCAAAACATTGTGACAAAAGCATTCCCCATCTCTTCATCAATTAACTACTTTTTACAAACTTTTAGAAGGGCCACTTTGTAAGGATAAGTATGATCCTTAGATATAAACTAGCTAAGAGCATAAAGGCACATAAGAGAGAAATAAATTAGAAGCGGACTTAACAAACATAACTGATAATACAATTCCTCCCAATAGAGTTTGGGTCCAAGCCCTTGATTTTGTAACGCTGACCTTCCTAATGGTCAAACAGGCTACAGGCTAGGGATCTCCTCAGCCTATGGTGGAGTCAGGTGGGGTCAGCCTCAGGACCCAGGCCAGTTGTCCTCTGTGGGTCACCTCCAGTTTTCCTCCATGAAACAATTATTTCCACACATACCATGATATGGAAAAGTTTGGGAAGACTAGTTTAAGCCAGACCTGTCTTGAGCATCATTAAAGAGCCGAATAAAAGTACAACGAGGGGTAGGAGGATAACGGAATCTCTAAAATGCTGATATGGAAAAAAGAACTAACATCCAGAGTATAGGTTATAACACAATGTTTTAGAAAACCACTGTTTTCTAATATATATATATATATATACATATATATATATTTTTTTTTGTTTGTTTGTTTTTTCTCTATCTGTACTCTCTCTTATGCCCCACTTAGGAAATCTTAAGGTATATTCCAGCACCACTCAAAGAGGTGGGTGATCCCCAAATATAAATGTTAGCTCAGTGGCTCTGGCGACAAGAGCAGAATCCTGATTCTTTGTGCTTATGCTAAATGTATGCAAGACAAGTCTGAAATAAATTCCGTTTGTTAAGAAAGTACTTAAGTGTCAATGGAAAATCTTCAACGAATCGAAGCTTAGAGCCCAAATGACTTGGTTCACAGGATCTGAGCTGGGACTAGTACCCAGATCTCCCAGCTGCCAACAACTTCACTTTCCTGGACACCTCCAGGGAGCTCCTGCTAATTGCTTCCTTGAATCTAAAACCATAAAATGATACCCACATACTTCCTGCTCTTGAGGGAACTGAATTGCTGGTTAATCTGCAACTAGCAAATCCCTGTTTAAGGAGCCAGAATCTACCTTCATGCCACTAATCAATCTTCACTTTGTGATATTTAAACACAAGTTCCTTTATTAGTTAGTCACTCTTTGTTTATATTTGTGAAATAAAAAGGTGACCATGTTCTTGCACAGCAGGAAATACCCTCAAAAATGAATTATCAAGTGCTTCTTTATATTTTTTTAAAAATTTCAAATGTTTATTTATCTTTGAGAGAAAGAGCGTGAGAGCATGCAAGCAGGGAGAGGGGCAGAGAGAGAGGGAGACACAGAATCGGAAGCAGGCTCCAGGCTCTGAGCTGTCAGCACAGAGCTTGATACGGGGCTTGAACTTACAAACAGTGAAATATGACCTGAGTGGAAGTCAGACACTTAACCGACTGAACCACCCAGGTGCCCCTCAAGTGCTTCTTTAAATGGTTATTTTGGGGGAACACATTATGACATACCAAAATCTATGCAAATAAGTCATGTTTGTACTCTCTAAGAATGAAGATACCACCACACCCCTCTAGTAGAATTTGCTTCCTTGTATTGAGAAAACAGTACAGACTGCTTCCTGTCTGTACAGAAAGGAGGCAATATAGCATTAAGATACAATATAGCATTACAAAAACAAAAGACAGAAAATATATTTGCATAAGTTCTTGTATATGCAGAGAGCGGCTCTACTTTAAATGACCAAATGCCTAGACTCCTAGGAGAAGCATTAAGATCTAACTTCTGTACCCATATAGGCTAAAGTTGTACTGTGAAAACAAGCAAACAAAACCTTTGAACTCTTCAAATATCTTACAGTTACAAAAAGAAAAACCTGCAAGTTCCTTCTTCAGAAAAAAAGTGACCAGTTTTTTTTTATTCTTCAGTATTACAGTTTGTACCTTGGGTTACCCTGAAACCCAAGAACACAAGCTCTGTTGTCACCAGCATTGACATCTGAGTTGGTTCTTCATTTGTTTCGTGCTACAGAATGCCGATTCTGCAAGAACAGGTGTCATTTCTTGAATGCCAAGCAGAGGTTAAGGCAGAAACAGCCCTTACACAAAATTATAAAAATACTATACCTAAAACAAGTTCATAATTAACACAAGGATCTGAATTTAAATCCTGGCATCCATATTTCAGAGTCCTTGGAAAAGGAGGCTTCATGTCCCTAATTGAAATTAATAAAATTTGAACCTGCATCTGGAGCATATCAGTAAAAGATAGTAATTCTCACCCTTTACAGATCTATGTCTTACCTGCAAATGTGAAGAAGGAAAAAAAAAAGAAGAAAAGTTGTTTTCCAACCTCCCTCAGGATTCTTCAAATTTATATCGTGATCACCTGTCTTATTACAGAAACATACACAAGCCTTCCTTCCCATTCTTCATACATTTACTCCCACACTTCCATTCTTCAGGTCAAAAACTGACAGAAAGAAGACAATTCGAATGTTCAGACACATCTAACCCATGTCTGTGATGCATGCAGCCATCTAAAGAATGAATATTTGTTAGTTTACTCTGTGCCAGATGTGGGTTTCACAAAGAAAACATGAGCAATCCTCAAGGGACTCAGGCTTCAACAGCAGCTGCCAATGATACATCCTGACCTGTATTCAAAAGCAATTCAAACTCAAAGAACAGTACCGTGTAGGGGAAAAGACCACCGGATGAAGCATAACCTCTTTACTGATCGTCTAGATTGAAGTATCCCAGCTGATTTCCCTGCTATCAAAGCCTTCCTCTCTTTAATCTGTCCTGCATTCAACTGCCAGATTCATTTCTAGAATTCCAACTTCCAGGAGTCTCTCTCCTGCTCAAGAAGCTTCAAACACTCAATACTTATCACATCTAGTTCAAACTCTTCTTCAACTTAAAGTTTTCCATAGGTTAGCTCCACTTACTTGTTCAACTTTATTGCATGCCCAATATGGCTCCCTTCTGCCCGTCCCTTTCGAAGGGGCGTAATCGCAAACCTAATTCCACTACCTACACTAACTCCTCAGGGAACCTTCATTCTAAGCAGTCTTAAAAATTGTGTCCTCTAGTGTCGGTACAGATCCATTGGTTTTACAAACAGCTCTTCGGAACTCGCCACTAGGTTTCTTAACAAATGGCAGGTATGTCCCGAGATACTTTTCCCATTATCACCCCCAACCAGATGTTCATCTTTTCGGCCACCCCCGGGGTGAAGTCACAGGGAGTCGCTTACAGTTTGGGCATGAGAGTCCCAACACCGCACCTTGTTAAGAGAGGGAGAGAGGGTCTAGGGCGGTTGCAAAGTAGGGAGGGGAGAAAAAAATGAAGGAAGCAGCAAAGGGAAAGGAAGGTGCGTGCTCTGTACTGTATTTTCAGTCTTTGGAAGGAGCAGGGAGAGCGTAGGGGGAGAGGAGACTCCAAAACAAACAAACAAAAAATGAATTCTTGAAGAGTAACATAAGAAACTCAAGGTATTCCCTAAGGAGGAAATACGGGCTGGGGCCCCTGGGTAACGGAGGGGCTCCCCATCATCCCCGGGAGAGAAGGACAGGTTACAACCTGAAACAAAGAGGAGGTGAGGGGTGGAGAGGCTACAGAGATCCGGGCATCTCCGAAGGTCGAACGGCAAGGAAATGAGAGGTGACACGACGCGTCCCTCAGGGGACTCGCCGGGCACGAGGGATGTGGTTGCCAAGAGGGACGAGGTAAGCGCCCAAGAAGGCTCTGGGGCGAGCGTTTATGGGGCATCGCTTCCACGGGGCGCGGGGGCGGGGAGGTGTTCGTGAGTGGGATCTTCTCGCAAAGGGAGAAACGGTTCCCAGTGCAATGCTCTCCGAGAACAGAAACCCCAGAGTCGTGAAAACGTTAAAGCGTTGATGAACCGGCATTTCCCAGCCCTAGCCTGGCTTCCCAACACACTCACCGAGTCTCCTCCAAACGCCACCGCTCCAGCTGCAGCTACCGGCCGGCGCAGCCGCACTCTGCGCGCACCGCCCCACGTGACTCGGCCGAGAGCCCGCCTCACGCCCACGTGATCCCGAGAGCCCGCCCATCCCCTCCTCCCCCAAGCCCCTATTTCGCACGTGGTCTTGGCTGGCCCCTCCCTTTTTGACAAGATGGCGGCGCCCAGCTGTAATGCTCTGGGCCTTTGGGTGAGGGGTTCCGGGCAGTGTTTAGGGAGTCGTTTCATTCTCGCCTGCCAGCCATTTTGTTCCTCCGCTGCTGCGTCTGGGACTCTGAATGCCCAGAGGTTGGCGGAGAAACTCCGATCCCAGAAACAGGAACAAAAGACGAGGAAGCAACCGGTGAGTTCGAAAGGACCACAACTCCCAAGAGGCAGCGCGCGTTAATTGGATTCCTGGGCTGGGAGTGAGGTAGGAGGGTCCTCTGACAGCTGTTAAGCAAATGTGGAGGACATGTGGGAGAATGGGGAGAAAGGGAAAGGGAAGAGGTCCGTGTCTTCCTGCGGGCTGTGTCTTTGGCTTCTCCCGGCCTCGCTCCTGAGCACTGCGATGGGACAAGTTAACACAGACGCGCACCGCTGCTCTCAAATTATTCGGGGAAGGCGCGAGTCCAATGCAGAGATAGTCATTCCCAACCTAGATTCTCACCCAGGCTTATTGAAGATCTTCGCCAGGCTTTTCCTGTCGCTCCTTCTCTCCCCGTAGGTGCCCACAAACCCTGTTCAGCGGAGAGTGCAGGAACTCGTGCGGTTCACACAGCAGCTGCAACGAGTCCACCCCAACGTGCTTGCTAAGGCACTGAGCCGAGGGATTGTGCACCAAGACAAGGATCTCGTGGTCATCAATAAACCGTACGGTCTCCCCGTGCATGGTAAGGACCACGTGGGAAGGAGAGGGGTGCTGCTGGTTGTGTTTTCGCTACACCTATGGACAATTTGGACACATTACTTGTGGGGCTTCTTGAAGCCTTGCATTCAAAATAATTAAGCTTTGGAGGAGTACTCTGTAAGACACTACATATATATATAGTCCTGTATGAGGCACTACTGAGGATACTGGGATATATAGGTCAGTCTCTGCATTCCAAACATTTGGCAGTCAGCAGTGATATATGGAATGTGCTGTGTGTAGACCTCCACAGGGATTTTTATAGAGAGATACTAAGGCTGTGTGGTTCTTGTCTTCATGTTATTTTCTATAAAAACTGAGAGAAAAGAAATGACATAAGAAAAAAACAGGACAATATATTAAGGTTCCTTTCACTTCCCCTTTCGATAGTGACACCACTATATTTTAGTCTTTGTTAACAATTTTCCCACTTTCACTAATTTTCATAAATACTGTTTGTATTTTCATCCTGTAAATCTCTTATGGGTCATGTATTCTGATAGTTTATTACCTCTGTAAGTAGGAGTATTTCAATATAGTGGCTCTGAATTTGTTTCAGTTGTCTTTTTTTAACCAGGTTGATTTAATGCACAATTTTGTTCACATGATCCAGACAATAATTTCATCATTTAAGTCCAGATCAAGAAAAGCATTCTGTCTTCATTGAACAAAGATCAGAAAATCTCAATCCAGGAGCCCAAAACTGCAGCATAAATCAGTCACCCACCTCAAGCCCTGAGTGGAGACAGAATAGCCTTAGACAAATCAGATCTTTTACTATGCATGGCAAGGATCAAATAGGGATCACCTAAACATGCAGAAACTCCAGTCACAGAAACCAGTATGAAAACCGATAAGAAAATGGAGCTCCAGCCAAAGCAGAAATTAAACTGCTCTGTAGACGGGCCTCCACTACTAAAAACATACTCAGGACCCACGCACCCACAAAGACATATATAAACCTGTGTAGAAGATAACTTTCTTTAAAGATGTAGAAATTACAAAATATAGAAGATACTCATGTTGTTATAAAATTCAGGTGCCAAAAAATACATAATAAATTATGCATTCATAATATATTAAAAAGGAATTAAAAAACATATGAGGTGTGTGTGTGTCAGAGTATGCCTAACAAAACCCCAAGATGCCTAGAACTCGATGGACAATGAAATGTTTTTGAATAACTGTTGAATGTAGTTGTCTGAGACAGTTGGAGTGTGACCAGTGGAGAGTGATACGAAAAAAATGCACTTGGGAAAGGGATGTGCTGGAGGAAAAAGCATAGTTGAACTAGAAGAATGCTTTTTGGGGAGGTGTAGATAAAAGCATACAGAACGAATTAAGTCAGACATTGCCATGTGTTTTGTGTGTTTTCTTTTTCACTCTTGATCCTTCTCATTCCCCATTAGATAATTATTATACAGATATTTGCATTTTATAGATGAGAAAACTGCACCTTAGAAAGACTAAATAATCTGTTCAAGCTCAACGGCTACTTAGGCATAGAATAGTTCCGAGAAATGTCTCACGTAAAGTCCCATCTTCTTTACGGGAAGATGTGATGCCTGTAATACCCCAGAAGAGCTTCACAGTCTTGTATGTATCACTTGAGTTTACTTGGCAGAGTCTCAAGCCTTTGTTTATATAGTGAAATATGCGACTTCCTCATTTTGATTGCTGATTTTATTGCGAGTATTCAAGTAGGTTAATAAGTATATATATGTCTGAGGAGAAAGCCACATGCTCTGGGACATTGCTTCTCAAAGTTTAATATGAGTGTGAGTCACGTGGACATCTTGTTAAAATGCAGATTTTGATTTAATAGTCTGAGTTGGAGACCTGAGATTCCTTCCCAGCAAGCTCCCTGGGCATACTGATGTTGCTAGTTCCTGGCCCACATTTCAGTAATAAGGTTCTAGAAAGCGCTGACTCTTTTCCCAAGCAGAGTTCTTTGGTGGGATCTTTTACTGGCCACTAAAACCTCTGATTCTCCCCTTCTTAGGTGGTCCTGGGGTCCAGCTCTGCATCAGCGATGTATTGCCTATCCTGGCAAAAATGCTTCGTGGCCACAAGGCAGAGCCATTGCATCTGTGCCACCGGCTGGACAAGGAAACCACAGGTGTAATGGTGTTGGCATGGGAGAAGGAAATGGCACATCAAGTTCAAGAGTTGTTTAGAACCCGTCAGGTGGTAAAGAAGTACTGGTATGAAGGCCATCGCTGGTGGTAGAGTTGGTATCAATGAGGGCATCCTTTTATCTCTTTGTCCATTCGTACAGAAGGACCTCCTGTTAGGAGAAGGCACTGTGCTAGGACCTGTGGGCATATGAGGAGTGTAGGAAACAGACTAAGTGCTTAGCCTATTGGAGTCTGATAGAATAGCGGTTCCTAATTACGGTTGTACATAAAAATTACTGGTAATTAATTACACAAGTAACACATGATTTCATTCCTGTGGTGAAATAATCGAAGATCAAGCAAAAAAACTCCTGGAGAATCCACCCACTCTGTCATTCTAGTCCCTTCCCTTGGGATAGTTTGGTTTTTATTCCCCTGGTCCTCACCCGATGCGTTTATGTACATGTCTAGTATATACAGTGTGATTGTGTGTATTACTTTGTACAGTGTCCGCTGTACTTTTATTATTTTTTTTAATGTTTATTTATCTTTGAGAAAGAGAAAGAACAGAGCACGGGCAGTGTTCTCACGAATCATGAGATCATGACCTGAGCTGAAGTTGGACGCTTAACCAACTGAGCCACCCAGGCGTCTCTACACTTTACTTTTCTCACTTAACTGTCTTGGAGATCTTTCCATGTTAGTACATTTAACTTTACCTCCATTTTTTTTTTTTAAGTTTATTCACTTATTATTTTGGAGAGAGAAAGGGAGAGAGAGAACGAGAGAGAGAGAGCATGTGTGCACAAGTGGGGGGAAGGGCAGAGAGAGAGAGGGGGACACAGAATCTGAAGCCGGCTCCAGGCTTTCAGCTGTCAGCACAGAGCCCGACGTGGGGCTTGAACTCACAAACCACAAGATCATGGCCTGAGCTGAACTCAGACACTTAGCCGACTGAGCCACCCAGGAGCCACACCTCCATTTTTTTTAATAGAGGAAAGATAAATGAACAAAACTGTAACTTACTCCTGTCCCCCGTCTGCTGAATTTTCTTCCAGAGGCAACCAGTATTCTACTATCTTGTATAAACTTCCAGAGTCATACCGGGCATGTATAAATGAATTATTATATGGCAATATATTTTGCACTGCTTTGGATCCTGCTTTTTTTCACTTGGGAAATATATCTTGGAGAGCATTTTGTGTGTGCTTTTAGTTAATTTTTATTTTTTTTAAAGTTATTTTAAATTTATTTTGAGAGAGAGTGCACAAGCAGGGGAGGGGCAGAGAGAGAGAGGGAGGATCTGAAGCAGGCTCTGAGCTATCAGCAGGGAGCATGATGGGGGCTCACACCCACGATCCATGAGATCGTGACCTGAGCCGAGATCAAGAGTCTGAAGCTTAACCGACTGAGCCACCCAGATACCCCTGTGTGTACATTCTGAGCTCTATAGTATTCTGTTGTATGGCTATATCATAATTTCCTCATTAATGGATGTTTGGTTAACTTCCCATTTTTCTGAGCCTATTGCAAAGAATATGTGAGTATATTTTTAGGACAGATTCCTAAAGATGGAATTGCTAGGTTGAAACATTTAATATTTGAATGTTACTACCCTTAGGTGGGCCAGGTTTTCCTCCCAATAGGGTAGTGAGTACCCACCTCCCCTTATAGCTGACCAGCTCATTTTTCAAAGGTTTGCCACTCTGATGAGTTTAAAAAAAAAAAGTTTTCTGTTTCTTGTGTACCATCAATGTTATGCCTGCATGTTTATTGGCTTCTCATGTTTATTGAGTTTCCTTTTCTGTGAGCAAACTGTTTATTTCTTTTGCCCAGTTTCTGTTGGATTGTTTATTATTTTCTATTTGATTCATGGGTATTCTTTTTATCTTTTGGATATTAGTTCTTTTGGTGTTACAGATTTCGCAGCTACTTTGTGGTGTTGGGAACCTTCAAAAAATCTCTGCTGAGGCCCACCCACAGAAGCTCCACAAGTGACTCTGATGAGGAATTAAATGTAAGAACTGCTGTACAAAGAGATTATAGATAATGGAGGAAGTTTAGCAGAGTAGCTCAGAGCTCAGCAAGATCTGTGTTCGCCTGTCAGCTGTGCCATTTAACAGCGGGAGTCCTTAGGCAGGTTATGAAACTTCTCTAAGCTTTGTCTGTATATGAAAAATGAGAATAATGGAGTTGAGGAGAGAATTAAGTGAGATAATGCATGTAAAGCGTTTTGACCCAGTATGTAACTCATAGTAAAAGCTGAAAGGCAGAAAATTGAGGCTATTCTCATGCATATAAGTAATCCAGATGTTAAGTCTATCAAAAAGTGTTATGTTATTTGTGAAAATTGTTTATGAGAGTTTAGAATCACTAACCATTCTGAGGATCGGGCTTCATGGAGGAATTGAAATCAGTTAATTGTGTCTTGATGAATGAATAGGATTTGAAAGACAAGATGGAGAAACGTGTTATAGATTGTACGAATGGTAGGCACAAAAGGATAGAACATGCAGTCTAGTCTGGAGTGGGGAATGGTGACAGATAACGCTGGAAAGTTGACTGGAACACAGTTAATGCTGACCTTAAATATTAAATACCAAGTGCAGGAAGTAGGAGTTAGAACATAGTAGGCAACCAATTAGTATTTGCTGACTTAACTATGATAGCGACTTGTTACAGTTACTTGTTTGAATCTTCTAACTAAATTTCGAATTCCTTGAAAGCAGGGATTTTTGTCTTGCTCTTCTGTACAGAACCAGTACCTACCTAAATCAGTGCCTCTTTACATTCACTGAATGTGGAGTGAGCGAACATTAGTAATGTTAGGTCCTTAGGAAGAGTGAGCTAGCAGTTAAAACTCAGTCTAAGTGTGATAAACTATGTCAGAGAACAGCCCAAACTGCTACCAACCCAACGTGAGGAGTCCAGGGTGTGAAATGTATGAGGGGCAGTCAGTGATAGGCCACCAAGTGCCCAGGAGGATTCCTTTGTGATTTACCTGGAAGATGCGTAAGCAAAGGGACAGATTAGAGAGTCTTCTACCCGTAATGAAAGGAGACCTCCAACAAACGTGATCTGGAATGGTTATCTCGTGGTGGTAGTTGCTTCTGTGACCTTGAGCACAGAGCACAGTTCCCCCGGTTTTGTGTATCTGGCAAACCTGGCAGGAGCGGTTCTGTGAATTCGTTTACTTGTTCATCCACTTCACGTGCAGCCAGAACTTAGCCATCTTTTAAAAACCAAGATACATGGGGGCTCTGGGTGGCTCACTCGGTTGAGTGGCTGACTCTTGATTTCGGCTCAGGTCGTGATCTCATGGTTTGTGAGTTTGAGCCCCGCATCGGGCTCTGCACTGACAGTGTGGAGCCTGCTCGGGATTCTCTCTTTCCCTCTCTCTCTACCCTCCCCCGTTCTCTCTCTCTTTAAAAACAAGTAAATAAGCTGTAAATGGTAAACAAACAACAACAAAAAAAAACCCAAACAACTGGGATACATGGGAGCGTGGGCGGCTCAGTAGGTTAAGCATCCAACTCTTGATTTCAGCTCAGGTCGTACGTGATCTTACAGTTTGTGAGTTTGCACTGTGCTGACAGTGCAGACTCTGCTTGGAATTCTCTCTCTCTGCCCCTCCCCTACTCTTTCTTTCCTTCCTTCCTTCCTTCCTTCCTTCCTTCCTTCCTTCCTTCCTTCCGTCTCTCAAAATAAATAAATAAACTTAAAAAAGATAATAAGAAAAACCAGGATACAAAACCATATTACCCCGATTTTGTTTTAAACTATAAATATTCATTTTTAAAGGCTAGAATGAAAGAGCATGCTACTATGATAAATTTTCTATTGTTTTATCCCAAATATTCTGTAATTAGTAGATATTAGTAATTAGTATATATGTAATATTACTTTGGTAGAAAAACGGATGTGTTTGTATCAAGCTCTCAGGCTAAGTGCTATCATGAGAGGTCATTTGGGATGCTCCCGTCTTAAGAACTGAGCACGGAAGGTCCAGTGCTAACGCCTCTAGCCAAATCCTAGGAGTTTCCCTTCACCTTGTGGCTTAAGTGAGGGTCTGTGTGTCACTCCCAGGGCCATCGCTGTGCGTGTCCCGGTACCCTCAGCGGGAGTTGTGGATATCCCCATCGTTGAGAAGGAGGTGCAAGGCCCGCAGCAGCACTACAAGGTGGGTGAGCTGTGGCCCAGAGGGATGGGTTTTCTGCTCTTCCTTTGCGACATATCTTGATTTTTTTGGTTTCAGATGACGCTGTCCCCAGGCTACCGCATGGACAATGGGAAGATGGTGAGAGCACGAACGAGCCGGAACGCGCATGTAGCTGTGACTCAATACCAGGTGCTAAGCAGCACTCTGTCCTCCGCCCTCTTAGAGCTCCAGCCAATTACCGGTGAGGCGCCACTGTTGTGCAGTGGGATCGGTGGGACAGCGAAACCCCAGGGCCGCTCAGCTCTGTCCGGGGCCTTGTGCTGGACTCTGCCCTTCTTCTGAGCAGCTGGTATTGTGGGAGGGCTGGGATTGCAGCTGGCATGTTTAAGAGTGTGCTTCTGGTGCTAATCTGAGGCTGGGAGCTCCAATGGGGATGATTGTTGTTTAAAAAAAAAGGAAAGAAAGAAAGAAAAAACACTAGGTAGCAGAGGGATATAATTAGTTCGGTTACATTTATTTAAAAATTTGCAAAAATGGTTCCTCAAAAAATTAAGCATAGAATTACCATTCGGCATTTCTCATGGGTATAAACCCAAAAGAATTGCAAGCGGGTATTCGAGAAGATACATGCACACCAGTGTTCATAGCAGCATTATTTGCAGTAGCCACAAGGTGAAGTCAACCCAGATGTCCACGGACAAGGTGAATGGATAAACAAAATCTGGTCTATACATACGATGCAATATTATCCAGCCTTGACAAGGAAGGAAATTCTGACACGTGTTACAGCATAGACGAACTTCGTGCTAAGTGAAAGATGCCAAACACGGGAGGACAAATATTGTATGGTGCCATGTATGAGATCCCTAGAATACTCAGATTCAAAGACCAAGTAGAATAGTGGTTACCAGGGGCTGGGGGAGTGGGGGCAGGAATGGGGAGCTGTTGTTTAATTGGTTCAGAGTTTCCGTGTGGGAGGAGGAAGAAGTTCTGGAGCGGGATGGCGGTGATGGCTGCACAACACAGTGAATGTACTCCGTGCCACAGAACCGCACACTTAAAAATGGCTAAACTGATACATTTTTTGTTCTGTATATTTTGCTACAGTGAGAAAATGTGGAAAGCAATACTATTTAGCATTATGTAATAAAGCTAAAAAAAAAAAAAAAAAAAAAGCCCAGGTTATATGTGGTGGAAGGGGAACCGTGGAGGGTGGAGAGGGGAATTTAGAGGCTCAACAGTATGTATAATGTTTGCTCCCTGGTAGCTTACAGTTTGTTGTTGTTCTTTATACTTTATTGTAGGTGGGGCTTTGCCAGTTTTACTGTGCTTTGATTTAACATGGTTGGAAGTGGTGGTATGGTTTCTGTCGCTCCTCAAGTTTTCTCTCTCTTTTTTTTTTAAAGGCATAAAACATCAGCTTCGAGTTCACCTGTCTTTTGGATTGGATTGCCCAATCCTCGGTGATCACAAGTACTCAGACTGGAATAAGCTGGCCCCCCAGGTGATATTGGTTTGACCCAAGGTGCAACAGATAAGGGGGAGAACTTAATGCTTTCCCCTTGTTAAGCCCTGAAGTGAGTCACCACAAAGCTGTGTAAGTTCCCGAGCTTATAGAGAAGCAGCCACTGTTCTTATGGAGCTGCACCATCTGTTAGCAAAACCTTTGTGCTTTATTCCTTAGTCTCAGATTTTGTTAGGAGGTCGGGGGCAGGGGGAGCAGACTTTCTGAAGGCTCTGAGCAGCCTTTCACGCTATTGCTGAAGAGCTTTTTATCTCTTGATGTTACAGCCTGTTCTCTAGGAAGGCCAGAGCGTTGGCTGATACGAGCTTCTCTGGTGTGGTTTTTCTCTTACCTGGGTTCTGAACCTTCCTGGCAATGTCCCTGACGGGCTGTCCACCACTGTGTCTTCCGGGGGAGTTAGTGTTGGTTCCTTTAGGTGGAAGGCCTCTGGCCCTGCGTGCTGCTCAAGGATGAGCCATTAGCCTGGCTCTCAAGAAGCTCTTTTGTCTTTGTACAGAAGCTGTCTGTTGGTACCCTGAAGAAGCTGGGGCTGAAACAGGCGAAGGCCCACCACATCCCCCTTCACCTGCATGCCCGCCAGCTGGTCCTGCCAGCCCTGGGGTCCAGGAAGGAGGAACTCAACTTGGTCTGCAAGCCTCCTCGCTACTTTCTGTGCTCCCTGAGACGTCTGGACTTACGGATGCCAAGTCAGGATCAAAGTGGGGATGATGAAGCTGGACATCTGAGAGCACAGTGAAGACCCTTGGGCAGTTTGGCCCCTGAATTCTTCACTGTTTAGTGGACTCTGCTAGCTTCTCGCCGGGGACAGACTCCAGAAGGGTCAGGTGCTATAAGTGGAAGAAACCCAGCTGCTTCTGGGCTTTTACTGGACACTGAATATTTACCAATGCTCTGGCCATTCTCTGGAAGAGCTTGCGGGAAGTCTCCCTGCCAAGATAGAAGATAGCCCGGGACCGGGCCGATTGGGTCAATGATTGGAAAAGGAGAACTACGGCACGGAATCTGTGCTCAGAAACTGGTTACGTCCAACAATAAAGTTCTTGATCTATCGGGAAGGTTCCTGTGCTTGGAAAGAGCATATAATGGTTCTCTAACTGATAGATTCAGAAGCAGCGAGTTACTGTCCTCATGGACAAATGGAGCAGAACCTTTCTGCTCCATTTGCTTAGTCTTGCATTTTGTAGACCCGTGTCCTAGAATGCAGGGCGCTCTGCTGCTGGAGCCCAGGAGCCTTGCTGCAGGAGTGACTGGAGCCTGCGAAGGGGTGTTTGATAAGCAAGAAAAGCAGATGTAAATGGCAGGCGAGGTGTGAGGCCCTGGTAGGGAGCACACGCACCATCCAGAGAGGGCAAGTGTTAGCTCCAGCTGGGTGTTGCAATGTGGAAACAGATTTTCTAATTTTTTCCAAGAAACCCAGATACACTTGACCCTTGAACAGCATTGAGGGGTTTGGGGGCACCGGCCTACCCCCTGCTCTGCTGTACAGTAAAAAATTCACGCATAACTTTTGATTCCCCAAAAACTTTATTGATAGCCTACAGTGGACCAGAAGCCTCACTGGTAACAGTGGATTAACACATATTTTGTATGTTGTATGTATTCTATACTGTATTCTTTACAATAAAGAGGGAAAAAATGTTATTAAGAGCATCATAAGGAAAAGAAATACATTTACAGAACTGTACTGTATTTATCAAAGAAAATCCGTGTGTAAGTGGCCTATGCAGTGCAAACCCATGTTCTTTGCAGATCAGCTGTGTTTATGTGAAATCTCCAAGTATATCGCTCACTAAATAAGATTTGTAAACAAACACCTGTCCCCAAACCCAGGTGGTCACAAACGTGGTGCCCTGTTTGGCTCTAGAACCCCTTCTCTGGAGATGTGCTTTCCTCTTTAATCCCACCACGTCTTCCTGAGCACTGGCTCCACTCCCTCCGACTGTGATAGGATAGTTCCCACCAGTAACCAAATGCAGACGGGAGTGTCGAGACCATCCCCAGGTCCCTAAGTTTCCCTAAAGTCAGAGAGGGTAGGGTGGTTCCAACTAGGACAGGGACATCACGAAACATGTTCTTATGTTTGCCCCATCTGTTGCCCTGGGCTCTCGGGGCTCCTTTTTAGCCAGAGTGCCTGCTAGGGTATACAAAGACACAACCTTTTATCTGCTGCCGCAAAGCATGCCTTAGGGACGCAGACTCCTTTTCCTCAGTGGGGTGGAAAGTGCTGGCTTGGTGCAGTGTAACTCTGATACTGACTACCCAGGGTGAGGAGGCCAGTCTCCACAAGTTAAGTGCAGTGACCCCCCCACCCTAGACTCCTCTCCAGACACCAGCTGCAGGCTTGGAATCCCAGACAATCCCCCACCCTTCTGACCAACGTAAGGGAGGGATAAGTTTTGGTCAGCCTCTAACGGGCTCAAGGGAAACGAGCTCACGGCTGGAAGGGTCCCAAACAGACCAGGTCCGGCCCAAAGGCAAGGTGGAGGTGAAACAGGACGAATTTATTTCAGCGAGGCCAACGCCAGGAAGACCACAGACCAGCGTCTCCAAGACCATCTCCAAGGTGCCAAAAATACTCCCAGGTTGATAGAAGGAAAATGTGGGGCAAAGGTTGGTGGGTACATGCAGGTGGGCAGTAGAGGTCAGGTCCATCATTGTCTTGGAGTTGATCACGTGGGGTCTTGCTGGTGTCAGGACAGCTGTTACTGCTTCAGGGGGTAGTTTCAGTTCCCATCACGGGATGCGTTGCCCTTGGGATCTTTGGCCTGAGTTAAGAGAGAAGCTAGAAGGAACTTAAGCAGTTAGGAAGTACAGACTGAGATCAAAATGGAGGCAGCTGAAGTCCTCTTTCAAACCCTCCTAGGTCCTTGGCTGGATCTAAAAAATTAAACCGACAGATACAACTGGAGAAAAACATAACAAGTTTATGTGATAATGAGTTTTACACAGCATGGGGGTCTTCATAAGGAAATGAAGATCCAAAAAATGAGACTTGTGGTGGTATTTTTTTAATGTATGTTTGTTTATTTAGAGGGAGAGAGAGAGAGAGTGAGCGATCAGGGAAGGGGCAGAGAGAGAGAGAGGAGAAAGAATCCAAGCAGGCTGCGCACCACCAGCACAGAGCCAGATGCCGGGCTCGAACTCACCAACTGTGAGATCATGACCTGAGCTGAAATCAAGAGTCAGTTGCTTAACCAGCTGAGTCACCCAGGTGTCCCCAGACTTGTGTATTTTTATGCTGGGTGTGATGAGGAGTGGATGGATGGTCATGGAATATGGTAGGTGAAGAAATGTGAGGTCATCGTAAACCGAGGGAAAACCTAGCAAAGCATGTTAGAATTCTTGGCGTCTCTCTGTCTTTGGACAAAGGAGATTCTCCTTTCCTTGGGTATAGAGAGGGCACCTCCCAAATGAGGGCATGACCTCATGTGAATGAGGGGTGAGAGGTCAAAGCGACCCTCCTGGTTCTGCCATTTTCTCAAGCTTCTTCAGCTTAAAATATTCAGTGTGCCAGGGGACCTGTTTTGGGGTAGCATGTCCTGAACCCCGTTGCCTAGCAGCCACAAATTCAGAGGTTCCCGTTCCCTTCTCAGGCTCAATAATTCACTGGAACAACTCCCAGAACTCAGGAAAGTGCTATACTTACTGCTTTATTAGTAGCAATAAAAGGATACAAGTCGGGACAGCCAGAAGGAGGAAAGGGCGAGGTCTGGGAAGGTTCTGAACTTAAAGCTACCATGTCCCCTCCCTGAGGAATCAGGACACGGCACCCTCTTGGCACATGGATGTGTGTTCTCAGCCAGGAAGGTCACTTAAGGAACCATGTTGAGTGTTCATTGGGGCTCAGCTCTTCAGCAGGACTGATTAGAGCAGTGGCCAGATGACTGAACTCAATCTAGCTCTTTTCTCCGTCTCAAAGCCCCAACCCTCCAGTCACAAGGTTAAGCTTTTCACAAGGCCAGCCCCATTCTGGAAGCTCCACGGGGTCACTTATTAGCACATACTATCAGGGCCCATCCCAAATAACAAAGCCACTCCTATCACTTGGGGAACTCTGTGTGGATTTAGAGGGTCCCTCCCAGGAAGGAGCCAAGGACAAAGGCCAGGCAAATTCCTTCCAACATTCAGTTTCCCCCTCCACCCCAGCTCCCTCCAGATCCCTTCACCTTTCTGTCCCTTAGTGAGTGACAGTCTTGGTGGCCTGTCTATGTAGATGCCTCCATCTGCTGCACCCTTAGGGTCCTTTAGGCAAGTGACCTTGAGATATTTCTGTTCACTTCCTTGCATCCCACTTAGCACACTGCCACCTGCTACAGTCCAGAGGTGAAAATGGATTTTAATGGGGGCTGATCACACAGGGCAAAGCCCTTCTTTCATGGGCTTTTTCACTTGCTGTGTAGATGCAGTCACAGCGACTTGTACCCAAACATGTCCTAAATGCACAAGTAACCCATGCCTTCTAGCTCCCATCGGTACGTCCACACACACAAACACTCCACCCTAGACGTGTCGACACATCAGAAGCCCCGCACTATTCATATCAGCTCTCTTTAAGATCCACCCCACCCCCCACCCCAGACTGATTCCCACTCTCACACCTGCAGGGCTATTTGCCTGTTGATCACCCTATGGGACTCGTCAGTTGGTGTGTGCAGAATATTTGGGGGGAAGATAAGCAGAGGAGTAGGGAGACTGGTAAAGGGCCCATGCAACAGTCCAGGTGAGATGCGACAGTTGCCTGCACCAGGGCGAGGCCCTGGGGTGGACTAGACAGGTTTAAAATGCAGCCCAGAAGACCAATGAGTAGAAATGATTGAATATGGGGTAGAGGTTGAGTCTAGACTCCCAGGGAGTCTGTTTGAGCAACCAAGGAGATGAGGTGAGTTAGCAATAAATAGGGAGGGAACAGGTTTGGGGGTAGCCCTCCCAAGTCCATGTCTTTCACGCATGTGCAGAAGGAGATCCGGAAGATGGTCATTACCCTGTGTTCCCAAAGCACCATGAGCATGTCATTGAACACTTACTACAGAGCATCTTAATCATTGCCTGTAATTCTGTCTGCCTCCTCCCAGATGCGACCGTCTTGTGGGCAGTCACCAAGTCCTTCAAATTTGTGTCTCTGGCCTCCAAGCCCTATACTTGTAAACCCTCCAAAAGCGACTAGTGAACAGAGGCAGCTGTAGCACTGGAGGGTGGGGGGAAGTTAGTCCTCAGGCTCTGAAGCCAGATGGTCTTTGGGTTAAAATGCTGGCTCTGCTATTTATTTGCTATGACAGTAGGTAATTTATTTAACTTCTCTGAGCCTCAGTTCACTCACCTGCAAAATGGGTCAAATAATAGTACCTTTATTAGATGTCTTAAGGATTAAATGAATTTATAGTACGTTTCCAGAATAGTTCCTGACATATTATAAGAGCCCAATTAATGTAATAGGTTAGGTTGAAACGGATTAAATTTGCCATGTGGAAAACCTCTTTTTTGAGATAAACTTCACAATACAATAAAATTCACCCATTTAACTCAATAGTTTTATGTTCCCAGAATTGGATCACCATCTAACCTAATTTTAGAATATTTTCACTCTTAAAAAAGAAACCTTACACCCATTTGGCACTCTTCATTCCCACGCACACCCAGCGACACCACCGATTCATCTATTTTCTGTCTCTAGAGATTTGCCTAGTTTGCATACTCCCTATAAATAAAATCATGTCATGTATGGCGTTTTGTGCCTAGCTTCTTCCACTCAACGTAATGTTCCCAAGGCTCATCCATGTTGTAACATATATCAGCGTTTCATTTCTTTTTATCGCTGAATAGCATTCCATGATGTAAGTTTGCCAATTCTTGCTTATCCGTTTATCAGTTGATGCTTTTTCCACTTTTGGGCTCTTATGGAACATTCATTTATAAGTTTTTACGTGGATGTATGTTCTCATTTCTCTTGGGTACTCCTAGGGATCTAGGAGTGGAATTGTTGGGTCACGTGGTAACACTGCTTAATACTTGCAAAATTGCCAAGACAGTACTCCAAAGGGGTTGACACTATTTTACACTCCCAGCAACAATGGATGAGGGTTCCAGCTTCTCACCAACGTTTGTTATTACCTGTCTTTCTGATTATCACCATCCCAGTAGATGTGAAGTGATTTCCTGTGTTGTGTTTTAATTGAAGTACAACTGACGTATAACATACGAGTTTCAAGTGTATGACATAACGATCCGATTTTTCTGTGTATGGCAAAATGTATCACCATACATAATAATACATGTTTTTCTCGTGGTGAGAACTTTTAAGATCTACGCTCTTTGAAACTTTCTTCTTTTTTAAAAATGTTTATTTATTTATTTGGGGGAGAGAGAGAGACAGGGAGACACAGAATCTAAAGCAGGCTCCAGGATCTGAGCTGTCAGTGCAGAGCCCAACGTGGGGCTTGAACTCACAGACCGTGAGATCACGACCTGAGCTGAAGTTGGACACTTAACTGAGTGAGCCACCCAGACGCCCCTCTTCATAACTTTCAACTATGCAATACAGTTATTATTAACAATGGTCACCATGCTGTCCATGACATCCCCAGGATTTATTTCATTACTGCAGATTTCTACCTTCTGACCCTGTTCACCTATTTCACTCACCCCCCCACACACCCCCCCCCCCCGGCCCTGGCCCCTGGCAACCACCAATCTATTCTATCTATGAGCTCTTTGTTTTGTTTTAGACTCCACATGTAAGCGGGGTCATACAGTGTTTGTCTTTCTCTGTGTGACTCATTTACTTAGTATAATACCCTGAAGGTCCTTCCATATTGTTGCAGATGGCAAGATTTTCCCCTTTTTTAATGTCAGGGCATTATTTCACTGTGTATATATACTACATTTTCTGTATCCGTTCATCCATCGATAGACACTTAGGTTGTTTCCATATGTTGGCGTTATCATTGTGGTTTTGATTTGCATTTCACTGATGGTTAATGATATTGAGCATCTTTTTGTGTGTTTACTAGCCATTTATACATTTTGTTGGGAGAAATATCTTCAAACATCTTGCCCATTTTAAAATTGGGTTATTTGGGGCACCTGAGTGGCTCAGTTGGTTAAGCATCCAACTCTTGATCTCAGCTCAGGTCTTGATCTCAGGGTTGTGAGGTCAAGTCCCACATTGGGCTCTCTGCTGTGCATGGAGCCTCCTTATAAAAATAAATTAGGTTATTTGTCCTTTCTTACGAAGTTGCAAGAGTTCTTTATTCTGGTACCAGTCCCTGATCAGACTTATGATTTGCAAGTGTCTTCTTGCCTCCTGTTGTCCTTTCACTTTCTTGATTACATCACCTAGATCACAGAAGTCTTTCTGATATAGTACAATTCATTTTTCCTTTTGTTGGGTGTGCTGCTGGCGTTTTATATATAATAAAACATTGTCTAGCCCCAAATCAGGGAAATTTCCTCCTATATTTTCTTCTAGTAGTTCTCTAGTTTAACTCTTGCATTTAGGTCTGATCCATTTTAAGTTAATTTTTGTATATGATCTAAGGAAGGTGTCCAGCTTTGCGTGGGGGCAGCCAGTTGTCCCCAGCACCATTTGTTGAAAAGATTATTCTTGGGGCACCTGGGTGGCTCAGTTGGTTGAGCATCCAACTCTTGATTTCAGCTCAGGTCATGATCCCAGGGTCATGGGATCGAGCCCCGCATCGGACTCCATGCTGAGTGTGGAGCCTGCTTGAGATTCTCTCCCCCTCTGCCCCTCTCCCACATGCGCACGCTCTCTCTCTCTCAAATTAAAAAAAAAAAAGAAAAATTATTCTTTCCCCCATAGAACTGTTGTGGTAAATTTCCATTTCTGAAAGTCGTCCTTGGTGGAATCTAGATAATCTCACAGGTTACAATTTAGTTTTAGTACAGTACTAAATGAAAAGAGAAAAATAATTGCAGTTTCTGGTTAGGCCACCAGATGGCAGCAGTCGCCAAGATTTTATTCCTCTCCGGCTGAGCTCTAAAAAGGGGGAACAGGTTTTCATCAAGGATCAAGTATCCTCCAGAAGTCTTTTGCTGTCTTTCTTTAACCTTATGATAACCCTGACTTTGGTTACCCCAGGCTTGTAAATCTCAGTCCCCTAATTTTTTTTTTTTTTTTTTTTTTTTTTTTTTTTTTTTTGTAGAAAATCTGGAGTTTTCTGCTCTCTGGTGGAGAGAGACAGTGGGGGAGGATGTGGTTTGGGCTCCCTTGGTGAATTTGAAATAGAATTTGATTCATAAACACTCAGAAAAGCACGACAGGTTCATTACAGAAATGTAGAATGCATAGTCAAGTTGTTCTCAACTACCAAAACGTCTACTGGAAATACAGTTACCCACCACGTGGTCGCACCGCTTAGCTAAAACGACAAGAGTTCTTAGGTCTTTGTTGATTTTATTTTGGCTCAATTGTAGGAAAACGCTGCAATCTCTTTGTTGATCAGAAGCATTGATTGATGGTTATGTATGATTCTGACTAATAAAAACAGGCTGATGTCATACTATTTAATAAATAATGGAGGGAAGGGGTGCCGGGGTGACTCAGTTAAGTGTCCGACTCTGGATTTCGGCTCAGGTCACGATCTCACGGTTCGTGGGTTCGAGCCCCATACGGGGCTCCATGCTGATGGCGTGGAGCCTGCTTGGGACTCTCTGTCTGCCCCTCCCCTGCTTGCACTTGTTCTCTCAAAATAAATAAACTTAAAGACAATAAACAAATAATGGAGGAAAAATCAGGGTAACAAGTCTGGCAGCCTCTGGGACAATAATGGACTTTGGGCACATCAGAAGTGTGAGTGACTTCTACTGCTGGTCTCCCCTCCCCATTCCTCCTGAGTGATAAGCTCCTTCAGAGCCAAGCCTCACCCCTTCTTCCTCCACTGCCTTCCTGACACTGATGTAGGAGCCCCAGACCCCTTGCCCCTCCTGTGCCTTCCGCCTGCATCTTTGGGTGTCAAGGCTGACTGTGCACCCCTTTTCCCAGCACAGACTGTCCTAGGAGAGCTTCGAGGGTGGCAAGGGGGGCGGTGGGCAGCGGGACAGCGGACATGGCAGCCTTCCCTTGCAGGGAGCCAATGAAGGCCAGTTCTGACTGCAGAGGCCCGTGCGCACCAAGCCTTCCTTCAGCGCTCTGGGAGCGATTACCGCCTGTCTGTCAGCAGCTCCAAGGACCCAGGCAGCATGGTCTGGACCCATTCAGGGAGCAGAGCAAGGGGAAGAGGTCCCCTCTTTGATGTGAGCCACGAGGTCAGGCAGGGAGCAGGAGGTGAGGGCCCCGGGGAGGGCCTGCCGGAGACAATCTCCTCTCCCATCTCAGCCTTCCCCCGGGAAGACGCCAGCTTGTCTTGTCGCCCCTTTCATCTCTCCCTTGTCTGGGGCCAGGTCTCTGCCCAAGCCTCTGGGCTGCTCTGGGCTCCTTGTCCCAAACCCGTGTTCTGCATGTAGCTCCTTGTCCCGCCTTTCATGGTGTCCTGGGCCTGCTCACATGCCCACTTTGGGGGGGGGGTGCGAGGAGGGACTGTGGGGGTGCCTAGGATGGGGGCTAAACCCACCTACTCGGTCTGTAGTTGACTCTACGGAGCCTGTGGTAATTACCTCAGGCAGGAAAGTCAGGGAAGAGTATTTCCCTTGGGTGCCATGAGTCCAGTGCTGGGAGGGGCCTCAGAGGTCACTGGCTCCACCGTAAGTATATTCCCAACAGGTGCTGCCTATCCTGGTCCCCCACGCTGGCACTGCAGATAACTCACCAACTCCTGAGGGTTCCTACCTCCCTGGTGGGGGAGAGTGAGGTCAAGAGCAGGAGGGAGGGAGGAGGAGGAAGACGGAAGGATGGACAGGGAGGAGAGGCCCACTGCCCCCTCTGAGCTCCCCAAAGTTCTCTGAGTAACACACACACACACACACACACACACACACACACACACCAGGGCCTCCTCCAGGCAGGCCTGAAAAGCTGCCAGCTCATCCTGGCCCAGCCCTGGAGTCTGGCCTTTTTCCTGTCTAAAGTTACAGAATTTTCCAGAAGTTTCCCCGTGTTTTGTTTTGTTTTTGTTTTTCTTTTTTTTTCCTGGAGTTATAAATCAGATTTCCCCTATCCCCTTACTTCTCCAGCCTAGGAAAGAAAAGCCAAAGAGGGACAGAAAGCAAGACAGAGGGCCCACGATCAAACCCAAGGTTTATCCTTCTTCCCTTTCTCCTACAGGGAGTTCCAGAAACCTGACTGTAACAGTAATTGCAATATTCGATGTTCATTGCCCACCCAGAACCTCTTACTTACCTGAGGTTACTTAAAGCCCCCAATGATAACCTTGTGAGGAATATACTGTTCTCCTGAATTTTCATTTCTCTTTTATAGACAAGGACCATGAAGCCCAGAGCGGTCAGTGGACTCCCCGAGGTCACATCTGCTTCCACAGCAGAGCTGGGTTTTGACCCAAGCCTAACTTCGGAGCCCTTGCGTTCAGTCTGCATCTCCCCCCCATGACCAGGTGTCCTAGACATCACCAGAGCAGTCCCTTCCCAGGTCCCCAATGGGATGGACACAGCCCCGAGGAGAGAGCAAGGCTTGCAACATGAGCTGGGTGTGTCCCATTTCCTCTGGGCCTCAGTGTCCTCACCTGTAAAATGGGCAGGAGGAGACAAAGCCTACGATCTCCGTCTCTAACTAAGACAATCTCTGACACCCCTCTGGTTGCAGGACCCTGAGTCTGATTATGCCGAGATTATGGATTTGGGAGAAGTATCACCCTCGTCCCCTTGCCCCACACAGTCTCTGCCTGAGAATGTTCTGTGTCTCAGAGAGGGCAGAGTAGTAACTCAATATTTGGACGCCATTGAGGAGTCTTGTCTGTCATTGGAAAAAGAGCCTCCCGGAGCCCCAGTGGCAACTGCCACCGTCCTGGGTGGTGAGTGATCATACCAGCCATTACAGTTAGAGCAACGGCCACTCCCTTTCGCTGAGCACTTAGAGTGCAGCGGCCACCCTGCCGTCTACTTTATCTGTGAGATCTTATTAAAGCCTCAGAATAGTTCCCCAAAGTAGGTAATTGACAGACCAGGAAATCAAGTGAAGCAGCTTGCCTGAGGCCCGGAAGCGAGGGGCTGGGATTTGAACCCACCTTCTTACCCATCATTGCTGCCCGACTTCAGATGCAGCCTTGGATTCTCAACGATGTTTCTAGAAAGGAGGCGGGTGTCATGTTAGACTCTTTGGACCACTAGTATGTTTTCCTAGAGTCTCCAGGAGGTGAAAACAGCCCCAACTATGCTATTCTTACTACGTTTTGGGGAGAAGTAGGAAGAGAAAGGGAGACGTGTCCTCCCCGCTGCAGACAGAGATTGGCCGTCCAAGCTGGACGTGTGGAGGCCTTGATTTGGGAACTGAGCGGTCAGAACCCCAGGAGCCAATGTGAGGAGCCTCTGGAGCAGCTCGGGAGATCACCCTGAAACAGGGTGCACTGATGGTGTCCCCCAGATGGGGTTGTCCACCAAAGACGGAGCTGGAGACCAGAACACAGGGAGGGAAGGATGCGGCAGGTAGCCCGGCAGTCCCCAGGCTGGAAGGGTGCAGGCGTGCAGGAGAACACAGTTCCCGCAGCCTCTGAAGGGTCTGGGCTCCTTGAGGATTGTAGGGTGGTTCGAAGTGCTCACGTGAAGCCAGGGTTCTTTGGTTCCCGACTCGAGGGTCAGAAGCCCCGCACACCAGGGCTACGGGAACCCCCACATCCTTTCCCTGTCCCAAAATCAGGGTGAGGGGAGGGTTGAGGTTGCTATGTCAAAGCTTTCTTTCCTCCCCGTCGAACGGAGCCCAGCGCCCAGCATCAATCATCCCTGGGCCATTTAGCTGACACCAGTGCCTATTTGGTGCAGAGGGAGGGTAAAAGGAGGCAGGGGAGGAGGGAGAGCAGGGGCGGGGGGGGGCCTGGGGCATGAGGGACACCAGAAGCATTGTCCCTGCGCCCACTTTTGGGGAGGGAGGGGCGGGGGTCAGCAGTGGCCCCATACTTATTGGCAAGCGCCCTGTGTCTGGGTCAGGGAATTAAGCTGTCCTCGCCTCTGCGGCATGGATAAGGCCTGGGGGGCCTGTGACAAGAGCTGTCAGTGCTGGTATCCTGTCTCAGCAATTGCTGACAAGGCCAGGCAGCTCAGGACACCTGGGAAAGACAGGACTGGAAGAGCAGGGCCCGGGGCCCGCCAGGGGGAGGAGGGCAGGTGGGGACACAGCAACCTTTGTATGCACCTGACCAGCTCTGGTCACGGGCTGCTTCCTGTCAGGGGGCTCTGTCCCTGTCCTGCGTCCCCACACCTGGACTCAGCACACTGTGTCTCTCCCCCACCCCCGCCTGGCACCTGCTCAGGGCCAGGTACTGAACTCCACCGGAGAGCTCGTCCTGATGAGGACAGGGACGAGCTTCAAGGTGAAGCTGGTGACAGCGACCATCTTGGCATCGGTCTGGTGTCTGCCCTCCCTGTCCTCTCCTCTCTGTTTTCTGCTGTGCAGATGCCAACCAGCCTGTCAAACGCTGGAGGCCAGTTGGGAAGTGTGTGAGCTGGTGGGAGGTGTCCTCGTGGGCGGGCACCCGGGTGACCCCCAAAGCCGCCCCGCACGGGCCTGTCCTGGGAGGAGTCTGAGCCTCTGTGGGAGCTGAGCCCTAAGCAGAGAGGAGCAGAAGTACCTCAGGCCAGGCCTCGCCGGTCCCCAAGTCCTCCTGGGCCTTACGGCCTGACACCCTCATCAAGCAGAGCCCTTAACAGGCTTGGGTTTCTGTGGGGGAAGTTTTGGGGACCGAGGTTGTAAGCCCTGGGCCTCAGCCCAGCTCATTCCAAAGGCATCAGGCCAAGTGACTATGCCCACGGGCAGGGCAAGACGGGCCACCTCCCTGGGCAGCAGCTGTGGACGGTCTCTCTCTCTCGACGTGCTGGCGTGTTGGGGGAATGTGGGCACTACCTCAGCAGGAAATGTGCATGTGAGTGGCTCTCTGCCTCCTCTAACTGCCTCAGTATTTTCCATAGACAAGTGCCCTCATCACCAGCCTCCAATTCTATCCTCTCCTCTGGCCTGTCCCCAGGTCAACCTGGAGGGGGGCTCCGGGCCAGGGTTCAGAGTATTGGGAAGGAGAGGGAGCATCTCTGACCTTGCACTTCCCGGAAAGGGGTGAAACCCCAGGTGAACTTAGAACCTTCCTGGTGCCTGTGAGCTCTGAGTGATGCCCTGAATTCAGCCTGGCCCCCGGGGCCACAGCGTGGCTTCCACTCCTCTTCTGGTCCACGAGTGTCTAAAGTCGGACAGGGGCAGAAGCAGAGTGAGACGCAGCCCCTGCACCCAAGGGAGTTGCAGTCTAGCTGGAAAGCCAAACATGAAGTGGGAACCAATTCCCGGGGTGACTGGTGAGCTGTGGCTTATAATCATTCCCCCACATCCATCCCCCCGACACCTACAGGGCCTGGGCTCTGCTGGGCAGGGGTGGACACACACACGATGCTCAGCCTTGTCCTGGGTCTCCATTCCAGACACTGTGGGCGATGCTTCCGGGGTGTTAGGAGATCACCAGCAAATGCAGGTGCAGCCCGGGCAGTGGGGTCGCCCAGTGGAGGGTGGGGAAGGGCATCCGAAGGAAAGAGGGCAGGTTTACGGCTGGGTCTGCAGGTAGTGTGGTCTAACTGGAGGGCAGGGCCTGGGGCAGGAAGGGGCAGGGCTGGGGAGGAAGCTCCAGCCTGGTGGGCTGGGTTCAGGAGCCCGGACTCTAACCCGCAGATGGGGGAGTCAAGGGGTCAGAGGCCAGGGAAGCCTAGTGTGGTGGGTAGGGCAGGGGCTGCCGTGGGCCAGTGCTGTGGGGGACTGGAAGGCTGAGGCCCCTGGATGCTGTCAGCTGGTGACTGAAGGACATGGCTCTTCGTGGGTCCGAGGTCTCCATTCAGCCCCGCTGTGTCCCAGGTGGGCCTGGAAGGGGCCTTGAGGAGTCTCTTTGATCGGCAGCACTTAGGATCCTTCTGGGGGTTCCTGACACCCCACAAACAGCCTCCCCTGCTGCCCAGGGCTGGCTTCGGGTGGACTGCTCACAGACCCAGTGCCCCAGCCGGACTGCCCCGGGGGAGTCTTTGTCCGCACAACGGATCTCACAGAGACTATGGGGAGGCTTGAAACTGCCCCTAGGGTTCCAGTGGGAGAAAGGGAGAGGAAGGTGTCTATTGGAGGGCACACGCCTCTGTCCTGACCCCAAGGATCCAGGTCAAGAACTGTCCTAACAGGTTCAGGCTCTGAGATACGACAGGCTGCCCATCACCTGTTTCTCTGCTCTGTTGTACCTTCTGCCGGGGTCTCTCTTTATCCTTCTCTCTTCCTCTTTCAGTCTCTCTCTCTCAGCCTCTGTATGTGTCCATCCCTCTGCTGTTTCCTCTATTTAGTACCTTCTCCTTTCTGTTTCGACTTGGATCTTTCCCCTCTGTTGCCGGCTCTCTGCCTCTTGAGGTCTGTCTTTCCTTTGTGTGAGTGCCCTTCCCTCCTCTGGGTGGCGGCTGCCTGCTCTCTCCAGCCTCCCCTTTCCCCTGGAGCCTCACCCCGTCCATCCTAGCCCTGGGACACCCTTCCCTTCACAGAGACCACAGCGTGCATGGCGCTCTTCTCCCTGGCCCCCCGAAGCTGGGGAGCTGGCGGGGGGGAGGCTTTAGCCCCTGATAGTCCCCACCCCCTCTCCACCCAGATAAACAACCTAAGGACAAAAGGTGCTGCTCTATAAATGGTTCCAGACCAGCCCCTCACCTCCCCTTCCAGGAGGGCTGCCTCCCCTGAGCCCCTCCAGCACAGGATGGACTGACACCTCCATCACCCAAAGGCTGTCTTCAACTTGAGGCCCCACACCCAAAGCGTCCTGCTGGCAGTGGGGAGACAGCCCTCTGCCAGCCCTCTGCCGTGGAGAAATGGGGGAGGGGCGGGCAGCAGGGGCTTCTGTTTGCTGGGATCTTGAGGAAATCCTGGGGTCTGACCTGCAAGCTGGGTTCGTTCCATGGCTCACACAGCAGCTTGAAGACTAGAAAGAAGGATGGGGCACACCAAGCCACGTCATCACCCACTTCCTCAGAAGCTTCCAGTCTTCCTCAGATAGTCTGGAATTTTCCCTGTGTCCTGGAGGAGACCTGCCTGCATCCTGCTCACCTCTCTGGGCCCTCACCTTGTTGCTTCCACTCACGGTCACCTCATCTCTTTCCCCCTGGTCCTCACATGGGCCAGGCTCCTCCCTGACTCGGATCTGGCCTCGCACGTGTCTGCCTCTCCTCGGTCTGGCTCCTCTGCGCCCCCAAGGCCCCTTGGCCTGGCTGCAGTCTCTCCTTCAGACCTCGTCTTGACCATCCCTGTCTCAGGGAATACCGGCCAACCCTCTACACGACTGCTGGTCCTTCTCCATGGTCTGGCCGCCTCCGCCACGCCGTCATGCGGTTGACATGACTGAAGCTAACTCTGTGGCCTTCACGGGCTCGGGGAGACCATGTTTGCTGGAAATCTACAGCATGCCAGCTGCTAGGCCAGGATTTTCAGATGGCCTACCTCACTGAATCATCTCAGGAACCCTGCCTTTATAGAGGAAGGAACTGAGGATCAGAGAGGCGGAAAGTCAGCCCAGGGCACACAGCAGCAAAGCTGGGATTTGGCACCAGATGTGCGACCCTCTTTCTCCACACCCACCTCCTCCTCAGGACTCTGCCTGAGGCATCGGCACTGACTGCCAAGTGCGGGTTGAGCCGTGGCTGCTAAGATGCCCGTTGCATGCACTTACAAATTCTCGAGTTTCACAAACACTCGTCAAGTCCGATCTCTACACCGGCCACTGGGCTAGTTTGGGGGCCTGAACTTGCCAAGATGGGTGTGAGCGGGCATCTCCAGGAAGTCACCTGTCTGCGTCTGACCACTTGTTCTCCAACCAAGGTCTGTGTTGACGCCCGGGCAGGGCTGAATGGAGGAGGGCAGACGTGGGCATGTGTGGGGTGGGCCGTGGGGTGAGGGGGGGCGGACGGGGGTGGAGGGGGACTGGGTTTAATGAGGTGACTGCCACTTGTAAATGAAACAGAAGGCGGAGCAGCTTGTGTGAACTTTGACCTCTCTTGTCTGTCCTGCCTTTCAACGGGAGCTTTACGAGCAGGCGCCTGACTCAGAAGGGACCCACCGCATGCAGCCTGGGGAAGGCCGGACTGGGGATGCTCAGCCCCAGGGTGGAGAGAAGGAGAGCTGGAGTCAGGGGTGAAGGCTAGGTTCATCGCAGCCCTGCACCTCTGCTCTCCCTAAACAGGAGCTTCGGAAAACAGAAGCAGGAGGCTAGATCTGAGAGGCGTCCATGGCAAACCTGGAAACTTCTAGAACTGCAAATTCCCAGGCCCCATCCCCGGAGGTTCTGTGGTCATTTCTTTGGTAGGTGTGGGTTGGAGTTTGGAAACCTGTATTAAAAAAAAAAAAAAAAAAAAATCTCCCACAGTGGTTCTTTTGCTCAGCCAAGTTCAGCAAATGCCATTTCAAAACACACGAGAATGTCACTGAGCTACGGAACCTTCAGCTCACCGGTGGTAGGAAACTCCGGTTCTCAGGTTCTCCGGTGCTAAGTGTTTTACAGCCATTGGCCCCTTGGGCCCTCCAAGGTAGATGGCATTATCTACATTCCACACGACAAAGTGTGAATAACGGCTTGAAGATGGAAAAGATTGCCCAAAAGGACACAGAGCTGAGATCTGAAAACGGTTCTGACTCGAAAAGTTCTGTTTTTTTTTTTTTTTCAACGTTTATTTATTTTTGGGACAGAGAGAGACACAGCATGAACGGGGGAGGGGCAGAGAGAGAGGGAGACACAGAATCGGAAACAGGCTCCAGGCTCTGAGCCATCAGCCCAGAGCCTGACGCGGGGCTCGAACTCACGGACCGCGAGATCGTGACCTGGCTGAAGTCGGACGCTTAACCGACTGCGCCACCCAGGCGCCCCGAAAAGTTCTGTTTTTAAGCAGATGCCAGCCCATTGCCTTTACGGACCTACGTAAAGGTCGCCATTAACATTGAGGGGTCTGGTATCCAGGAACCCAGAAATCATTGTCTCATTGCATTGTAAATATAGTCCTGGGGCCAGCTTTGGACTTCATGGTTAAAGACCCCTCCCGGGCAGAGACACCTGTCTGTCTTATTCATGACTGTATCCCCCGGGGCCTAGCACAGGTCTGGCTTGTAAAAAATGCTTGATTAATTCTTATCAAATGGTTGGTAAATATTATTTAAAAAAAAAAAAAAAAGGATTCTCAGTAGAAAGTACACAGCATCCCCTTCCTCACTGGGTGCCCGTTCAGACAACAAAAGAGTTTCTTCCTTTCTCTTTGGAGCAGGTAAGTGGGGGTAGCTAAAAAGGGTAAGACAGGCGTGCAATTCGAGAGAGGGACAGCTATGAAAGAGAAGGGCTCCTTTCCCTCTGCCCCACCAACCTCCTGCCTGCATCCGGAGGGGTTAAGTGGGATCTGCCCCCCACCCCCACCCCCTGCGCCCTTCCAGAAAGGGTGTTATCAAGAGCTGCCCGTTCCCGGGTCTAGGCCCGTACTTTTTCCAGTATTTCATTCTCTTGACAATGACTTACTGAAAGTAACCATTTATGGAGCACTTACATTAGCCAGGCACTAGCAATATAAAGTGGAAGGGACAGGGTTTGGGATCGTAAGGAACAGAGAAGACTGGGCGCTGATGACAGGTAGGAGACATAAACATCAAGGAGTTGGGATTTTTCAGTCTGGACTGAGGGAGAAGACTGCGGCCCCCCCCCCCCCCCGGGTAACAGAGGAACAGCGTCTCTGCCCTTGAAGAGATTTGTGCGGAGATGCCCCCTCCCCTGAAGACAGCTGGCATGGGAGGTGAGGCCCTGACCTGTCCTCTCCTGCCGAGGCCCTTAGGGAACCCTGCAGGCAGGGGATGGCCTGGGGGCCCCTGAAGTGGCACTCATCCCCAGGAAGCCATGCCCATCTCCCCCTCAGAGGGACAATTAAACGTCTCTTCCAAACCGGGATGCTGTTGAGAGTGCAAGAGGGCGCTCAATAATTGCCAAGGACAACAGGCTTAAACCAGGACTGTCCATAAGCAACCGGGACTGTAGTCGCCCTATTTTTGGGTCACTCTGCCTTCTGAGTTGGGGACGCTGGAAGCCGTGAGTTCCCACTTCCAGTTGATGGCTGGAGTGAGCAGCAGCGGCAGGATGTGGAGATTTGGCCCTGGAGGGAAGGGCGACAGGGTGGGGTGTGGGGGGGACAGGGGTCCTCGAGGTGAAGGGGCTGGAAGGGCTCAAAGCTGGGCTCCAGGCCGTGGCCGTGTGGCTGCTCTGGGAGCTGCGGCGAACCCGACTCTACACTGCTGAGCGGGGCTTAAGTAGACTGAACAAAACGGATGGGCCCCACAGGGGAGGTGCGGGGCAGCTGGGGAGATGTGAGTCCCCACTCCAGGTCAGCCTGAGAACAGGCCGTCTTTTGGTGCTTGAACCCTTGCAGAATCTGCTGAAAGCCAAAGGCATTCTTAGAAAATGCACAAATGCTCTCCCACATCATATTTTGCAATGCCAGGGGATTCATTTTCCTCTCCCCTTCTTATACACACACTCACAGAACTTTATTGAGAATTCACAATGCCGTAAAATTCACCTAATTAAAGCGTACAATTCAATGGGTTTTTTTTTGTACAGTCACAGAATTGGGCAACCATAACAATTAATTTTAGAACATTTTCAACACTCCGACAAGAACTCGCTCAACCCTAACTCATCACCTCCAAAGCCCCCTTTCTGCCCAGCCCACCGCTAATCTAATCTATGGTCTGTCTCTAAAGATTGGTCCATTGTGGACCAATGAATTCCATTCATATAAATGGAATCATGTAGTATGTGGTCCTTTTTAACTGGCTTCTTTCACTTAGTGTAATTTTTAAAAACTGTTCGTTGATTTATCTTTGAAAGAGAGAGAGAGAGAGAGAGAGAGAGAAAGAGAGAATGAGCAGGGAGAGAGAGGGAGACAGAATCACAGGCAGGCTCCGTGCCATCAGAGCAGAGCCTGACACGGAGCTTGATCCTACAACCTCCAGATCATGACCTGAGCTGAAATCGAGAGTCCAACGCTCAACAGACAGAGCAACCCAGGTGCCCCTCAGTGTAATGTTTTCAAGGCTCAACCTGCTGTAGCATGTAACAGTACTTGATTTCCCTTTCTTGCTGAATAATATCCTATTGTATGGATACACCGAATTTTGTTTATTCATTCGTCAGTTGATGGACACTTGGATTGTTTCCACTTTTTGACTTTTATGCAGAATGCTAGGTTGTTTCCCAAAGAGGTTGCACCATTTTATAATGCCGCCAGAAGTGTAGGGGGGTTTCAGTTTTTCCACATCTTTGGCAACACTTGTAATTATTGGTCTTTTTTGATTCAAGATAGCCTAGTGGATGTGCAGTAGTATCCCATTGTGGTTTTGACTTGAATTTTTATGATTGCTGATGATGCTGAGAATCTTATCATGTGCTTATCAACCACTGTATATCCTCTTTGGAAAAACGTCTATTCAAATCGCTTGCTCATTTTTAAAGTGGATTGTCTTTTTATTACTGAGTTGTAAGTTGTTTTTTATCAGATATATGATTTGCAAAAAATTTACCTCCTTCTGTGGGTTGTCTTTTCCCTTTCTTTCTTTTTTTTTTCTTTTTTTTTTTGTCTTTTCCCTTTCTTGATGGCATCCCTTGAGGCACAAAAGTTTTCCATTTTGGTGACGTCCAATTTATCTCTCTGCCTTTTTTGTTACATGTGCTTTTGGCGCCATACCTAAAAAACCATTGTCTAACCCGAGATCACAAAGATTTATGCTCGTGTTTTCTTCTAAGAGTTTTCTATTTTTAAGTCTTATATTTAGGTCTTTGATCCATTTTGAGTTAATTTTTGTATATGATGTGAGGTAGAGGTCTAGCTTCGTTTTGCATGCAGACATCCAGCTCTCCCGGTGCTGTTTGTTGAAAAGCTCCCTTCCTCTCTCTGTCTTCCTTTTCCTCTCTTTCTGCCCATGTCCCCACTCCTGAGCAAGGAATGTGGGGGGGGGGGGTCATTGATTTGTCACGTGACCCTGGCCAGGCCCCTCATGTCTCAGGATCTTAGTTTTCTCCTTTCTAACAATGTGTGAGATGAGGATCTCCACAACTACTGTCTCAAAGAACACGCTGTGAGGAGTAATCCAGATGATGGACAAAGCTGTGGAACAAACTTCATGAGCACTTATTATCACGTGTAGAACCGTCGTGTTTGACGAATAGAAAGATCTCTGCTTTCCCTGTCATATCCGCTCCTTTTATTTTGTTTTATATGCACATCCTTGGCCCCTTCCACTTTTAACTCTTTTGTACCCTCCCTCAGCAATAGAACATCCTTTTATGCTCTGTCTTGAGTCAGCCAGGCATGAGGTGAGGCAGTCTTTTGATTTTTTTTTTTTTAATAATCTCCAATGGGTTGGGATTGTTCGAGGTTCAGGGGGACTTCGGTGGGCTGAAGCATCTCTTTTATAAATAAGAGGGTTGCACTTTATTCAGAAAGGCACGGAGAAGTAAACAGTTCAGGCAGAGACATCCGCTTTATGAAGTCTGGAGGTGAGTCTTGGGGATTCATTGGGCCAAGATTCCTCCTTCTCTACCTTCTCTTACTCTTCTTGCCCTTCACCGACTCCATCGGCCAATTAATTAGTCAGATTATTTCCATCACTTGCTATGAATTGTTCAAGTACAGCTTACGGTCTAGTGGGGCAGCTGAAATTCTCTGGACCTCTGGACTTGTGGTGGATTGGGAAGGGGAGATACAAGGGTGACTCCCAGTTTCCTTGCTTGTTTCTAAGAGGGTGAGCTGGAACTTCCTTGTTTCCATTTGAGGAGGTCTCTACAAAGATGCAAGGTTGAAAATGGACATTGGGCCAAGTACTGGTCTTACCACCTTTCTATTAGCTATGGGCCTTGGCCAGGCCACTTCATCTCCCTGAGCCTCAGTTTCCTGATCTGTGAAATGAGGATAATGTGATTAACTTCCTCACAGTAGTGGTGAGGATTAATGAAACAGTTCTATAAAACACTTGGATCATAACTTGAATAAAGTAAATGTTTCCGTCAATGGTGGGTAATATTATTCTTTTCTGGTTTTCTGTCCTTTATCTATCTGGATTATTCTTTGGGGGCTTTCTTGTGACCATCTATCTATCTCTAACACAATGATATTACTTGTCTGACTGATCTAGTAGGCAGCTCCACACTGAGGCTAGGAGTATGGACGACAGGGTGAGGGCTGGACTGAGAACTTGCAGGAAGTGGGGAAGGAAGGGAAGAGCTCACTCCTGGGAAGGGATCTTTTCTCGAAGTAAAGAGCTGACTCTTATCTTCTAGCTGGCATTGTCTCTGCAATCCTTCAGAAGCAGGTATGATGTCACTTTAAGACCCTTCTAAAGATGAAGGGCAAGTGATTGGTTGTAGTCTTAGCTGAACTTGGCCTCTATGGTGACCTCGAGGTCATAATGGAACTTGGGGGCAGGGCTGCATATAGCCCACATGGTGTCTGCCTGTGAATTTCCAGAGGGTGAATTTCAACACTCTTCTAGTCCAGTGCAGCCTAAGCCACATTCACCCCTTAACTGGTGCCCTTGTGCAGTGCGCAACCTGCACATTAGTAGTTGTCCTACTTATACTTAGAGGACAGAGGGAAGCCAACTTCAACACTTCCTAAGGTATTTGTGAGCTCCCGAACCTGTGAGTTTCAACCACAGCATCATGCTGTTGGAGTCACTCATGAGAGGGCTATAATAGCTGTCTGTTATCATCTACAGAAGTCTACATCTTAGCCTGGGAGCACATGTTTGAGGGAGCCTTGTGCTAGCTGAGCTTCTCACCCATCCTGGGAAATGTGGCCATCTGGACACCCCTAATTTAAGGGATAACACCTAGTAATTGACAACTGGAAGTGGGGAGACAATAAAGGACAAGAGAACACACGTTTCCCAATTGTCTATGCCCCACTCATAGTAGGGACTAGACTATTCTTGGCTAGCCCCATAGTCTCTAGCATGTAGATTTACAGTTAGTAGTTAATAAGTGTTTGCCAACTTATTTGATCCAATTCCTGATGAAGAAATGCCAGACACCATCAAGGACATCTATTACCTAAATCTTAGGACGGTTCATCTGGCACATAGGGCGAGAGCAATGTGGGACCTTTGAAGAGGGCTCGTGGTACTGAGAATGTAGACAGGAGTCTGGGCAAGAGAATCCGGGCAGGAAGCTACCCAAGTAAGCATACCAACCTGTAAGGAAAAATCTGCCTTGTCTGTCTAAAGCTTTCATGAGTCTTCACCTTGACCTGTGGGCCGGGGGAAACACCAGAGTGGTTTTGAAGAGACATTTCACTCATTTCCCCAGGGTCCTCCCCTCTCCTTGGAAGAAGAGAAGTAGAAATTGGACTGGGGGGTTGGACATCTCAGCTGGTGGGCTGTGAGATTCCGGTCATATCGGTAAACTTTTCCATTTCCTTCCTCAAAAATCAGAATTGGATGGAAGAAATCTTAGAAATCCAGGAATCCAACAATCTTATTACCTGGGCCTGGAGAGGTGAACTGACTCACCCAAGGTCATACAACCCGTTGGTTGCAAGGCTGGTCTAGAACCCAGCGCCCTTTCCAAATCACTCCCATGCCGCTCTGCCTCTTGAACGGGGCAATTTAGAGCCATGAGAGCCAGGACGTTATAGCAACCACAGCCAGGGACTTCCCACACTCGGGGTGAAGCCCAGCTGAGAACAAATATGGGAGTGCCTGGGACAGTGGCCCATCTCCCTGCCTTCCCTGGAGCTGTAAGAGTTGGGAGTTCATCGGCGGCATGAAGCATCTTGTTCATATTTTCTCGGCTGGGCGGTCCTGGCAACAGCTCTTCATTTCCTGTAAGGGAATGAGTTTTTAATCTCTGAGCTCAGCCTCACTTAGGATGGGGTGGGGGTTGGGGACGGGAAAACTGGATCCTCAAAAAGTGAGCCCCCTCCCTGTCCCAGGGCACTCGGATGAGCTGGTGAGGCTGGCAGTTGCAAGCAAGGGGCCCCGGCTCTGGGCAGAGACCCCGGAGGAGCACAGGCTGAGCGGGGCCGCTCCCCTGAGACCTTCCTCCCAGCCTCGGGCTCACAATGAAGAGCCTAGGTCTTTGCTCTTGCATCGGGACTTGCTGGAGGTTCAAAATCATTTTCTCTCCACCCTGGCCGTGCTCCATGTTGGGTCTCGTTTCACAGAATATCTCTTCTGGGAAGCCTTCTTGACCCCCCAAGTCTGGATTAGGTGCACTGCCTAGGTACTTCCGTAGCACTCCGTGCCGCACCCTATTCCCAGCTCCGTCAACTATTACCGCGGCCTGCTTCCTTGTCAGCATTCACCCACTGGCCAGATTCTAATGGCGAGACACCCCTGCAAGAAAATGAGCACGGTGGGATTGAGCAGGGAGAAGGCCAACCTCATCATCGCCTCTTCGAAGCCGTCCCTGCTGCAGCAAGATGGCCGGGCCCTTCGTTCTCCACATTAGGCCAGCCCCAGGGAGGAAGCACGACCTTGACTGGGGCATTTCCCAGAGAGGCCACCAGTGCCCCACATTCCCAGCAGCTGGGGGTGGTGGGTTTGTCAGCCTTGAACAGGGGACCTGGGCTGAGCACCAGAGTATTACCTTGAAGACGGAAGCTTTTTGACTGCCACAGTAACGTTTATGGTAACATAGATATTACCTGGCACTTAAGGGCCATTCCATAAATACTTGAATGTGTAAATGAAAGACAGCATTTTGACCTTTTCTTCTCTGGGCTTCCAATGCCAGAGCCTTGAAACATTCTTCCCGAACCATGATTTGCACTGCTTGCACCATCCCGGTGTCTACTTGGAGTAGATCTCTTTTAATGTGACCCCCAGAGCTTACAGCAAGACTTCAGGGCGGCTTGACCCACGGAGCAGAGCTGCATTAGCACACTCCTTGGGCTAGATGCTGCTTTTCTCCACAGAATGCAACCTGAGATTTTTAGCAGCAGCCTTCCATTGTTCCCACAACCTACTAAAATCCGGAAGTTCTTCTTCCCACATGTGTTCTGCTGGCTTCCTTCTCTTACCCTTATAAAGTTCTGTGATGTGTGTGTGTGGGGGGAGGGGTAGTGTGTCCATGGTAGTGGTATGTATGGGGGGTGGGGTGTGTATATGGGGTAGGTGTGGCGGGGGGCTGTGGGGTGTGTCTGTGGGGTGTGTGTGTGTGTGTGTGTGTGTGTGTGGTATAGTGTGGGGGGGATGTGTATGTGTACGCGCATAAGATCAAGAGAGAGATCTGAGGGCAGGACCTTGCATTTCCTCTTACTAAATTTTATCTTGCCTTACTTGCCCTCTAGGTCCAACCTACTAAGATCTGGACTTTCTTTTTCTTTTTTTTATTACAAAATTTTTTAATGTTTTATCTATTTTTGAGGGAGAGAGAGAGAGAGAGAGAGTGTACGAGTAGGGGAAGGACAGAGAGAGAGGGAAACACAGGCTCCAGGCTCTGAGCTGTCAGCACTGATCCCGACGTGGGGCTCGACCTCGTGAACCCTAAGATCACGCCCTAAGCCAAAGTCAGACACTTAACCGACTGAGCCCCTCAGGCACCCACAGATTTTTTTGACCAAGGAGTTTCAGTTGTTCTCAGCCCCATCGAAGAGTCTCTGACCTTCTCCAAAAGAGCCAACACATGCTGTGTACTCAGCATGTGCCAGCACGAATCTGATCACTTGACATGGAAATTTCCCTCTTTAATCCTCACAATTTAGGAGGTAGGCACTCTTATTAATTCCATTTTACAGACAGAGCAACTGAGCATTAGAGACATTAATTCCTTTTGCCAAGGTTACAAGAATGAATACATTGTGCAAAAGGGATTTGAACTTGTCTATCTGACTCCAGCACATGCTTTTAACCATGACGGTATATAATCCCTATGTCTTCATCCCAATCAATCCTTAAAATTATGGAAGGAAAGACATGGGGATAATACGATTGAAGCAATAAACACGAAGAAACATACGGAAGTAGGGATCTCCCTGTGTCAGAGTGAAAATTCTAACATGTGAGGTGAGGTGACCTCGTCTATCCCAACTGTATCTTGCCGCATGGACCAGTTTGCAAGGTGACCAGGAACCCCGTGGAGAATAACTTAGACATTGACACTCAAGTCTGTATCCATCTGCAAACCTGAGAATGTGGGGAGGGAAAAGGGAGCCAAAAAAAGAAATCTCTTGAAGCCAGTGTGTTGACTAGGGCCTTTGCACATGTGGTTCCCTGTACCTAGACAGCTCTTAACACTCTCAGCTCCTTCTCTCACCCTCACCCTCCCATACCCCTTTGCCTAGCAAACTGCTCTTGATCCTTCAGTCTCAGCTTCACTATCACCGCCTCTAGGAAGCCTCCCCTGATTACCCATTCCCATTAGGCCCAGTAGGCGTGTGTTCCTGAAGCACCCTGCCCATCTCCTTGATCTTAGTACCCTCGAAGCGACTCATTTTTCTTCTTTTTTTTTAAAGTTTATTTATTTTGAGAGAGAGAGAAGGCATGCATGCATGTCAGGGAGGGGCAGAGAGAGGGAGAGAGAATCCCAACGTGGGGCTCGATCTCATGAAGTGTGAGGTCATGACCTGAGCCGAAATCAAGAGATGGAGGCTTAACCGACTGAGCCACCCAAGCACCCCAAGTGACTCACTTTCTTGTCAGACTTCTGCTAGACTAGAAGTTCCAGGAAGACAGGGGCCTCAGCTGTCGTGTTCTCCACTCTGACCCTGCTCCTAGTCTCCAGGCTCCTAGCCTGGCCCAGAACGGACGGTTAGAAAATCAGTGAGTGGATTTTGCAAACAGTAGGCGGAGGCAGAAGGAAGGAGGCGGCTCTCAAGCCTTTCCTAAGCCACCCTGCCTGCAGCTACTCACCATTTTATGCCACCTCTCTCCAGCCTTCACCCCTACGCCCTTGCTTGGCTTTGCTTGATGTTGAACTGGTTTTCACCACCGACCGATGTTAGTGGGAAGGGAGGACCCACAGAGCTCAGGCCAGCACCCACCTGGGCCTGGCTCTGCTCACGGAAATGCAGCTGGGCCTTTCTTCTGCTGTGGGATGTCTGGAGCTTCGTGCCTCCAGCTCGGCCAGCTTTGTCCAGCTGTGACTCAGATATATTTTTATCTGCCAGAGCCAGTCAGGGTTGGAAGGGTTTTAAAGATGACAGTCAGGTCACAGCCATGCACCTGTGACTCTGAAAGTGAGCTTGGACCTTGGGAAGGAAGGACGTCACTGCTCTGAGGATAAGGGCACTGACCGCTGCAACTCCGCGTCTCCACAATGGTTCTTCTGTGATCACAGCGTCAAAACAAGGGCGAAGTCTCCTGGGCTCCTCCGCCATCCTCGGAAGCTGGGGTCTCCTCTCCACCCCCCCCCCCCCCCCCCACCGCTGGCAGGGAACAGAAGAAGCCAGCTACTGACTTACATACCCATAGAACATCAAGACTTCTGGTGCCCTTATTGTGTTTAGAATCCATTAGTGTTGGCTATTTGCTGGGTGACAATGTGTCGTATGTCATCTTTTTTATCCTTACGTTATCAGAGCGCAGGATCATTATCTCCGTCTTCGAGTGACAAAACAAAAGCTCCGGGAGATAATACGGGCTTGCCAGTGGTAAATCCGGCCTGGCATCCAGGCCTCTCGATCTTTTTGAGGTCCTGTGCTCTTTCTGCTGCCGGCTCCAGGAAGGCATCCCCGCCTGCCCCGGGGCCTTGGGGCCACTGGGCGTGGAATTTCTTTCTGACGGGGATGGAGCGTAGAAGCAGAGGCAAGAGCACCACTGGGCGCATAGCTGATTTGGGGGGGCTGGCAGTTTCCTCCCTCGGCCACGTGAAGATTTTCCAAATATGGGGAGCCATCTGTCGATGATGTGGGGCTTGGGCCGCTTGCACTCTCATCATTAGCTTGGCAGCGATGGAAAGTGAGTCCAGAAAGAGCCCTTGTGTATCATAAAGGAAATTCAAGCCGTATGGTTCTCATTCATTTACTCTTAAGTCATCAAAATGTTGGTTTTAAAGACGCTTTTGATGTCCAACTTGCTTTCTGCTTTTTTTAAGGGGGGGGGGGCGGGTCGCAGAGAGAGAGGAAGTCACGATTCTCTAGCTGTAAATCGCCCAGTTTGGGGAAGGCTGGAGGTGATCCAGTGCCCCAAACACTGGAAGAGGGGAGGAGGCTCCAGGCAGGGGTCTGTTTAGGAACCCAGACAGAGACATTTGGATTCACCTAAAATAAACCAAAAAAGTGTGCATTAAACACGATGATGAAGAAAGCGTGGCTTTGACAGCATGTGACATGCTCGAGGCCACCGACGCTGTGGATGTAGTCCTGGGGCCAGGATTTGAATCCAGACCTCTTAACCTCTAGTGCCTCTTGGAGAAGAGGGGAAGGCGTTCCTCAGGTGGGGAGAAAGGGAAAGAATTCTCCAGCTGGAGGATACAACCTCTGAGAAGACCCCAAGGAGGAAAGGGCATGGCCCATGTAAGGGGCAGAAAGGGCAGCGTGGTGAGCGTAGGGGAGGGGCCCACGCGAGGCTGGAGTGGCTGGCGAGGGTCTTGGGGTCCAGGCGAGGATGTGGTCTCTAAGCTAAGAGCAGAGGGAAACCGCTGGAAGGTGGTGAAAGCTCTCTAGGTGATGCACCCGTGCATTCAGGGCACGAACTCCTGAAACTAAGGCTGTGGCAGCTGAGGCAAGGCAAAGTGGACAGAGTTGACAACTACTTTGGGCTTCAATTTATAGGATTTGGAGTGTTGCATGGTAGCGAGGGAAGAGGGAGATTTTATTGAGAATGAAGAAGGAACAGCAAGTGATATTGTTGGGGAGTTCCCAGCAGAGGGTCCAGGGACTTGGATTTTTAGGAAATAACTCCGTGCTGACACTGTTATTAACACCAGAGCTCCTTTCTGAGTATGTGAGCTCCCTGAGGTTGTCCAGGCTTTGAAGCCAAGATCACTCTTGTCCTTGTAATCCAGTCTAATTAATATGCTCCCAGTATAACCCAGTAAGTGTCACAACAGAGATATAAGATGCTGGAGGAGCTAAGAGAGCCAACCGGCTGGCTCTGCAGGGGCAAGTCAGGGAACTCTTTCCTCAGGAGGTGACGTGTAAGTTGATCAGTAAGTGTGGTCAGGTGAAGAAGAAAGACGATGTCCCAGGCACGTAAGAGGGCACGGGGTTGTGAAGAAGCCGTTATGCCTGGAAAACAGTGGGCAGTTCAGAGTGACAGCGACACCATGGCCCCTAAGTTGGGCATGTCAGGGAGAATAATCAGGAAGAGATAGGAGGGATGGGTTGGGACGGGCTGAGAAGCGCTGTGGAAACAAAGGACTTGGATTGTATTCCCCTAACATGTAAATTCTCCTCCTCATAGGACTTGTCTTTTGCCTTTTGTTGGGGGCCTCGGAACACAAGAGAATCCTCGGGGCCAATAAGCCCTTGGAAGTTCATCTAATCCATTGTCATGTCCTTAGGGGGTACCGGATCTCAACTGCCGTGGACACACAAACAGTTTTCCTGTGTCCGCAGCATCTCAAAGAAGGGAGCTCCTGTAACCCACTGGGTCATCCATTAGTTGGTCCAGGAGCCCTAATTCTTTTCCCCTGCAGTTGCAACTACTTTTCTAGATTCTCAAAGGAACGGAAACAGTCACCATTTGCTATAATGCAACTTGCCCACATTCTTAAGCAATCTCCAAGGAAAAACATTTATTGGACACTCACTGTGTGAAAGGTTCTGTGAAGATGGGAAGATCAATAATTAGAAGACATTCTTTGGCTGCAAGTTGCTCGTATCTGGGGAGTTAGGAAAGAAAAAAGGAAACTAGTAACACAAGGCAATGTGTGCTAAGTGCCAAGCAAAATCTTCCTCCAACTCCTTCTTAGGCAGACCGGGATTGGTCTCTGCCTGTGCTCCCATTATTCCCGGTCTACACCTTACTTCCACGTAGCGATTATCCCATGATGGCGCGGTTGTTTGTTTCCATTTTGTCTCCCCAGCGGACTGAGCTTCTTAAGGCAGAACTGTGTCTCTTTCCTCTTTGTGTGAAGCCCTTGTCCCTCCCTCAGTATCTAGCTTATAACATGTGCTCAATAAATGCTTGATGGATTAGTAAATAAATGGTAGACAGTAAGTTTCTCATAGGGATTCAGAAGATATAAAAAAACAAAATTGACAAAGGCAGTGAAGCACCTACCATGTGCCTAACTTTTACTGGTGACAAATGAGAATCAAAATGATGCAGTAGAAAGTGGTAAGTTGAGTTGGAGGAAGGTCTCCCATAACCAAACTCCGGCTAATTTTTTCCAGGTTGTAGCCATGGCCGCTAACTGGAAACACAATGGATTCTGGGAAAATTGATGAGTGAATTGTTCTAATCTGTGGGTGAGTGCTGAGTCATGGAGATCCCGAGTCCATCCGGGGCACTCTCTTGGGTGTGGAAGCACCAGATGTTGCTCTGGCTTTTCTGGAGTTTCTTGGGATCCCAGTCTCTCCACTAGAGACTGTGCCCCCTTCGGAGTTGTCCCTTTCCCTCTTGCTCAAATTAAAACAGCTAATTTTAGATGTTTCCTGATTACTCTTAGCTGGGTCTCATTAGCAGAATTAAAACAGTTAGAACCTCAGCTGGAGAAGGAGCAGCTTTCATTGGTCCTGGTCTGTTTTTCATCTCCACATTGCTGTTGATGTTGGCTGCCTTGGAGAAAAGCAAAATGAACTCTCCCCTAAGAGCGTGGACCACGGGCTGTTGGCGGAGAGCCTGAACCAGTGGGTGAGGGGTGAAGGAACACACGCCCAAGGGAATGTGACCACCTCTGGTAGCAGGCACGTGTTTTGCTCATCACACATCTCCAAAGTGCATAGGTGTTCATTTTTTCATTTATATATTCATTCAACATTTATTGGTCACTTACTATATACCAGGCTCTGAACTCTCCCCTATCCCAGGTTCTTAGGATATGAGAACACTTAATGAATGGTTCCTACTGCCCAAGAACTCACTGTCAAGTGGGTGCAATAGACAAGCATATGACTACCAACCCACCAATCCGTGTAGAGGTAGGTGAAGGGTACTGTGCTAGAATAACAATAAAAACAATAATCTTTGAGTGTTGGGTTCCAGATTCTGTCCAAAGATTTTACATAACTCAATCCACTTAATTCTCACGCTAACCCTGTGAGCAGAGAGAAGGACCAGCTAACTTAGTGGAGAGTGGGAAGCAAAGAGCAGGCACGTAAAGGAAGAGAGGGCTTGCAGGTGGGTGGAATACCTGTGCAAAGGTGTGGAGGCACCATGCACAAATGGAGTCTGGGGGGTCTCTATACTTCTCCTTGCAATTCTTTTTCTCTGTCACAGAGAAGATGATTGCTGTAAATATCTTACAGTCGGTATGCCTGTTGATTACGGGCTGGATTTCAGCCATCTCCAGTGCATTTTTATTCCACTGAAGAGAACCTCAATCAATAGTTCTGGTCTCCTGCTGGATTTGCACCTTATCTAATGGGACCATGGCTGTGAGCCTCTTAATCTACACACACCAGTGTCATTGCTTGCTTCTTTCTGGCTCCTCTCCCTGCCCCCATAAGATCCCAGAAATGTTCTTCTCACTTTTAGCCTAGAGACTTTCAGGAGGGCTCTTTTCTTTCCACCAACATTGTAGCTCATTTCCTGATGTAACTGGTCACTGGGGCCCTTCTCATCTCTTTTTTTAGAGTCCCAGTCATTCTGGGACTGTCCCTAAGCAGAATCAAGAACAAAAAGACTTCCACAAATACAAGATACATCAGCAGGAGCAGCCACAGTCAGTGTCACCTGCACACAGGTCACGCTGGCCACCATAGAGTTCAGTGTCTTCCTGCCTGACAATCCGATGCCGAAATGGGGATGTGTGTGGAATCTGAACCAAGGGATTGACGTGAGACCCAAATCCTAGCATGGAAAGTGAAAAAGGAAGTTGTAGAGAGAGGGGAAACGGGAGCACAGTTTGGGTCACAGAGGAGAAACTTCTGGAACAAACTGAGAAAAGTGATCCTGGAGAGACAGCAAGGTTACAAATGGTGACTTCTCCCATCCCGAGTCCGATGGCCTGAGGATCTCAGCACATCTGACCCTCACTGCCACTTTTCAAGAACCTTGGGCTCAAGGTACTTTCCTCCTCTTCTGTACGTCCTTTGTCCCGAGTCATAGAGAAACTCCAAGCCCCAGCCTGGGACAGAGTGTCAGGCATCTGAGGCCTGAATCTGGCCTCAGAAGGGACAGGATGGTGCCTCTCAAGAAAGCCGGCTTTCTTCTCGCCTTGTGCCTTGGCTCCGGATCACGATCCTCTCCAGAGCACTTGAGGCCTCCAGTCTTTTTTAATGGAAACAAGAGACTCGTAAATCCCCAAGCCAGACTCCCTTAGAAGCTCCTGGCTCAGCCCCGGCCTCCCGGGCTCCCTGCCACGGGGAGCATCTCCCAACCCACTCTCCCTCTCCCCCAACAGACTTCACACATTGACTTCTGGCTCTGGTGGGGCAGCCTCTACCCGTCTGGCTGGAGGCCTCGGCCCTGCTCTGGTCACGATGGTTGAGTGTCTTTGGGATGAACCATAACCCTCAAATCCTTCCAAAGTTTGGGGTTGCTGGATCCAGAGATGCTGACCCAGCATCCTGGGGACAGTCTTATAGCTTAGGCTTTGAAGAAGTCTCAGACAGTCCACAAACCAAGAAAAGTTTAGGTGAAATCTACCCACGGTTACCTTACATGGAGGCCTCAGCCCCCAGGGCCTTCCATTCCTCGTGTGGTGCCATCCCAAGGTGCTGATCCCGCACCAGCTCCAGTCAGCTGCCCAGGAGTCTGTCTTTTCCACTCTGATGAGGGGGCTCCTAGCCCCTCCTCTCCCCTCTTCCTTTTCCAGTCAACCTTGTCCTTCGTCTAGAGGTCATGAGCAGAGGCCTCCAGGTGCAGCCAGTGCTGGGAGAAGAGGAATCAATCCCACACTGCCAGGCAGATCTGTCAAGAGGACTTTAAGTTTTGTAATGAGGAGGGCCAGCTGGGCTCCTTCTCTAGTCTCCCCCTTTCCCCCACCCCCAGCCTGGCTGGAGATGGAACCAAAAAGAAAAAAGAAAACAAGAAATAAAAACTACTAACCCTCACCTCTCCCCTATGTTCTAAAAATCGCCTTGTCCTGGGTCTTTCTTCTTGAATCCTGGGGTCTTGGGTCCTTAAGTGTCCTCAGGACTTGCAGGGAAAAGTTTCTGCTGGAGGAAATGGATTCCTGGAAGCTGTCAGAGGAGGGAGGTTTCTTTCCTTTGTGTTACGGCAGGTCAGCGGTGGGGCTGGGGCTGGAGCCCAAGCATCCATGGTGCAGCCTTGATTGGAGCCAACGGGGTGGAAATAACCTGGAGGGCACCAGGAGCCCAGGAGACTGGTCAGGCTCAGGCTGTAACTTGCAGGGTGACCTTGGACCCTCTTTGTCACAGGTGTGAGAGAATTACCTCTGCTTTGGAAGGTACTCCAGAAAAGCAACTGCGGGAAAGGAAGAGATTATTACTAGCAGCAATTTGTGTCAGAGACAGAGGAGACTTACAAGGATTTGGAGGTGGAGCTGGCCTGTGGTGTGGTGATTTTAACAAGGAGAGGATGTGGGCCCTGGGGGACAAGAGTGGCTGACAGAATGTTGCTATGACACGGACGTGTGGAGAGTCATGGCGTCCACAGCAGGTCCAGTCAGATCCCAGCTCTGTTCCTTCCCAAAGATTCATCTCCTTTCTCAGGCTGGTTCAAAGGAAACTAAAATTTGTGGGCACAGAGTTCTAGAAAACTGTTTCTTGACCATTAGGGCAAACCTGAACCCCCTCTGGGAGGGGGGCGCCCTTTCTTCCTCTGCTGTGGCTCTCTGTCTGTACCTCCTGGGCCTCACTGTCTCCAGGTCTCACTCTGTGAGAGAACCTCCCCCTTTGGGACCCAATTACTGGAACCTCCAGGAAAGTTTAATTGAATATTTGTATTGAAAACAGGAGCCAGGGCCCATGGCCCTGATTAGAGGAAGCTGGAGACAAGAGGAGAGTTGTGTTGGCTTTTCATTCCGGATTAGAGACCTTTAATTGTGCTGAGAGCAGAGAGTGGGGCTGGGGGATAATGGGTCTGAAGTTTGTTTTCTCCCCGAGCCACCCCTCCCTCTCCCACTCTCCCTACAGAGCAGGGCTTAGCCTTAGGGCCATCCACTGGGCATTCTAGGCTCTGGGGCCCAGCCTGGGTCTGGGGAGCTGGGGGTGACCCGTAGCTCCGCCTAGAGGTAGGACAGAGTGCACAGGTGTGTGTGTGTGTGTGTGTGTGTGTGTGTGTGTGTGTGTGTGTGTGTGCAGGTCACGTCAGGCAAGGCATGGTTCAAGGCCCTTGGCCAAGTGCGTGTGCCTCACACACAGGAGAGAGATGCCTCATTAGTGACTGCAGAGCCTGCCTGCCAGGTGGCTAAGCTGGCCATGTGACTGTGTGATTTTACTGAGGTCTGAGAAATGCTGTCCCTGAGCCGTTCTTCATCTCCGTGGTCCTCACGGCTGGACCTGTCATTTCTTGATCTGGCTCACCCTTGGAGGAGTCGGAGCAGGGAATTGATGGGGCTCCAACTTTTTTCAGAGCAAGAGCTACCATGAATCCAGATCCTGGAGTCCTCTGGTCCCGCCCTTCACCCTGAGGCCTTTATGAACATTACTGCTTGTTCTCGGAGCAGATTCCAGAGAGACCTATGTCTCTGAGAGGCGGGGCGACTTGCCCCTGGGTCACAGAGAGCAAGGGTCTGCTGGCCCTCAGGTGCACTCACGTACAGGGTCTTGACCGGTGAGACAGATACTACCGGCCATGATTTTATAGCCGAGGACAATTAGGTCACATAAGTCACTTTCTTAAGGCCATACAGCCTGCTCCAGGCAGAACTGGGATTTCAACCTATGTTCCAAAGTCTACGTTCCCCTCATGCCGTACCGAGAAGTCGAATCAAGGGGTGAGGGGTGGAGGCGTCGGGGCTGGGCCAGAGACCAGAAAGTTTGGTTCTTCTTTTTCTGAAGAAAGATTGTGAAGGGAGGTGTGGAATTCCTAGAGGTGACTCTCAGTCACCAGCAGTGGTGGAAGCAGCAATATCCACTTCAAACCTCCCACCCCCCTCCTCCCTGTCCGCCCTCTGAGGCCCGGCCTGCTTTGAGATATCCACAGCCATCATCACTGAGCACCTACTATGTGCCAGGCCCACGGTACGTACTTTATGTGGGTAACGTGTTTAGTCCTGTCACAGCCATGGGAAGGGGGTTCTTCGCTCGGTTTTTTTTTAAACAATTTTTTTCAACGTTTATTTATTTTTGGGACAGAGAGAGACAGAGCATGAACGGGGGAGGGTCAGAGAGAGAGGGAGACACAGAATCGGAAACAGGCTCCAGGCTCTGAGCCATCAGCCCAGAGCCCGACACGGGGCTCGAACTCACAGACCACGAGATCGTGACCTGGCTGAAGTCGGACGCTTAACTGACTGAGCCACCCAGGCACCCCAACTTCACCCGATTTTAAGAGGGAAGAAGAAACATGTTTACTTAGGGAGCCAGAGGTCCAGGGACCTGGCAGCAACCACTGAGAAGCCTGAGGGGAATGCTTCCAGCTAGCTCCATTGCTACCTCACTGCCTCTCCAAGGGGTCTATGCGGTGGTCAGAGGGAGCGAGAAGGGTAAGGTCACCATTCTCTGGTCCCCAGGGGGTAGTATCACTCCCTTTAGCTCCTGGCAGGCTGGAGATCAGAAGAGACAAGGTTAGACCTGCCTGGGAGAGAGAGCCGCACATCGTCCTCAGGTGGCCCTCGGGGCCTGCGAGCCGCAGGGTTGACTCGCTGGCCAGGATCCCAGGGCAGTGAGCTTCCTTGACACATCCCAATGGAGCTCAGTCTGTAGCATCTTGTAGCAGTCCCCAGGCGTAGGGCGCTGGCAGTGGCCTTGGTGATAGGGGCGCGTGGAGGGTGTGCAGCGCTTGTGGGTTACCAGCCCTAGAACGGAGGTGACAATGCACGGAGCCCCCAGTACATCATCCGTGGTTCCTTCGCCTGACAAATGGTCGAACTGAATTTGAAGCGACCGGTCTCCATTCTTTACCTCTCTGTGTGTGTTTCAGAGTGGGATGAGGGTTGTTGGAGAAAACTGGGGGGCAGGGGGATGGGAAAACAAGGAGGAGACTGAGTAATGGACCCGTGCATGGGCTATGCAGCGGAGCGAGCTTAAACCCACTCATGAGGCCAAGTGAGCCGGGAGGGTAGTGGGGCTGGCTCCCTTTGCAGTCAACAGTAGTGGGAAAATGCAGCTGTTTGTGTATAAACGAAAGCTTCTGGCTTGGAGCAGAGAATGTTGTGGGGAGAAAAAACCATGTGTGAGCGGTGACTGTGGGGCCCCAACTGTTCTGCTGCCCCCTCGCCCTCCTCCACCCTTCGGACCTGCCCTGCTGCCCTCCCCTCACCCCTGTCAGAGCCCAAACACAGCCCAGCTGCAGGAGCATCAGCCTGTCCTGGCGTCCTCCAACTCCCGCACAAACGTAGCAGGTCTGTAGGGGCCCAGAGGGGCGATCCGACTGTTCGCACGGTGCTGTGACAACACGCCAGAGGAGAGGCACCTTCCAGAGCCCGGCCATCCACAGGGATACTCGGAGCAGACCCCTACCCTGAGGACGGGGTGGGGCAGGAGGAAACAGGGCAGCAGGGAATTTAGACACGGGTTGAGCCCTCTGTTCAGAGTAGCTGAAGAAGCTGGGGGCGAAGAGAAGGGGAGAAGAGGCTGGGGATGAGGGCCACAGTGAAGGCTGCAGTGGGAATGGGGGCCTTCGTTAGGCCATTCGGGCACTAACTGGTTACGTAAATAACATGCAAATTGGCCCTTTATTGTGTTTTAGTCAATAGCCAGGCATTTTTTATCTTTGACTGGAAGCTTTGGTCTCTGTAGGTCCCAGTGGGTCACCAGGTGGGAGGGGGCTGTGAGCCTCAGAGAAAGGAGGAGGGGAGGGGAGGAATCATCCCTTTCCTCTGCCCAGGAGCTGTCACACCGAAGGAGCTGCCAATGGGGACTGGCGGCAGATAGACCCTGGGAGTCCCCCCTGGTGGGCCCTCTGACGGCAGGACTGACATTTACAGGCTGGGTGTGCAGGGGGCTGGCGGGGAGGGCGGGTCTTGCAAGCCTGATGAATGGGCCCTGGCGGCAGCAGCTCCAGCCACCCTGCGGCGGGGTCGGGGGCCCCAGCCTCTGCACAGCAAGGTCAGGCTGAGGGCGGAGGGAGCGCCTGGTAGCCAAAATGCCCAAAGTGGGGGCGGCTAGGAAGGACTGGTGATGGGAGGTGGGTGTCAGGATATTTCCCAGCTGAGAAGCAAGTCGGGTGGGTGGGGGGGCAAGGAAGAATAGGTCCCTTGCAGGGAGGTGATTAAGGTACACTCTGGGGGTGGGGGAACTTGGTCAGAGAGGACCATGTTGAGTTGTGTTTTCAGTCTTCCTAAAGGACCCATGTGCATGTGTTTTGTGTAGATATCAGGGTGTCTGCTGGAGGAGGATGGGGTCTAGATGTAGTTTGTAGACAAAGCAGATAACTACTTCTCTTGTCAGGATCTTCTGTTCTACCCCAAACACACACACACACACACACACACACACACACACACACACCTTCCTTTCATTAGAAAAGGAATCTGCTTTCCATGGAAACCTCGCCACATAACTGAAGTGTGTGAATTTACATTCTTGAATGTCAAATAATGTCTCTCCTCCCACCTGTATTTCCAGTGCTCCAGAATACAGTGCTCGAGTTCTCTCCTGCTCGGTCCCAGAAAGTCCACCCTCTCCTCTGAGGCAAGCTCACCACCCCCCTTTTATGTCTGACAGTTGCGGGGTGGGGATGGGGAGCAGTCTGCCCATTCCTACCGCGTGGCCACAAACCTGGGACCCGGTTGCCTGTCCTCAGGAGTAAGAGACTGCCACCAGCCCTACCAGAGGCGGTCCCATCTCTCAGGGTGTCCAGAGCTGGGGGCGATCTTCGAGTCTGAGCTGGAGGGGGTTAGGGAGTGCGTGGTGGTTCCGGACTTTTTTGGGAACACAAAAGGGAGCAGTGGTCACTGTCTTCTCCCTTTCCAGCCCATTCTACAACCTGTGCCGTCGTGTGAGCACTATCTCCCAGAGGCCCCTCGCGTGGACTGGAATCCTGGGGATCTGCCCCACTTGCTGGTGAGAATCTTGCTTCCTCAAGGTGAAGGCTCTCTGGGATAGTTCAGGGGTTGAGGCAACAGTGTTGGGGCAGGGGCCAGCAGACGGCTGTCAAACCAGCCGCCTCCTCACTTCATAAATTCCCTTGCCACTTCCCCAGGATACCTTGAGTTTGACCTCGGTGTGAGGAGCAGAGGCCTCTCTTTGTCCCCTAATAAACAGCCTCAGCCACTGCTGGCCTCCAGCTGTTCTGCAGCCCCTTGGACCCCACCCCCGCTCACCCTAGAGTCTCTTTCTCCCTGTGAAGTCTCATTAACTGGAGGCTTGGGGCCAAGGCAGGGTCCTTGCAGACCACCTTCCTCCTTATTAGTGCAATCATTTCTGTCCTGCGTGATGGCCTGAGCTTCTCCTGGAGGCCTGTCTACACAGAGGCCCTTGTGAGGCCACTGGAAAACACTGCCTTGTGTCCTCATACTGAGCAGGGCATTTCTCCCCTGCTGTGGGGGTGGCGAGGATTAGCTAGGTCTTCTCAGGGTCCACGGATGCAGGATGCAGCTACTGTTGGGTCAGATCCGAGGTCGGTGGGTCTCTCGGTACCTCCTCCCAAAAAGCTGTTGCTGACCTTTGCAAAGGGATCCCTTTCCTCCTGACGTTTGCCCATGGGAGACCTGTAAACTCGGTTTGTCCAGAAGGTATATTTCTCTGTGTGCGCGGGTTCCTTTCCTTGTCGCAGCTCTTTCCCTCCCAAAAATTCAGTGCAAAACCTGAGCTGGGTGGAAAAAAATCTCAGGAAGAGGCTTGGAATGTTCTTTGCAGGTGGCCTTAAAAAGAAAACTGCAGGCCCAAAATGGCGTCGCTTAGGCCAAATTGGGGCTTAATACTTTTCCCAAGGACAACATTCCCTAGAAATGTATGTCTTAACTGGCCAGTTAGGAATTTTCTGATCGGCACCAGTGAGGTAATCTGTCACAAGGACCTTCTCCATCCCTCAGAGGAAGATGAGGTAATTTACCTACTAAGACCTCCCTGCCCTTCCCCCGAAGGGAAGGTGACCCTTGCCTGGAACAAACCTTACTTTTCTTTTGCTAATAATTTTCTTGCCCCAGCCTCCTTTCTATAAAAGCCTTATGTTTTGTTTTTTGTTTTTAATTTTTTTAAATGTTTATTTTATGAGAGGGAGAGAGAGAGAGAGAGAGAGAGCACAAGCCAAGGAGGGGCAGAGAGAGGAGGAGAGAGAGAATCCCAAGCAGGCTCCGCACTGTCAGTGCAGAGTTCGAATTCATGAACTGTGAGATCATGACCTGAGCTGAAATCCAAAGTTGGACGCTTAATCGACTGAGCCATGCAGGTGCCCCCAAAACCTTCTATTTTGTACAACTCCTCCAAAAGCTCCCTTCTACTTGCTAGATGGGATGCTGTCCCACTTGTGTATCACTTAATAAAGCCTGTCAGATCTTCAAATTTACTCAGTTAAACTTTTGTTCTTTTTAAAAAATTTTTAAAAGTATTTATTTTTGAGGGAGAGAGAGAGAGCGAGAGAGAGAGCGTGGGAGGGGTTAGAGAGAGAGGGAGACACAGAATCTGAAGCAGGCTCCAGGCTCTGAGCTGTCAGCACAGAGCCCAACACTTGAACCCACGAACCGTGAGATCATGACCTGAGCTGAAGTCAGAAGCTTAACCGACTGAGCCACCCAGGCGCCCCTAAACTTTTGTTCTTTAACAGTGAATTTCTCCCAGAACATCTCTCTGTGTAGCTTCCTCACACCCTGCACCGTCCAAAGACTTCAGTCTCCAAAATCCACTTCCTTTTCTACTTCCTTTTTTCCAGAAGTAGATGTATAGTGGTTAAGCATCAAAGATGTGCTGTCAGAGAGGGCTGGGTTCAAATCCTAATGCTGCCACTCACTACCTGGGGGACATTTCTGAACCCCTCAGAGCCTCAGTTTCTACGTCGGAAAAATGGAGGTGATGAAGGTAATACCATAAGGTTCCTGTGAACGTTACAAGAGAGAACGCAGGGAACACACACAAGTTAGCTTTTATCATCCCAAGGACAAGCCGTGTGCATTTGTGTGTATAGAGTCCCAGGGAGGATTTTGCTGCTGTTCTACATGGGCTGGGAATTACATACTCTTCCCTCTTACCCCCCTGCAGGGGAGTCGCAAAAGAGCCCAGAAAGTTTGTTTCAGCAGAAAAAGGTTATTTGTCTTCTAAAGAGGATGTGCAGGATGTTAAAAAAAAATAATAATAATTTTAAAAAAAGGGGGGCGTTGCACCTGGGTGGCTCAGTCGGTTAAGCATCCGACTTTGGCTCAGGTCGTGATCTCCTGGTTTGTGAGTTCGAGACCCGTGTTGGACTCTGTGCTGACAGCTCAGAGCCTGGAGCCTGCTTCGGATTCTGTGTCTCCCCCTCTCTCTGCCTCTCCCCCGCTCATGCTCTGTCTCTCTCTGTCTCTCAAAAATACATAAATGTTAAAAAAATTTTTTTAAGAAGATGTGCAGGTAGACAGGCTCTGAAAGGATCCACAAGACCCTAGGAATATTGGTAACACCAGGAACAGGAAGGGGAACTCAGGGTGAGATGCAGGGTAGGAGGGATACTTTTCATCGTATGTCCTTTTTTCTCTTTTGTTCTATGTCTACCTCGTATAAAACCTATGGTAAAGAATTAATAAAATTCAAAATTTAAATGTTAAAAATATTTAAAAGGAGACACAGTGGGAAAGAAATTCCCCAAGCTTTCTTTCTTTCTTTTTTTTTTTTTTTGAAATGTTTATTTAAGAGAGAGAGGGAGTGTGCATGCACGCAGAGGGAGAGAGAATCTGAGGCAGGTTCCACACCCAGTGTGGAGCCCGACACGGAGCTTGACCTCACGACTGTGAGATCAGGACCTGAGCTGAGATCAAGAGTCAGACACTTAACCGAACTCAGCCACCCAGGCGCCCCTCCCAAGCTTTCTTAAATTCCCCAACTCAAGGTGCTTGGTTAAGTTAGACAAAGGCCTAATCGTGAAGGGTTCTTCCAGAAGAGGAAAGTTGGGGGACCTGGGATACAAGGTCAGGGCCGTGGGGAGGTCCCGTGGACCTGTGTGGAGTAACTTCCTCAGAGGGTTATCTTTTGCCCAAGTGCCTTGTCCCAGGGGCTCCTCCGGGAGCTGGACACCGGCCCTCAGCGTCGGCGGGCTGTGAGTGCTGCACTGGGCCAGGCTGTGCAGGAAGATGCAGCCAGTGCCTCTGGAGGCCGCCTCAGTGAGCCCTCCCTGCTGGCTCTCCTCACTGGCTAACAGTCTGTGTTTTCTCCAGGCTTAGCCAAGATCCCACCTCGGTGAAGCCCTCCTTGTTCCTGCCAAGTCAGAATCCACTCCAACTCCTCTCATACAGCTATTGCTAGCTCCTCTTTTCTAATTCTTTCCCCCATCCTGTTTTATGTTATCCTTGGGCTTTTGGGTGCCAGTCCTCACTACTAGCTTTGCAGCCGCTTGAGGACAGGGAGCAAGGCTCACATGAGTTCTAGATTTCCTAGTCCAGTGCCCAGAACATGAGATACTTGTATGAGGGAGGGAGGTGGGGAGTAGCTTTTAGGCCTCAGGACCTCCCAGATGGGCCCTGGTATGTCCTGATTCTTTGAGCCTCAGTTTTCCATCTGTAAAATGGGGATTGTAATCATGGAACCCACCTGTGAGAGGTCAGCTAGGTTGTACCAGGAATTCTCAGGGGCCCCACTGGCCCTGATGGATGCCCAATAAATTTGGGCTGTGCTACCTCTCATTTTGACACCTCAGGTGTCCTCGGACTTCCTGTCAGCTCAACGGCGTACAGGTTTTGCCTTTCTACCTATTCTCCACGTGGCTTCTTGATGCCATAGGTCATAAATGTAGCCGGCATTTGGCTGGGCCTAACTTCAGTGCCCATTACCCCAGACAGAAGTTACCCCAAGACATCAGCCCTCGGTCCCTCTCCCCCACCGCTCTCCAGCAGGGCCTCGAGGCAAAGCGGCCTGATTCTGCCCTGTCTGCTGAGGGGCGTCGGGGCAAAGTATTTACAGGTGTGCCCGTCTGGGCCCCTTCTCCCCGCACCCCCGTGAACAGGGTAAGGTCGCTCTGAAAGGCTGACCTCATGCCTCCCTTCCAACCTGCCTTCCACAGCCCGCTTGATGCTCTCTCTCCTTTCTCCTTCACTCTTATTTTCCTCTTCTCCAAATCGTCCACGGGCTTGAATCTGTCGATGGATGAGGGACAGGCAGCAGGAATGTGTACGTGAGGAGAGGTGGTGAGCATGGAAGGAACATCCATTTCTCTCACTGACCACCCATCTCTGACCTGACTTCTGGCCTTGCTCCGGGTAGGAGCTCAAGGGTTGTGCTGAGTGAGGAGAGGCTCCTTTTGATACTCTCCGTCATTCCACCCTGGTCCTCCTAGATCTGTCACTAAGAGGCCCACTGGAGTAAGGGTCTGGCTGAGATTCTTCTGTCAGTGGAACATTCCTGTGTCGTGGCTGAATTTTATGTCTACAGAACCCATTGATCCTCCGTGAAGTGAGATCCTCGGTCCTTTCCTCAGAAAGAGGGCATCTTCTCTTAGCGCAGCGTCTTGAGGTTGGGGGTGTGCAGTACTGTGTCACCAAAGATAGGACTCGATGCGTCACGGGGCTTTTTCTTTCCTTTCCTCAATCACTGAACAAGCCCCCCAGTCTCCCCAGGGTTGCACAGCAGCAGCATACGGTACCCACAACCTGCCCGGGGGGTACCCTTCTTCCTTTTGCCTCTTCTGTATCTGGTCTGCAACCCTCAGCCGTAGTGGACGTGCCTTGAGATTTATATGGTGCTATTTACTGGCCCTCTGCCAATTAGTGACACTTTGAAATTCCCTTATATGACGCACTGCTGCTCTGACAATAAACAAGTCATTAGCTGGGTCGGAGGGCAGCTTCCAGCTGGATTTGATTCATTGTTTCTGAACCAACTCAAGAAGCTCATTAAGATGCAGGGTCCCCAGTCCAAGGCCCAGGAAACCCCTAAAGCAGGGGGTAGATGGGGCTTCTGCACACCCAGGCACTAGGTCACTCTGTCTTCTGTTTTCCCCTCGGATCCCCCCAAGGCTCATTACCCCACCGCGGGACAGGGGGCAATACTCATCACCATGACAGCCCCCACCCCCCTTTCCTAAGACACAGACACAGGCCTCCGCTGGGAGTACCCTGGTGTGGCAGCAGGGGGCTGGGTGACAGGAGGCTGGGTAGAAAGGAGCAAGGGTCCTTTGGGGGTGATTGGGGGGTGGGGAAAAACTGTGAGACACCTGAGTGAGAACCTGACCATTTCACCCTTGCAACTTCATGGGCTGTTGGACCTGGATGGGGTCTTGGAGGTCACCCAGGCCACCCCCTGCCTCCAGTTTACAGATGCAGAATCTGATGCTCCAGAAAGCTGAAGTGACTTTCCCAAGTTCACCTGGCTCATAAGTGCCTGAGATGAGACTAGAACCAGTTCTAACTCTTGGTTGAAATCTCTATTTATGACCTACACTACCTATGAGGAAAGAAACAGGAATTTGAATTTTTTTTTTAACGTTTATTTATTTTTGAGACAGAGAGAGACAGAGCATGAACGGGGGAGGGTCAGAAAGAGGGAGACACAGAATCTGAAACAGGCTCCAGGCTCTGAGCTGGCAGCACAGAGCCCGACGTGGGGCTCGAACTCACGGACCGTGAGATCATGACCTGAGCCGAAGTCGGCCGCTTAACCGACTGAGCCACCCAGGCGCCCCAGAAACAGGAATTTGAACGAGAGCAGGGAAGTGTCCTACTCCAGGGCCAGCACTCACTGCTGCCTTCCTCCTCCTCCGATCTCCTGCCCCAACCTGGCTCATGGGATCCTGCATAGAGGAAAGGGTATGTATATTTCAGTGCATAAGCCAGAAGCCTCTGACAGAGCACTGTGCTAAATGCTACAGGAGAAACAAAGATGAATTAGACAGGCTCGATCTGTTTGCAAAAACTCATGAACTAGAACACAAAGCACGGGGCGCCTGGGTGGCGCAGTCGGTTAAGCGTCCGACTTCAGCCAGGTCACGATCTTGCGGTCCGTGAGTTCGAGCCCCGCATCAGGCTCTGGGCTGATGGCTCAGAGCCTGGAGCCTGTTTCTGATTCTGTGTCTCCCTCTCTCTCTGCCCCTCCCCCGTTCATGCTCTCTCTCTGTCCCAAAAATAAAAATAAACGTTGAAAAAAAAAAAAAAAAAGAACACAAAACACAATGAAAAAGTTGCCAGCAGGGAAACACAGAACTTAAGTCTGATTGGTACGTTCCATGAGCTAAAGCCATGATGATGGTGCCATGGGGGATATCAGGTTAGATACAGTCCTGGGTGCTAGGGACTTAGGGTTCTGATGCTGAAATAGGGTCAGGTGACATGATCTTTAGTTTGTCATCTTCTAGTTCATTTTAGCAGGCAGCTAAAAAACCTCTGCCAGAGCTGGGATCCTGGAAGAAATAAATCCTCAAAGAAATCAGGATTAGAAAAATATCACTCACAGGTTTAAGGTAGGACACTGAAGGGCTCTGATTAGAAACACATCTCCAGTGAGAAATGGAAGCTCCAGGCCCAAACCATATGTAACTAGAGTGTCATAATTTTCACTATTGGAATTCCTAAGCTGAGAAATTAAAGTGAAAATAGGTTGCAGACCAATAAAACTCATGGAGCATCAAGAGAAGGAAGTGCAAGACCATTCCAGAAGAATGTGTTCCAGAACAACAGCATTCTCACAGCAACATATAGTCACCTTTGAAGTTGTACTGACAAGAAAACAAATTGCAAACCACATGAGGATGTCATTAGGGAAAGTCAGACACCATATTAAAATGGTTTAGCATTCTCACAACGTAAAATAATAGAGCAATCTGGAAGAAACTTTAAAACATCTATGTTTAAGATGATTAAAAAGATGAGAAAGAAATACAAACCATACAAGATAGGATATTTTGAAAGAGAACAGGCAAATTTGTAAAACAAGCAAATAAATAATGCTTTCTAGAAGGGAAAAAGATAATCATTGAAACAAAAGCTCATGAGATATGTCAAATAGCAGATTAGACAAAGCCAAACAGAGAATCAGTGAACTGAAAGGGAGATCGGAGGAAATTACCCTAAAGGCTGCACAGAAAGATAGAAAATATGAAGGAAGCTAAAAGGAAGCTAAGAGGCTCCAAACGACCCCTACAGGGGTTTGCAGGAGATTTGAGAGAATGGGGGAATGGCAATATTCAATTTTCCAGAATTGATGGAAGACATTCATCCTTAGATTGTAGAAATTTTCGGAGTTCTGGGGAAGACGCATAAGAATAAATTCACACTCAGCTATGCTATCTCAGTGAAACTGGACTCAAAGAAGCACAACCAATGTGTCGAGAGACTAAGGGAAAGGAGGGCTCAATTTTGTGCAGGAATGTCAGGCAAAGTTTATGGATCACTGAGGACCCGTGGCTGAGGAAGAGGCAGAGAATATGGCAAGGAGAGCTGGAAAGCAGTAGGAAAATATGGGGTTCCGGCCTGCCTGCCTAGTTTCTGAGCAGGTTTTAACCCCTTGTGTTTTGAACAAAATTACCTAGACTCTGGATACTTGTTAACTAAAGGGTGTGGGGGTCCCTCCCTGCTCTGTGCCTTCACTCAAACCTAGTCTTTGTTCATCCTGTCTGGGTCCCCTGCTCTGTCTCTGAGGTCACCATGACTCCACATGGTGCATGCCACCCCCTCTCATCTTCCTGAGGCCACTCGTAACCAGATTGCCCACTGAGGCCTCCCCCTCCTTTGGGGGCTGGACTGCAATTGGAGTCTGCAACCTTCCTTCTGTCTACTTGGGGTCCTTCAGGGCAAAAAAAGGCCCCTGCTCTGAAGTGGACAGCAGGGGCCTGCCCCTGCATCTGTGACTTGTTAGCAGTGCCAGTGGCTTCAGAGGAACAGAAAAACCTGGCCATGGTAATTGGCTCATGAAAGCTGCACGTTGCTGGAGGGGGAGGGAGGGTCTGCAGAGGAAGGGGAGAGGGCTTAATGGGAAGCAAATGCCATAGAAGAGCCTGGTGCGGATCCTCCCCCAATTCATGGCCATTAGCATTCCTCAGACACCTGCAGGCACTTGGCCCTGGCTGGGGATGGGATGTGCTGACTCCTCCCTGCTGGAGCACAGAACAGAAAGATGAAATTTGGTTCCAATTAAGGGGGCAGGGAGCAGGGTGGAGAGGAGGCAGGAGACCCCTTTCCTCTATCTTTTGAGAGCACGCGGTTTTATTTGGCGGTTGTCAAATTCTGCTCCACCAATGGTTGTTTATGGTGTCAGCGAAAGAGCAGGGGGCTCTGGGACCCGATGAACCTGGGTCTGAATACCAGATGATCCCTTTCCGGGCTTTGCGACCGTCGAAAAAGCACTGAATCACGGTGGTCCTCCGCCTCCGTCTCTGTAATGATATCTACCAAACAGGGTTACTGTGAAAAATAAATAAGACAGGCCATTGGAAGGCACCTAGCAGAGTGCTTATTATGGAATGGACCCTCAAAAAATGTTCATTCCTTTATCTTTGGCCTGTAAATGCCTTTAGGGGAAGAATGGTGTCTTACTCATCTTTTTAACCCCTGAGGTGCCCACTGCAGTATCAGGCACAAAATAGACTACTGAGTAAATGAGGGAGTGAATACCCTACCCACGGAACTCCCCCACCCTTCACACGAGTACAGGTCAAAGGTCGGCTCAGAAGCCAGAGATGTCAGGAAGGAAAAGTCCGAGTCCCCAAAGAGTCATTAAAATGAACATGGCGGCAAGCTGTTGACCAACCAGTAAAAAGGCCTATCTCCTTGGGGCCACTTGAAGATCTTATTCCAACTAAAAACGCAGAGACTCCAGATGCCTCTCTCGGGAAGGGGGGATCTGTGGCTGGGAAGAAAGAGGCCGCCCTGGCAGAGAGACCCAGCCTGGCCCCGGGGAGGACATCTTTCCCCTCTATCTTGCACCCTGTGCCTGTGGGTGCTGTGCCAGGAGCAGGGGAGGGGCAGGCTTGCCCGAGGCTGGAGGAGGGTGAAATGGTCTCTGGGGTTGGCTCCCCTCCAGCCTTGAAGACCCCTCTGGCTGGGGCTCCTGTCCACCTGCTCTCCAGCTGCTGGTGGAGCTCTGGTCTGCTGCTGTGTCTTCCATGCATCTTGAATCTGTCACCCTTCAGTGCCAAACATCTGCAGAGTGGATCTACTGGCCGTTTATTTTCTGTTTGTCTTGGGTGTGACACCATCTCCATTCTTTAATGACTCCTTTCTTTATTATTATTGTCCCAACCACTCTGTTTATTTGCTTTCCCCTGGCCCCAATGACTTTCCCTCCTTTCTCCCAGATTGGCTGGGGCCCATGCCAGCCCTCCCTGCTTCCCTTCCTCCCCAGCTCCAGCCGGCCATCTCCTCTGGCATCCCAGGGTCCTGCTCTCCCTGCTGGGAACCTCACTCAAACCAGATGTGGTTTCCTCCTTCTCTTCCTCCTCCTTCCCCTGATTTTCCAAGGTCTGCAGGGGGTGGGGGGGGGAGGGGAAGAGAGGCTCCTCACCCACATCCTGCTCTCCCCCTGCCACTTCCCTGCCCAGCTCTTTGGCCCATGCCAAGGAAGAGTGGGAGAGCAGTGCATGACAGGACATCTGTTTAGTGCCAACAGTGAGGGGTCGTGGGCGAGGCTGGACAGGAATCTTACCCCTGGGAGCTTAGCCAACACGGGGCCCTGGTCTCCTCTGCAGTACAGCTGCACTGGAGGGTTTGGGGCACAATCCACAACGTTAAATGTCCCAAACTCTTTGTGGGTTGTATCAAGTCCTCCCTGATTAACAATATCTTGCAAATGGTTAGTACTTATGGGCTATGAAAGGCCTTTATATCCACAGTCTTAGCCACCCTCTCCTCAGTCCTGGGACAGAAGAGTCTCCAGCAGCACTTAGCTGATAAAGGCCAACTAAAGATTTGAGCCCAACTCTGGTCTGATGTGCAAAATAGCTGATTAGCTTAAAAACTGGGCCTGCCTTCTCCACCTGGCTCCCTCTGACCTTGTTCCGACACATGAGCATGAAACTCGTTTGACTTAGGAGGCATCAGTCAGCCTGGGACACACCTCTGTTTCTGGAATCATTTCTACCTCTGGCCACAAAGTGTCATTGGGATTTGGCCTCTGGGATTACCGTAGTGATTGTCAAAGGTGAAGTCCTAGCTCTCACTGTGCTGAACATATTGGGGAAGGCAAGAGAAGCCAAGGACAGGACGGGCCTGTCACCAGAGGGAGAGGGGTGATCAAGGCTTCACCCTATAACAAGTCACCCGTCAACTAGCTCAACAAGGGCCAGGCCACATTTTGGGGGGCCTGATCTTTTATTATGCGGTAGTGGTGGGGTTCTTGTTAAGTAAAAGAATTCACAAGTATGATCACAAAGTTACCAGGACTCCTCCCAAGACCTTACCAGGAGCCTGTGTAAAGATCTCTCACTTCCTGGAAAATCAATCCCCAAACAGAGACTAAGTTCACACCGAGTGCAGAGGTGGAGTCTCGGTGAAAGTCATGGTTTGGAACAGACCAGGACAGTGGGTCTCAACCCTCAGTGGGCCTAAGGCACACCTGGGGCATGTGTTAGAATGCAGGCTGTGCCTAATGCCCAGAAATTCTGCTGGAGGCTTTGGGCCTGCATTTTAGCAAATCCTTCAGGGGATTTTGATCATGGACATCTGGGGATTGCCGGGTCTCCCGGTGAGCAGGCAGAGTGAGTAAGGAGCCATGCCCTCAAGAGCAGGGTGCCACGAATGCTTTGTGGCTAGCACCCCCTGGAGTTGCACAGTGGAAAAAAGGCCCTGGTCAAGAGCATCTCGTCCCGTAAGAAACACTGGTCCAGTCCAATACTGTCACGAGGAAGTGATGGTGGAGAAGGGACATCCTCGCCACAGCCATACAGCACATCAGTGACTGAGGTCGAGCTGGAATCCGAGTCCTGGGTTGCCAGTTCACTGTTCTCTCAGCCGGCCACGCTATTTCTGGCCAGACTCACTTCCTGAAGAAGGTGGGTTATGAAACGTGGGGGTAGGGGTGTGACAGGTGTGAGATGCAAGGAAGGTAAGGGAGGTAGCTTTGTGAGGGACACGTAGAGTCAGGCTGCTTGGGGCTCTTGAAAGGTGAAAGACCCTGGGTCCAAAGGCAGTGCCCAGGTCACTGGGGCGGGGACATTTAATTGCTGGCAGGTGCATTAGGAGTGAGGCAGAGCCTCTCCCAGAATGGAATGTCAATGGAATGGTGGCTCAAAGCCTTCTGGAGCTCCCCAGGTCAAAGGTCACCATCAAAAGATCCAAGTGCCAACTGTGAGTCAGCGTGACCTTTCTCATTAAGCCAAAATACCGACTTCTCTTGATATGAACTTTGTTTGTTGATTTGTTCTGGCTAGAGATTTGTTGTAAATGTGTAAGTGGCTCTCATCTCTGATTAATGAATCAGGAGTCTCTTCATGGAGACCTGTCACCCTAGGGAGGAGACCAGAGGTAGGGGTGGGTTGGAAGTGGGCTCTTCATGGCCCTGAATGGCAGAGGGGACAACAGGAATGGGGACGACAGAGAGTGCCCTTGACTCACCGGAAACATGCCCCCCGCCTTGTGTCTGGACAGGAGTCACCCCAGCAGAGGGACCCTGCTCCTTATTCGCCCCCCTCTCTGGCTTGTGGGTGAGGTGCACCACACGTGGTGTCCTCCCTGAGATTGTCCACCAACCCTGCCAGGCCTGAGCCTGTGTGGCAGGCTGACAGCGCCCGAATGTGGAGGAAGCCGGCACCCTCCTCAGGTTCAAGGGAGGAAGACATTTCTCAAAGTGTCAAGGGGAGCCTAATAGGCCTAAGAGAACCAGGGCGAGATGCTCTTGACCAGCGCCCTTCTAGTGCACAATTCCGGGGACTGCCAGTCACAAAGTGTTCATGGTGCCCTGCCCTTGAGGGCATGGCTCCTTACCCACTCTGCCTGCTCACAGGGAGACCCGGCAAGGACAGTGGAGAAGGAAGGAAGGAAAGAAGGAAGGAAGGAAGGAAAGAAGGAAGGAAAGGAGGAAAGAAGGGGCAAGTTTTCCCTGAACACCAACTTCCGCATCAGGCTCTGGGCTGGGACGTTCAGGTGGGCAGGCGGAGGGAGGCCAGAGAGAAGGCTCGAGAGCAGGGCTGGGGGTGGGACAGGGAAGCCGCCAGAGGAGGGCCAAGCCCCTTGAAAGCTGCTATTGTTTGAGGTCTCTGCTCAGAGAAGCCCCGAGTAAAAAGAGCTTGTTAGAGAAGGCCAGGCTGGAGACAAGCCGCTCTCAGAGAGCCAGTGAACCGTGCGAAATGACTTAAACTAACATCCTTGACGGCACTGGGCTGGGACCCAGGAGTCAGTGCCGTGTGCTCATCAGAAATTCATAGAAGGTGCCCCGCGGCTCGGCTTTCTCTGGCCGCCTTGTTCACTGAGGGTTTTTTTCTTTCCAGTCCCGCGGCTCTGAAAGGGAGACAGGGGCTGCCTGATGGGGAAGATCAAGTGGCCTTTGAAAACCTCTCTCGGAGTTTATTAAACCCTGGGGCCAGGGCAAGTCGACCTGGAGGCCCAGCCAGGCCTGGGTCCGCCCCCCGGGCTCCCCAAGGGGAACCTGGCCGGTTCTCATGTCCCAAACTTGGCAGGCCTGTGGGGGGGGACAAGGGGACAGGAGGTGGGGTGCAAGGGACAGAGGGTCCTGGAGGAACTGCAGTGAATACACTCCTCTTTTCCCAGAAAACATGGGAGAATATGGGGGTGGGGGGACCGGAGGCCCTTCACCCCCACAAATGACACAGGCCTTCTCTCCCTGAGCCCCCCCAGGCCACCCTCTGCCTCCGGCTGGGACTCTTCTCTCCCCGATCTCTCCAGTGTTTGTACTAAAGGTCCACACAGAGGAAAGCGGGCGGAGGCAAGGAATTGGAGGGTCTCTAGGCTGGATCGCAGCTCAGTGACCAAGTAAGGGAAGGAATGAAGCTTCTCAGAGGCAGGCTCAAGTTTCCGGGATCTGGAGCCCCTCAGCCACGGAGAGGTAAGAGATCACACCTGCCGAGACTCAGTTTGCCCCCCACCGCCCCCACCTCCCCAAGGACTGGTCTGGGCTGATGCAGCTCACAAAAGCCTTCCGCTAAAGGTAGACATCAGCACCGAAACCCCCCCATGAAAGTGCTTTGTAAACCGTGCGGCTCTGAGTCAGTGTAAAGAATAGCCATGGTAGATTCACTCATTCCACAAATACTTACCGAGGGCCTGGCACGTGCCAGACACGATTCTAGACGCTGGACCTAAATGGGGAGCAAAGCGGTGGTCTGTTTTGCTGGTGATGGGGCAGGGAACTATAGGAGCATCAGGTCTCCAAGAAACACGTGCGATTTCTAAACCTGGCGGAGCCCGCTCACCAGCCTGCTGACCCCAGGCAGTAACAGCACCCCTCTCGGTCCGGGGAGGGACGGAGTGAACCATGATGGGGTGGGGGTGGGGGAATCTGTCCTCCACATTCAAGCAGAGCAGCTCCCTTTACTGGTTTATATCCATCCTGGGGAATCTGAGTTTGATTTCTTTTGAAAAGACAGCTCTGCATATTTAAAAAGTTGAAAACCACCCATCGAAATCCCTTTCTCCCATTTTAATCTTTTTTGCCTTGCTGCATTTACTATGCCCCCTTCCCAGGTCATTCCAAGGCTACTTGCTTCCTGCCCCCTTGCTGGATGCCTCCCGTGGAGGGAGACTGATTGTTCCCAAGCCAGCTCTGGATTTGGACTCTGGTTCCGTCTCTGCCCCCCTTTATACTTTCCCTTTAAAAAAAATTTTTTTTTAATGTTTTTATTTATTTTTGAGAGTGCAAGCAGGGGAGGGGCAGAGAGAAAGGGACAGGGGATCCAAAGTGGGCTCTGTGCTGACAGACTGACAGCAGAGAGCCTGAGGTGGGGCTTGAACCCATGTACTGCAAGATCATGACCTGAGCCAAAGTCAGGTGCTCGGCGGGCTGAGCCACCCGGGGCCCCTATACTTTCCCTTGAAACAAGGTTCAAAGTCCTTTAAAATTTTTTCCTGAGGGTCTTTTCTTCAGTAACAGGAGTGGCCATATTCCCCACATTTGCGTGCCTCCCTCTCCAGGGCCCAGGCAGCTAACAGTCGAGCTTGAAGGACTTTCCTCGAAAGTCAAGGCCGGCCCCGGTCTCCTGTTGGAAATATGGGCCGGCACCTTGTCCTCCAGATCCAGGAAGCCAGACAGGAGGTTGGGGTGGGTTGTAATGCCGGTGGTCCTTTTAGCTTGGCGTTTCTGGAATCAGACAACTGGCACCGAGGTTTAGCTTTTGTACGACCTCATCCCAACGTGGGGGTAGCTGCCTGGGGCACTCTGTTAGACAGATCCCGAGACTATGTTCTTGTATTATTATTATTAATTGTTATTCCAAGAGTGTTGTTATTGACTTGTGATGCTGGCCCCAGGCACAGCTGGGGAAACGGTGGGGTCTGTGCTATTTCTCCCTGAAGCAAATGAAAAGAGCAGCGAGTTGCAAATATTCCTGCTGATCATATATTTTCCGAACCAAAAAATGAGAACAAACGATCTGACAAGAGGCCAGAATACTTGAATTTGGGATCTGTGCCCAGATGTTGTTCCATGTGTTCACTGCACGTCCCTTCATAGAACTGTAGTTCTGAAAGCCGGTGGCAGTGGGGGGGAGGGCTTCCACGAGAAATTATACCTTCGCGGTTTGCGAACTCCCCTTTTACAGGTTTGTAACGGTTAAGTCTTGCCTTCAAGAAGCTCTTCCACGGAAGTGAAAACAAATACGGCAGATGACACTGGGTTGCTCTGGTTGAAACAGGGAGTGGGCGAAGAGCCCTGCCTGCTGGGAGCTTCCTTCCGCCCACCTGCTGACCAGGTCACGCCCACCTCCCTGCCCTGTACTTGCTTCCCAGGAACAACTTAGGCTCCTTGGAACCCATGTGAAGCTCCTAATATATTCCTCTCCGCCTTTTTTTAAAAATGCTTATTTATTTTTGAGAGAGAGAGAGAGAGTCGGTGAACAGGGGAGGGACACAGAAAGAGGGAGACAGAGAGAGGGAGAGAGACAGAGAATCCCAAGCAGGCTCCCTGCTGTCAGCGCAGAGCCCGACTCAGGGCTCGAACCCATGAACCACTGTGAGATCATGACCTGAGCCAAAAGCAAGAGTTGGATGCTCAACTGACTGAGCCACCGAGGCGCCCCACACTCCTCTCTGCTTTTAGAAGGATATTTTAAAATACTTCTGGAGAGGTAAAGGAATCGAAATCCAGGAGTCTGGGTTAATTGCTCGATGACACGTTTACACATCTGCATAACCACCATTACTCTGACCTGCATCCTCAAACCCTACAGTTGCCTGGCCCCCAAGCAGTGAAGGGCCTCCTTTTTTTTTTTTTTTTCTTTTCCACCTCTCTCACCCGGGCTGTTCTGACACCAGTGCACACCCTGATAATATGGCCACACTCCCCCTTCCTCTCTACACACACAGCTTGCTGGGGGTCCCAAGTCTTGGTCCTCAGTCTGGACTGCTTCTTGTGGTCTGCGTGTCCTTCTTGGTATCCTTGGCCCCTTCCTCTTTTCTATCACATGTCCACCTCCCCTCGTTCTGAAGGTCCAGAGTTACCTCTGATTCTCTGCCTGGGGGGTAGGGAAGGGGGCAATAGCAGCCCAGGACTGGACAAGCTCTGTGACCAAAGCCCACTCTGTCCTTCCTCGCCTCCCCTGTCTCCTAAGCCGTTCCCTGCCTGGATGCTTGCTCACTGTCAGGATGCACACCTGCCTGGTTCTCCTGCCCCCTGCTCTGTGCTCTCCCTGAAATGCAATTCTTTCCAAACTTTTCTCATCCATTTCATATTAAGAGACTTTCAGAAGCCGTTCTCTTCCCAGGAGCCTCCCTGGATTGAAGGGAAGTAAAGCTATTTCTCCCTGATATTTCAATTCATTCATCCTCACTTAGCCCGAAGCCCACTGGCACGCTGTGCTAGGCATCATGCCAGGGTTAGTTTATTTTGTTCTTGGGTGCTGAGTGCCGGTATCTTCCTGATTTATTTTGTGGTCTGTGTGTCCTCCGCGTCTGTCCACATAGGCAGGTCGGCCGGAGAGTGCGGCCCCGCAGGCGGGCATTTAATAGACTACAATGAGAAAAGTAAACAGGACGGCTGTGTGCTCGTGGGCTGGGCTGGGACCCACGTGGGAGGAGGTGGGACAGAGAGGGATGGCTGGTAGTTTCTCTTGATGGGGAACTTCGGGCCTATGACGGCGGGACTTGCCAGTCCCCATCTGAGTCTCCACGTCCTGGGCCGGGGTCAGGGACCAGGCTGTGCTGACAGCCCTCTCCTCACCTCCGCATCCCTTACCTCCCCAAAGACAGCAGGGGCTGACTGCAGTTCAGTGCGAGGGAAACATTAAACACTGCAAACAGTGCTTACTGGAACCGGGTAAACTCAGCACCCCACAGTTTACTTTGCTGTCAGAAATCCCTTAGCTTACCATAGAGCAGAACCCCCAGAGGGCCAGGACCCCCACCATGGCCCTCCTCATTCCCCGCCCACCAGAGGAGACCCGCCTCCCTCCCCTTCCAGCCCCAGACCCTCCTGCGGCCCCCACCCTAACCTCTATCTCTGACTCCTTCTTATTGTCTGCCCCCCTCTCCTCCTCCCCTTTCCATCCAACTCTGGTCCTTCCTGAGTCATCCCCTGGACTCGGCGTCCTCCAGCGGCCCGAGGTCAGAGGAGCTCCCTCCTCTCGGGCAGAGACGGGGGCAAGGGGAGATGAGGTCTGGGCACCTTTGTTTGAAAGAGCAGAGAGAGATCAGGAGTCACCCTCTTTTCTTCCCTCCTCCCTCTGGGTTATGAACCACAGATTCAGGAGGGGTGGCAGATCGGCAAAGGTGTGGAGCTGGCATCGGGGGACTGGAGGAACAGGCAGGTGGCAGGAGAGGCTTTCAGATGAGAGCTACAGGCGGGGGCCCTGGTCCCCGGTTTCCCCGGGAGGTGCCCTGAGGCGTTCTGAGTTAGTAATGAGGGTGTCACAGATTTGGGACCCAGCTTTGCATGAACTCAGATGTTCCTCAACATGACAGCCCCAGCCTCCCTGACGGCCTCCCCCCACCCCAGCCCCGCCCCCACCTCTCCTAAGAAATTTGCAGCCTGAGCCAAGGTTTTCTCTTTGGCTCCACTTGGAAGTGCAAACCTTCTGGGCTTGAGATGAAACATATGCTGCTCTGGAATGTGGCTATTAGCCAAGGGAATGCGCCGAGGCCCCCACAGAATTTGCAGCCATCTGCCTGGGGCTGAGCTGGGGTGTGTAACAGACCATTTGGGGCCAGGAGGGAGCAATGGAAGCCGAGGGCACCGTCTTTCTCTCTACCCCACTTCGAACCAGTGCCTCTTTCAACCCTCGAGTGGATCCCAATGTACTGTATTTCCTCCCCTGGGGAGACCCAAAGCCGGGCTCAGTCTCGGATGCCACAGGCCCAAGCCACCGGCTCCAAAGTGAGCAGGTGCTGATTAGTGTGGCATTTTGCATATTCTTTGAATGTTGTTCATTTCCTGACAAAAGACACAAGCGATTTCCCCTGCCATCTTCCCCCTGGAGCCCACATTTTCTGTTCTTCCTCTGCAACAACATGTGACTTATTGTCCTTGCCCTTCCTAGGGCTGTCGCTGATCCCCCTCCTATAGCTTCCCCTGTCCTCAGGGTCCCTGACCGAACAGCTGGAAGTAAGTCCTCGGTGCCCAGCCTTCCCTCTCTGGTATAGCCAGAGAACGAGTACGCAGGCCCTGTCCTTGGCCTCTAGGAAGCTCAGAAATAAATATGCTGCTCGAGATCAGAATTCCTAGGAAGTCCCTGTCTTGACTTTCTTGGATGGCTGTAGGGCCAGGCTGGAAAACCTCTGGCAGGAACTAATCACCGGGGATGGTTGACTTGTCATGGGAGAGAGGCAGCTGGTAGAGACCCCACCAAAGTCATGGGTCAAAGAATTCCATTCTGTGCACTTCTGGAAATTTGGGGGCAAGGGGCAAGGAGATAGACTCAGGAAATTCTTAGGGGTTGGAAAGGATCTTTAGATTATTTAATTCAACACCATTTATTTGTTTGTTTGTTTGTTTGTTTATAAACTTATAGGAGAATCTAAGACCCAGAGGGTGAAAGTGATTTTCCTAGGCCATTCTGTGGGTTAGCAGCGAGGCCGGAATCAGAAGCCAGGATTCTGGATTCCCAGTCTGGTGCCATTTTCGCAGGACGTTATCTCTTTCGGCACTCTTTTTTTTTTTTTTTTTTTAACATTTATTTATTTTTGAGAGACAGAGAGAGGCAGAGCATGAGCAGGGGAGGGGGAGAGAGAGAAAGAGATACAGAATCCGAAGCAAGCTCCAGGCTCTGAGCTGTTTGTTAGCACAGAGCCCAATGCGGGGCTTGAACTCACAAACTGTGAGACCATGACCCGAGCCGAAGTCAGAAGCTCAATCGACTGAGCCACCCCGGCACCCCTTTAGGCACTCTTTTGAGACATTTCCCCACGTCCCCAGAATGCCACGAGGGTCGTAGTTGCTTCAGTAGAGCTCCTGCCGCCCCCCCCCACCACGCCCCCGGCTTTGAGCACACCCCCAGCCTGTGCTGAGATGGATGGTTTCACGGAGGGAGCCTGTTACCTGCCTCTCAGGTGAACCCCAGAACCACAGGGGAGGATTAGACCTAGCCCGGGAGGGATATGTCTGCTGCTCAGAGAATTGTTTCCCCTCTTTCAGCCTCTGCTACCTTACACGCTTCTTGTGCCATGAGTCCCACCGCTCGGCCACAGTTAATTCAACCAAGAAGAGCTGCCCGAGGCATTGGCTGGACAAGAGCCATTCCGTTTTTCTCTCTTAAAAGTTTGACATAAAACGGCCATGTAGTCAGAGGGAGCTAAACTACACCTTCGTGTTTGATGAGGACTTGGGATAGGGCCATCAAATACAACCATAGGCAACGCAGAATTATGCACAGAGAAAAGCTGAGACAGTGGCCCAAGAAGAGAGAGAACCACGGGGTCTGCTCCTTGATTTATTTGAAATCTCTTTGTTCCTATACAGCTCTGTCTCTCTGTATTTACTTTCTCTATGTGAATGGGTGTCTGCCCCTCGTGAGCAAAAGCACTTTGACCAGAGGAGCACTTTAGCGTAAAAGTCCCCAAACAAGCCCACCTCAAAAGAGGTCCGAAAACAGCTGCTAATGGGCAAGGCACATTCCCTCTCTGTCAAGGCAGAGTGATGGGGATTGCAGGGTGGCGAATTAGAGGCTGCTCCTACCCGAGGTGATGCTATGAGGGAAGGAGAATCCAGTCACTGTCCTTCCCTCCCTCCATCTTCCTTTAGGGAAAATGCTCATATGCAGTTGGGTGCCTTAGGCTGACAATCCCTCCGTCTGCTATTTCACCTCCTTGAGACTGTTGTAACTTGTACATCCAGTATATCCACACTGCTAGCAGCCAGTGTTTTCCTCCTCTCCTCTAGAAATACCACTGTGTGTGTCTGTGTGTGTCTGTGTGTCTGTGTGTGTGTGTGTGTGTGTGTGTGTGTGTGTTAGAGGAGACTGGCGGTGATGAAGACAATGGAAAGATGGCCAACCAATTGCCAGCATGTGGGTTTGAGGGGATAAAGACACAGCTCCACGAAAGTTGGCTCGAGGACTCCAGGGTTTGGGAAGGAGGTGACAGACCCAGAAGCATGTCCCACACTGGCTCCAAGCGGAGAGAAACCAGTCCCACCTCAGGATTCCCAAGCACCCTCCCATCTGGAAGACAGAGCTGTGTCTTGCTGCAAAGCTACATCTGTCAGCCAGATGAGCGGTACCTGTAAAAACTTCCCACATGAAGCCTTGTGGGGCTAATGCCTCTTCCAGAGCCTGCTGACAACAGGAAAGTGACCCCAGAACTACGTCTCCCAAGAGACTCGGGGGAGATTCTTGCCCTTGAGAACAGGGAGCTTGATGTTGTCCACAGACATTGCCACAGTGGGAGAGGGCCAGGACCAATGCGGTGAGAGACGGGGAAACAAAAGCAGGTTCTCCCAAAAAAGAGGTCCATACCTCTTTTGGAACATCAGTCCCTACCATTTACAGAGTAACTCCAGCGTGCCGGGCCTCTTACAGACATTACTCCACTGAATTCTCAAACCCTGCAGAACATGTGTTACTTGCCTCATTTTAGGGAGGAAGAAACTCCCGCTTTGAGGGTGAGTAGGCTTTCGAAGATCGCAGGATTGCCACCATGCCTGCTGCTTCATGTGTGAGTGCAACAGAGCCATCTTCCAGATACCGGAAGACCAATGCAGGGATGCGATCAAACTTGAGCACAAAGAGAAGTCAACTCCAAACCTTGGTCTTGGCTTTCTTGGAACTGATAGTCTAAAGAGACAAGAAAGGCTAAGAGCACAGTTCCTGAAAGTAGCATGAGTGGGTGTTGGGTTGTGTGTGTTTTTTTTTTTTTTTTTTAATAAACACGCCAAAGCTTGACTATCCAAACACGCATGACATGCCTTTACCAACAGGCCTCTTGGAAAGCTGTGTTCTAGCAGAGCTGCTGTTGCTCAAAACAGTTTTCCAGCTCCTTTTTAACAACGGCCTTCAGGGCTTGCCGCACATTCCTTTGAAAATCCCCAGTTGTGGGAAATCTTTCTCTACATCTTCTGGGGCAGGTTTGATTCTGGGGCAAGAGCCAGAAGTCAGACATTTCAGATTTGGGTGAGAGTAACCAAACTGGGCTGTATCGTTACTCGTATTATTTGGGGTCCAAATGAGCTGTGACTCCAATACAGAAAAGTACTGAAAACAGTGAGTGGGGTTCTGTTGAGAGATGAGCCCAGGAGTCCCACAGAGACTGAAATGCCAGCATCCTTGCAGGGGGTGGGGGTGGGGGCGGTAAGGGGAGGCTTGAACAAGATCTGAAGGTTCTTCATAGGGAGGAGCACGATCAGACCCAATCAGGGCATAAGTAAAAACACACACGGTTCCATAAAGTGGCCTGGGAAAGATGCCACGTTAATAAAAGGGAAAAATGCAGAGGAATGTGTGAGGAGGGAGCCGTTAAGAAAATGCAAGGGCCTATAAACTCTGCTCTGCAAACGCCTCCCACCCCCACCCATCACGGATCCAACTTGTTTCTCATTAGAACTCAAGAAAAGCCTTAAAGAAACCAGTCTCTTTGTGGGGTGGCAGAGGTGGAGCTGGACGCCTGGCTCATGTCTCGCCTTTGCTGATCTCCTGTGTGTCTCCTGCCCAGCCAGTTCCCTTCTACACGTCTCTGGGTCTGACTGCCCTCAAGTAATAAAGTTCCTCCTGGGGATGTCTTATTAGTACCGCAGCCTTGGCAGATCTAGGATGCTTGGTGTAACGAAGAGGGTTAGAGTGAATCGGGTGCATTCTGAATCACTTTTTACATAACAGGAGTCGCTTGCCCCTTCATCTCCCCAAATTGGCCTTGGGGACCAGCCAGTCCGTTGGCAGCTAGCCAAAGCCTTATCACATTTCCATGCCCCCAGCAAACAGGAGGGGGGCTCCAACTGTAGTCAGAAGGTTAGCTCTCAGGTGGAACTTCCTGACGTCAATCAGCAATGCGAGCACCAACAATAGTTCAGGAGAGGAGGAGGAGACCTGGTCTAAATACTGGAGGAGCCCCTAGTTTATGGAGCAGGCGGGAGAGACACTGCATGACCGTGAAAACAAAACTGGGAGAAAATATCTGCACAGGTAAGTGTGGGGGCAGAAATGATCGAACCGGTACTCAGTATTTAGGAAGATGGAAGGAAAGAGACGGGAATGAATAGACTGGCTCATGGGATCACTCACAGCAGTTTTGGGGAGATGATAAATCTTGCGGCAGAGATCTAAAGCCAAGAGAAGGCTTCGGGTCGCTGTGGAAATGGGGGAGGGGATGGTATTTGAGCTGAGGTGACAGCATTCACCATGCAAGGTAATAGAGGGGGACAGCTAAGTTTGGGAGACAGACAGCAGGGGGTGTCTTCCTGGAGAGTTCAATCTGGTACAAGTAGTACAAGTAGTTTGTGCAAATGGTTTGGCTGCAGGAAGGACGGTTGTTAGAAGATCCCTGTTAAAGTGGTTAACACTGAAAGATGCCACCTAGGAGGCCACCACGTCACCCAAAGTTTTCTGAAAACTGCGTGTACTCCCTCCTCGGTGCCCGGAAGCAGAGACCCAGGTACACTTGGGCCGTGGGGTTCCTTCCAGCCCAGGAAGCTTGACTGCTTGCTCTGAGATGTATAGATGAAATGCCTCAGGCCCCACCCCCAACTGCTGGGGGTTGCGGTCGGATGCAGAAAGCTGGACTGATTGTCTTTGCTCAGGAATCCATGCTGGGAGCCAAGGAACAGGAAGCAGCTGAGATGCCTCCAATTAATACTGCAACTGGAACACCCCCTCAAAGAAAGCTCAGCCCGGAGACCTGACAGAATCTGCATTGTTCGGCCGGACAGCTGGCAGCAGCTGTGGGGCCCCTGGGTCTCCCTGAGCACGGGGATTGTGAGTAACCCTCAGCCCAGGCTTGCAGACATCCTGTGGGATCAATGAAGTGCCAGTCTGTCTGGTATGGTTACTGGGGTTGGACAGTAACCATTGGCCAATGAGAATCAAGGACAGAGGCCTGTAGGAGTTCATAGTTTCACCTAAAAGAGTCGCAGTGACATGTTGTAGAAGACTGGGAAAAGGAGCCGGGAATGAAGGGACCTGTCGGGTGGAGTTGGGGGACAGGGTCCCCCTATCATCTTTGCAGCAGCCAACTAGCCAAGTGCCCCCCACTCCCAGCCCAAGCTGCAGGTGGCATTAACAGTGCGACAGGCCAATTTTCAAAACCGCTTGGGAAATTGTCCCTCCCCCAGAGGGAGCCTAAGCAGGAACTGAATCCAAGAGCCACAGAGTTTTGAGCTAGAAGTGACCTCAAAGATCATTTAATGTATCAGTTTCACATCCCAGTGCCTAGAAAAGTGAGGGAACCCACTCAAAGTGCACCCTCATTGGTGTCAGAGCCAGAACTTAAAACTGGGATCTCCTGACTCGAAGGCCAGCGGTCAGTCCGTCACTAATCTGGACTGACCTTGGTTTAGGTCCTTACGCTACAACTCAGCCACCATGTAACTGGGAAAACATTACCTAGTCTCTCTGAGCCACAGTTTGTTCATCTGTTAAATGGGAACTAAAACTGTAGGATTCTTGTGAAAAATAACATATGTAAAAGTACTTTGCATACAGGAATGGTCAGGCAAAGATTCACCGTTATTCTGGTGGTTGGGATTATCAGGGGCTTAGCTGTTGAGTTTGGAGGCTGGAATAGTTAGAGTTGGGGCTCTCCTAGTTCTCTGAGCTTCTCAGTAGAAGAGGGAAATCCAATAACTGACCAGAGTTTCTCCTTCCTCTCAGACATGCTCAGGTTCAGCGAGAGGAGCTGAATTAGGTAGGGCAAAATCCAAGGCCTGGGTGGAGGTTCAGCTACACGGTGAGGAACCTTCCAGGTGATGGTGGCAGCTCTGGTTTCTGCCCCAAGTGCCCAAGCCTTCCCGGAGATGAGTCTTTTGCAGAAGGAATGACGCCTGAGGCCTCTCGACCTGAACGGGATCCCTCTCAGCTGTCTGGAGGGAGGGGTGAAGTTGGAAAGAGAGGAGTGGAGAAGGGGACTGCCAGCCACGAGGCCCACACGCTTCAGCCAAAGCTACTTGGAGCCACTTGGACAAAGTCACCCCCAGCATCCTTAGAGCAGGCCTGATGGTGTCGCCCTCCTGCCTTTTGGTACCAGCCTTGGATGGGAAGTTATGGCTCAGGCATTAAACTAAGGGTGCAGCATGGGGTCCTAGAAGGGGAAGGGTTTGGAGAAGGGAGGGTCCTGTTGGAAGGGAGGGATCCAGCCCAGAGCAGCAGCTTTTCATAGGTAAAAGCCCTGCTGTGCAGGCTGAGGTCATTCCTGGCACGAGCTCCCCACTCACTGCAGACGCCTGCAGGTCTGTTTTAATATCTGCAGCAACCACATTCCTAAGCAGGGTGGGTAACACGCTTTCTGGACAAGACTGCTTTCCATCAAAACTTAGTCCAATTCACCAGGGTCAGATATTTCAGAGAGAGCTGAGTTGTTTTCTTTTCTTTTCTTTTCTTTTTTTTAAGAAAGAAAATAAAAATTTGAAGAGAATGACCAAAAGCAGGAACCAGAGCAGAGCAAGGTCCTGGGGGCCGGAGAAGGGAGGAGGGACCTGGGATCTTAAGTGAGGGAGAGAAAGAGACAAAAGGTTTAGGCAGCGGGGGCTTGGCAAGAGTCCTGTTTGGGGTCCAGCCCTGCCAGGTCTTTCTCAGATCCTGATGAGTTTACCTGTTACCATCAATCATGCATCCATCCACTCAAACCACACTTGACTCCTGCTCTATGCCAAGTGCTGTGCTAGGAATGCAAAGAAGTTGTATCAGTTATCTCTTTCTGTGGAACAAATTCCCATAAAGTTCGTGGTTTAAAACAACACACGTTTATCATCTCTCACAGGGTCCGTGGGCCAGGGGGCTGGGCACAGCCTAGCTGAGTCCTCTGCTTCGGGGCGGCTCACAAAGCTGAAACCGAGGTTTGGACCTAGGCTGGGGGCTTGTCTGAAGACTTGCTTGGGGAAGGCTCTACTTTCAAGCTCACATGGTAGTTGGCAGAATTCAGTCCCTCGAAGGTTGTCACACGGAGGGCCTCGGTCCCTACCTTGCTGCTAGCCAGAGACTGTTCTCAGTTCCTTGCCTGGGCCTCCCCTACATGGCAGCCTGCTTCCTCAAAGTGTGCAGGCTGAGAGGAAACAGAGCCTGCTGGCAGGTCGGAGGTCACGATTTTATGGAACCTAATAACAGAAGTGACATCTTATCATCACTTGGCCATATTCTGTTTGTTAGAAGCAAGGCAGGTCCCACCCACGCTCAAGGGGAAGAGATATCACAAGGTAATGAAAACCAGGATACAGGGCCCATCAGGAACCGCCCCAGAGTCTGCAAAAGTCAGATTGTCTCCCGAGCGCAGGTAACTCAGACTAAACAATAACAGTCGTTCTAACGACAATGGCAAATGCGACGTACTGAGGGCTCACGGTGTGCCAGGAACTGTGCCTGATCTCCGTTAAGTAGATACAATGCTTATCTTCTTTTGAGGTGAGAGAACCGAGTCTCATAGTAGCAAGAGATACAGACGTTTTGGAACTTCAACTTGTCAGACTTCAAAGGCTTTGTTCTTACCCCCTTCATTCTAGACTTCCCAGGTGAGTGGCAATATAACATGGAAACTGCTTTAACGGTCCCTGTTTGGGGGCCTGGGGCAGGCTTTCACAAGTGGCGACGTAGAAGGAGCTGTGAACATCATAGCACCTGGACCCTAGAAGGGGCCCTGCATCTGAAAGAGGTCCTTCCTAGCCTTAGACCTCCTCCCAACCTTGTCGCCATCCTTCTCTCCTTCATTATCAAGCAGGGCATAAATATTTACTTTGTACCCAGGTTCAGAGAATGGGGGCAGAAGTTCCTAGCTTGGTCCCTGATCTAAAGGTGCCTGCAGTGTGATTCAGGGAGTCAGGGAACCTGACCTCACCTCACTACTGCAGAAGCCCGTAATAGACTTGACCTGGCTTTATGCGCTTAAGGAGGCCTGAGGCTCAAGTGGGGAACCAGACCCAAGGCAGAGTCTCCGGGCACTTGCTAGGAACAGCAGCAAGTGCAAACCGAACAGCTGTTTGAAAGAGCTCTGAAGAGATATGGAAGCCGTGGCTGTTTAGATTAGTTTTCTAATTGGCTGAGTGTTAGCAAAGCCTCTTGTGTATACAAGGGGAATAGTTAATCTTGTCTATTTGTATATCCACTCATGTTCTGTCACTCCCTGATCTCCTTAGCTGTCTGCCTCTTACCGTCGGTTTTAGGCCAAGAGAGGGTTTACATCTAAGGGACTCTTTGTCCGCGACCCCCCGGCGCAGGTGGGCAGCGGGAGGAAAGCAAAAAAGAGGAAGATGATCCCAACAAGGGTCCACAATCTCCGTCCTCATCACAGCCCGCCTGCCTTGCTCGAAGAGCCGCAGGTGCCCCGGGCCAATCCCCCTTCCAGCAGTGCCCACCTCCCCCCACCCCTTCCAGCCACCGAATCCGAGCGTGGGCATGAAGTGGCCTCACAGATGTCACCTCCTGCTTCATGACAAACCTGAAAGTTAGGCTTTACCATTCCAGATAAGAAACCCAGGAGAGAGGTTAGGTGACTCACCCTGCGTCACCTGCACAGCTAGGAAGCGGCTGAGCCAAGACAGAACTCCCGCTGTGTTGTCCCTGTCCGTCTGCCGCACCCCCACACCATGTTCATCACATCACATCCTTGCTCAAGAGGCCACAGAGGCTCCCTTTCGCCCACTGTGTCAATTGTCCACATGCCTTTCCCTACTTCTCAGGGTCCTTCAGGACCTGCCCTTCTTCCCCTCCATGAACCCATGTCAACTCTGCTGTGGGCTTCTGCGGCAGTAAGGCCCGGTTCCCCGCCCCCACCCCCAGCCCCGACGGATTGTAGGCACTTTTAGATCCGCCACCGAGATACGGCCTTCTGCCCCCAAACCCCACACCTGGACCCGGGTACAAAGTAAACAGTTATGCCCTGACTAATAATGAAAGAGGGGAAGACGGAGAGGCTGGGGGGAGGTCTACGGGCACGAGTGCCCCTCTCAGATGCAGAAACCATCCCTCTGGCTGAGGGGCCTCCTGCCTCTGTCATTATTCACTCACCTCCCTGCGTGTCTCTGGGCCACTTCCTTCCCTATCTTTAGCTTCTAGGGGTCTGTTAATGATTTTTGTCTTTTCTTCGTGACCTAAGCATGGTCAAAATTCCTCAGCTAGACGTGCATGCTTAAACACACGCATTTGGGGGGACGTGGAGGAATTCTCCACATGTGGCAATACTCATGTCAAAGACCAGGCAAGGGATGGCGAGGACAGGGTCCAGTCCTCAACAACGCTCATTAATGGGACTGACGCGACCGCATTCTATTTTGGGGCCATCATTCGGTGAATTCTAAGGCGATGACTATGCAAATGAGAAAAACAGGAAGTCAGAGAGGGGTTGATTTTCCCCTAATCTCTACCAGTCTCATATGTAACTATAGCTACTACCGACTGAACATTTTCTATGTGCCAGACTCTTTACCAAATGCTCTGCGAAAATGATCGTGTTTAGTCTTCGAAACAGGGATAAATTAAGATGATCTCTACTGGAAAATGAAACTCACAGAGATGAAGTAGCTTGTTCAAGATTACACAGGAGAGGGGCACCTGGGTGGCTCAGTCGGTTGAGTGGCCTACTTTGGCTCGGGTCATGATCTCACCGTTTGTGAGCTCGAGCCCCGAATCAGGCCCTGTGCTGATAGCTCAGAGCCTGGAGCCTGCTTCGGATTCCGTGTCTTCCTCTCTCAGCCCCTTGCCTGCTTGCACTCTCTCTCTCTCTCTCTCTCTCTCTCTCTCTCAAAAATAAATAAACATTAAAATTACACAAAAGATTACACAGAAGGTGTAAGAGTCAGGATTTGAACCCAGGTTGCATGATCCCAGGACTCTGGCCTTAATCTCTGATGCCAGTGGTTAACCTCACAGGTTTTTTGTTTGTTTGTTTGTCCTGCATTTGTGTTTTTGTTTGTTTGTTTTGTTTTGTTTTGTTGGTGGAGAGGGACTCTGTTAAAAACTCCCATTTCTCCTCTCAGGCTGGGACTTTTGGTAAGAGAAAGACAGAAGCTTGAGGTTGATGTTCCTCCTCCTTTTCTAGGAAAAGGCCTGGGGTCTGGGCTCCTTCCCCACCTAGCACATCCCTTGGATTTGTAACTTTGCAGAGTGGGCAGCTGGCAGGAGAGTTGCATTTTTTAGGCCCCAGGCTGCCTTCTTATCTCAGGGAGACTTGATTTACGGTCCTCTATCTTATCTTAGCACTGGGCCCCCGGTGATGGATTTCACCTTCGGCATTTGGAGCACTGCTCCTTGCCAAGAGCAACGTGCCCCGCCCTCCCCTCCCCGTCCCCTCCCCACCAAAGACAGATTGACAAGACGGCTCTGGGCTAGCTCTTAGATCCGCCCTTCACCTCCGGCCTCCCCCAGCTCAGGTGGAGAGAGGAGGACGCTTTGAGGGGGGGACTCTGCAGCTGAACAAGGATAAAACTGCCGCGCCCCAGATTTGGCCCAGGCCTGTCCTCGCTTGAGAGGCATTAGGTGAGTGGGAGGAGAACCAATAGTGGCAACAGCCACGTCGTACTTTCTTCTTTGTGACGATCGTTCCCATATCTTTTCAAATTTAATCTTCACAATGACTAAACGAAACAGCTTTTGTATTTTCTCTTTACCGGTAAGGAAACTGAGGTTCAACAAGGCTGAGGTCACACAGACCATAAATGAAGGGTTGAGTGTCCGACATGTATCTTCTGGTGAAACCCTTTGCGTCTTTCCTGAAACATCAAGGAGGAGAGAGTTTTATCTTTTGGGGGAATGTGTCTCCCCACACCCTCCCTTCAGTTGTACTTCTGCAAAACAGACTTACAGGTTTAGATCAAGGCAGCCCACACTTTGGCTGCCCAAGGGAAGCCGAGGGAAGGAGCATGGCCAGCAGGAAGGGGCGCGGTGTTGAGTCAAGGCCTGAGGACCTGAGTTAGGTACATTTGAGGTGAGAAGCCACCTTTAGAAGGAGAAGGTGGGAAGTCAGCCCCTTCTTGTGCCTGGAAGAGAATCAAGGGTGAAGTAGGTTCTCAACAAACAAGCACTGGGACCCTTTAGGAGGCATCAGTAGGGTGACACACAGTCATATAAGACCAAGACTCAAGAGAAAAGAAGGCCAGGGACGGCTGGGTGACTCAGTTAAGTGTCCCCTTTTGGCTCAGGCCATGATCTCACGGTCTGTAGGTGTGAGCCCCGCATCCGGCTCTGTGCTGACAGCTCGGAGCCTGGAGCCTGCTTCGGATTCGGTGTCTCTCGCTCTCTCTGCCCCTCCCCTGCTCTGCTGTCTCAAAAAATTAATACACATTAAAAAAAATTTTTTTTTAATGAGAGAGAAAGGAAGGCCAGTAGCATTTATTGAGGCCTGTGTGCCAGGCCTAGAGCTAAGGCATTTACGTACTTGACTTGATTTGCATAACAGTCTTTTGAAGTGGGTTCCACGGGCTCAGAAAGATGAGATAATTTGCTTATGGTCTTACAGCAGAGAAGTTGTAGAACTATGATTCAAATCCAGGTTATCTGACCCTACCTCTGTCAGTAAACTAGAAACCTCTCTTTTACCTATATCCTGGGAGGTCTCTCCTGCAGACCCAGAATTGCACCCTACAGATGGCAGCCTAATTCAGTAACCTCCACTTCCTAACCCAGTCTGCATCCATCCTGAAGATTTCAGGGGGAAGATAGCGGGAGCTAGCAGGAGGCAATTCGGCTTATTTGCAGAAAGAACTCTCTATGCTCCTTGCTGACGGTATGCAGATTGTTAAGGGCCTGGACTGGGCCTTGTTCATCTGTGTGTTGCTGGTGCTAATCAAATAGTAGGAGCTCAACAAATGTAGGCAACTGACTTGAACTGAGGAAACTGTAAGTTTAGGGGTTCAAAACCATAGAAGCTGTATTTGCAGACTGGCTGAAAGTATACAGATTCATTAAGCAGAACTCAGGGAAGCTAATGAAGGGACAGGCACGTTGAGGAGGGAGGAAATGGGCAGTCAGCTGGGGACTTGGAGATGCTCTTACAGAAAGTGCATCTTCGGGGCATCTGGGGGGCTCGGTCGGTTAAGCGTCCGACTTCAGCTCAGGCCATGATCTCGCAGTCCGTGAGTTCGAGCCCCGTGTCGGGCTCTGTGCTGACGGCTCAGAGCCTGGAGCCTACTTCCGATTCTGTGTCTCCCTCTCTCTCTACCCCTCCCTCGCTTGTACTCTGTCTCTCTCTGTTTCTCAAAAATAAATAAACAGAAAGAAAGAAAGAAAGAAAGAAAGAAAGAAAGAAAGAAAGAACGAACATCTTCACTGGGATCAAGGAGACATGGCTTCTAGTCCCAGCTGTCCCTTACCAGCTGAGGGACCTTGAGCAGGTCACTTCCTGTCCATGAGGCTCACTGAATTCATTTGTAAAGTGAAGGACTGGATGAGTATTCTTATATCTCTTTCAACTCTTAACATACTATGAATTTTGAATCATTAGCAAGAGAGTTTGGCCCCCAGCCAGGATGGGTTAGGGGCTGTCTTACCCGAAGGCAAGAAGGGACTAGATGGCCATTAGCAGGGGCTTTTCAAGTCTCAGGCTGTCTGGTTTCAAAATGGATACAGCCTCCCATTTCTAAACCTCATCTCCATAGACAATTTGACTCAGCCTTCAGAGTCACCCGAGAAGATCCAGTTTGCAAAGTGGCTCATCCCAGGGGGCGGGGGGCGGATCAAGAGCAGGGAAACCACCACTTTTGTGGGTAATTCTCAGCTCCCCGGTGTGCTGGCCATCTCCCACCCAGGATTAATTTGCACTGCTAATCTGTTATGTCTTTCTTGGTAATTTAGCACTTTCAGACAGTTATGGTTAGATTCTGTTTATTTTTCTAAACCTCACAAAAGCCCCATAATACAGCAAGGGAGTTGAGTGGAGAAGAAGAGGGGGAGGGGGAAGTTTTTCTAGAAATATAAACTCAAGGTTCAAATGCTCTTCCCCATCTGCAAGACAGCTGTTGTGGCACCCCGTCCATCCCGAAAGCTCTAGCATTCCATTTCAAGGCTCTCTTACTGGCTTCCCTCCCACCATCATTCCTTTGAGAGGATGTGGCCTTGAGATCAAGGAATGGAGAGCTGCCAGCTACAGCCACCTGACACAAAGCCTCATCACCCTGGCCCATCTCTTTCCCTTCTCCATCCTCACTGTGGGGTCAAGAAGTGGGTCACTCCTTCCTTTTACCTAAGGTAAGAGCAGGGAAATGAGGGCTGGAAAAAGAGGCTTCTCCCTTACATGGCAGGGTAGGAGGAAGTTTGGGGTCCAAGTGGGCCAGCCCCTAACCTAACCTAAACTCTAACCTGAGGCCCCCAGGGGATTTCCTGGTTTCTTCTCCAGGAGGTGGCCATGGGTCTAATGTGGCCCAGCTCTAGCTGGAGTGGTGGGGGGAAATTGATGTCAGTGCATTTTTGTGGAGTGTATGCATGTACGTACGGATGGATGGATAGATGGATGAATGACAGAAGACTGACAGAATTTTAAGCAAGAAACAGAAAGACAAAGGCCAAGACTGTTTAGTTCACCAGACACCCTGACGCCCCTTGGGAAGGAGAAAAGTGAAGATGGATGAGGCAGACAAGAATGAGTTTGAATTGAGGCATAGAGGACACAGAACTAGATACGTGAGATCCGAAAGGCCCTAGTCATCATCTAATCCAAAGCTTTGTTTTTTCCGGGGATACCAAAACCCCCAGGGGATAGTGACTTTAGTGACCTCCACAAGATCACAGAATGAGAGCGAGGACTAGGGTCTCTTGACTATTTTGTCCCTGAAAAAATGTTGGCCTCCTCTTCCCCACATCACCTTCAACCCATTCATTCCAGAAAAGCCCCTTACTTAACCTGGGGATCCTCTTTTTTTGGGCCTCTCAACACTAACGTGATCTGAACTTATCTTGAGTTTAAGGTCCTTGAGGCATGTTGGCATTTGCCTTGTGGTCTCAAGCCTGCCCCCACTTAAACAGAAAGGGTGGGTGAAGGTAACAGAAGCCAGCCATCCAGGGCCAGTTTTACCCCAGGCTGGCCGCATCAAATTTGCATTGGGCTGTTCCAAGGTGCCAAGTCTTGCCTCCCAGAAGTCCGTTCCAGTGGTCTGCGGTCATGGGAATTTATGCCACCTTGAGCAGAGGTGTTCAGACCATGTCTGATGATCAGGAACTTGGGTAGGAACACACATTTCCCCGTTGATAATGACTTGGGTGTCCCAAACAGGATCCTTCACTCCCAAACCCCAGTCTAGGATTTTCTAACCAAGTATGTAGTCAGAGGAAAATGTAATCCACATGTATCTGACTCATTGGTCTCTAAATTATACTAGAGTTTGATTCTGGGAATGGCTTGATATGTACTCTGCCTTTTTTCAACGTTTGGATTGGCAAGTTGGCCGAGACAAAGTAAACAGCCACCCCAAGAGAAGGAAGGAAGCTTCAAATAGAGGCCATGACCCTAGACTCCTCCCCTAGGCCCACCTTGGGAAGGGAGGCACGGCGGGGAAGGCAACATACCACAAACTCAGAAACATACTTTAATTCATCTAACCCCCAGCTCCCCTTCTGCTTATACTTCTGATATGCTGAGTCCTACTAAGGACAGTCACCGGGCCTGAAAGATGGCATCACCACAGATTTATGGCCTCTGATCTCTGTTGCACCCCCAAGAATACACCGAGGTCCCAACAGGTGAGTCCCCAAGGCCATTCCAGACTTTCACTACTCTTCTAGAGGCCCCAAACCCTCTTTCTCAACGGTTTTCTGTTTTCCAGAGAAAAGAGAGTCCATCAGGAAGGAATTTCCTCCCTTGTCTGTCACTCTTGACAAGCCTATCTGCCTCCGCACTGCTCCTCCTCAATCACGGCCATTTCTCCTGCATGAAAATCTCAGAGTCTGTCTCCTGGAGAACCTGACCTGAGACAAGAGTGTTTCAGGTAGAGGCACCATGGCCTCTGGGACCTTGTTCCCTTATCCCCTCTTTTTTCCTGAATCTTCAAATGCCATCTCGCCTTAGCATAGGTACTTATTTAATTCTTTCCCATAGTAAAAAACAGAACAACAACAACAACAACAACACAAAATTAAACCTTCCTTCCACCTGAAGTCCATGTCTAGCTACCATCCCATAGGTCTTCCCTTTCGGTCAAGCGTCTCAAAAGAGTGACCCATAATGACTCCCTCCATCTTAGATTCATTCTTCGACCCGCTGCGGCCAGGCATCCAGTCTACACTGGAAGGCCACTCTTCCAAATCACCACCACAGGCACTTTGCAGCCTTTTTCTGACTTGGCTCCTGAGTGGCGTTTGACACCATCGACCCTTCTCTCAATGTTGATAGACTTTGCTCCTCTGGTTTGTGTGATACCGCTCTTTTCTGAATCTCTTTCTGCTACTTTGGAAGATTCTGTTTAATCTCTTTTGTGACCCGCGCCCCCACCGGATCCGTAAATGTTGGTTGGGATTGCCCATGGCTCCATGACTATCTACGCCTTCTCCCTCTTCCGGCTAAGCTGCACCCTTGTCCCCGTGACCCCACATCTGCACTGTCAGCGACTGTCTCTCTTCTGGACTCCACCTTAAATTCTCAGGGATAAAGCAGGGCTCATTAGCAGGACTGTCTCTGCCCTGGCAACTGCTCACTTTTCTGAGGGCCCCCATCTAGGAGATGGGTGTCAACATTTCCCCAGGGGCTCTGCCTTATTCCCAACGTCCAATCAGTCACCGAGTCCTGCCAGTTTAACCCCTGAAGTACCCGTGCCCTCTGTTCTAGCCCCATTTCTACTGCCTCACTTCTTGATGGCTGTGGTTATAATCTCCTGATTATAACCAGCCACTCTTTTTTATTTATTTTTGAGAGAGAGAGAGAGAGAGAGAGAGAGAAAGCAGACAAGCAGGGGAGGCACAGAGAGAGACACACAGAATCTGAAGCAGGCTCCAATCTCCGACTTGTCAGTGCAGAGCCTGATGCAGGACTCGAACCCACGAACCACGAGACCATGACCTGAGCTGAAGACGCCCAACTGACTGAGCCAGCCAGGCACCCCTTCAGCCACTCTTCACCTCTTCACCATGCTCAGTCACACCACACATAGCAGCAAGAGCAATATTTTTATGAAACAAATCTTGTCCATCAGTCCTTTACTTAAAGTTCTTCGGTGGCTTCTCATCACCCTCAGGATAAAATCTGAATTCTAAAGCATGGTGTAAAAAAAGAGCCTGTATGATCTGGTTTGGGTCTGCTGGTCCAGCCAGAACTCATTTCTCGTTCCCACTCGTCTTCATGCTACAGCAGCACTGAAATCCATTGTTCTCTCCCAGAGCACAGCAGGCTTTCTCATGCCTCTGTGTCTCTGCACTCACTCCCTCCTCTGCCCCCATTCCCGTTTCTTGTCTCGTCTGCCAGGAAGACACCTGTTCTTCCTTCCAGGTGCAGCTCATGCCGTCTCCTCCTGGGAGCTCTCCCAGATTTCTCAAGGCGAACTTGAATGCCTTTTCCCTCTCCCCCGCCCCACCCCCCCTGCACTTGGCATCTGCCCCCGGTGGGATAGCCATCTTACTATACCACAGTTGCTAATTTGAAGTAGGAGCCCCTGCTCACCTCTTTACGTCTACATCTCTCGAGAGCAGTGCCCATATCTTTCCATCTTTGTGCCTCCAATACAAAGTATAGGGCTTGGCACGTAATGGGTGCTTGATAAATGTTTAATGAGATGAATGCTTAGCTTAAAAAAAATTTTTTTTAATGTTTATTTATTTTTTGAGAGAGAGAGAGAGACAGAGTACAAGCAGGAGAGGGGCAGAGAGAGACAGAGAGAGAGAGAGAGAGAGAGAGAGAGAGAGAGGGAGACACAGAATCTGAAGCAGGCTCCAGGCTCTGAGCTGTCAGCACAGAGCCTGATGAGAGGCTCGAACTCACAAACCATGAGATCATGACCTGGGCTTACGTTGGATGCTTATCCAACTGGGCCAGCCAGGTGCCCCAATAATACCTAGCTTTTAAAAAAAAAAAAAAAGTTTATTTATTTTGAGAGAAAGAGCACGCACAAACAGGGGAAGGACACACAGAGAGGGAGAGAGAATCCCAATCAGACTCCACACTCAGCATATAGAGACCCATGTGGGGCTCGATCTCAGAAACTGTGAGATCACAAGCTGAGCTGAAGTCAACAGTCAGATACTTAACAGACTGAGCCACCCGGGCGTCCCAATAATGCCCAGCTTTTATGGAGCAATTTCGATAAGGCCAGGCAAAGTGTTCCACACTTCAGCGTCCATTATGCTGTTTAGTTTATACGATTACAATCACCTTACGAGGTAGGAGTCGTTATCCCTATTTTAAGGAGGCCAATACTGAGACTTACAGGGTTAGGTAACTGTCCCAAGCTAGGAAGTGGCACAGAACAGGGGCAAGCCATGCCCTTAATGCAGGCGACTGTTTGCAGTCATTGGCACTGATAAACATTCAGTGGAGGGACTCTGCCCCACACAGTGTCCAGCACACCCCCATCCAGCCAGTGCTCGCGTGGGCCTCTGCATATTAACTCGGGCCCTGAGGCCTTCACTTGGCCAGTAAGGTTCTGGTGTTCCTGGGTCAGTGGTCTCTTCTCCTGTGTCCAAATCCTCTCCTACTACTGAGAGTCCCACAGCCCTGCCCAGACTCTTCCAGATCTGATGCCCGGTTTCCTGGTCTCCTGGCTAAGAGTTCTGCCTCCTGACCACTGCAGACTTTGAGCCAGCAACGCTCAACAGTGCTTGGTTTCTCAGACTTGGCTGGCTTGCTAGGTCTGTCTTGGGCAGCCCCGGTGAGCACCCCAGTCTATACCCCTATCTCTGATCTGAATGCTTCCCGCATACCCCCAGCCCTCTTGCACCTCAGGCCCTAACTGGGGCACCCTCCTTGCCTTGCACTGAGTCTCCTTGCCCTGAGTTGAGACCTCGTTATCTGCTCACGCTGCCAGCAGCTCAGGAACCAGAGTCAGAGGAGGCTGAGAAGTGAGGGAATGTTTAGAAAGGCCCAGGAGTGGGGCACCTGGGTGGCTTAATGGGTTGAGCATCCAACTCCTGATTTCAGTTCAGGTCATGATCCCAGGGTTGTGGGATGGAGCCCTGAGTCAGGCTCTTCACTAAGCATGGAGCCTGCTTCGGATTCTCTCTCTCTCTCTCTCTCTCTCTCTCTTTCTCTCCCTCTTCCCCTCTCCCTTGCTCTTGTGTTCTTTCTCTCTCTCTAAAATAAAAAAATTAGAAGAAAGACAGGCAGAAAGAAAGGAAGGCCCAGGAGTGCCGATGAGGGTTATACTGAGGCTGATGGACAGGTGGAGCTACCCTGGGGGTCCTCACCCCCCACATCCAGGCTTGGAGAGCTCACACTTGAATTCCGGAGCCGCAGGCCCACTTCCGAGCTTTGCTCTCAATCCCTGTTTGTTTCTCATTATGGCAAAGCTGCAGTGAATGCACAAGTAACATGCCCCGACTAACAGGACTAATGTTTTGTACTCGGTTTTTATTGCTATATTAATGATCATTTGTGCCTGACTGTAACTAATTCTAATTCTAATTAATATAGGCAGTCATTGAGGAATAAGACTTGAACTTTAGAAATATACTGGGGTCAGATTGATCTGAAACTATTTTAAATGATAATGGCTCAATTTTGTACGTCATTTAAAAAAATTTTTTTTAACTTTTTTTTTTTAATGTTTACTTATTTTTGAGAGACACAGAGTGTGAGTGGGGGAGGGGCAAAGAGAGAGAAAAAAACGCAGAATCTAAAAAGGCTCCAGGCTCTGAGCTGTCAGCACAGAGTCTGACGCGGGGCTCGAACTCACAAGCCATGAGATCATGACCTGAGCCAAAGCCGGACACTTAACCGACTGAGCTACCCAGGAGCCCCTAAAAAAATTTTTTTTTAAAGTTTACTTACTTATTTTAAGAGAGAGAACAAGTAGGGTAGGGGCAGAGAGAGAAGGAGAGAGAAAATCGCAAGCAGGCCTCCCACTGTCAGCACAGAGCCTGATGCAGGGCTCGAACTCACAAACCATGAGATCATGACCTGAGCCAAAATCAAGAGCCAGATGCTTAAACGACCGAACCACCCAGGTGCACCTGTATGTCACTTTTATCTTATTTTATTTTTAATTTTTTTAAATCTTTATTTATTTTTGAGAGAGAGAGAGTGAGCAGGGGAGGGACAGACAGAGAGACACAGAATCTGAAGTGGGCTCCAGGCTCTGAGCGGTCAGCACAGAGCCCGACGCGGGGCTTGAACCCACAGACCGCAAGATCATGACCTGAGCCGAAGTCGGACACTTAACCGACTGAGCCACCCAGGCGCCCCACCTGTACGTCATTTTTAATAGAATGCACTTTTACACATATTATCTTGTTTCCCAACCTGGTTAATATGTACGTATTTTTCATACAATGAAGAGAGCAGAGCTGGGATTTAAAATTGTGCCACATGGGGTGCCCGGGTAGCCCAGTCGGTTAAGCCTCCAACTCTTGGTGTCCGCGAAGGTCGCGATCTCATGGTTCATGGGATCGAGCCCCACGTTGGGCTCTGCACTGACAGTGCAGACCTTGCTTGGGATTCTTTCTCTCCCTTTCTCTCTGCCCCTCCCCCACTAGCACTGTCTCTCTCTCTCTCTCTCTCTCAGAATAAATAAATAAACTTAAAAATTTTTATAAAAAATAAAATAAAATAAAATAAAACAAAACAAAATCATGCCACATGCATCCACCATTGTTGAAAGCAACACTGCCCGTGCTAGAGACATTGTATGTAGCCTTTGGGCATTGAAGAGACAGAAGAAGTTAGGTAAATTGCCTACGGTCCCACAGCTAATAATGGAAAAGCTGGGACCTGAAACAAGACATGCCTAATGCTGACGCTTACATGCTTCTGCTGGGCCGCCCTACCCCGCGCGAGGCCTGGTGTCTGTGGCTGTCACCACTTGTCTCCCGCTGTGATCTGGGCTTCAACGCGGCGTTAAACACCACCACCTACTCACGCCTCGGCTGTCCTGCTTTTCTTAGATATCAAACACAGCTTCCTGCTGCTAGCCTCCAGTGCCTTTGGCCTAGGATGATTTTGCCTTTATTATTCCCCTGGTTGGGACAGACACTGACGTTCCCCCCTGACTGAGGAAGAGGTACCCGGGGCGTAGCTGTGAGCTGGATGCCAGAGGAAGTCACTCTTCCCAAGGAGAAGACGGGCAGCTCCCGGGAAGCTCCAAGGTCAAGGCAAAGGCCGTGGTGACAACGCGGTGAGAGGGCTCCTCCCCCATGTGGCCCAGGCCTTGTTGAGAACGTCGGTCCAGAACGAGGCAGGGACTTCACCATCCAAGCGTCATCTCTTCATTCTGCCATCTGGACGGTGCTTGTCCCCTTTAAACTGACCACAAAGGATTGGCAGGGGAAGGGGCGTTTGGTGGGGAACCAGAAAGGGTCCTGGTCAAGAGTGCTGCCGCTGCCGCTGCCTCTGTAAGGCCCATTGCTAAGATCTCCGGCAAAACTCCTTCCCTCCCAGGGCTTCCGTTTGTTGAACTGGTTACTTTGTCATTCTAAAGGTCTTCTCATTTCCCTACCCTGGGTGGCTTTTAGCCCCGACCCTCCCCCGCGGGCTTGTGGACTGCCAGAGCGAGCCTCGATCCTGGAGTCAGGGTCTCGTTGCAGCTGAGGTCCCCGATCGTCCCCAGCACCCCGGTGGCGGGTGGCAGTCTCAGTCACACGCCTGTGTGTGTGAGGTTGGGGCCCAGTGGGGGCTCCATGGCCGGCGGGGAGCACGGGCGAGCGTATGTGAATGAGTGTGTGTAAGCGTGCAGTGAGGGAGTGTTTATTTATTCTAGGGGCGGTTGCTAAGTCGGGGTGTTTGCCAGCAGAGAGCTGCCTGAGAGCTGTGTTTGTTTACTTAGCAGAGTGCAGGGAAGGACAAGGGCAGAGACAAGTGCAGGCTCCGTAGAATTAGAGCTGGTCTGGGGACCACTTTGAATGGTCCCACTCTACGGGCACGGCTGGTTCTAGAACCAGAGCCGCCCGGCCCAGGGACACAGGCTCTGGCTTGCCTTCCTCAGCAGCTGTTCTGCTCCTGACCCTGCTCCCACACAGGGTAGGGCTACTGTTGGCCAAAGAGGCCTGCTTCCCCACCAGGGCAGCTGGCCCGTCTTCCCTTTATGCCGGGGGAGGGCGGCGTGGCGGGACGGTGGGTGGGGGGGTGGGTGTCTCCTGGTTGCAGGCCCCGAGAGAAGGTGGAGGATAAAAAGAAGGGGTGTGATGTAATGACAGAATCACTGGATTCGAACCTGGGCCCCGCTGACCAGTCACTGATGGCCTGTGGCGGGTCACTTAACCTCCCTGGGCCTCCCGTTCCTCATCTACAGAGCGACTTCAGAGTCTCCTCGCCGCTACCCAATGGTTTCTTTCGAGAAGCCTTGCAGATACAGATTTGTTTCTTCTCGTCCCACTGAGCCCAGAAGCACGTGCCCTGCCCCCTAACGTCAGCCCACTCTCATCCCTGCCCAAGAGCATGGCCACCCCTTGGCTTACGCTTAGCTTCCCAACAGGCGATACATCAGGGCAAGAGAGAAGTTCACAGCCTTCTAGACCCCTGCTCTTGGTCTCCCAGGTTATGTATTGATTCCGTGTTCCCTGTCGTCAGGGGAGAGGCCAGGGGCAGACCAACAAGAGACCCTCCGGACTCCCCGTCCACCCCTCAGCCGTGGGCCAGGAAGGCCTGTTTTTCCAGAAGCTAGAGCTGGCTGCCCTTTGGGGTCAGTACTTCCCAGCTGGGTGGCCCCAGGGACTCCCCAGAAGCCTCCACCTCCTTCCTCCCGCCCTTGGGCCCCAGCAGTGTGTCTGCAAGTCTCTGAGAGAGCACTGGCTCCCCAGACACAGGCTGGCTGGCAGCCAGGTGTGGTGTTATGGCTCCTGCACCAGCCAGGAGGGGTGGCAGGAAGGCCTTGTTAATCCCCTGGAGAAGGCTCCTTGGCTAACAGAGAGGAGTGGCTGCCTCCTGCCCCAGGGCCACGGAACACCATACCCCAGAGTCTTTCAGGCAGGCCTGGTGCCTCAGTGCTCTGCCCACACCCCCAGCATGCTTGGGCTGGGATCCCAGCTGGGCCTGCGAGGGAGGAAAGGAAGCCTGGGCTCATCCTTCCCAGGGTAAGGCTCTTTTGTACCCTACACCTCATCCCTGTTCCTCTTGAAAACCCTGAGGAATTAGGAAGAAAGAGGGTAAGCGGGCACTTTGTTCCCCTCCAAGCCCCAGCCTTCTCTGGCTCCTGTTAGCCCTTGGACTTGTCCGGCAACGTTCTGAGACTCAACCAGAACTGCCAGGCTCAGGGCCACCAATTTCTTATGCCATCACTCTACCGCCCACCTCTGCCCCCAGCGCGCGCACGCACACACACACACAGAATCAGCCTTCTGTCCCTGGGGCTGCCTGTTTCACTGGTGCCACATAGAAACAGATGAAGAGCTGGAAAAATCGCCCCAGGGCCAAAGAGAATCAATATGGAAAAAGCTGGGAGAGAGTGAAACCAGATACAGAAAAGGCGGCCAGCTGGGGAGGTGGTATTCTGCCCAGCAGACCTCCCGCTGTCCTCCTGGGGAACCAGGGGCTGGGTGGGGGGCCCACGCCGAGGCCCAGCCTTGGTCTGCTTTTCTCTCTGCTCCCTCAGCTGGCATGTCCCCTGTGAGGAGCCACCAGGCTCCGTCTCCTTCAGTAGTCCCGCCCTGGTCCTGGATCCAGGAAATAGGATTCCTGCTCCTTAAGCCATGCTTGGCTGTCACTGGGTGAGCTAGACATCAAGGGCCTGGTTCTTCCTGCTTTCCCCTTCCCGTCTCTCCATCCACATCCCTCACAGCATGGTACCAAAGTAAGGCTTTGAATTTGGGATGTGAGTGGGGCGGATTGCACTCTTCCCAACAGCAAAGAGGAAGCAATTCTGGTCTCGGTTTGAGAGATCGCTGCGTTCCGAAGGGAGCTGGTAACCGTCCGCCTCGTTTGACCCGAGGAGGTCATTTAAGGGCGGCTTCCAGGCCTGGCTCAGCGCTGCCAATGAAGGAGGGGCTGGTGCTATGGTCATTGCAGAGGATCGGAGAAAGGGTCGGCAGATAACAGCCCGCTGGGTCCCCCCAGGCCACAGTTTGGTGCTGGCATTCCCAAGGGGGATGCTGCAAACCACGCAAGGTCCACTGTGTCCAGGTGGACCCTTCCCAAACCATTTCTATCGCAGATCATTTCCCAGAAAGTTTCCGAGATGGGAAATCACACCCGAAGTGGGTTGTTTAGATCGGAAAATCTGGGTGTAATGTCATTAGAGAAACCAGAGAGTCTCCTCACATGAACCTTGCCTGCAACCTCTCCTTGCTGCCTTGGCCTGTCCACTCCCCTCTGCCTGAGTCACGGCAGCCACCAGCCACGTGAGCACAGAGCTTTACGAGGTGCCAAGTGCTCCCATGTGCACCGTGACATTTGTGCCTCCTAAGGCCCTTCGAGATAAGTTCTTGTTAGCTCCACCCAACAGAAGCGAGAACTCGGGCGCAGGGAAGTCGTGCGGGCGGCCTGAGATTGTGCAATCGGCGTGGCAGGACCTGCCTGGAAACCCTGGGTTCTCACCGCGGGGAGCTGGCGACAAGGGATCGCCGTGGTTGGCTTCTAGCTGGGCCTTTCATGGTGGCCTCGGGAGCAGAGGGAGCTAGTGGGGGGCTTTCGGAGAGGCACCTCTGTCTTCTGGGATGCCTCCCACCTTCTTCCATCCCCAGATTGTCCTCCTGTGTGTCGGCCAAACCAAAGCTGATCCTTCTCTTCTTCCCCAGAATCCCCTGCCCGCAAGAGCCCCTGTTCCTCTGTTGCTTCTCTACTTCTCCCCCCAGATACCCTTGCCCTTGCTTTGGAAGTGAGGGCAGGGCTGACCCCATGGAAGTGCCAACATGCTCAGGGCACTTGGCTCCTATGCTGTCTCACGTGCCCTCCCTTAAGCTTTGGCTGGGATGCCCATCTCTGCTGGGATGCTTTTTGGGGCTTGCCAAGAAGGTCCCCTCCCCTCCACACACCCCCTCCCCAACCCTCAGATTTACTATGAGACCTCGAACAGAAATTCAGACTCTTCTGGACCTTTGTGTTCTGGAGCACAAGGCTATGGGAACCTAAATCTGGACTCAGAGAGGCGGAAGTGAGGTGAAAGGTATGAAACTACCCTACTCTCCTGAGCAGAAACCTCCCCCAGGCCCATCTGTCCCCTAGGGCCGTTGTTCCTCTCACCCCATGACCTTAGAAACCCCTACGCCAGGCCTCTCGGGGAAGGTGATTGTGCAAAAGCCAAGTTTATCCCAAGTAATGCAACGAATACATTGGGGGCCGGGGGGGGGGGGGCGGGGAGGGAGGAAGTTTTATACAAAACACATGTTATTGCCACGATTCTAGTTATCTTGGATATTTCCTGCATGTTTGTCACCATGGTAACTGACTCAGCACGAAACCTTGTTTGCTGGGCCCTGGGGTCCAGCATAACGGCCATGTGGTGTCAATTTGGACCTCTTGGTGCTGTTCTGTCTCTCTGTCCGTCTCCCCCAGCTCCTGTCTGTCTTTTCATCTTCGTCTCCGTCTGTCCTCAGCCTGTCTCTGGGCCTCTCCGTTTTCTCCTTCCCAGAAATACTGCTCCTGCATCCTTGCTCTGCCCACCCTAGACCCTCCCTCAGCCCCTCCTGGCAATCCTTGGTGTTCCAGAATGGATGGGAAAACCACATCACACGGGAAAGGCAGGAGGTCGGCCTTGGGTGGAGAAAGGGCTCAGCCAGCCTGGGCTATTGGTTTGAAGTAGGCTTACACAGGCTACCTGCAGAAGGCCCTGCAGGAAGGGAGGGCTTCGGTCTAGGAAACCTTTGTTACAAGGATCTGGGGGCTTCTGATCCGACTTTCCCTGTGTGGGAGCCTGCAGTGTCCTCACCTTTCAAAGTCTTCGTTCCCTAGAGTTTTGGGGAAGAGATAGGTATAGAACGGCAGGAGACGGGAAAGGGAGCTAAAAGTCACCTGAGAGAAACAAGCAAAAGGTAAGGGGCCCCCAAGAAGGGAGAGGCTTAGCAGCTAAAGGGCTGGGAAGTGTCTAGGAATTCTGGGCTCCTTGGGGCCCTTGCCATTCCCAGTCATTTCTCCCAGGCCTGCGGGGTGTGGCGGAGCCATGGCAGACAGCCGTGTCCCTCCGTGGGGGCATCAGGCAACGGGGAGGGTGTTGACAACAACAGTGTGTGAGGCAGCTGGGCCAGCAGTCTGGAAAAGGCCATGTGAGCAGACAGAATGTAAACAGGGAGCTCCACGGGAGTTGAAGGCGTCTCCTGGCCCCCTCTCCACCCCAGGTCTCATTCCCTTCATGCCCAGGAAGCCAGACCTGGACACCTCTTGTCAGCTTCTCTCTACCAGGTTTCCTGCATCTACACCCTTTTGGAGCAACTTTTCCAGACCACCTTCCCAACCTGCACATTGGTCCTTCTGTTTCTCATCGTGCTGGAACCCTACTCACTGAGCAAGGTGGGCCCGGAGGTTGTAATGGACCCAGATCTCGGGGCAGAGCTAGCACCCCCGTGGGACTGCTTGGAGGGAGGAGAGGGGAGGAATAGAGTAGGGAGAGGCTGGGCTAGGCAGCTGTGGGGCTGGGCCCTGAGAGCAGTACTCTATTGCCCCAGGGCGGTATCCATAAGGGTGCGGCACGTCAACCTTCTTTTGGGCCAGTGTCATTCCAAGGAGGTTCAATCCTATGCATAGGTCAGAGCAGCAGGAAAACAGTCCAAAAGAATGGCAGCAGCATGGCTTGAGAGGTCAGCCAATTGGGTGCATGGGTCCTGTGAGCTTTGGGGTCCCAAAGAAGTCCCAGTAGAAGGGACTGCCGAGAATTAGGTGGCGTGTTGGGGCTCCAATCATGCGGGAAGGGATTCAAGATGACCTCCAGTCCCAGTGGGAAATTGGAAAGCCAAATGGGAAACTGAGGGAGGACCAAGTGGGCAGAGACTCAGGGGAGACAGTGGGTTTGGCAGACGTAAGAACAGCTACTGTTGGGGGAAACCATTAATTATGGAACCACACAGACATGGCTTAATGTCCAGCTCCACTCCTCGGCCTTGGGAATGTTAGAGAACAGAGAACTCTCTGAACCTCAGTGTTCTCACCTATAAAATGGAGAAAATACTGATTTTGCGGGTTCTTGTAAGGAGTAACTAAGATGTTCTCTGGAAAGTTCCCTGAACAGTGTCTAAGATCTCATGGAAGGTACTTGATAGCGTTCTCCTTCCCCTGGAAAGAGGATAATTCCATACCCTCCTCCTAAGACTAATAGGCTTCTTGTTTTTGTCAGGACTGGTCTTAACCCTGTCTGGCTCTACAGCAGGAAATGTTAGTACTATTGGCTAAGAGAAGATATTAGGATTGTGAGTTGAAAGCAGGGGAAAGGGGTGGGATGGCTGGTCCCTCCTGGGAACACAAGAGGGCGGCTGTGAGAGTAGTTCGGTGGGATCCCTGCCAGCGTGCTGGAAACCAAGTCATAGGGTCAAATCCACCCCTTTCTGTATGGAGTTTGTGCAAGCCTCCGTATGGAGGGCTCTGTGGATGACATGAGAAAGGGAGTTCCCAGAGCTTTAGAAGATACTACCCCACCAACAGACAATCTGGGGCCACTGAGTTAGAGTCCCAAAGAATCAGGAGCCCCAGCTCCGCCTAAAGCCCAAGGCAATAGACTTAACTCCTCATGCTGCCCTGCTACCTGGAGTCAGCAGCCCTCTGTGGGCCTGTTTTCCCGTTGGACCAATGACTCTGGGTAAGTGAGAAGTGAGTTGTGAAGAAGGGCAGTCTGGTGCTTCCAGAGCAGGTGGTGGGCCTGGGAGACAGAGCGCAGAGGACAGAAGAAGGGCAGTGAGGGCTGAGGCCCCACAGGGCTCCCGCTCACCCCACAGTGCTGCTGGAAGGGATGCTGGCCTGAGGGAGGGGCTTTCCACCCCTCTCTGTCCTCAGTCGTCCCCACGGAGACCACATCTCAAGACTCAACTGTCCCCTCCCAGTGACTCAGGCTTTGGCTGCCCTCCTGCCCACACCCAAGGCTGGGTCCAGTGCCCCATAACAGGAAGGGCTGTGGTGAGGGTGCTTGGTGGGGGTGGGGGGACTGCTCCAGCAGCCCCCCGGTCAAGGGCCCTGGTGTGCAAAGAAAGGCCTAGGCAAAGAATGCCTTTGCACCTTTCCGGCCATGTCACCCTGTGCCGCCTCAGGAATGTAGTTTGGACTGTGGTGGGGATCTGTCCTCCTGGCTTTGCACTGAGCACAGCAGGCCACTTGTTTCTCATTAGCAAAGTGTAGGACGTCACCACCACCACCACCACCGAGGGGATGTGCATTTTTGTCCTATTTGCTAGAGCAATGGGTAGATAGCAGTAGGGATGTGTGGGCTGAGCCAGGCACGGGGTCTGTGGGACCCAGGGCGGGGGCTGAGGCCATAAGGGGCAAAGCTATTTGGAGGCCACAGGAAACCACTGTTCATGCAGGAGTCCAAGAACAACTAAGCAAAGATACGGGGAGGGAGGGGGCGCAGGGGGAAGGGAGGAACCAATGATACGTAATTGTAGTCATTGTAATGTATTATGCTATATTATAATCACAGATGCGATTATAGTTATTGGTCATAATCGTCATTAATAGCAGCAACTAGCATTCATTTACTGAGGACCAGCCTGTGCTAGGTGGTTCACGTCTATTACTTCTCTCACTTTCTCAGAACCTCTGTTCTAAAGAGGAGGAAATGGAGGCTCGGAAAGGTTAAGTAAGGTTTTCACAACAACGATGCATGAAAGCTGGCATTTGAACCCAAGTTAACTGATATCCTGATACCTTGTCCATTGTGCCCCATTGCTTGCTTCTACCAGGCTCTAGACTTTTCGTCTAAGGACACAGTCTGGGAAAGCCTATGGGTGCCTTCTCAGAATTATGTTTTTCTTTAAAAAAATACATTAGATTTACAAAGGCAACCGATTATATCAAAACATAGTTGTCAAAACATTAAAAATGGGTGATATGGCAGTCTATATGCTTCTGTATTAACCCATTAAATAGCAATATTGAATAACTATTATCATTTCAAAATAGTGATGAATACAAAAACTATTTTGTGATATTACCAAAGAGTTCAACGTGATTTCTATCCGTGATAAAACCGGAAGCTCTGATAATACCTATATTCTTAATTAAAGGAAATAATAAGTTTCAGAGGACAGTGAAAATAAGGGTGTGATTTTTTTCCCCCATCATTGTTCCCAAACTCCTGGAATTCTATCTATGGATGCCCCAGGGGTCTAGACTCCAGATTAAGAAACTTTCCTTTAGGGCTGCCTGGGTGACTCAGTCGGTTAAGTGTCTGACTCTTGATTTCAGCTCAGGTCATGATCTGACAGTTCGTGGAATCGAGCCCTGCATTGGGCTCTGCATCGACAGTGTGGAGACTGCTTGGGATTCTCTCTCTCTCCCCCTCTCTCTCTGCCCCTCCCCTGCTTGCACTCACATGCTCTCACTCTCTCTGTCTCAAATAAATAAATAAACATTAAAAAAAAAAAAAAGGAAACCTTGTTTTAGAGGCATGTTGTTACCCTGTGTGCAGGGTGTTGGGCAGGCCCCCTAGAAAACTTCTCTTTTTGCTTTGGTGGTAGAGAGCGTGCAGACGATTTCCAGCCCGTGGGACTCTGTGCCTACAGGGGAAATCTCTATTGGCTCCATGGCCCAGCTCTGAACTGGTCTGTCCTGGTGACCTAACTGGGATTTAGGGTTGTTGGATTTAGCAAATAAAAATACAAAAGGCCCACTTAAATTCGATTTACAGAAAAAAAATGAAGTTTTGTTTTTTTGTTTTTAGTATACGTATGTCCCATTCAATATTTGGGACATACTTATATTATTTTCCCATTGTTATGTAACAAATTACCACAAAGGTAGCTATCCAACACAAACCCATTAGCTCACAGTTCTGTGGGTCAGAAGCTGGCACAGCATGGCTTATCCGGGTCCTCTGCCCAAAGTCTCCCAGGCTGAAATCAAGGTGCTCTTAAAGCTGTGGGATGAGCTCAGGTGGGTTGTTGACTGAATTCAGTTCCTCGTGATTATAAGGCTGAAGTCCCTGTTGCCTTGCTGGCTGTCAGCCAGAGGATGCCCTCAGCTCCTAGAGAACGCCTACATTCCTTGTCATGTGTCCCCTGACGCTTTCAAGCCAGCACACGATTGTGAAACCCTTCTCCCGCTTCAAGTCTCTGACTTCCCTTCTGCCACCACTTGGAGAAAACACTTTACTTTTGAGGGGCTCACTGTGATTAGATGATGCTCATCGCGACCATAGCTCTTGTGCCACACGACATCACAGTCCAAGGAGTGACACCGAGAGATGCAAGTCATGGAGGCATCTTAAATTCTGCCTACCACACTTATGCTAAAATTGTATTTGTTGTCTCTCTGAGATTCACACCTGCCCGGGGGGTCCTTTGAGCTGCTGGCAGCCTAGTGGGGTCGCACCTGCTGTGGACTTTGCCTCATGACCAGGGTCAGCTCGCCTCTCTCCTCAACCTCAGTTTCCTCTCCGAGAACGGGATTCTTTCAAATCCACATGCATGAATTGGGCGCCAGCCACCACGCGGCACAGCGTGGACAAGAGCCTCTCTCTGCCTTGGCCAGATCTCAAGAGTAAAGGTGGAGACAGACATACACGTGAGTCGTGGCTGGTAGGTTAAAGTCTGGTTGAGAAAAGTACCACATGGCGTTGGTGGGGGAGACAGATAACCAGCATACCTTGGCGAACAGCAGAGGGAGAGGGACTTTGCTCTTAGAATGGAGAGGGACGGGGGAGATTGGCTAAGCTCCAAATGAGGTGCATTTTCAACAGGACTTTGAGACGTGGCTAGGCAAAACTCGGGAGGGCGTTTTGGGCAGAGGGGACAGCACAAGGCAAGCCAGGTGGGGAAGGATCCTGGTGCGCGATGAAGTGGGAGGCGCAGATGGAAGACAGGGCACCTGGGGGTTGCGGGACCAGAGGAGAGGAGCACAGTGTACGAGGGAGGCAGGAGTCAGATTGGAAGCTTCGAAATCTCCATTAGCAGGTGTGGGCAGGGGTCTTCAAGCCCTGGAGTGCGCAGCTGGGAACAGAGCTGCAATGGAAACGATGCTGCTGCCTTGTCTCTGGTGGCAAGCAGGGCTCTGACAGGGCCGTTGGGAGGTGGCCTCACACGGTGGACAGAACGTTGACCTGCCAGCCCGGAGTCCTGGGGGCCGGCTTTGCCAATTACTCATGGAGGGACTCTGGGCCACGTCTGGAACATTGAGGGGCAGCAAGGAGCCAGTGTGATTTGAGCAGAGTAGGTAATTGGTGGAGTGTGTGTGTGTGTGTGTGTGTGTGTGTGTGTGTCAGATGACATAGGGCCTTGTAGGCCATCAGAGATGCTGGCTTGTATCCTGAGGGAGCAGGGAAGACGATAGGTTCTGAGCAGAGCACCGACATGATCTGACTGAAGTATTCAGTGGCAACCACCGCCGGTCTGAGGGGGGACACTTTGTGCCTTGTGCTGCCCCACAGTGTGTGGAATACAGGAGCGCGACGTTATAAGGTCTCTACCCACAGAGAATGTACATTCTCCTGGGGAGACATAACAGGAAGCAGCGGTAGGAAAGGGCTTTAAGACACAAGAACCTGGGTTTGAGTCTGCTCTCTGCCACTTCCCAGCCCAGAAAGTTCCTGAGGTCTCAGTGACCTCAGCAGTAACATGATAATGACCAGACCTGCCTGATGGGGTTATTGTGAAGACTGGCTCATCACTAAGTGCCTGGCACAGAAAAAGAGAGTAGCTGATGTGATTATCAAATGAATGGTACTCAGTAGCATTCAGCTACTCATCTAGGAGCGCGGATAATGGCGGCCGATGGTATCAGAGGCCGCGAACTCCATGAGGCAGGGGACATCGGCTAGCCTCCAAAGGTGGCAAGAATCAGGAGGAGGAAGGGTGGTGGGGCCCAGCAAAAGTCCACAGGCAGGAATAAGCAGAGGGCGGTCTCCACCAAGGCGTACTGAGTGAAGCCCAGAGCGGCTGGGGAAGCAGGGAGGGCATGGGCAGGTGCCGAAGCAGGCTGGTGGGAAGGCCGGATTCAGAGAAGCCTGAACATGAATTATCTAATTGGTGGTGACTGGGAGTGGGAGAGAGACTAGCCTCGGGCGGGTGGGAGGGAAGAGCTGGACAGACACAGCTCTTCCCCGTCACGGGACCAGAGGGGGTTGGGATGGGGGTGGGTCCTTGGCAGGTGTCCCAATGCCCAGGATTGCCATGTAGGAGGAGCTGGCCAGTTTTGCCTGAAATCTGATCTTTCAGGCAGCTGTCCCCTCAGCCTGAGGGACCATGGGAGGGGACAGGGGACGGATGGGCTGTTCCTTCCCAAGATATCATTTCCACCAGCCTCCCACCAGGGCCAACCCTCTGAAAGGATGGGAGCTGACTTAGAGACGGGGGTGGGAATGGCAGGGGCCCCACTCATATCCCAGGGAGTCCTCAAGGGAAAGTGGGAGGGTACCACCTATGGTGGGTGCAGCCCCCAACTTTCTCTCTTCCAGCCTTAAGGTGTGACTGACAGGAGAATGCCTAGACCCTGCATTTGGATCTGTGCGCCTTTTTTAAAAAGTTTTTTTTAAGTTTATTTATTTATTCTTGAGAGAGAGACAGAGAGAGCGAGTGGGGGAGGGGCAGAGGGAGAGGGAGCGAGAGAATCCCAAGCAGGCCCTGCACCGTTAGCACAGAGCCTAATGTGGGGTTTGAACTCACAAACCATGAGATCATGACCTGAGCCGAAACCAATAGTTGGACGGTTAACCAACTGAGCCACCCAGGTGCCCCCGAATCTGCGAGTCTTTAAAGAGCTTGGGGCTGGTGACTCCCAGCCTGGACACACCAAGTACCCAAGTGTCCCTGGAGTTATTAATGGAGGTTTATCAAAAACCTCATAGGATTTTCTGCAATAAGGCTAACTCCTACCCATCCTTCAGATGTCAACCTAGATATCACGCCTTAGGAAGCTCTCCTTGACTTTTTGTATGAGTCAGGCACTCGGCAGGAAAAATGGTTCATTCAAACCCAGGAATTGAGGAGAATTTAAGAAGGCTATTCGACAAAGCCTTTGGCGCGATTAAGGGACACTAACTAGGGGTGGCGATACAGCTGGAGATAGCATCCCAAGGGTCATTCTCCCTAGGCAGTTACTGGAACCCTGTAAGGCCTGTAGCCATAAAAAGGGCTGCCTGAGAGGCACCGTGGCCTTCAGGAGAGGATGGCAGCCTCAGCCCACCTATGGTGGTCAATCCAGGAAGGAGCTGACCTCACCCTCCTAGGGCCAGGGTCTCCCATTGGTGAGCCCAGTGGGAAGCCCATCTGGAAGCTCAAGACAAGGGCAGCCCCACTGATGCAGTCCTTTGAGTCTGACCTTGGGGAACAGAGCAGGGTGATCTAGGTGCAGAGCAGATCTAGAAGGGCAGAGGGAGGATATCTATCACACCTCCTGCATTAGTCTGTTCAGGCTTCTTTAATAAAATACCATAGACTGGGTGGCTCGGTCAACAGAAATTTATTTCTCACAGAGGCTGGAAGTCCAAGATCAAGGAGCCAGCCAATTCAGTTCCTGGTGAGGACTTGCCTCCTGGCTTGTGGACTGCCACCTTCTCACTGTGTCCTCACATGGCCTTTGCTCAGTGCATGTGCATGGAGAGAGGGCCAGTGGGTGTAGTGTCTCTTCTACTAAGGGCACTAATCCAGGGGCGCCTGAGTGGCTCAGTCAGTTAAGCATCTAACTTTGGCTCAGGTCATGATCAGGTCTGTGAATTCGAGCCCCGCGTCGGGCTCTGTGCTGACAGCTCAGAGCCTGGAACATATTTCAGATTCTGTGTCTCCCTCTCTCTGCCCCTCCCCTGCTCACGTTCTGCCTCTCTGTCTGTCTCTCAAAAATAAATAAGCATTAAAAATCATTTTTAAGGGCACTAATCCCATCACGAAGGGCCCACCCTCATGACTTCATCTAACCTTAATCACCTCCCAAAGGCCCACTTCCAATGCCATCACACTGGGGATTAGGGCTTCAACGTACACACTTGGGGGCCACACTCAGTCCATTATACCTCCCAAGGCTGCATTCCATATCTCCTGGACCTCCCATCCCACCTGTGCTTGCCCACAGGATGTTGTTATCACACCCTATTGTGTTGGCTGTTTCCTTGTCTGCACCTGCTACAAGACGCAGTTTATTCACATGTGTTCCACAAAGTTCGTTGGGAAGACAAATAACAAGGTGGTTCGGACCGATGAAAACATCACATTTCCTCGCTTTGGCTGGAATTAAATCATCTCAGTGTGACAACAGCCATGATCTCCTGTAATCAGAAGCCCGGATCCCCAGTTAGGCCTTGATTAGGAAAACATGAGGCAACAAGTTAATTAGCCATTTAATGAATTCGATTTCTTTTGTAGACAAAAATCCTTAAGAACAATCCATAGGGTGAGAGAATAAAAGGAGTCCTGGTGCTGAGAAGCTCTGAAAATACCTCATGGGTTATGACGGGTGGACCCCTCTAAGGGTCTTCGTGTTTGTTGTATAACTCAGACCAGGCCAATGCGTGGTCCTCCCCGCCAGCCAGGTCCCCATGACACATGGTGTTTGTGGGACTCTCCCTATGGGCCTGTCTTCCTCTCTCTGTCTCCGCTGCCCCTGTGACGCCCAAGCTACTAGTCTATACCTCTTAAACCACAGCCCACTAGGAGTAGGAGTGATGTCTTACCGCCCCCTTCGTGTCTTAGGCCTCCTTACAGGAACACAGGCTTAGGTATTTCCTCTGCCTGCTTTGAACCCTGGCGCTGCTGTTTACCGGCTGGGTAACTTTGGATGACTTACTTAACTTCTCTGGGCCTCAGTTTCCCCATTTGTAAAACTAGGATGACCATGAAAATGGAAAAAAAAAAAAAAAAGTATCATACCTCCAGCCCAGATTGCTGTTCCAGCCGCCTGGCAGATCTTACAACTTCCATTCCTGGCCACCCCACCTCCTTCTTTCTTTTCTCTGCCCACTCACACTAGGGTATGCTGTCCCCCTGCTCTCAACCTCACACTGGCTCCTTATTTCCCTCGGAATATGATCTAGGGCCTTATACCCACCCCTCTCGCAGCCATACTTCCGATCTGGGCTGGGACTGTTTTTTTCCTCCCACTCGTCCCCTGTCATATTTTGGATCTCAGCTTAAAGGTCATTTAGTCAGAGGAGGCTTCTCAGTGACCGCCCTCCCTCACCCCCCCCCCCCCCCGGATACATTCTCCCGCTGGCCTAGATTTTTCCATCACATCTGTGGAGAAAAGTCACTGGGACTCCATGCAGGATGGATTAGGGCCTGTCCGTCCCATGGGGGGGCTTTGGGACAGCGGGAGCCTTGACTGCTTTCTCTACTGCCAGCTCCCCAGTGGCCTGCCCAGCTCCCTTCAATATATGTTTGTTGAACGAATAACAGAGTGAGAAGGCTTTCCCGTTACTCCAACAAGCTCTTCGGCTAGACAAAGACTGGCATATAAAACTATTCAGAACCACACAGGTAATTTGTGTACAGCTGTTTCCAGAGAGCTCGACCCTCGCTTTTGGGGCTCTAGGGACTCCAAGTAAGGAGAAAAGGGTATTCGCTGTCTCGTGAAAACTCGGCTTAAGGCCACTCATTCCAGGGGGAAGAGAATAGAGCAGGAAAAGCAACGTTTGGCTTTTGATACGGAAACGTATCAGACAATATCTTTTTAAAACTTCACAGTTACCCTCGTTTTATAAATGAGGAAACTGAGGCCCAGAGAAGTTAAGTGGGCCATCCAAAGTTGCACAACAGATAAGTGGCACAGTCAGGATGCAAGCCAGCTGGGTGAGACATCCAAGGTCGCGTGAGGCCTAGGAAAGGAGGGGGGTGGCGAGATGGCAATGCCAGGTGAAGTGAGCTTTGGTTGAAACGGGGCTTATGACAGAATAGCATCTTACCTATGAAAACTGGGTTTGCTCGGATACGAAGCCTGAGTCTCACATGCCACCTGGTTTCACGTTGTGTGGGTTCTGAGGAGTCCAACAATAAATAGGGCAGTTGGGCTCACCCCAGAACAGCTGCAAGCCCTCAGAGATGGCCCGAAATCGGACAGACCCTGGAGTGAGGGTCTGGGCACTGCTCCAAGCATCTGGAGTGGTCCTTGGAGCAACAGAGCTGTGGTTTGGGAGTTTTTCCTTCCTCAACCAAGACCCACGGCGGCGTGTTTAAAGGGTACAGGTAAGGAGCAAGGTGGGGTGAGGTGCATGGTGAGGTGGGGGCGGTCCAGGAGGGGGTCATTCCTGCCAGGCTGACCTCAGCTGGGTAATGTGATCAGCCTGTCATGGTTCTGAGCTCTGATTTGGGAAGAACAAAGGGGCCAGGCCCCTCTGCCTCCTCTAGCCCAGGAATGCAGCTGGGGCCAGGCCGTGACCAATCGGGAATGCAGGTTGGGAGCGCAGCAAATGCAGTTTGTACAGCGAGGCTTTCATGCATTGATGGAGCCCGGCTCACAAAGCCAGGCTGACATGCCCCTGCGCTTCCAGCTTTGATATCCCAGCCCCGCCTTGGGGGAGCCTTGAATCCCCCAAGCTCCCTGGCCCTGACTGCCCAGCTGTGGCCCCTGAGGTGGAGGTGGGGTGGGGAGTGGAGGGTCCAAATCCACCCCCCACCAACCCCAGCAGTGTTCCCAGCATCTCCTCGGGCATCTCTGTCCATCGCAGAAGTCTGAGAGATAGGCAGGGGAGAGAAGGCAGCCCCCGCCGAACCTCCTGCCTGCTCCTTAGGGCCGGCAGACACGGATGCATAGACAGACAGATGTCCCATGGGAGAGAATGCCAGGCCTCAGGCAGATGCTGCTCGGAACAGGTCATGGAAACCTCTTGAGGCCACCCCCTCCAGGGAGATGAATAATATTGGGCTTGGAGAGGGGGGTCTGACTCCTGGGTTGAAGGCTGGATGCCTTCTGCATTCCAAAGTTCTTCTCCTCCCCTCCCCAGCCCTTCATCTATTCCCACTGGCCAGTTCTATCAGTGTGGGGTCCTCCGGGCCTGCCCTCCTCTGTATCCCAATTATCCACAGTCCCCTCCCCTCCTGCCTCCTCTACGCTTCCTGCACTTTCTCTCGTCCTACGTGTTAATAGGAGCGGTGCTGTGCCATTTAGGGAGGACATTTATACACGCTAAATCATTTGATCCTTAGAAGAGCCCTGTGAAGTAGGTACTCTTACCCTATTTTATGCAGAAATGGAAGAAAGAAGGGAGGAGGGGGAGACATTTGGAGGCAAGAAGTTTAAGGATGTTGGATGGAATGCTCACGTGGATATGACAGTCACTGTGGACAGTGGCAGGGGTAGAGATGGATAGGATGTCAGGGAGCCGGGTCCCCATGATGTGGGGACCAGGAACGTAGGAACTTCCTATCCCTATGTCTGGAGCATGACAGGTGTTCAATAAATGTTAACAAATTGCCTATGTCCCGTGTTCTCCTGAGTTATCTCCCCTGCCTTGTGTTTGCTCTCGTGGAAAGACCTAGAAAGCCACACGGAGATATAAATCACCATAATAGCTTAAGAATGGTGCTTCTCAGAGAAGGTAGTGCTCATGTTACAGATGCATTCTCAGTGAGGAGATACTAGGGAATCTCTACGGTGAGAAAAGTCACTAACAGGACAGGGGAGACGACTTTCCCAGAGAAATCTCTCATCTTCCAAGGGTTCAGAAGCCCCCAGTGAGGCTTCACAGGAAGGAGATTTGATGAAACGGAAATCAGCCTTGAGGAGACTTGGCGTGCCCTCCGTAATCACTGTCCCGGAGTCATAGAACAGTAGGAGCCGAAGGACCTTAGAAATGACATAGTTATTTGGTCAGAAAAAAAAGAAAGTCTCTCTTATCGCTGCTGTTCTGTGGGTGACCCAGGCTCTCTGGCAGCTCCCGGGTTTCTGCCAGCCCAGTTTCCTAAGCAGAAAGAAAATAGGGGTACCCTGCCCTGCATACTATAGGAGAGATTCTGGGAAGGGATTCTGCATTGCTTCAGCTTGAGGGGAGCTCACCACCCTAGGACAGATCATGGTGGCCCTGGAAACAGAAAGACCCAGCACATTCTGCCTCTAGGTAAAAGGCGGCAGGAGGAGGGAACAGTTCCCCAAGACAAAGGAATATCACAGTCATTGCCACTGTGTGAATCATGAGCTGGGCAATCCCCCAAGCTGAGTCTACTGCAAAGGAAGTTCATTAGAGTATTGCTTGTAGTGATGAAATTTTAGAAACAACCTATGCATTTATTAATAGGGAAACAGGTGAATAAATTACAGTGCCTCTTATGAAATCCTATGCAGCTGTTAAAAGCTCGAAGTAGAACGATAAATAGTTCTCTAGAAGATATCCCTAGATGGAAAATATTCATAACATATTAAGTTAAAAAAAAAAGGCACGTTCCAGAACAGTCTGTAGAGTAGTATCTCATTTATGTAAAACAAACCAAAAGAACGTTCTATGTATTTATATATTTAAAATTCACCCTAAGAAAGTTGCAAAGTTGGTGTTAATACACCAAACCGTATTAACAATTTGACAGGTTGACCTCTATGTACCGACATATTGAAAAAACATTTTTTACCAAAGGCATATACTGCTTTTGTGTTCAAACAAATGAATATACGTGGGAAGGAAAAGGTCCAGGAATACACCGTACAAAGAAACTTCATGACCGGTACCAGATCACACGCAGGAAAATAAGTGGTGTTTAGAATCCTGATCTTCAACTCGTCCAGTAGATGGACTTTAAGTATCTGTCAGTCTAGCTGCAGGGACAGGAAAGTGGTGGGGACACAAGGGGCATCCAGGCCAGATGGCGTCCGCGAGGAAGAAGTACAAGCCTGAAGCAGAGGAATGGAGGGGTGGTCACTCTCTCTGCATCTGGCTGATGCTGTGAACTGCCCCCTCCCACCACCTACTCCGCATCATGCACTGACACGTACATCTGAGGGGCCGGAATGGGTTAACCCAGAGCCTTGCTGGAGAGAAAGAGCTGGCTCCCCTGGAAAATTAAAGGCACTCAGTGGCTCTGGGTGGTAATGAGAAATGAAGAGGCCCAGGTCTGACTCAATTAGAGTCTCCTTCTGAAATGTAAACCAGGTTCCTGACCGAATGCCCCCTTCCCCTCGTCCTGGTCCTGGAGTCCCAGAGGATGGGAAAGAGAACAATTCAGCCTTTGGAGCAGCTTCCTTGTGGAGCCACAGCTGTTTGCTCCAGGAGGGCTCTGCCCCGTGTGGGGAGCACTAGCAGTTCAACCCGTCCCCTTCCTTGCTCCTGGGTTCTGCTGACGCTAACCCCCCAGTACCCAGATTGTGCCCGTGCTAACTCCTGCTAGCCCCGGAGCCTCTGCCTGGCATCCTGGAGTTGGCCAGAGATTTGGAGGCTCTGATGGGCATCAGATGCTTGGGTAATTGCTGGAGTAGAAACCCCTGGCACTAATCCCAAATGCCTGAGATTCCGGCTTCCCCCTCCCCCCCCCACCCCACCCCACCCGCTGCCATGTTTTTACAATTCAAGGTGCTCAGGTTACAGCATCCATCCATCCAGAGTAATGTGGTTTTGTTCCCATTACCTCTCCACTATTTCACTTTTTCTAGGTTCTTCTGAGCCTCCTCATCATAAGCTTCCCTCCAAATCACTGCCAGCATCCTATCTCTTTATCCAGTCTCCCTTGCTCTGAAATCAGATGTGAGGGTAATTCTGGTTCCAGCATTTTCCAGCTGGGTGACCTGGCAGCATTATGACAAGTTTCTTAATAAACCTTTGAGGGCTTTGGTTTCTCACAATATAAAATGGAGATTGGATCGAGGAAGAAATAAAGTCATGTATATAAAGCTCAGTGTGTAGTCGAGATGTGCATTACACCCCCTAACCTGGTCCTCTGCACCTCATTCCTACAGTCAACAAAGAAATCATGGAATCTGCTAACGGACAGGGAAGTAACTGGAGAGAGGAGACCACTAGGAACTTAAATGAGAAGACATTTACTGATAGAAAAAGCAGGAATTCTGGTTTACCATGATCCCGTAGACCAGTTATCCCGAGAGAGGAGGCAGGTGAATGGTCAGCACAGGAGCTCTCCCCATAGATGTGATCAATTTTCTTAGTTGCCAGGCAGTGGAATACAAGATCATAAGAACATGCGTTGGTCTTTTTTTGTTGTTGTTAAGTTTTTAATTATTTATTTTTGAAAGAGCTCATGAGTGGGGGAGGGGCAGAGAGTGAGGGGGAGAGAGAGAGAGAGAGAGAGAGAGAGAGAGAGAGAGAGAGAATCCTAAGCAGGCTCTGTGCTGTCAGTGTAGAGCCCGATGAGGGGCTCAGTCTCGCAAACCATGAGATCACGTCCTGAGCCACAATCAAGAGTTGGGCGCTTAATCGACTGAGCCACCCAGGTGCCCCATGCGTTGGTCTTAAAATAGGTGCAAGTTACCCAAGATAAGAGGAAGACAGGCATACCTTGAACCTGATTATGGCTGACATGGCCAAGTCACGAGCTCTGCAGATAGTCTACCTTAGGACAAATGTGAGGATTTTGAGATCCCGGGTCATAGTGGAAACAGGATGGGGAAATGGTAGGAGAGCAGGGCTCCGCCATGTACCCATGCATGACCTGGGACAAGTAACTTATTGATTGTCTCCTCTGAGGGGCTGAATGAGGCACTGGTTCCAGGACAGCAGTCTTCGAACTGTACCCCGAGAAAGATTCTTCCTCCAGCCCTGTCCACATCCACACATTAGGCTCCTCTGAGCCCAACTCGTTTGAAAACCCCATTGGGATCAAGAGAAAAGGCAAAGTGATGAGGCAGGAGGTTTGTGCCTGAGAAGGGCTCATGGAGGAGAAAAAAATCTACTGTCAATGAAAACGAAACAGTAGGTCTGGTGGTGGAGGAGAGAATGAGCCAAAAAAACAGACAAGTGAGACACCGGAGGGTGCGGCCAGGCTGCATGAAGAGGGACCCCGGGTCAGGTTCACTGCTCTGAGTCCTGCGATTTGGGGCATGGCGCCTCTTTGTGCCTCAGTTTCCTGGTTTGCAAAGGAAGCTCGCTTTTATTTTCAAGTTTATATTTATTTTGAGACAGATAGACAGTGCAAGTGGGGAGGGGCAGAGAAAGAAGGAGAGAGGGAATCCCAAGTAGGCATCGTCGGTGACGAGCCTGATGTGGGGCTCAAACTCACGAACCGTGAGATCCTGACCTGAGCCGAAAGCAAGAGTCAGATGCTTAACCGACTGAGCCACCCAGGTGCCCTGTGAGCTAGCTTTCTTTATAAGGCATCCATGCTAGTTAAATTAGCAAATGCATCTAGAGACAGAAAGATATTGGCCCAGGGATTGGGACACAGAAGGGGGTACAATTATGAAGAAAGGGAGACAGAGAGACATACAGAGGAATGTTAGATCACAGGGGCAGGGGGACACATGTGCAGACGTGGGCATCTCAGGGTAATTCCTGGGGGCTCAGAACATCAGCTTCCTCTCCCAGCCCACGTCTGTCTCCGGGACAGGGTCGCCAAAGTCACACCTCTCACACACGCATACACACACGTGATTTCATGTGGGGAGGGTTCTTCTGTTCCCTCCATCCTAGTGTGTTTTTGTCTTTCTGGATGTTTGCTACTTGCTGGACACAGCACTGAGAGCTGTACGTGTGTTGTATAATCTGCACAATAACCCCGAAGGGCAGGTAAGTACTATTTAGCAGCTACGTTGTACAGATGTGGGCATCGAGGCAGAGAGAAGTTAGTTCAACGGCTACTGGAGATAAAGCCAAAATTAGGGGGCCGCCACGCTTTCACAGCGACCCCAGCTAGCATATGGTTAATGTCCACATGCTTAAAATAGTATCTGACACATCATAAAAGCTTAACAATTGTTATCATTAATTGGTTCAAGGGGGGGGGGCCTGTTTCTTGGCAGGTGAACAGTGGAGTTCACATTCAAGCACTGGCTTGAACTTGCAGTTAAAAATAACAGATTAAACATACTCTTTAACGTCACTCCTCCCGGAGTTCCATTAACATGAAAACTAAAGGGAAACTAAAAAAGGAAAAAAAGCGTAACCTCACAAAAACATGGAAAAGGAGACAACAGCAACACAGTTCTGGAGGCTAGAAAACATGTTTAATACATGGGATAGTAGCAAGTGGTCACAGTCTAAGCAGGTCTGGGAAAGCTAAATCCCAACTCAAACACAAACACCCCACCTTATACCTCTGAACCCCCAGAGACTCAGGAATTAGTGATCTAAAATCTTTGGAAGGGGAAAGGACAAAGTAAGAAGTGACAAGAAAATTGGTAGAGGAGCGCCTGGCTGGCTCAGTCGGTAGAACATATGACTCTTGATCTCAAGAGTTGTAAGTTCGAGGCATGTGCTGGGTGTAGAGATTACTTAAAAAAAAAAAAAAAAAAAAAAAAAAGACTGGTTGAGAGTTTGCTTTGCTTGAAAGCAGGTAAGCCCCAGATCCTTCCCCCTACTCCTTGCTCCCATCTCTAGCAAAGACTAGACCTCTCTTAGGAAAGGTCTCCTTCTCTAGGGGAGATAAAACATATGGCTTCTAGGCTGGGGGATATCATGCACAGAGGTACCTGAAAACAGGGGAATTAAGTACAAGTTTACACACTGAATGTTGAGACCCCTGGCCTCCTTCCCCTGAATGGTGAAAGCCAGACTTCTACTCTCCAGGCAGGAGACCAGATAAAGCTTCTCTGGGAAACTTTGTCAAGTGACCTCAAGAGTTTCCCAAGGGAATGGCCCAGCCAGCTTCTCCTGGAACTCCATTAAAGTGAAAACTGAAAGAAACTAAAAAAGAAAAAAAACACGCAGTGAACATACAGTGAAATCTGCAATGCCGAGCCCTGTCCACGCACAGATAAGCACCATTATACAGCTTTTTGGTGTTCTGTCATAAGCAGCAAGCCACAAAGCACTAGATCTTTGAAGAAAGTTTCTAACGTGAAAAGCAAAGGCCCAAACACATAAAAGACAAAAATATCTTAGAGAAAACAGAGAATATGCAGGGAAAAGGAGAATTTACATACTTAGAAAAAAGTGATATTGCCTCTAAAGGATAAGAATGGGATGCTATAGGGGCACCTGAGTGGCTCAGTTTGTTAACTGTCTGCCTTCCTCAGGTCTTGATCTCATGGTTCATGAGTTCGAGCCCAGTGTTGGACTCTGTGCTAACAGCTCAGAACCTGGACCCTGCTTTGGATTCTGTGTCTCCCCCCCGCCCCTCTCTCTGCCCCTCCCCTGCTTGTGCTGTCTCTCTTTCAAAAATAAATTAATAAACCTTGGGGCTCCTGAGTGGCTCAGAAGGTTGAGCATCTGACTTCGGCTCAGGTCATGATCTCTCGGTCTGTGAGTTCGAGCCCCGCGTCGGGCTCTGTGCTGACGGCTCAGAGCCCGGAGCCTGCTTTGGATTCTGTGTCTCCCTCTCTGTCTGCCCCTCCCCCACTCATGCTCTGTCTTTCTCTTTCTGTCAAAAATAAATAAACATTAAAAAAATTTATAAAAAAATAAATTAATAAACCTTAAAAAAATAAGAATGGGATGCTATATTTAAAAAAAATTCTCAGGGAACAAAAAATGTGCACTTAGAAATTAAAGACAATAGGAGAAATTTTTAAAAATCAATAGATGATTGAAAAATTAGTAGAGGGAAAAGTTAGGAGAGAAGAAAGAAAGAAAATTGGAAGATGCATTCAAAATAACTAACATCTGAACTCTAGGAATTCTAAAAGCAGAGAGTACAGAAGGTGGAGGTTAAAAATAATAAAAAGTAGAATTCATTAAAAAAAGTCTCCATTCCTAAAGATATGCGTTTCCAGACTTAAAGAGCCCACTGAAATGTCCAGAATAACCGATGAAGAAAACAAACACACAAAACACAGAAAGGTACATCATCGTGACATTTCAGCATAATAGGGACAAAGAGAGCATCTTGCATGAGCCAGAGAGGACAAGGAAATTTGGCACGAAGGAATCAGATAGCAGTAGACTTCCTGACAGCAACGCTGGAAGCTGGAGGACAGTGGAGAAGTCAACTACTTCCAACCTAGAATGTTCTGTTCACCTAAACTCTCAATCAGGTGTGAGCATAGAATGAAGACATTTTCAGAGAAGTCTCCCAACTTTATCTGCCATGCACTCTGTCTCAGGACGCTACTGTTAAGTATATGCTCCACCAAAAACTGAGGAGTTAAACCAAGAAAGAATACTCGGCACCCAGGAAAAAGGGGACCCTGTACAAGAGGGAAGGTGAGCCCCAGTTAGCTAGTGAAGGGAGGTCCCAACGCAACAGCTTTGCAGTCAGGCCTGGGAAGCACCCAGTCAGTCCAGCCTGGCCCAGCCAGGAGCTCCAAGAATGGTCCAAGAAAATGCTCCAAGAAAATGAGAGAGATAAAATACCTGACGAGTTTCAGCATTTGACATGATTGAGAGGCGATGGCTTGATTTGGGGAGAGTTTGAGACTTAGTGACATACACACAGAAAATGGAACAAGTGAACCAAAAAGAAAAACAAATCAAAATGATCTTTAATTCCAGGAGGAAAATTCTGCAGAAACAGGAAAATAATCATCACATGCTTAAGACTTGGCTGTGAATAGTACTTATATATTCATGATAAGGTAAATGTTGAATGTTGATCTAACCAAAATTATGATCTTAGTACACTGGGGGAATGACAGGTCGAGTGGGGCAGGAACCATGTGTGTGTGGTGGGGATGTGGGTGGGAGCAGCGAGATTGGGTGAAAGAGAAATCTTTCTCTTCCATAATGCGGACTCAAACTGTCTAAATTAAGGAAATTTAAGAAACACCCAACGTTGAAAAATGTAGGAGCACTACATGCTTGCTATTTAGCATCCTGAAGGTAAAGAGTCAGTCTTTTTTTTAATTTTTTTTTAATGTTTATTTTTGAGAGAGAGAGAGACAGAGCATGAGCAGGGGAGGGGCAGAAAGAGAGGGAGACACAGAATCTGAAACAGGCACCAGGCTGTCAGTAAAAGCCTGACGCGGGGCTCGAACTCACAGACCATGAGATCATAACCTGAACCGAAGTTGGACGCTTAACCCACTGAGCCACCCAGGTGCCCCAAGAATCAGTCTTTAAGAGCTAAAGAGGTTCTTAGTTCTGAGAAGCAGGGGTTGGCAGTGGCAGGGTCCTATTTCTTACCAAGCTTCGCAGAACTCTCGGTATCTTTAAACTATGTGCTATAAAAATTTTGATTAGACAAAAGACATGATAAAAGACAGAAGGAGACACAGAAGGTGGGAGAAAAGAAGAGAGACCTCAGAAGAGTCTGGTAAAGAGTAGGCTCTGCAGTGTGTTGGGCAAATTATTTCCATTATCTTATTTCTCTGATTTTCTCCTCAAAAAATGAGGATAATAGTTCTTCATTCGCAGAGTTCTTTTTTGTCTCTGATAGCTAGTAACTATCATTATTGGAACCACCAAAGGATTAAAACTAGTTTTCTCATCTGGATAATGAAGATAATTACCCGCCTCATTAAACGGTTGAGAAATTAAATGAAGTAACAAAGTAAAGCCTCAAATTCATTTGGAACTAGGCAAAATATGATTTCAGTAACACATCCAACATAGTGCCCAGTGACGTGTATAGTTTCCTCGGTGCAGTTCTCTGTGTGAGACGTTTCGCGTGGCAATGCCTCTCATCTTAATAGGCAGAATGTTCTTAACGACCAGAACAGCTGTATGTTTTGAAACAAACAAACAACAGCTATCATAATGCATGTGAGTAATCACATCTGGGCAAGTGTAAAAGACCAGAAAGCCCAGAGGAAACACTCTTCACGATTCCGTGCAGGGCATCTATTTATACCTCGTCCACTTCCAAAAAGATTAGTAAATCTGTAGCAAGAGTAACCCTGGACTTAAGCACAGAAAGTCTGGTTTCAGATCCTCACTTCACTTATTGACAAGTCATTTCTTGAGATTCTGTTTCCTCACTAGTAAATCGAAGCTGATAATAAAAGAATATTGTCCTTGGGGCACCTGAGTGGCTCAGTTGGTTAAGTATCCGACTTTGGCTCAGGTCATGATCTCAAGGTTCATGGGTTCAAGCCCCGTATTGGGCTCTCTGCTGTCTCGGAGAAAGAACTTTGCACTAGGAAAAACAATGTTGACTATAGATCTGCGAGCATCTCAAGAGTTCAGCAAAAAGGGATCTTCTTTTATACAGAGAAGTAAACAAGGCCAGAAAGAGGGAGGTGCAGGAGACTGGGACGGATGAAGGCTGGCATAAGGGACAGTAGATCAGAGAAAGTTCCCCTCCCCGCCCCTCCCTGCCCACCCCCCAGGCCAGCCTATTCTCAGGACAATTGTAGGCTGGTGGAGGGTGGGCCAAAGTTCGGGGGCCTGGAGGAAGGGGCAGAAATGTAACCAGAGTTTGATGAAGAAGCATTGTGTTCTGATTGATCAGCAGGGATAAGCGGTTCACATAATTGTTTATCAGGCAAAGAAAGAGAATTTTGAGGATCTATGTCCAGCCTTTGCTGAGTGTACAGGGAAGGGTGGTTTTTTGCAGCAAACCATCTTCTGGAACATGAAAGTTGGGGGAGATTTCTCAACCTTCACTCTTTTCCAGGATCACAGGGCTCAGGTAGAATTCGACATTGTCACTATCCAAATGCTATGTACTACAGGTACTTTAGAAAAAGTACCTCCTTCAGAAAGAGGGTGAGGAGTCCTCTAAATGGAGATGGGATAGTGGCAGTAGTAATAAAAGTATTAATAGTATGAAATAAAGCTTAAACTCAAAATAAAAAACGAAAAACCATATAGGAAGGAAGAAGAAAAGTTAAGTTTAGCTCTAGATAGACTTCCTGGCCACTAAACAAAAATGAAAGCAATGATTCTTTCAGTAAAAAGCAAAGAAAAGTAGAAAACCTCTTTGTGGTACTAACTTCAGAGCAATTTGCAGTATCCAAGCAAAGTGTCACAAGGATTCTAAACGGACGACATAATGAACGATACCTTTAACTAGCATTTTGCAAACGAGGCAGAATTCTTATGATACCTTCTTATGATATTCCTCGAAAAAGATTGACATCAAAACCTTAAAACACTGTGTAATGAAGGCATTTCTCTGGGAACTAGAGAGTCTTGAAAATGAAGTCTAGAAACATCTGCTAGTGATGAAAACTATGGTTTCTTTTACCTCGATTTCATCAGAAATAGGACCATGCATCATCTCTAGTCTTCCTGATGGCCAGTGCAAGGTAGGTGTTACTATTGTCTTTTTACAAGTGTGAAGACAAAAAGGGTAGATGATTTTGCCAAGGTCGCGCAGTCAGAAGGTTGTGGAATCCACATAAGGCTCATTTCCTCTCTGTGAAAACAGATCACATTAAGCTGGATTAGGTTTAGAGTATGAGTGACAAGCATGCCCCTTAGCCCATCTTCTTTGAACATCCATGGTCTCAGGCAGGCTGTGCAGAGGGAGTGGATGGCAGTTCAAGGCTCAGCTCCCACATGAGTGTGCATGGCTCAGGTGCTCTCTTCTTTTTCTTCTTCTTCTTAATTTTGTAAATGTTTATTTATTTTTGAGGGAGAGAGAGAGAGCAGGGGAGGGTAAGAGAGAGAAGGAGACACAGAATCCGAAGCAGGGTCCAGGCTCTGAGCTGTCAGCACAGAGCCCGACGTGGGGCTGGAACTCACAAACCGCGAGATCGTGACCTGAGCCGTAGTTGGACGCTCAACCCGACTGAGCCACCAGATGCCCCTCAGATTCTCTCCTGTAATTGAAGCCTGTGGGTTCGTCTTTGCTTTCATCTTACTCAACTTTTTTTTCTTTTTTTCCGGCAGCATTTGAAATGCAGAATATCCTTTCTGTTATAGAAATATGATAAAATAAATTGTTTACAAAAATTGTGCACTGTCTTCTTAGCAAATTGTAGTTTTGTGTTTCCCAGGCCAATATTTTATGTGGGAGATGGGGGGGAATTGGAGTTCTCAGGCACAGCCACTCCGTGTTGATCACTGATTTTTCTCTCTATGGTTGTGAAGGAATCTGGCAAAGCCATTATCAGATTGTGTGATGTTTTTACTAGACTTTCATTGTCTTGACTCAGTGGACAGGAAACAGACCACATAAGAACAATACAGATCCCTAGTTCTTGGTGTTCATATAAAACCGGCATTCTGATACCACCATGAGAATCAAAGTCCACAGGAATCATTTCTTGGTAGAGCAAATAACAATCTAGAACATTCTAAACTGAAACACCATGCCGATGCCTTTCCTTTTTCTTTTATTCTCCTTTGTCCCACGCCACCTTTTAAATTTAAAAAATGTATACCCTGGGGCTCCTGGGTGGCTTCGTAGGTTGAACGTCTGACTCCGGCTCAGGTCACTATCTCACAGCTCGTGAGTTCGAGCCCCGCGTTGGGCTCTGTGCTGACAGCTCAGCTCGGAGCCTGGAGCCTGCTTCGGATTCTGTGTCTCCCTCTTTCTCTGCCCTAACCCACTCGCGTTCTGTCTCTGTCTCTCTCAAAAATAAATCAACATTAAAAAATAAAATAAAAATAAAAAATGCATGTTGGATTAGGATTATCTATAGATGGATATTCCTGCTTCAGAAAGAGGAGGATGAGGAGTCCTCTAAATGGAGATACAATATGCCTTCTGTTTGACATGATCTATGCTCAGGGGTTCAAGGGTTCTGGTATCTCACCATGCTCAGAAAGAGTGACAGAATTATTATTTTTGGCAGACAACATCCTCTAAAGTTGAATTGGCTCACATAACATAATCCCATGGATCAGGTTAATCAATCCAGCAGTTTAAGACTACGTTTGCAATTAATTTTCCTTATAGAGTGATCAAATCATTGCTCTAAGCTAGATACTCTAAGGGGGCATTTTTGAGATTTTTCTGTGGCTGGGGATAGTAGTTGACTGGCAACATTTCCCTCTGGGCATTGTCAAGGCCCAAGTGATTTCGCTCATTCTTTATGGCCAGGTTTTTCAAATGGAGTTCATTCATCCTGAGGAAGATATGCAACATGCCATAGGGGTAGATAAAGCCACAGGATCAATATGGTTCTTTCTTCTAAGAACATCCTTTTTACTGAAGACTTTTAGTGAAAAGTGTAATTTAACAGCTAAGTAATTTTTCAGGAGTACGTTACAGAGTATAAATATATTTTCATGAAATGTTAAGGTAAAATGTGAAACTTTAAAGGAATTTCATGCTAATGACAAGCTGCTTCAGGTGCCTGTCTCAGTCCTCAGGCAGAGTCTCGTTATTGGAAGCCATAGGATCCTGGAAAATAGTCATTGAAAGGGAATCCTCTTAAAATGGGGACCAAGCATTTCATAATAAATAGTAGGGAGAAAAGGTATAGATTAGAATTTTATATTGAAAATAAACAAAAAATACAACTAAGTTCATTTTTACCCCAAGTTTAACAAAATTTAAGTTAGGAATGCCATATTTCTTTAAAACACAAGGGTGATTTATGGAGCCTGGGTGGCTCAGTCAGTTAAGCGTTCGACTTTGGCTCAGGTCATGATCTTACAGCTTGTGAGTTCAAGCCCTGCATTGGGCTCTATGCTGATCAGAGCCTGGAGCCCACTTTGGATTCTGTGTCTCCCTCTCTTCTGCCCCTCCCCTGCTCACACTCTGTCTCCCCCTCCTTCAAAAATAAAGACACATTAAGGGGCGCCTGGGTGGCTCAGTCGGTTAAGCGGCCGACTTCGGCTCAGGTCATAATCTCGTGGTCCATGAGTTCAAGCCCCGCATCGGGCTCTGTGCTGACAGCTCGGAGCCTGGAGCCTGTTTCAGATTCTGTGTCTCCCTCTCTCTGACCCTCCCCCGTTCATGCTCTGTCTCTCTCTGTCTCAAAAATAAGTAAACGTTAAAAAAAATTAAAAAAAAGCAAAAATAAAGACACATTAAAAAAGTTTTTTTAGTAAAAAAAAAAACAAAAAACAAAGAATGATTTACATTTTGGGAGGATTTTTGGCAGGACACGATACACAAATCTGCAGCACGGTACCGCATCATTCTTTCCCTTTTGACTTTCCCAGCGTGATCATAAAAATGGTAATGTTTACAAAAATGTTCCAAAGGTCCATCCATGTTCTCAGGGGAGCTAAATCCTCGTTATTCAAAAATTCTCTTTCAGAGCACCTATCCAGGCAACAATTTTGTCAATTTTCTCTGCAATCAACCGTGATCTGTCATTCTAAAAGGGCTCTGTGGGTGCTTCAGTAGTTTACCGAACACTGCTTCATTGACTTCATGAAATCCTGCATTGCGTGCACGTTTTGCCATTGTCTTTGCATCGTTTTGTCAAGTGTTCACCCCATCTACCACTCAGACCACCAGGGAGAGCCTGCCAGACAAGGATGCTAGGCAGGGTTGGGGGACAGGGTATAGAGTTGAATGCTAGGTGGAACCAGGAGGCTAATTGTATAAGTGGTCCATGTGCTAGAGAATATTTTCACACCTCAATGACATTTTTCTTCCCTACATAGCCTTAGAAACTATAGGGGCTCAGAAACACTTAAATAAAAGAGACTCCAGTATACATGCTTTTGAAATGAAAGATGTCTTGGCGGGACAGGTGGAAAAGCACTCCATCGTGTAGAACTTTGGGAAATTAACTGACTACTTGTTCGTGGACTATCACAAAATGAGATCGGTTTCTGAGAAAAAGTCTGTCTTTACTTGCAAGCACCCTTCCAGCCTTCCTCTGGAGGAGCTGGAAAGACCCTCCACACGGGTCAGAGTCTTGGTTACACATCTTCGAAACGATATCAAAATTATACGCCACTCAACTGGTTTCCGTGCATACGGACCTATTCTCAGTCATCAACAAAGAATATCTCTTTATGGAATATAATAGTGAACAATCTGCTATTTAGCTGTCATCAAAGATCACATTTGTGACAGTTTCTCTGAAGAACACAGAATTTATCCATTTCTCCAAATTTAAAAATTCTGTAAGTTTATTTATTTGCAGAGAGAGCGAGCATGAGTGGGGGAGGGGCAGAGAGTGAGGGGGAGAGGGAGAAATCCCAAGCAGGCTCCACACTGCCAGTGCAGAGCCCCACGCAGGACTCGAACTCACGAGCAGCAAGATCATGACCTGAGCTGAAACCAAGAACCACACACTTAACCGACTGAGCCACCTAGGCACCCCTAAAATTTCTGTCTTTTTCAAGCAAGGGTTCCAGTTGTGTTCTAAGCTATATCTACCATTGCAAGTTGGGATATGTCTAAGCAAATTTGGCAAACTGGTGGACTAAGTCCTTGACAAGTATATCTGCATGAGTGACCAAGAGACTTCCAGGAAATAATCCCAAGGGAAAAGAGAGGGTGACAGGTTTGACCCAGCAACAAATCTTGGTGTTGAAGGGGAAGAGAGAGTATTTCTGAATATAACTTGTTGGAGGGGAGGGATAAGCTTGTGCACAATACTTTTGGGGTTTGTTCCTTGCCGTTTCTGGGCCTAAAGAAGAAAAAGGAGCAGCTTCCTACAACAATCAAGAGTTGTTTTAATTGCAATCTTTGTCGATATCAGGACATAAGACTGTATTGCTTTAGTGGACCTCTGATGGAAAATAACCTAAGTGGCGAGAAGGGCATTATCTGTTTTCCAGTTGAGAGCACAGTGTGGTGTTCTGAGAGCTTCTGAGATCCTTGTCTCACTCTGAAGGGAAAGGGTGTCAATGTCCAGCATGCCGACTGAAGTGTCGGAGAATTAATGCTCCCTAGCAGCAGCCTCAGCCACTGACTGGTGGGAGTATAAATGCCCCAGCTCCCACCCCTCATGTAGGATAACTCAGGCTTGTTAATATCCTAGCATCCCCCGTGGGGTAAGCTCTCATATCTCTTAGTAGTAAGAGATAACATACACATCTGATAACATAACACATCTTTTCTTTTTCCTTCTCTGTCTCACTCGCCCACTCCCCTACCAGTGTTTATTTACTGGGCTGGTATCTCAATGACTTGCATTTGAATCCTTTACTTAAGGTCTATTTGTGGGGGAACCCAAATTCAAACAGATGGGTTACACTAGGAGCAAACTAAAGCAGCACCAGGCCACTCTTTGGGACTGCTTTATCTTGTGTCTTCACCAACCTGTTTTTACCTTTGCATTGTAATGTTTATGCCTTTGGTTTTCATTGGCCAACCCCAGAGTCGGCCACAGAAGTCTATTTCCATAGGGAGCCAGCTAGAGACTCAGTTCTGTGACACAGCCCTTCCTATAGGGGTTCGTTGTGAGAAATTTTTTTCTGAAAATTTTTCTAAAAGAATTTTGCTTAGCCTCAGAAGCTGGTGTATTTCTTCTATTCTGGTAAAGAGAATTAGATACGAGATTCTCTCTCTCTCTCTCTCCCTCCCCTCCCCTGCCTTCCAGGAAGCTCAGAAGCCACTTTGGAGTCCAATAACAGTAAATACATAGAACCTTATCACCTGCATATATGTGTTTCTCTCCCCTAGTCTTGATTTCACTTCTTGTGTGTTTTTGCCGGTCTTGGTAATTTATTCCCATTTATATTTAGCTCTATTTTATTATACACATCTCTTTGTAAGCAACCTCAAATCTTCTGTGGAGCTAGTGGTCCTAGAAATAAGGTGCCTTGCAAGCATTCATTTAATGAATCACATTTGGATGCCAACGATGCAGACATATTGTTATGAAAATATTAACGTATGAATCTCCCCTCTGCAACGTCTTCTTATTCCTTAGGGCAGGGCTATTCAAATTCTCCGGGCTCTATGATCGCTTCTTCAAAATGAAATGCCATGTGAAATATATGTTAAGTAAATGAAAAAGCTACTGTCTGGTTGAGATGTGTGGATAAGAGGGTGGCAGCGGGGGCGGGGGGGACACCCTTTGCTCAACTTGGACCTTCCCCTTCCCCATCTCCCACTGGCCCGTGGGCACCACCTCCTAAACCTGAGGTCTCTGCAGAGCACGGGTTGACAAATAGCCTTAGTGAGCAGCCAGCAGGGTGAAGGGCCTCAGAACCCCCCGGGGCCAGGGCTGGGCCACAGCAGCTGCATAAGAAGCTATTCCGATACCACCCAGGAGGGAGGGACCCCTCCTCTCATACAGGGCCACCCTCTTCAGTTTACCTTATCCCAGGCGCTGACCCACAGGTCAAGAACGAGCCTCAGGGCAGGCCTCTGCGGCCACCTGTTTGTCACTTCCTGTCTGACCGGGGCCTCTTCTGGCCCACTTGACACCTCTTCAAGGGTGTGGTGAGATGGCAGGAGTGGGGTTGGGCAGAGACGAAGGTCCCAGGGGCTCGGGGTGGGAGGTGGGGGCTGGGTGTGGATGGAGACTGCCCATCACACCTCCAGCTCGGGCTCTTCTCTGGACGATCATGGTTCCAAGCTGAGACTGAGAGGCGCACCGCCCCCCCCCCCCCCCCCCGCCACTCTCAACCCCTGTTTGTCTAATAAGGAAACCTTTTGACCTCGCCAGTTAAAAGTCCTGGCTCTTCGCCTCATTACTGCCAAGCCCAGAACTAAAAAGGTGAAAGCTGGCAGCCTTGGGCTGCCTTCAACTTGGCAAGTGCTCCTCGGGGTCTGTGTCTCAAGTCCCAGCCTCTCAATAGGGCTGTGTTTTTCAATCCTGGTTAAACAAAGCCGCGGTCTCCCCCCCTGGGCCTGAGCTCTCCATTCCCATCTTTCTGTGGGGGATTAAGAGCTGCTCTCTTGTTTGGGTGTCACTCTCCCTTTGAACTGCTGTGGCTTCATCGAGTTTCAGGCTCAGCTTCCTGCCAGGAAGTGGATTTACCTCTGATTTGTTGTTACTCTCCCCGCAGGGTGACGCCCAGGGAGAGGGCCAGCGAGTGAGTCCCTTTCTCCTCAGACACCCCACCCCTCCCCCATCTCTCTCCAGCCTGAGTCCCCAAAAGAGCTCCAAGCCACCTTTTCCTTGCCCTGTACTCTCCTCCCACAAAGGCAAAATTGGGGACTCCGCAGGTAGGGGAGCCCCGGGCTGCTCACGCTGGGGGCACAGAGGCAAGTGTGATGGATGGGGGCAGAGAGACTGGGTGTGCGAATGCCAGGCGGTGGCGGAAGATGTTCCCGAACTGATGGGAGGCTGGCCCCTGGAAGTGTTCTTACTCAGTTCTCGAGAGTCCCAGAAAACCGGTGAAAGAGAGGTTTCTGCTATGCAGCTAAGCTTAGCCAGGAAGACAGGTCTATTGAGTGCAGATCTAGGGTTCTATCTACCTCTACCTACATTTTGAAACGTGTACTTTTGCCTTTATTTGCAATCAACAGAATATTATAGATACAGGTCTTGGAGTGGGGGAGACAGAGAGAATGCGTGTGATGTAGGAAGGAGGATAAAGGTCATTGATTTTTGGCACACTGACATCCAGGCAAAAGAGATTATTTTTTTCTGGAAGGGATATAATTGTCCTTATTCTGGAAAAGATTTCCCAGAAAAGATGAAGAGAAATAACAAAGCATTCTTAGGCTGACATTACTTGTAGCATATAGAAAGTGGTTGTCCGTAGGACCTACAAAAAAACTTGTTTTGTTAATAGGAAAGGGTGAGCTGTGGCAAGTAAGAACCCACATCGGTCCATATTTCTGGAAATCTACTCAGGGGCACGGAAGTATTCCCTGGAGAGCTTTCCAGATGTCAGAGAAGAGAAGCTAAAGAAAGGTAGTGATCTTGCCCAGGGAAAGAGGCCATTTCTGGATCAAGACAGGTGGTTTTTCTTGCCTGTTTGTGTCTGGTTTCATGTGCTAACCCTGTACACTACCAGTTAAGAGAGAAACTTGCACTCCCAAGCTGAGAGCGAAGAATCTGAAATGCATTGAGATTACAACAGGTTCGGGTGTGGTGTGTGTGTGTGTGTGTGTGTGTGTGAAAGACAGCGACAGAGACAGAGACAGAGATGGGTTAAGGTGATAGAAAGAACCTCAAAGCATTCACCAGGGGAGAAGAATGGGTAAAGCAGCTAAATGTGTTGGGCAAATGAGCTGAAAAGAGGACCATAGCTCAGGCGGAGAAACTGAGGTAGAGAGAAAGCCTGCAGATAGCACCATCAGGGCCCGGCCCTTCTCTGCGCGCTGGGTTGCGGCCCCAAGGGTGCTGGCCGGCCTCGGTCTGTCCTTCTCACAAAGCCCCGGCTGTGCTCTCCGCCAGGGCTGGGCCTCCCCGTGTCTGAGGTCCCGGCTGGGGCTGCCTGCCCTGGGAGCCTCCCTGCGCAGCCAGAAGCCCCAGATTTGTCCAAGTGCCAATACCTAATGAGGAGCTCATTTGAATCCCTGAAAGTACCAGGGAGCAAGGAGACATGCTAATTAAAGGGATTGCTGTTCTTTAATTAAGCAATAATTCCCCCAAAGAGGGCATTATCATGCAAATACAGCCCTCTTGGGTGAGGTAAGGGCTTTGGACAACAGCTGAGCTCTGTTAATAAGGCCCCTGAGTATTGGAGGGCAGGGATCCAGAATGCCCCATTGAGCTGGGTGATAGAGCAAGGGAAATAATCACGGCGGCCGCACAGCCCCGCGCTGCCTTTTGTCTCTCCGGGCTTTGGCTGCAGAGCTGTGGGAGGCAGGGACCCTCCTCTCCTTCCTCTGCCTTCTCTCCAAGAGAGGCTTTCAGAGCTGTGTGGGGTGGAGAGGTTTGTAGGACAGTGTCTAGTTCGGCCCTTTGTACAGTCAATGTCCCAATTATCAGAGCATCAGCACAGAAGGGGTGGAGTGAGGTGGGAATGGGGCCCCTCAAGGCTCATAAACACGGACGAAGCTATAAAAGGTCAAGCCCCATTCAGCTGCTGGAATACAATGGAAAGCACACTGAAATTACTCATGCATCTGGACCCTGGCGAAACGTCCCTCTCCAAGACCCAGATTCGACATCTTCAGAATGGGTCGCTAATAACTGCCTTACCCAGGGTTCATGTGGGTGCGAGGCTATGAACGCACCAGGCACAGGGTCTGTCTAGCCCAGTAGTTCTCGACCGATGGCAATCTGCCCCAGAGTAAAACTGCCAGATTAAAAAGAAAATCTTTATATATTCATTTGCTAACTCTGATAACCTTATGTCTGGGGACATGGGCAAAATCTACAGATATTTTGCATTGTCACGACCGGGGCCATGCTGCTAAATGTCTTACGGGCTAGCCCCCTCAACAAAGAATTATCTAGTCCAGAATATCACAGAGTGCTCAGGCTGAGAAACTCTGATGTTAACAGCACTCAATAAATCTGAGTTAAATGAAAAACTGAACGGGGAGATGGTGCATTTTCTGGAGCAAGACTGGGGCAGTGTGGTTATAAATCACCTCCGGGGACAAACCCTTTAGATATTTCTCCTTTCTTGAAAGGCAGAGTTTAAAAAATAATTTTTTTAAGTTTATTTTGAGAAAGAGAGAGAGAGAGAGAGAGAGCATGAGGTGGGGGTGCAGGGGGGAGGGAGAGAGGGCGGAGCCCGATGCAGGGCTTGAACTCATGTACTGCGAGATCATGACCCTAGCTGAGATCATGACCCTAGCCAGAATCAAGAGACAGGCACTCAACCAACTGAGCCACCCATCTCCCCCTGCCCATGGAAAGCAGAGTTTAGACAAAGATTGTGGGGGGGGTTTTTTTGGGGGGGGGGGGCGTTGTGTTTTTGTTTGTTTTTTTAAAATATTTTATTTTATTTTATTTTTAATTTTTTTTAATGTTTATTCATCTTTTGAGAGACAGAGCATGAGCGGGGGAGGGGCAGAGAGAGAGGGAGACACAACATCCAAAGCAGGATCCAGCCTCTCAGCTGTCAGCACAGAGCCTGATGCGGGGCTCGAACCCATGAACCGCGAGACCTTGACCTGAGCTGAAGCTGGACACTTAATCCACTGAGGTGGCCTCAAAATATTTTTATTTTATTTTAAAGAGAGAGAGTGAGAGCAGGGAAGAGCAGAGGGAGAGAGAGAGACTCATATAAGCAGGCTCTATGCTCAGCGTGGAGCCCGAAGTGGGGCTTGATCCCATGACCCAGGGGTTATAACCTGAGTCGAAATCAAGAGTCAGATGCTTAACCCACTTGGTTAAGGCACCTTGGACAAAGACAGTGTTTTTTTTTTTTTTTTAAATTTTTTTTTCAACGTTTTTTATTTATTTTTGGGACAGAGAGAGACAGAGCATGAACGGGGGAGGGGCAGAGAGAGAGGGAGACACAGAATCGAAACAGGCTCCAGGCTCCGAGCCATCAGCCCAGAGCCTGACGCGGGGCTCGAACTCCCGGACCGCGAGATCGTGACCTGGCTGAAGTCGGACGCTTAACCGACTGCGCCACCCAGGCGCCCCAAGACAGTGTTTTTAAACACTGAACAGACTGAGCGATACAGGCTGGTGCTGGAAGCCCCATGTAAGAAGCAGGAGCGAAGAAATTGGTTCTGAAAGCCAGGAGCCTCAGAGACAACACAAAGCCAGCTGGGAGGTAAGAAGAGTGCTCCTTCGAGATGAGAGCCCTGGGAGAAGCACCGGGGCCCAGCCTGTGGGCACAATGACGCCGCTGAGAGCAGGTGCTCATGACTCGGACTGCGAAGCAGGACTTTACTCCCCCTTCCCCACCGATAATAATAGTAATAGCGTAGCCGACACTTATATTGAGCCTACGTTCTAATTGTCACAACAGCCCACGGGGGTAGGTACAATTATTATCCTCATTTTGCAGACACAGAAATTAAATAACTTGCCCAGGGCACATGCCTAGTAAGAGCCGGGATTTCAACTGAGGCAGCGTCTGAGGCTGGTACAGCCAGGGAACTAAGTCCGCCGTGACGTTGCCTCGGTGGTCACAGATCTGGAGGCGCTGTGGTCCGGCTGCGTGGAAGTGAGGCCCTCCACAAAGTGCCCCGTGTGACTGCTGAGGCTGCTGTGTGGGCCCGGCCACGCGTGCATCTGGGCTTTAGGAAGAAGCCGGAGAAGCGGGAGGCCATCACCAAACCTGGTTTTGCCCATCAGAGCTCATCTCTTCTGCTGTACGTTTCTCATCCTCTCAGCCGCCTAGACAGTTTTCCTAACTTCTGGGGCCCGAGGTGGGGGACGATCTGGTGCTTCTAGAACTGCCTTCCTAATTGCATAGGTCTCAGGTGGAGCTGATCACTGCCACGGGGGAGACAAAAGGCAGAAAGTCAACAAACCAGGCGGTCCAGCTAAGGGGAGATCAAGCCTCTTGCTCCCAGAAATCTTGGAGCCCTTTCAATTTTGTGTTCACTCGCTGCAAAATAAATGTTTTGTGTTACAAGGAGACAGAGATAGTATCTCATCGGCCCTACTAGTTTAGCACTGCCTCTGCCAACCTCTCACTCGACAGGGGTGGGGGAGCGTGGAGAAAACAGGCCCGGGTTCTGTTTGCAAAACATTTGCATCAGTCAAAAAACTGCCAGCACTGTGAATATTAAATATTAAATGACTCATGGAGACTCATGGAGACATATACCTTGCTTTGCTTTGCTTTGCTGATCGGCTGGGTAACAGACAGAGTTACGTTACTCTAGAAGCGACAGCTCTAACATTCTGCAGGCTTCTCGAGACTGCTCTGGCTTTTTCTGAACAAAGAACAATCCACAAAAACGCCCATGGTTTGCAAGGCCTAGGAGTCTGTTTACGGGATCACAGACTCCGGCCCTCTCCTTGGTCAAAGGGGACGTGGTGAGATCACCCGTTTCGTCGCCTTCCTCCTCCAGGTGGGGCTGGGTGGCCCAAAGGTCTTCTGCCAGTGGACTTAGTGAGACTGTGGCGCGAGCCTCAGGCCCTTACAGTGAGTTCCCGAAGGGCCAGCCTCGTTTTTTCCATTGCAGAATTTATAAGTGGGTTTGAAATGAGAGCACGGCGTTGCTTTGCCAAGGAACAAAGGTTTTCAGTGTATTCCAGTCACTAACCTAAGACACCATAATATAAGCCAGGCTCCCCTCTCCCCAACTGTAGCCAGGCTCGAAGTGAAAGTTCATCCAAGAACAATAATAGTAATAGTATAGCCAACACTTGACACTGAGCCTGCTACGTGCACGGCATTGTTCTAATCCTCACGAAACCAGGAGGGAGGTACTATTCTTACCATCACTTTGTGGAAAAGAACTTTGCTATTTTCCTGACTCTGAAGTCAGGCAAGGTTCCCACCCTCTGTCTTTCTTAGCTTCTCTTTGGATCCCTGGGTTGTCTGCCTCACGCTGCCTGAGAACAATGTATTCCATCAGCCAACCCAGCTCTTTCTGTGGTTCTTTCCCAAGAACCATTGCTTTCCTGCTTTTTGAACCCATAACCTCAGTCTACACCATAGCAAACGAGCGTTCGTTTATACGCTGCTTTGCGTGGCTTCCTCACCGTCACGGAGACCCGTTGGAAAGGCTGCATAGCCTGAGTTATGCGTGTGGATTCTGAAGTTCAGCTACTGGGATTCGAATCCAGCTCTATCCTCTCTAGTCGTGTCACCTTGAGCAAGTTACTCAATCTCTCTGAACTTTGGTTTCCTCACCTGTAAAGTTAGGAACCCTGAGGCCCATCTCGGGGTGCCTGGGGTGGCTCAGTCGGTTAAGCGTCTCCGACTCTTGGTTTTGGTTCAGGTCATGATCTCATGGTTCATGAGTTCGAGCCCCGCGTCAGGCTCTGCACTGACAGCGAGGAGCCTGCTTGGGATTCTCTCTCTCTTCTCCTCGCTCTCTGCCCCTCCCCCACTTGCTCTTTCTCTGCCCCTCCCCCACTTGCTCCCCTCTCTTGCTCTTTCTCTCTCTCAAAGTAAATAAATAAGCTTAAAAAAAATAATGCCTATCTCACAGGAATATTAAATGAGTGCTTATAAAAAATGCTTAGCACTCTGTGCCTGGCGCTTAATAGAGACTACATAAGTGCGTATTTTATCGTATTTTATCTCCACAGCTGAAATGCTGTTGTATTCTTCTACAGGCAAGTGATGAACAAACAGAAAAAGCTTGATAAGCATTTGTTGATTTGCCTGGGTCTTTGGTGGCTCAAAAAAAAAAAAAAAAAAAAAAAGGTAGGAAAATATATGGTGATCTCTCCCAGGAAAGCAAAAATAGGAGGCAGACACAACCAAGCGTAGAAACATTATGTTCTGCTTGACAATATAGCTTAGTAATAGCTTAGTAAATGTCATCAAATACATTTATTCTATTTAAAAATCAGTGAACTTTAACCCTGAGAGCTATGGCAATGTCAGCATTTTAAAGGGAGAGAGAGGAGGACGCCTGGGTGGCTCAGTCAGTGAAGCAACCGACTTCGGCTCAGGTCATGATCTCACAGTTTGTGGGTTCGAGCCCCGCATCGGGCTCTCTGCTGATGGCTCAGAGCCTGGAGCCTGCTTCAGGTTCTGTGACTCCCTCTCTCTCTGCCCCTCCCCCACTGGTGTGCGCGTGCTCTCTCTCTCTCTCTCTCAAAATTAAATAAACATTTAAAAAATTCAAAACAACAATAAAGGTAGAGAGAGAACTACAGGAAGAGAGAGAAGAGGGACAGTGATCTATTCCACCTCCTTCTTGCCTTTGGCTCACTTTGCCAAGGGCTTATTAAGTTCGGCACCCTCTGAGCCATCTCTAAGGTCACCTTAAGGGTGGAAATATGCACAGATCCCGGCACTGGAGGAAAACAAAGGGCTAACTTTCCACACTGTGGCTGCAAACGTTGATAGAGGAGAAGCCTGGGAATGACCGTCTCACTGGTGACTTTCCCCTGCAGACAGATCACATGGCTCACAGACAGGAATCCAGATGGCCTGAGCATCTCAAAGAGGTCCTGAAACATTTCCCATGTTAGAGGACTATGCAGCCAGCCTTCTCGGTCCGGAAAGGACCCCTGAGATTACACGCCTCCTGGTCAGGAGTGTGAGGCACTGACTTGCGAGGGGGTAAATTAAGGCTTTTGCTGAGAGGAGCAAGCCATCTCTGAGCCATCCTTATGCGTGGGGGCAGGGGCCGGGGCCTGCTGAGTTTAAGAGGGCACATATAATCCCCAAAGTCATGGCTTATGGTTAGGTAATAAAGAAAATTATCTCACTCTGGAAAAAAGTTGGAGTCCTGACATTTTGTGTTGGTTTGGTTGATTTTGAGTTTTAAGTCTCAACTTCCCCACTTCGATTCCTTTCTTCTACAGAAAGGCCTATCGCCCTCCCCCTCAGGCATCTGTGAAGAATGCTACACAGAGTATCTCCTCAGGCACAGTGCCACCATTAAGGTGAAGGGGCCCAAGAGCTGGCTGCCGGCTGTGGGCAGAGGCTAATTGTCTCAGTGTTGAGCTTTTGACAAAGCCTGAAATGAGGGGCGCCTGGATGGCTCAGTCGGTTAAGCGGCTGACTTCGGCTCAGGTCATGATCTCACGGTTCGTGGGTTCGAGCCCCGCGTCGGGCTCTGTGCTGACAGCTCAGAGCCTGGAGCCTGTTTCAGATTCTGTGTCTCCCTCTCTCTCTGCCCCTCCCCCACTTGCACTCTGTCTCTCTCTTTCTCAAAAATAAATAAACATTAAAAAAAAATTTAAAAAAAGCCTGAAATGAATACCACAGAGGAAAGGGGAAAGAGGTATTCCTGATGCAGGTGGGGTGTGAGTTAGAATGGGAGCGGCCATGTGAATGGGCTCTTCTCCAGCTTTTCCCGTGCCCCCTCCCAGCCTGGGACCAGGTTGGGATGGTTGCTAATCTCTGCCCTTAAAGCATTGCTTGTCACCTGAAAGAGCGGCTACCTGAGAGGCGGAGGAGATAGATGGTCCCCCAAATCCAAAACATCTCCCTAAGATCTACTTACAGTATCCAAAAATCTACTCCCGGAGAGCCATTTCCTTACATGCTGGGAGAACTACTTATAAAGCTATCAGTCACTGACACCTTGGATTGAATTAGTTCACTCAAGTCTTGCAGCCTCAAAACACTGGGAAGCCCATAGCCAGTGTCATCTCCAACCTGGAGAAACCTGCAGAAAACCTGTCTCCTCGATTGCTTTCCCTTCATTAACAGTTCCCACGCAAGGAAGCCAGGGGCAGTGAGTAACAGCACCATGTAATTTCGTAACAGCAAAATGGCTCATCAAAGAGAGGGAGGAGTGGATTGGAAGGAGAAAGGAAATGACCCCTGATTTCATTTTTTCTCCATCCCTGCTGCCCCTTCCTAAGCCTCCCTCACTCAGGTATCAGCTCCCAGGTGCTCTCTCCCTCTTTGCTTCCCCCCCTACTCCACTTTGCTGGCATAAATGTGAACGTACAGGCTGTACCCAAAACCGCTGGGAGGAGAGTCACCCAAGACGTGAGCCACTAGCTTCTTTAGTCTGTTAACTCTGCTCCAACATGCCAGAGTCCAGATGCCCTCTAATGGCATCCTCTCCCTGCGGGGCCCTGGTGGGGGGTGGGGGGGTGTCTCTCTAGCCCCCAGGGAATCCATCTGGCTGGATGGCAATGCGGAAGTGCAGAGGACTCCGTTCAGAACCCTGGTCTTAAAGGGTATCAGCACTGATACCCCTTATAAGTACTTTTAATTAACCAAAGAAAACACCTTGTTACATAAGGCAAAGCAAGAGTAAAAGTAATGATTAATGAGATTCCCTTTTAAAATACACGTTTGCATTCATTTTGTTAACAAGCACAATGTAATATTTACGGAGCGCCAAGCTTCTCTGATCCTTACCAGTCTTCCAAATTGATGCCCCTTGTGGATAAATACCTATACGGTATACACAGCAAGCATCACCCTTATTACTAATCTGTGAAAGGCCGTCACACAAACCAGTAGGTCATGTGTGCTTTGCTCTTTCATTGCCTAACATGATAGGTGCTCACAGCTAAAGCAATTAGAGACAACTTTGGTCTGTAGGAGGGAATGATTTTTACCACGATGATGATGATAAAAATAGTAACAGGCCGGGCGCCTGGCTGGCTCAGTCGGTTGAGCATTTGACTCTTGATTTCATCTCGGGGCGTGATCCCAGGTCCTGAATTGAGTCCCATGACTGTGGAGCCTGCTTAAGATTCTCTCTCCTCTTTGGGGTGCCTGGGTGGCTCAGCTGGTTAAGCGTCTGACTTAGGCTCGGGTCATGATCTCACAGTTTGTGGGTTCGAGCCCCACGTCAGGCTCTGTGATGACCACTCAGAGCCCGGAGCCTGCTTCATTCTGTGTCTCCCTCTCTCTCTGTGTCCCTCCCGCACTCATGCTCTGTCTCTCTCTCTTTCAAAATAAACATTAAAAATAAGATTCTCTCTCTCCTCTCTCACCCTCCTGCTCATTCGCTTTCTAAAATAAAAAAACAAATAAAAACCCCTACAAAATAACATTCATCTTTACTCTTGATTATGCCCTTGTTTCTGGGCCAAGTTCTTTGTATGCATTATGTCACTAAACCCACCACAGTCTTAGCAAATGGTACCTTTCCCGTTTCTCATTGTGAATCGTACCTATTTGGATGGGAAGACGGATGCACAAAGCATGTTAAGTAATTTGTCCAAAGTGCAAGTTAATTTTCCTAACATTTTCTGCTGCTGCCATAAGGAATATTCACAACTGATAAGAAGGCCTCCAGCACCCCCGGAGACTAGCCCAGTTAGACTGCCCTAGGTGTTTGATGTCTGGAAGAGACTCAAAACCAAATCCTTCCAGCAGCAGCTAAGACATTATGTCAAAATCTTTTTGTTCCAACTCATGCTAGAGCTTTGAAGTTGCCAGAATTTGCTCTGACAATGCCAGGCTCTCAGAGACCTTGATGCACTGTAGCTCCTTTCTCCTCTTTGAGAGAAAGGAAGGAAATTCTACCGTAGAGATGAAATGTTTGCCCCACGTTCACACAGTGGACAGGAGGATGAGGGATCTGGGAATAAATTGTACTGAACAGGTTTCCCACTCCTTAGTTCAATAACTTTTTCTATGAGGCCATCCAGCCTCAAATAACTCATTCGTTAGCTGCTAGCTTCTGCAAATATCCCCGGCTGGTCATTCTCTTTCACATCTCAGACAGGCGCTCCTTTGCCGCATGTAACTCAATGGCATGGAAGGTGGCATCCATATCTGTTCAGCGCCTCCCTGTCTTTCCATTTTCCGTAAAATGATCTCCACATTCTTTGCTAGCGCAAAGAAGATAGTGTAAAGTCATTTTCTTCTGTCCTGGTGTGTGGGTAAGTTAATCTAGCATCACAAACCCAGTCACAGAGTTAGGTGATCTGTGTGTAATGGATTTAGGCGGTGAGTCTCCGGGGCTTAGCCTGTTCAGCATAAAAAAGGCCATAGAACTCTCCCTCTCCGTGAAATCCTCTTGCACACAATTCAGGAAATGTATAAGACAGTGAGAATACAGTCAAGCTGTAGGAATTTCTTTTTGAAGAAAACAATACCTCGCAGGGCCAAACTGTTGATTACCAACCTCTGGTCATGGTAAGAGAGTTTACCTTGCAGTCCTCAGATGTAAAACTCTGAAAGTCTGGGGGAGGGTCAGGTCATTTAATAGCATGTCAATATTAAATTACATCATAAATAATTAGAACTTCCTGCATATTTAATGGGAACTTTGTTGTATAAATTTGGAAATTATCCAAATAGAACAAGCGGCTTCTGTTATTATTTAACCCTCTGGGTCCAGCTTATTGTGGGGATTTAGTTGCTGTTTTGAACTTTGGAACCCTTAGCAGAGAGTAAAGAGAAAGGCCTTAAACCAATTGACTTTTAGACGGTCATTTTCCCTTCTCTTTGTCAATTTTAAATGGATTAATGTTTTTCTTATGCAAATAAGATCACATAAAATCCAAAGCCATGACCCAAAGCAAAACATGTGAAATCACTCTTTACTTGGCAAACCTTCAACAGACTGAGCCAGCTTGATGATGATCCACTTTGACCAATCTTGCTGTTGCCAAAAGGGACACTTTTTCACTTTTGCAATGTCTTTTAGATTGTTTCTAGTTCAGGGATATTTTTTCTATTTTTAAGTGTTTATTTCTTTATTTTGATAGAGAGAAATAGAGAGTGAGCGGGGGAGGGGCAGGAAGAGAGGGAGACGGAGAATCCCAAGCAGGCTCTGCACTGTCCACTGGGGAGCCCGACGTGGGGCTCAAACTCATGAACTGTGAGATCATGCCCTGAGCTGAAATCAAGAGTCAGACACTTAACTGACTGAGCTACCCAGGCACCCCCAGCCCAAGGATATTTTAGAGGCTTATAACATTAATGTGAGCTGGTATTGGATCCAGACACTAAGATTTGAGTTCCTGACGTAAGATACAATACAATTAGTTATTAGTACCCAAGAATAAAGGTCTTATCTACAATTCAAATCCTCCCCTATGTGGCCCCAATTTGTCTCACTAACTTCTTCACTAACTTCACTGCTCCTCTGCTGGAGTCCCCCGGGCCCTCCCCTATCTAGAGTCTTCTACCTGCAACCTTGATTTGATAGCTTTGTTCCATTGTCCCCTGCACTTCCTCGTTGGGCATGGACCCCATTTCTCTACCTCTTTCTGAGTATTCCCCAGCCTGTGAGCTGAGGTTAAGTTCTCTTTCCTTCTTGAAGCCTTTATTTCTCCATTTCAGCTGAATGTTGGTTTTTTGTTTTTTGTTTTTTTTGGTTTTGGTGGGGGTTTTTTTGTAGTGACCGTTTACTGAGCTCCTACTGTCCTTCAGTTACTACGCTAGGAATTCAACACATTATCTCGTTTAAGCCTTGAAAGACAGATACTATTTTCATATTAAATTTTTGTTTTGTATAAGTAACCTATTTACGTGTTCAAAAATCAAAATATTATAAAAAGCTTTGGGGCACCTGGGTGACTCAGTAGGTTAAGCATCCAACTCTTGATTTCAGCTCAGGCCACGCTCAAGTTTCTTGAGTTCGAGCCCCTTGTCGGGCTCGTCACTGACAGCGCAGAATCTGCTTGGGATTCTCTTTCTCTCTGTCCCTCCTCTGCTTTCTTTCTCTCAAAAATAAATTAAAAAACCTTTTTTTTTAAAAGCCTCAATTTTATCTCTGTTTCTGTCAATACTGTTTACCCACCTTCCACCAGAGCTAATCATTTTTAAGTTATTCTTTGCATCCCTCCCGTGGTTCTTTATGCAAAAGATCAGTAAATACAAATATATATTCCTAGTTTTTCCTTCCTAACTCTACATAATAGCACATAACAGTATATACACCATTCTTTTTTTCTAATTAAAAAAAAATTTTTTAACATTTATTCATTCTTGAGAGACAGAGAGAGACAGAGTGTGAATTGGGGAGGGGCAGAGAGAGAGGGGGACACAGAATCTGAAGCAGGCTCCAGGCTCTGAGCTGTCAGCACAGAGCCCCATGTGGGGCTTGAACTCACAGACCGTTAGATCATGACCCGAGCTGAAGTTGGAAGCTTAACCAACTGAGCCCCCACTATATACACCATTCTGCATTTACATCGCCCTCCCTCTCTTCCATTTCATGATGTGTCCTAGAGTACTTTTATCCTCCCCAGTTTTACTATGATAGAATTGCCATATAACATTGTACGAGTAGAAGGTGCAAAACATAACAATTTGATAAATGGGTATATTGTGAAAAGATCCCCACAATAAGTTAAAATCTATCACCTCACATAACTATAATTTTTCTTCTTATGATGAGAACCCTTAACATCTACTATCTTGGAAATTTTCAAATACACAAGCCAGGATTGTTCACCATAGTGGCCACTCTGTGTGTTACGTCCCCAGGACCTCTCTATCTAATAACTACAAGGTTGTGCTTTTGACCACCTTCACCCAATTCCCCCTACCCCCAACCCCATCTCCAGTAACCCCCAACCTGTTCTCTGCTTCTATGAGTTCTGTTACCTAGATTCCACATACAAGTGAGATCATATAGCATTTGTTTTTCTGGGTCTGGTTGATTTCACTCAGCATGAAGGTCCATCCGTGTTGTCACAAACGGTAGAATCGGGAGTATCTTCCGTAGCAGCTATCTAGAGTGTCTTTTTTTTCTTTTCTCAGCGGCATACTATTCCATTGTGTGGATATAGTTCCTCGTAATGGACACTCCGGCTATTTCCAATGTGTCATAGATAATGTTGCGACGAATGGGCCTTACATGCAGCATTTTACGTGAGTGCAAGAGCATCTGTAGGATAAGTTTTAAGACTGGAACCACTGGATCCAAGGGCAAAATCACAATAAATTTTGATAAATGTCATCAAATGTTCTTCCCTGGAGGCTGTACCATTTTTTACTCTCACCATCAGTGTATGAAAGTGCATACACTGGGGACAGTGATGATTCTCCCCATTTTACGTATGAGGAAACTGAGGCATAGAAAATACAAGATCACGTAGCTCAGATTCAGGTGAGGACTCAAACTTGTGCCCTGGTGCATCCTACTCACTCAGTATTTATCACATACTTATCTGTATTGTTACTTACATTTTATGTAGAGGTAGGTCTGATCCTTCTAAAGTTTTATGAACATAAGTCCTTATGTTTAGAGTCTCTCTGGTAAACAGAAATTGGGGCAATTAAGTCAATTCCAGGTGAGAGTGAGGGAAAATGGAAACGTGGTAGGAAAAGTCGGGAAACAAACGCAAGGTCACAGCTGGTCACACAACAGGTGCTCCTGTTCCGTCACCAGGGACGTCTCCAGATAAGATTTACCGAAAACTCATGCCACCGGGTGGAGGGAAGGAGAAGGAAATCTGTTGAGCTCTTCTTCCATGTCCTTCTCACATTCATGGGGGAAACACGTCCTGCATTCTTGGGTTAGGTCACCTGGCCATCTCAGCACATGCTGGGTGGTGAGGTCCTAAGCTGTGCAGGGCCCAGGAACAGTGGGAGGAGCACCAAATACGTTGCCATGGTAGCCGAGTGTCCTAGAGACAGGCGAAGCGGAGGGATCCTGAGGAGGTCATAGATGTGTTTAAATCTAGGCATTTTCTTATACCTTTTTTTTTTTTTAATTTTTAAATGTTATTTTTGAGAAAGAGAGAGAGACAGGGCGTGAGCATGGGAGGGGCAGAGAGAGAGAGAGAGAGAGAGAGAGACAGAATCTGAAGCAGGCTCCAGGCTCTGAGCTGTCAGCCCAGAGCCTGATGCGGGGCTCGAACCCACGAACCGTGAGATCATGACCTCAGCTGAAATCGGACACCTAACTAAACGGATTAAGCCACCCAAGCACCCCTCTTATACCTCTTTAAAAAAATGTTTATTTGTTTTTGAGAAAGAGAGAGAAAGAGAGAGCGTGCACACCTGAGCTCGAGTCGGGGAGGGGCAGAGAGAGAGGGCCACAGAGGCTCTGGAAGGGGGCTCTGCTCTGGCAACAGAGAGCCCGCCGGGAGCTTGAATTCAGGAACCTAATTCAGGAACTGTGAGATCGTGACCCGAGCCAAAGTCGGATGCTTAACTGAGCCACCCAGGCACCTCTTTTTTATACCTCTTTAATCTAGTGCCTTACACCTAAAAGGTGCTCAATAGACGTTTTTTGATTGACACAATCATTTGAAGTGATAGCAATAACAATAAATATTCTTATTGTGGGGATACATTAATGTGCGGTAATTAAGAGTCCAGCCTCTGTCTAGAACCGGACTACCTGGGTCTAAACACAAGGTCTACACTAACTAGGTGTGTGATCCTGGTCAGGACACATCACGTTGCTCGGCCTCAAGTTCTCTCATTTGTAACACAGGACTAACGCTTAAAATAATACTTGGCATAACAAGTGCTAGATAAGCATTAACTATTATTATTATAATAGCTAAATTTTATTCAGTGTTTGCTTTTGCCAACTAGTATTTCACAGGTATTAGCTCAATTAATCTTCCTATGAAAAGAAGTCATATTATCAACTCTCAGTCGGGTGTTAGTATCATCCCTATTTCACAAATGACCAGCAAAAACAAGACTCCCAAGAGTTTAAATAACTTGACCAAGTCAAATGAGGTAGAGTCAGAATTTGATATAGGTCTGCTTGGCTCTACTTAGTCTATCATGTTATTCTTGGAGAACCAGCTTTAGTATCTATTTTGTATTATAAAAGCACCCGATTCAGGCCTAAAATTCATTGAATGTACATCCATGGCACTTAAGCATCTATCAACCTTCCCACCCAGTCATTGTGGACTCGGGCACTGGGCTCATGGTATTTCTTTGAACATTTCTCTCGGGCTCTTCAATGTCTGCCCATGTCTCCAGCTCTGATCCCATAAATTATAATGACCTGAGGTCTCTGCACCATTTCCTCCACCAGCATCCAGTAGCGTGCTAGATCTATAATCATCACCGTAATTGTTGCGCTTCGGAAATGGTGAGTAATCATAACCAAAGACCTCTTGTCTTTTTTACTCCTCAATCTTGTAACAACCTCACGGAAATCTCCTTTTCTTTTGTCTGACCTTTTATTCCAATCTATCATTCTTTTCCAGCTGACACTTTGGATCCTGTGATTGATGATTTAAATTACTTTCTTACGACTACCATGTATTTTTCTCCTTCTTGCACATCCCCCAGTGAAGCTGCAAATTTGGATCAGTGTTATGCTTTTCCCCTTACACCTGAATGGTTAAATTTTGATAGAGGAAATCAAACAATCATGCAGATGCCTCCCCTACAAATTCATGATCCCCAACCTTAGCCAGGCTCTCAGCATCACTCATTACTCCGGGGATTGATTTTCAACTTTTAGTTTTCAACTCTCATTTTTCCTAATGGTTATTCCAAACCCTTACCACCTTACTCAAGCATCTTTTTCATGTGTCACACCTTGAAGTCAGTCAACAACCTTCCGTCCAAATTCATCAAGATAATCAAGGGCTTTAGTTATCAGAGTTTTAGAAATTGACCCTTGGCTACAACTTTATAGGGTTCCATATTCTTTCTGAGGGAATATTTTTGTGACATAAATATACTCTATACTGATGACTTTCAAATCTATATGTCCAGCTTGGACTTATCAATCTGTGGACACCTGTACTTGGAGGTTCCACAGGGACCTCAAATTCAAAAGGCTCAAATTGAACATATCATTGTTTCCCTAAAACCTATATCTCCTGCTGGGCATTATTTTCTCCCAGGTACCATGGGGGTAGGGAGCATGACTATCATCCACTCAAGCTAGAAGGCTGTTGTCATCCTTGAGTCCCCTGTCTTCTTCACTTTCCACATGAAGTCAGTTTCCAAGTCCTGCCAAATTTTCCTCTTGTTTCTGGACTCTCTCCTCTCTTCTCTGCTCTTGCTTTACTACTGTCCTTGATTCAACTGGAGCAGTTCAGTCTCTTGCTCCAACTGGACTGTCTAGACAGCTTCTGAAGCTTCCAAATTTTTTGATCTCAGACTTGGCTCCCTCAGTCCATCCTCATCACTGATGCTAGGTCATGTTTCTAAAGACAAATCTGACCATATTACACTCCCATGTAAAACCCTGCATTGATTCTCCATTGCCTATAGGATAAAGTACCAGCTTCTTGGTATGATTTGTGATTTGACTTTGGGTTCATTCTGCAGTGCCTTCATTTACCAATCTTCACCTAGCCCCTTACACTTCAACCACAAAGAAGAGCTTATGGGGCGCCTGGGTGGCTCAATTGGTTAGGTGTCCAACTTTGGTTCAGGTCGTGATCTCCTGGTTCATGAGTTTGAGCCCTGCATCAGGCTCTCTGCTGTCAGCAGAGTCCACTTTGGATCCTCTGTCCCCCTCTCTTTCTGCTCCTCGCCTGCTCACACACTCTCAAAAAAAAAAAAAAAAGGAGAAGAGCTTGAAGATCCAGTGGGCTGCCTTGTTTCTCACCTCTATGCCTTTATTCATAATGTCCCTTCTGCCAAACTGCCCTTCCACTCCTTGACCTTTACCTGGCCAACTCCTACTATCCTTTAAGACTTAGTTCATGAGTCACTTCTTTTAGGAAGCCTTTCTTGACAAGCCACCCTCCCCTTCCCCCAAACTCCAGGCACTGTTAGCACCACTGCCCTGTGCTTCCACAGCTCCTTGTTCATTATACTGAAGACATGTCAGTGTACTTATCCATTTACGCACCTGGATCACAATTAGATTGTGAGCTCTTTGGGGACTAGGTCATAATTCTCCATGTACCTCTTTGCCTAGCAGCGGCATAGAGTAGGTGCTTACTAAGTATTTTTTTAAATTTTTTCTTTTTCTTTCTTTCTTTTTTTTTATTAGAGAGAGAGACAGAGAGAGAGAGACAGAGAGTGTGGGAGAGGGGCAGAGGGAGAGAGAGGGAGAAATCTTTAGCCTGATGTAGGGCTCCATCCCTTGATCAGATCATGACTTGAAATGAAATCAAGAGTCAGATGCTCTGGGTGCTTGGGTGGCTCAGCTGGTTAAGCGTGTGGTTCAAGTGTGGGTTAGAGCCCAGCATCGGGCTCCACCTGACACTCAGAGCCTCCTTGGGATTCTCTCTCCCCGCCTCCTCTGCCCCTCCCCCATTCTCTCTGTCCCTCCCTCTTGCTCTCTCTCACAATAAATAAATAAATAAAATGTTTAAAAAAAGAGTTGGATGGTCAACCGACTGGTTGCCCCTTGATTTGTTTTGTTTTGTTTTGTTTTTAGTATTTTTAAGTTTTTTAAAAATTTATTTTGAGTGAGAGGGAGAGAGAGAGACTGAGAGTGGGAGACAGGGAATCCTCAGCAGACTCTGAGATGTCAGAGCCCAACCCAGGGCTCATACCCATGAGCTGCAAGATCATGACTTGAGCCCAAGCTGGATGCTTAACTGACTGAGCCACCCTGTTTTTGTTTTTGTTTTTTTTTTTTTTTTAGCATTTTTAAAGCAAGTGCTGAACAAATAAATGATTCATTGGTGAAATCCTTTTTTCATTTCTCTTTCTTTCTTTCTTTCTTTCTTTCTTTTTTTTGAGAGAGAAAGAGAGAGAGAGAGAGAGAGAGAGAGAGAGAGAATCCCAAGCAGGGTCCATGCTCAGTACAGAGCTGATGTGGGGCTCAATCCCATGACCCCGGGATCATGATCTGAGTTGAAATCAAGAGTTGGAAGGTCAACCAACTGAGCCATCCAGATGCCCCTATGAAATACTATTTTATATCTGAAATGATTTCTCCACTTTATGAACAAGGCAGAAAAAGTAATCATTATCAATAAACATCATCATGATTATTTCTCAGCCTGATTATGAGGAATAATAGGTACAGTGATATTCAAATGGCACTGTGAGATTGGGGGTTCCCAGAGTCATATGGGCTCCAAGAGAGGAACCTGTAAGTGTCTCTAGTGTAACTGCAGTGGTGGGGGATGGCTACGATTCTTAATGAGTGTCACAAGAAATCTGCAAGACTTCCATTCTATTCAGACAGAACTCTCTCAGTGTTTATAAGATTTATATGCTGAATGAAAAATCATTTACTATACCTTAAGTTAATAACATACCGATTTGTGATTTGAAGTAAAACATGGGACAATGGAACACAAACTAGAGTCACAGCTTCTTTTTTGCCTCCTATCCTGACTTTCATAGGATCTAATGCTTTCACAAAGATCTTGGACATAGCAAAAGCAGAAAGTTAAACTGTTTGAACCCTACCACTTTCAAAGCATTTCTTTGTGAAATTCAAGTAAGAAGGTAAGGGAGACTGGCATATTCTCCTGAAATTCACTATTGAATGTTGTGTGTGTGTATGTGTGTGTGTTCAGAGATTTTGTTTTATTTATTTTTATGTTTATTTTTGAGAGAGAGCATGAGTGACAGAGTGTGAGTAGGGGAGTGGCAGAGAGAGAAGGAGACACAGAATCAGAAGCAGGCTCCAGGCTCTGGGCTGTCAGCACAGAGCCAGGCGCAGGGCTTGAACCCATTAACCGCCATCATGACATCCTGACCTGAGCCGAAGCTGGACGCTTGACAGACGGAGCCACCTAGGCACCCCTAAAGATTTTAAGTAATCTCTACACCCACGCAACATGTGCTCAAACCCACAACCTGGAGATCAAGAGTCACTCACTCTACCAACTGAGCCAGCCAGTCATCCCAGTACTGAATGTTTTTGAACTTTCACTAGACTTCTTTGTAGTTAAACTATTAACAAGTAATGACAGTGGTTAAAAAAAAAAAAAAAAAAAAACTGCTAGTAATAGAAGTCACAGCTCTCAAATGCCCAGTGAATGTCAGGTGCTTTTCACCAAGTATCATACCTAGGCTTCACAACAACCTTTAACTAGAATTTATTTTTCCCTTTTTCATGTTTAACAACTTAAGTTCAGTGAGATCAAATAACTCGAGGCAGGTCCAAAGGACGAGGTGGGAAGACTCTGGGACCAAAGACCAGGTTAGTTTCACCAGGTGACACTGAGCCTCTCCTAGTCTCTTGAGTTTTGCTACCTGCTTGCGTGTATATGAATGCACGGCGGGATGCAGCTGCTTAAGAAAGGACGCACAGAAAGTGCTGAAAAGGCTCAGGAGCCTTAAGCGGCGGGAAGCTGGAATCCGAAGGCAGAGCCCAGGTAGGAGCCAAAAGAAGGGTTGGACTCATTGCCTCCACACACTACTTAGGTAGAGGAGCGAGGGGCGGGACCTGGGCGGGCAAACAGGGGAGCGTGGAGACCATTTGTGGACGGGCCAGAAATGCCGCCTCTCCCGGGGAAGCAAGGTGAGGGGAAAGTGAGTGCAGGCATCTTGGAGTCTCCGTGAGTTGCTGAGGCCGCTCAGCCTCACTGTCCTAAACCAAAGCAGAGACCGTACTCAACTTTCCTGGGGACGCTTTCCCGTAGAGGAAGCAGGAAGGGGACGAGGAGAAGCTCCTGGACGGAGCGCCCCCCCCCCACCACCGCAGATTGGTACGGCCCATCCCCCCGCCGCTGATCTGGCAGGCTGCGCGCGCACCCTCCGGCAGGGCGCGGGCCGGCGGGGCGCTGCGGCCTCTGCGGCCCGGTTCCCTCCTCCCGCTCCTCGCGTGCTGCTCGCTGGACCCGAGCCCGCCGGTTACGCGCCCGCGCGCCTGAGCGGAGAGGAGCGCGGCCGCGGGGACGCGCCCCGGTGGCTCCGCCCCCCCCCCCCAGCTCCCCTCCCCTGAGTCCCGGGTGCCCGGCTCGCGCGGCTCGGTGCGAGGAGAGCGGGGACCCCGCGCTAGCCAGCCCGCCCGCCCCTGCGTCCCCGCCCCGGCGTGCGAGGCGCCGCGCCCTCCTGCTGCCCTGCTCTGTGCATGGAGGGGCCCGTTCGGATCGCAGCCGCCGCCGCCGTAGCCGCCGCCAGCGCGCGGGGGATGACCTGGGGGTGGTTTTCGGAGCCGGCTGCCGCGCAGGAGGTCCGGGGACTGAGTCTGCCCCGCTGAGAGGTGCGGGGGTGGGCCCGCCGCAGGATCGGAGGGAGGGGTGGTCCGGGGACCCCGGGCTTGGGGGCCACGCGGCTTGGGAGCGGGAGGTCCGCGGGAGGGCAGGTCGGTGCGCCCCGCAAGGCGTGGGGATCCCGGACTGCGTGCGGGTTCTGGGGAGGGCAGCTGACGGATGCCCACCGGGGAGCTGCGGCGTTCCGCGTCCTCGGGGACGCTGAGCCACCTCGTGGGAGGAGGCGGGGTGAGGTGTCAGTAACACGATTAAATCTCTTTGACAATGATCCGCTGGGGCAGGTGAGCTCCAGCGTAGCCGGGAGTCAGGGGCGCCAGCACGTTTTCCCAAGGGAGCGGAGCGGGGTCCCTCGCCTCTCTCAACCTCCATCCCGCAGAGCCCCCGCGAGAGACAGTGATTTATGTGTAGGGAGAAGCAAGAGAAATTTCCTGCACAATGTATCTTTCTCTTGCCTTCCCAGGCTCAGTGACTTCCCAGCCCCAGGGAGTGTATTTTTCCTTCTTCTCTGTAAAGCTTTCTGTGGATTGCATTATCATTTGCTAAATACATTACAGCTCGCTATTTATCTCGGTCTGCAGCTTCCAGACCTTTGTTGCTTTCTCTCCACATCTAGGGATTTCAGTAATAAATCATTGAGGGGGATAGATAGACTCCCTTGCCCTTGCCTTCATTGTTCTCCCTAACCCCACCAAATCAGGTGGAAGGCTCTCCAAAAGGAGTTCTTCTCCAGAATGCCTGCCTTTCCTGGTGAGGACTACAGAGGGTGGCAGGTGCCTTAAGGGCCGGCTGCTTTCCACTTTAGATCTAGAATTTAGAGAACATCATAACAGAAAGTCAGCCTCTGTGTCCTAAATCAAACACCTTGAGAAACAGAAAGTTGAACTAAAAGCTAACATGAGATTTTTCTCAGGCCAGTGGCCAGCAAAAATGAAAGAGGCCAATTCTGTTTCCATGCCTCACTGGTACCATTGCCCTCAGACTCCCAGCTAACACCTGGTGTCCCTAAAGGGCAGTGTCACAGAGGGACAAGGTGGGAGGGGACCTGGGAAATAAATGGGTTTATTCTCAGTGTAATTCTAAGCATTTTATTACATTTTATAGCTCATTTTTTGAAAAGGAGTCTATTTTAGCTGAAAATGGGAGGGGGAATGTAGTTCAACTTGTAGGACAAGATGAAAGAAAAGAATTCTGGAAATTTTAAATTAGTGCTTAACTATTTAAGCATTCTTAGGAACCCAGAGAGGCACCAAATACTGTAGTTTCTGTTATACACATGTTGAAATAAACTGCCTCATACTTTAAGTTATATGAGAAGGATGGAGAAAACCTGTTTCATTTTGTAAAGACGTGCCCTGGGTGTGTGCTTGGCAGTGGGTAGAGCAGAAACATTTATATTTCTATAAAAAACACACAAGTACATATTGTTTAACTTTCATGCAAAAACTCAGATATAGTATGTGGAAATCTGGTCTTTGTTTGAATAGTTTAGTCAACCAGGAAAATCAGTTACTAGAAGTACTGTGCTATTGTTTGTGTAGTAACTCACTTGGGATGCTTTGATTGATTGCTATGGTTCTCATCAACCTCCTCTTCTGTGGAAAGTACTTAAACAGCTCTGACTCTCAAGCCGGGAAGTACAAAGAACCCTTAGGACTTGGAACATACTGATCTAGCTTGTTGTAGGTTGGCTTCTAAAATCAGTCTTATCCTTTGCTTTCTTTGCAAGTGGGAATTAAGTTCACTTCAAGTAGGATTCCCCCGCCCCCTGTCAGCAAGGTATATATAGATGGAGGCTTTGTGTGGAAACTTTTGTCATAGGGCTTTGCTCTAAAGCGGGCAGGTAAAATTTGTTGACCAGGTCTTCTGCTTTTCTCTTTTCCGCTTTGCCCTTATGCTCTCATAACTTTCTAGACGATTTCATTTATGGGTTTGTCAAAATATAAGTTGAAGTAAAAGTTTTCTTCTCTAGGAAGGTTTCTTTTGCAAAAACTTAGACTAAAAACTGGTGATTGTGTCCAGGTATACCCTGGGAAAATGATTTCAGGAATTAAACATTATCTTAGGGAAATTAGACTGGGATAGGAACTTAAAAATAACTAATTGAAAAATTGGTTGTTTATAACATGTAATTACATTAGCTATGGCCTTGTAATTAGCATTTGTACTTTGCAGAAGGAAAAATAAGACAGCACATCACAAGAGCAGAGGAGTTGTCTCCAAGGTAGTCTTTCTTTAAGATATATGGTCTTACTACTTAATAGGAACTAATTAGATTAGAAAGAGAATTTGGAGTCTGGTTGCTAAATAGATTGCTTTGAAGGACTTGATTTTATGGTGATTTTCAGTTAGTGCTTTTTTTTTTTCCCAAGAAGTTTTGTTAATTGGATTAGATAATGGTTTTATTGTTTTTTATTCAGGATTTTATATTGTATGTAAATATCCTATTTATTTATAAACATTCCACTTATACATTTTTGTCGTGTATATGGTATTAATTTACTTTTAAGAGGCTGACAAGGAGGGCTTTGATTCTTCTCAATTAAACTTCAAAGATGGTATATGGAATATACTTAATGTCACTTTAAAAATATTGGATTACAATTAAGTGAAAAACTGGCTTGTTGGTTTTTTTTTTTTTTTTAATCCTTCAAGTTTTCCGTCATTGTTTGTGCTCTTTCCCCCATTGTCAGGCTTAAAACATACAGTATCATTGTCATCTGTCCCCTGAATAATGGTCCTGAGGTGATATTATTAACGTGGCTTTTTAAAATCAAACTAATTATACTTGCCTAAAAGAGCCACATGTGTGTGATTCTAGCTGCCTGGTGCCTTTTGAGAGCCCTGGAGACAAGCTAGTGAATAGAGCTGAAAATTCATTCTGTATTTGATTAAATGGAACAGACTCGCTGCTCCTTACCCCAGCAGGGGCTATGAGATCTCTTGATCCCCGAAGCGGCTCCAAGACCCTGGGAATAACATTAGCGAGCACCTGAGGAATTTCTGCCCCGCAGTGCCTTTTGTGTGTGTGTGTGTGTGTGTGTGTGTGTGTGTGTGTGTGTAGAGGGATTGGAGCTGAGTGGTGATGGGGCGGTGGAGGGAGGGGGCGGAGAGAGGCTACATTAGAAGACTCCATATGTTAGCAGATCTAAAATCAAGGCATGACTTAACAGCTTATCTTATAAGAGAAAACAGCCCAACCCGAAGGCAGATTGCTAGTCAGGACTCTCTTACGAGCAGGACTGTGGTGATGTGTTTTTAGCACTGAACTGAACGCCACTGTTAAGTACAAAAAGTCACTTCTCTGCTCTCCCTCTGAAGCACAAGCATCTACACGTTGAAGACTTGGTAAGTTTTCTCTGAATGATCTTTTGATAAATATATAAAATTGTGTTACAGTTTGGTCTTGCCGGTAAGGACTGATGTATTGTTCTAATAACTTTTTAAACTGAGGGCAAAATCAGACTTTTATGTGAAGCACATCGCTTTGCAGAGATGAACTGCTTGTTTGAATAGGCATATTTCACTTTTCTCTTTTGTTTTTATACGATTTCATTGCATTCTTGTTACATTATTGAAGGATTTAAATTCATTTAGGGTATATGTCTCTTTCCTGGTGTCTTATTGAGAGGTCTGATCTTTAGTATTTTTTAAGGCATTGCTTTGCAGACTTTGCTTGCAGCCACAAGTAAATGAAAATATATCTACCAAAAACATTCTATAAAGTCTTTGGAGCAAAATTTTTGAGAAACGTGAGTGTGTCCTCCTCCCCAGCCACCCGCCCCCGCAGCTGCCCCAAATAATTTTTGGGTACAAACATTTTTCAGGATATTTGCCCAGTTTGTTTCTTGTGTACTTTTCCAGGAAGGGCAGTTCTGAATCTTGGATAGTATCATTAATCAATTTCCATATTCCAAGAAGAAAATTCCAAGTTAAAAATGAATTTGAATTCTGGTGCTAGTTTTCCACTGATGCAGAACTCAATAGCGTATTTGCTGGGCAATTTGATATATTTTGTTCCTGATTATAATCCTGTTGTGTGTCACAGTTCTCTCCGTCCTATTACCATGTAGTCCTCTCCCAAATTCTCACAATACTGAGTGTTGGGAAAATAAAGAAGCCTTTTAGAGACTGTGTTTAATTTTTTCTCACCTTAATCCTAGCACGACCAAATTGAAAGGACCCTTGCATGCATTGGGGTCAACACTGCAAGTTAGCATTGTGCCAGTCTTGGTTCACAGGTTTTTAGTGGCTTTTGCTGTGTGATATATTTTGATGGCCAGAGATCATAAAAAACTACCCCTAAAGCACATTTTGTTCTGCCGAATATTGGTCGGAATGTGAATAGGGACTTCAGTTCTTGAGAGCTAGAATGATGTGCCTTTCAATCATAGGATTAAGGGACAGTGAAGTTCCTTGTATCTTACGTCAGAGGGTAAAGAAATATACAGGTCATATGACTGAGCGTAGAAATATTCTGCTTACCGTTTTGTTGCTTGGAACTGTGTGGTTGATTTTATTTTTATATTACCCTACTACAAACAGCATTCAAAAGTTGATCTACAAAGCTTGCTTCTCAGCTACCTATTCTTGTTAGATACTCGCTCACCTTTTTTTATTTGGGGAAGTGAGCTTGACCGAAGTCTTGGTTTCCTCATCTGTAAAATGGGGATAACAATAGTATCTCTTACCACGGTTGTGGGGATTACATGGGAGAATGAAAATAAATTGCTTGGGATATGCTAAAACTGTAACACGTGAGTGTTGGCTCCTATTACTTTTACTTAACTCCTTCTGTACATATTACTCTGATCCAGAGTTGGTTTAAGGACTAACATAGTAAGGAATTCTCAGAAGTTAGTAATCGTATGGGTACATGCAAGAGCTATAGATGTAATGTGCTCTTAATTTTGCAGTTGAACTGAAAGGTGCTTGGAAACAATGTTGCATTTTTCCTAGTTGATTGTGTGATATAAAAATGTACATGAGCGTGCAGTTAATGTACACTAAGTGCACAGCTGGATGAAGTTTTACATATGCACATATGGGTGGCAACTATTACCCAGATCAAGATCTAGAATATTTCTTTCACCTCGAAGTTCTCCTGGTGCCCCTTCCCAGACAACCCTGCCACCCCCATCAGGCAGCCACTGTTGCGCCTCATCTGACCATAGATTAGTTTTGCCTGTTCTCCAGCTATACTCATAAAAGTGGATTCCTATGGCATGTACTCTTTTATATGTGGTTTCTTGCACTGCTCATAAGGTCTGTGAGATTCATCCACGTTATTGTGTATGGTAGTAATTTGTGCTTTTTAAATTGTTACTTAAAGTTTTTGTGTGTTTTGAAATTGGTAGTAGTTCATTTTATCGGCACATTGGATATGTGGTCACTGGGAAAAAAGAAAAGGACACTTCTTCTCACATTATTTGAAAATCGGATCCTAGTGGCTAGCTTGAAAATTTACCATGACCTTATTTTTGTACATAAATATTAAAATGGGGTTGAGTAGTTGCTCTCAGTCATAATTACATAAACCAAACCTGTTGTTAACTGTCCTTCTGTGTGTGTGTGTTTAGAAGGGAAGGAAGAGAGCCCCAAAACAGAGAAGAAGGATCATCTAAGGTAGCTTATATCTTTTCGTGCTTAGGATTTAATGCCATAATCAATACTTAGAAACGTACAGAAGAAAGCACCAGCTAGCACTAGCATGAGAGTCTTAGAAGAAAACAAAATAACGTAATATTCTTTTGAAAACAAAAATACACCAAAAATGGAAGAAAGTGGAGTAGGATGTGATGCTACAGAAAAATTTTGAAGAACAGGGCTGCTTGCTTCAAGAAGAAGACTTTTGGCTACTAACCTGATGTGCTAAATAAAGTTTATTTCACCAAACAGTGAAACAAGAATGCAAGATGATGTTGATGAATTAGAAGGTTCTTTGTTTGTTTGTTCATTTTGAGGGAGTTGTGGTTGAGGTAAATAGTTTATTATATTTCTGTCCTTGGAAATGTTGATGAAGGATTTTCTGGGTGTCCTGCTGGAACACAAGCCACTTTTCTCCTTAGGAGACATTGTACTCTTCAGCTTTTGTAATTTCATTAAGTCTTATTGCTTCACACTCCTTGACGCAAGGTCGTTCTTGGCATACAGCCACGTGCATGGGTGGCTTCCCCCGGATCCCAGAGGGGCAAGCTGACCCCCTTTCCTTCTTAAATCAGACCCTCGGTGGCCCAGATTTCGAGGGGATGGGGGTTGAAATAGTGATAAATGATTCATCTTCTGCCCTGTATGGGGTACTCAAGAGATGCAGATTTTGTTTCAAAAGAAGGGAGAACTGTCTGTCAAATAGAGCTGCCTCATGATAGAGAATGCTCTTTTGAGGGGACACGAGCCCCTGATTACTGGACATTTGCGAAAGACACTGGGGAAGGGATCTCTTCCTTGGGTGAGAGATTGACCTACACGACCTCTGAGAGCCTTGCAGTAGTGAGACTCCATGAAATGGGCTTTTACTACGTAGTGATTCTACATAACCAATACATGCATGATTTTGGAGGGAGAAAAATGTGTCAAAAATGTCCAAACAGCCACTGAGTCCATACATTTTCTCAAACCAACCCGAGTTTAAAGTTGAGGACTGCCTCAGCTTGCTGGCTTTGTTCACTTTAAATGTAATTCTTCGTTTATATCACTAACAACTAAATGTCAGCTCCTCTTTTCTGTCTTTCTTACGTAAAGAGAAAATAGAAACTTCCCAGTATTCTACGTGTGCCAGCATCAGCAGTGATAATACTTTCCAAGTATAGTATTTGCTCCCTCTTGATGTAGGTACACATCTGAGAAGTTTCTTGAGGCCATCTGCTGGCCCAGGTGTATTTCTTCACTCTTACAACAGGTGTACTGTAAAAATGAATAAATATACATCTTCTCTCTCTGCCTTCTCTCCTCCACCCTACTTTTCTGTACTTGAATTTCGAGAGAGAGAAATCACTCATCCTGGGGGGAGAAAGTGACTTATCCAAGCAAAAAAACTGTATCTGGGATATTTTCTGAGGCCCATAGTTACTTAATCTAACCATGTACATATCTTGTATCTGTAAATATATGTTAACTCGTGTTAATAATTGATACTTAACAATGGCTGAAGGTAATGTAGAATCCTGAATCACTGAAATAATCTTTATTTTGTAAGCAGAAAAGTATAGTATACTGAGTTTACTGAGCTTTTACTGTTTTGTGTTCATGTACACATATAAATAAACCCTCCGTTGCCTCCCTGTAACGTATAAGCAGGTCTGCTCTGTTACCATTACCTTTTACCCCTCCAGCCACCTTTCCAAAATGGGAGAGGGGTGAGAGGAGATTTCAAATGTGTGACCAAAAAACCCAACTTTTGGTCTTCTGCTGAAACTGCTTCTGTGTCGCCTCCCTATCTCCAGTGGGGGTTTTGCCCCCACTCCAAATCATCCATTTTTCTCCGTGTTACCAGAGTAGCAATCTTCCTAAAACATAAATCCGATCATGTGACTGCTCTCCTTAAAATCGATTTCTCCGGAGACCCTGAATCGCTCACTTATTAAGGCCCAGGTCTTCAGTGGGGTGTACAGGTGCTCTACCTACTGGATGCTACTGCCGTCTTTAGCTACTTTGAATCACTTGAATGTACCTTGCTTTCTGTCTTGCAGGCTGGGAACTCTGTCTCTCCTTTGCCTGATACTGTATCATCATTGTTTACATGTCTGCTCATCCTCGTCTTTCTCCTTAAGGACAGATGATGTGCTGTCCCCTCTATGTGTGATCATCCCTCTCACCCCCTTACTCGCACTATGCCTAACGAGTACTAAATACCCAAATGGCTGAATGTATCCGAGTGGTAATCACAGTGCTTCTGAAGTGTCACTGTGCTTTTGGATTTCTTGGGGGCTGTTTTTTTTTTCTTTTAATTTTTTTAAATGCTTATTTGTTATTTTTGAGGGAGAGACAGAGTATGAGTTGGGGAGGGGCAGAGAGCGAGGGAGACGCAGAATCTGAAGCAGGCTCCAGGCTCTGAGCTGTCAGCACAGAGCCCAACTTGGGGCTTGAACTCACAGACCCCGAGATGATGACCTGAGCCAAACTCAGTTGCTTAACTGACAGCCACCCAGGTGGCCCTCTTGGGGGCTGTTTAAAATGATTTTTTTTTTTTTTTTTTTTTTTTTTATGAAGCTGTTTAAAATGATTTAATGAGTCCGGGGTGAATCCCAAGATTCTCCCTTTGTAGCGAGTTTCCAAATGGTGTTGATGATGTTGCCTGGACCCTAACTGTCCTCTCTAGACCCATGCGTGATTTCAACATACAGTCTGCTCTTAAAAATCCAGTGAAAGTGGTGCCTGGGCGGCTCAGTCGGTTCAGCTCAGGTCACGATCTCGTGGTTCATGGGTTTGAGCCCCGCGTCGAACTCTTTGCTGGCAGCTCAGAGCCTGGAGCCTGCTTCGGATTCTGTCTCCCTCTCTCTCTGCCCCTCCCCCACTCGTGCTCTGTCTCTTCTGCCTCTCTCTCTCTCTTTCTCAAGAATAAATAAACATTAAAAAAGTTAAAGTCTGATTCTTCATGTCAAGTTCAGGTAGACCACAGCTTCAAATAATGAAGATTAAAGAACGCTTTAGACAAAGAAAAAAAAAGTTAACTGTCTCATTATTGGAATGTTTGCATGATATTTTAACGGGTTTTTTTTTTCAGTTTTTGAATTTTTTAGTGTTAAAAAATTTAAATGGATGAATTTTTAAAACGATTATATATATTTAAAATGTGTATTTTTCTCCTGTGCAACATTTGGCGTCTGGAGAGGTGATACCAAGTTTTGTCTGGTTTTAAAATACTCACTATCGCAGGTGTTCTCTTGGATATATAGGTACTAAAAAGTGCGATTCTGGCTTCTGTCTCTTGCCAGGGAAATGCCTGGCAGTTATTGGCTTAATGAGTAATTGTACACACGGCCTGCTTGGAGGTAAATTTGGCAAGGGGGACAGATGTTTAATGGATAAAATACTACTTTTATCAGGCCATGAAATTACTGTAGTGACATCAGAACTTGGCAGCCTCTTTTATTCCAATAAAAACAAAAATAGCATCGTAAGCTAGGGAGAAGACATTTTTCTTGTCCATTTATTTTGGCTTATTTTCATGGTTTTGGCCTCAGGGTGTGTGTATAGCAAAATAACAACACAGTGAGTAACAGGCAAGAAGAATTAGGGAGTGAACATAGTTTCAGTTGAAACGGCCATGCTGTTTATCATTCACCTCTGTTTCAATAATTTAAACTGTTCCTCTCAGTTTGGTGACTAGGAGAGTAGGAGGGGTGGGTATGAGGAACCCTCATCCATAAAGTGGAGTTAAACTTCATTATTTGCCTTGATATTATATAGCTCACGATGTATTGACAAAATCTGACAATTGGCTTATGAAGATAGTCACGTGAGGGTAAGTGTCTGGGTGTGATTACAAATGCGACAGTACAGTTTTGTAGAAAAGGTGCCATTTAATTCTTTTTATAAACACTGGTAAAATAACATCGTGTTGCCAGTCAGTTCAATTTGATTGAATATAGTGTTTCCTCCCGCCCGTTTTCCCCTGTTCACTCTCGTCGGGAAATTAGATTTTTAGATTGTCACCATGACTTAGCGACCCCTCATATACCAGGATTTCAGTTTTGTGTCCAGGCATCTGAATAGCAGGTCAGTAGATCCTGGGACCACTCAATACTGAGAAGATACTTTTATTGTTCTTGATAGATTGTTAAACTCCTGAATAGAACCATACTAAAGTCTAACTATTACATTCTGTCCATGATTTACTTTGTGGGTTCGTCTTACTGTGATCACCTTTTTAAACAAGCTCATTTTATTTCTTTCATCAAATCTTGGATGTTCATCCAAAGTGGAATTACAAGTTTAGTTTTATAGTAAGGACTCTATAGTTCTGATGGGGTAAAGTATATTTCAAACTGTATTCTAAATAGATATTTCTGCTTAAGATGTATTTTCAAGTCCTGTTATAATCTGATTAGGATGGTTCTGATCTCTTTATCCGTTTGTTTGATTTCTATTTATTGATGATTAGGCATATTTTCTTTATTTATGGTCAAATCCATTTTGAGATTAAAACACATCAGAACGCTACCTTGAATTTCTAATTTCAATCTCTATTGATCATGTTTTAGATTATTTTGTGTTTGAATTGGGCTTTGACTGTAGACCTGTATAGGTCTTTCACATAATTTTCTTCTTACACTTCTTACATTTTGGAGCTAAGTTTTTTAAATCCCGTGGCTAACAAAAACCAATTTGAGTCATTATAAGATGGGTTGTTAACTGTGGTCTCCTATTAGGCTAGCAAACACAGTTGTCATTATTTGTTATTTCTTTTGTGTTTGAGGATGCATTTTAAAATAGCTATTGTCGTAGTGGTTAGGTCTTAAAGTAATTTCACATTTGTTACTATGACAGCAGCCACAGTGGGGTTTTTAATCATACAATGCAGCTCGTGCAGAGATTGATATCAGCATTTTGTGGCATCAAATAAATTTTAGCCCAGGGATTTGACTACATACATCTTACTGTTGTCAGTAGGGGTCTCGTAGCCAGCTCCCAAAGTGGGTTTCTAAATGTGAACCTTCCAAGCCCTGGCTGTATCCCATTCCGCGGGAAAATAACAAATCGTTTTAAAGAGACATTGTCAGTGTTTTACTTATTTTGGGATTTCTCTTTGAGATAGGAGATTATCAGGGAAAAAAGATGAGGAAATGATTAACCCTGCAGGACAAAGATCAGATTCAGTGTTTTCTTAGCTGGCTGCGCATACATACAGAATACTTAATTAGCTGTGGTCACAGATGTCAGCTGGTCGTGGAATCAAATCAGCAGGCACCCCCTATCGAACTCCCATGGCCCTTCAACAACCAAGAAAGAGAAACTGAGTTTTCGGTTTTTCCTTTCTGCAATGCAGGCTTCCTACCACCCCCGCCTCCCGCCCCCTTCATGTGAAATGCAAGTTTTCTGGATTAAAAAAAAAATCCTTTCGCTTGATATTTGGTACACAAAGGAAGTCCCCGTTTGCTTTGTGGAAGTTCTTTCTAATTCACTGAGAAATACTAACCTCTTCCGTATCTGATTTACCTGGAGCGGATGTAAACTCTGGCAGTTTAACAACAGGTGACGTGGTGACGAAGGAGTGACTGTATTGCTTTTGCAGACCAGGACTCTTGTCTGTCTGGTGTGCTGCAGCCTGGGAAAGGGAAGTGCTGTCCTGTGTGGGGTTGCAGTGGAGAAGCACATCACCCGCCTTGCTCACTTAGCGCCTTGTGAAGTGTTCCAGCTTTGACGACTCCTGCCTTGTGGTTCTTTTTATTCCAGACGCAGAATGATCTCCTCTTTCTGATGGTGGTGTGTGTTTGTTTTTCTGCTTAAATGTACGAAACAGTAAAATTGTCACGAGAGTGGAAACCATGAGGACAATACGTGATTGAGCATTAGGATCGTGTTTATGAGAGTTTTCATGTAGTTGAAAGTTAGATCTTTAACATCTCTCTAATGCTGGGAAAGGAGGTTCTTTGAAACTGTAGTCATTCTTCTAAAGCTTAAATTAGATTATAATTGCACATTTGTCTGTGCTTAGGAAGAGAATAAAATACTTCTACGTTTTGTTTTGTTTTGTTTTCTCTTTGACATTTCTTTGACATTTCTAAACCACAGACTCTGCATTCTGGATTCTGTTGACCTCACGGAAGATATGGAAGTGAATTTTGCCTAAGATAAAATTGATTCCCTGGTGTCTTATAGTTTTGAACTCTTTCCTCTACAGAGGTTACTTTATTTTTATTTCTAGCCACAGGGATCCTTGCTTTCTAGCACATTTCTTTAAAGCAGGCGCTTGGAAATTTCTCTAACAGAATGTCCCAGCTGAAATGAAGTTTGGAAGCCCTTTCCAGTTCTATGTAAAATCAGGAAAATAGCAAAGGAGCTTTTTTTTTTTTTAAATTTTTTTTAACATTTTATTTGTTTTTGAGACAGGGAGAGACAGAGCATGAACAGGGGAGGGTCAGAGAGAGGGAGACACAGAATCTGAAACGGGCTCCAGGCTCTGAGCTGTCAGCACAGAGCCCGATGTGGGGCTCGAACTCACGGACTGCGAGATCATGACCTGAGCCGAAGTCGGATGCTCAACCGACTGAGCCACCCAGGCGCCCCCCCGCAAAGGAACTTTTTAGAAGTAAATCTCATTTTACATTTGCGTCTTTGTGGAATGAACATCAAATCTACATTGAGATGTTCTTTTCTCTTAATGGTTGTTCCATGATACCCCTGTATCCAAAACATGACGGATGATTATCAAGACATAATTTGGTTTTTCATTTCTTAGATTTGTTAGAAAATGAATTCAAGCTTTGCAGTTTTTTTTAATTTTATTTTTTTAATTTTTTTTTAACGTTTATTTATTATTGAGAGACCGAGCATGAGCAGGGGAAGGGCAGACACAAAATCGGAAGCAGGCTCCAGGCTCTGAGCTGTCAGCACAGAGCCTGACGTGGGCTCGAACTCACAGACTTCAAGATCATGACCTGAGCTGAAGCCAGGACACTCAACCAACTGAACCACCGAGGCACCCCTCAAACTTTGCAGTTTTACATGATGCTTTTAATGTTGCTTTGACCAGTTGTTAACTTCTCTTTCGTTTTGTGTCACTGTATAAGGTTGGCTAAAACAAATGCTAACGCTAAAGCATTTAATGACAGCAAATTTGTATTATTTTGGTGAAAATCAAGCCAGTCGTTAACTGTTTAATGAAACAGTTTAAAAATGGTTTTGATGACAAGATCGAGAAGAAAGAAAAATAGACATTCTTAAAGGCAAATTTTGCTCCTCCTTCATTGGAGTGAAGAGTGAGTTGTGATAGCAACAGAGACCAGCTTCCAGTAAGAGGTGTGAGGCTGTTTATTTTCACTCTGGAGATGTATATACTACAGAAGGAAAACTCTGGCCTTGCTTAACCTAAGCAAGTCATTACTTATCTACGATCTGGCAAGCAATTTGATTAAAGTTGACAGAGCTCATATAATACCAGAACCAGGCCCTCTTAATGATTGATGAGGCTTGTCTGTAAGTCTTTTTTTTTTTTTTTGAAAGAAGAGAAACTGAACAAGAATGAATACTTGTTCAGATCTCTAATTGCCCAGTATAAGCCAAGTCTATAATGTAGTTTTGTGTATAGTGATTAATATGTATTAATTTGTATGTTGTTTTAGGTAATGGTTAAATGGCTTTAAAATAATACTTTTATGTCAGCAGGTTAATTTGGCTTTTACATGATTAAATTCTTAAAATATTGGGGTTCCTGCCCGATATTTTTAACATCTTTTAAATAATGGTTTTCTTTGATGTTTCTTTGATATTCTTTAGTATAGTGGAAGTTTTAACCTATAATTTTCTTCTTTGTTCTCTTGTGAAATTGAATTATTTGGAAAGTCTTCAGCTTTAATTTTAATTTTTCAACTCCTTGCTCTCTAAGGGTATGAAAATGATTTGGACAATTGTTAGAGCATATTTGGGCTGTGGGGTGTTGTGACTCATTTCTTTGCTGCATTATTTGTTTCTTTCCCAACAGACTGATACTAGGTGTGACTGGAATGTGCTGAATGTTCTTGCAACGCTTTACATCATTATTCTATGTAGGGTGCTTAGCTCAACTAATGAAGAGAATTGTTTTTTTTTTTTATCATTCATATGCTGCTTAGTAGATGGTGGGCTACTAAGGACTGGCAGACAGCTCCCCCAACCCCACAGCTTGTTTTAGGTAAACTTAGCATGTGGAATTTCCATTAATGGAACAGTTGAATTGAGAATGAATTAGTTTTCTGTAAAATTCTGGGAATTTTTAGGCATCGTATCATAGGGGTTTGGATGAGGGTAAGCTCTAGAGAGTGAGTACCTGGAGTCAAAGCCAGCTTGCACTACAGTCTAGTGACATGGCCTCCCTGTGCTTTGGTTTCTTCACCTGTATAATGGGAATGAATGATAGCTCATCAGGCTCTTGGCCATCTCATTTTAGTGTTCGTGTGATCAGGTAGATGGTTCTCGAGGGCGGTGTTGCTGCTCTGATTGTTATAATTGCTATCGGTGAGATGGGCTGATATCCACAAAAGGGGGTATTATGGTGACACAGTGAATTAGAAACTGTGGAATCAGAATCAAATGAGTGGGGATTAAACTCTGGGGAGCCACAAATGGGGGAATACGCTGGAATTGGTTATATGTTTTTGGACTGGTTAGAACCCAGTGCATAGCAAAGAGCGCAGTTGGGTGAGTATTGAGCTAATACTCAATTAGCTCAATTAGTAAGAGCTAATGGGGAACTTTTGGGAACATTCCTTTGACTTTCCAAACAAGTGAACACCATTTGACTCTCTTGTTCCACATGTTCAATTTTGTAACTTTGTGATCTCCCCTTCTCCCTTCTTATCTCCCCAAACTCAGTGTAAACATACTTCAGTTTAATACCAAGAAAATAAAATTTATTTTGTGAGAGATGTACTTCATACCTACCTTCACTGACATGTTCTTAGAAGCAAGGACTATTGTTGGTACCCTTTGCTAATTTTCTGTTGATAATTTCCCCAACAAATGTTTTTTCTTTTTTAACTTTTTTAATGTTTATTTATTTTTGAAGGGGAGAGAGACAGAGCGTGAGCAGGGGAGGGGCAGAGAGAGAGGGAGACACAGAACCAAAGCAGGCTCCAGGCTCTGAGCTGTCAGCACAGATCCCGATGTGGGGCTCAAACTCACAAGCTGTGAGATCATGACCTGAGCTGAAGTTGGACGCTTAACCGACTGAGCCACCCAGGCGCCCCATCCCCAGCAAATCTTCTTATCTATGGGAAATCCTGGTGTTTTCTGGAATTCTTACATGTATACTTAAATAATGAGCTTGACTCTTACGTCCTTTTAAATTTGTTACTTTTCTTTTGGGCTTACATATGGTCAGAACAGATAAACACTTAACTGGGATTGGTAGCATTAAAGACCACCAATAAAGTGCCATCCCCAAGTTGTTTCCAAGAGAGAAATAGAATAGATGTGGAATCATCAGATGCAAATATTTGACATGGAGATAGGCCAGTTATGCACACTGTCAGTCCCACCCCGGCCACTCCCCTATTTTGTTTCTAGTTGGCCGGCTTAAGTATGTTGCCCTCAAGTGACTGTTGAAGATCGAAGTTTAGCGGTGGAGGTGCATCCAAAAAATTGAACAGGGGATTGTGGAACCAGAACATGACAGGTGGTGGGCAGTCTTCCCTTTTTGGCTGGCCATTCCCTCTTTATCCGTAGGGTTTTTTTTTTTTTTGTTTTTTTTTTTTTTGGTTGTCCACAGTGACAGTAATAATGCTTCAGGAAGGAGGCACTTATGCATTTTGTTGTTGTTGTATTCTTTCAGTTAAGCGCTGAAAACTCCATCTGTTTTCTTCTAGTCCACTGGTTGGCCTCATTATTGTATTTCTATCACTGGAATCAGGGTTTTCAGGGAAACACGGTAATTTTTGTAGTGATACTGAATGCGTTTGCAGGAGAAAACGTTGTGCCACAACTCTGCAAATGCACAGACTTTAAGGTATTCCCAGGGGTGCCTGGGTGGCTCAGTCAGTTAAGCATCCGACTTTGGCTCAGGTCATGATCTCATGGTTCGTGGGTTCGAGCCCTGTGTCAGACTCTGTGTTGACAGCTGAGAGCCTGGAGCCTGCTTCAGATTCTTTGTCTCCCTCTCTCTCTGCCCCTCTCCCGCTCATGCTCTTTCAAAAATAAATAAATGTTAAAAAAAAATAAAAAAAGATATTCCTTCTGGGTCCTATAACATAGAGGATAAAGCTTGGTTGTATTGCATTTATAGAGTTTTCTTAGGGTGGTGGTCTTGGTGGCTTTGGAGGTAGGTGGCATTTATAGGATTCTTTTAACTGTTTTGATTTGGGGGACTGTGAATCTTGTATTTGAAACTGTAATTCTTGTTCTATCCCCCAACCCCACTCTCAACTCAGATTTGCAGGGATGTGTGTGATCAAGGAAATAGCTGTGTGTTTGATTAGTGAACATAGTGTCTTAACTGAGATGATAATGTATTTTGCTAAAAAGGGGTCAGCGCTCAAACTTTGTCAAAGGGCAAAATTCTTATAAACTATTACTGATTAAATGATTTTTATTACGAATGTCTTAATTATATAGAAAAGAAACTAGATGCAAACTTCTTGTAAAACTAAAATTTACAAAATAAATATATTACCACAAAACCAATATAATTCAAAAATGTAAAATCTTTAAAACATTTTTTAGATTTTCAGTATTGTAGAAAGAAACTTTTGCTTGTTTTATATTTCACTTGCTTATTTCATATGATTGTTTTAAAATTTTAAGCGTGATTAGTACGGTTTTTCTTTTTTTAATAATGACCTCGTTTTTAACCACTGGTCCAATATTTTGTGGGCAATCACTTTAAAAGTGCACTACTATATATATAGTACTGAGCAATTAAACAACCCATTCAATGAAGTGTTTGTATGTATTAATATTTGCTTATTGCCGATGAGCCAGAGTGATAGGGGATCTTTGTAATTTGTGTGTTCATGATGTTGTATAAGGCTGTGTGCCATGACATGCTTTTTGAGTTTGTCACACTTATGCCACCATGAGCTGGAAGATAATTCACATCTGCTTTTCCTCTTACCTGTTTCAGAACTTCCTTTGTAGTCTGTATTCTGTAACTTCATGTGACTTTCACATGTCACAGACATGACCCAAAAACACGAATGCAAATTAGGCACTGAAATCTTGTGTCCTGCCTTCATTGTCTGGCTAATGATTCACAGTAAGTTTACAGTAATTGAGTTCCAGAAGCGCAGAAACACAGTGAAATTTATAAAAAATAATTTTCGTCCCTCCGACAATCATTTCGCAGATTAAAATCGAGAAAGAAAGAATAAAAGTTGCTGGAGCTTGAAAAAATTTAAAAAAAAAAAAGAGAAAGAAAACTAAAACCTGATAGTTTTGAGAATCCCTCCAGAATGGGAAGTGACCGTGGATTCTCACGGACATCAATGGACATAAAACCGGATTTCTACTCAAGGCCTTTCTTTTAATTAGGAAGCTGTAGGTAGAAAGGGGTAAGAGGTAAGCGTAGGCCTGGGATTGCCCTGGGTTCAGATGTTACCCCTGCCCTTTACAGGCTCTAGAATCTTGGGGAGGTTACTAGAGTTTTCTTCTTTACTGTTACCTCACTTGTAAAATGGAAACAATACCCATCTTTAGGAATGTTGTGGGGATCAACAATAATGCATGTAAAATCTTTCACCAATAAACTTAATAATTGGTAGTTGTTATCCTTTAGAATAATTAATTTCATAAGACAGCTGTTTGGTAAGATGTACAAGTAGATTTACTTTCACACACAGTAAAGCCAGTTAACTCCCTGCCTAGTGGAAGCAAGAGGCAAGGGTGGGGTAGAGTATCAGAATTATTTGGCAAGGTTTTTCGTGCTGCACATAGAGCCCCGCCTCCTTAAATCATTTCCAAGTGACCTACCATCACCACTGGGACTGGATCATCGCTCTTTGGTGCTGGGGCAGAAAGATGACAGATCTACTGACTAAAGCATTTGAGTCTTTCTCCGGTAACTCGGACGTAGTAAGTGCTTGTACGACCTTTTAAAATCTTAATTTTATAAATACGTATAAAGACAAACATTTGTTTATGCAGGTAAATCAGCGAGTTGATTTTGTCCGGTATCGACAGGGAGTGACTAATCCACCTCGTGTGTATAAATCAGCATTGTGGCATTTTGCTTAAAAAATGTGCTTGTTTTCCTTAGGTATTTTTTTTTGCCAAATTCAGTACTTTAAAAAGTGTTGGCAAGAGGTAGGACAGATTGACTCGATAGTTTTAAGGGAATTTATATAACTCTCTGTGGTTTCACCCAATGAATTTGGCCAGTACTGTCTAAGTATGTTTGAAACACCTCCTTGAGAGTTATCTTCCTAAATTTAATAACAACTTTATGTGGCAGGATTTTATTTACATGGTTTTGACCTTACAGAAATTCATGCCACATTGCAGGAAACATGAGTATGTACAGTAAGAAGCCCTGATGTTTTCGTCTGTAATGCCAATCTCTGTCATAAGTATATGAAGTCTTTTGTTTTAGCTACAAACCCTTCTAACTGTAGTAAAAGCAGAGAATTGCATTTACCTATTGTTGGCCCTATGCCTGTATGACTTTCAAGTCCGTGGTGAATGTTTCTGCGGACTCTACTGGGTTATTTCTGTGGGTGAGCAAAGTGATAATAGTGCTTCTGATATTGTCGGTAGTATCCTTTTCTCTTCAGGTTGAAAAGAACTTTTGATAACATCTTTTATTTACTGTCTTCTCACTTTTGCCCGTGGCTTTTCTGTAATGCTGTGTCCTGCACTGTGTTAGTCATTTAGCTTAAGTACCTATTACATTATACAGCACATAACTATTAGCTATTGATTTAAAAAAAATTGACATAATAAAAAATAGGAAAATATGGGTGTTCACTTCCATCAAAGACCAAATAAACTCAGTGAACAGGTCATGAAGCATTAGTGTTGATTGTCTTAAACTGCTATTTAGGAGTGGGACACTATTCTTGTATCTTCTCTTGGCTTACTAGAATGTTTTTAAGCATATTAAATTAGTAGTCTGTGAAATAACTTCATAATTCACAGGAAACATTGCTGGGTTTCTCTCAATGTACATTCATTCATTCATCGACATTTGTTAAGCACTCATTTTGTGCAAGAAACTTCCCAGGTATGGTACATAGTGGTGAGCAAAATAGACCTGGCTCCTTCCCCTCATGGAACTGACAAACTAGTGGTTAATCCAGGTCAGGTACGAATTTTTCACATTTATGTGACCTGTAAGTATCTAGCCTAGTTCTTTTTTTTCACACTATAAAGAGTCAGATGAAGTCAAATTGTGCACGTTCTCTTCAAGGAATCCTCCTTGGCCATAATTTTGACCCGGGGGAAATCAGGTTAAAATGAAAATCAAAGCCATTACTGAAGAAGGAAAGAAGTTTTAAAGCATGAAGTTTTAGAGCGGTGTGTGGAGAGAGAGTAATGGATTTTTTTTTTTTTAGTTGAATGTAGGGATGTATACATGTAAATTTCCTGCGTCTGAAACACCGTTTTCCTAGCAGGGTCTAAAAGTTTGACCTATTTTGGAGGGGGATGTTACTAATGAAGAGAAGGGATGACACTCTGGTATCAGAGGGGTATCTTTGAGTGGTAGAAGCCTGTCAATACCAAGAAGATTAAAAATGCTGTTTTAGGGACATTTGTTGGTTGAGATTCAGGATGAAAAGCTATGGGGATGTCTGTGTTCAATGCTCCATTGGGGGGCGCGTGATTTAGCCTATATTGTAACCAAAGGTTGGTATTGACTATTATACTATATGTGTATTATAATATACTATGTAACAATTATGTATACTATGCTTGTAATACATGACAGATGATAATATATATAATAATATTAAATATACTGAGTTAAGACAATGAAAACTTAGGTCTATTGATTAGTTGTTTCTCAACATCAGTCTTCAAAGCAGCATAGTTTATAATGAAGATTTTATATTTGGAGTAAAATGAGGAACAGTGGACCAAAAGACATGTAGTGATTGCTTTCTACAGCTAAATTTATTCTGAAACTATGTTTTGCCTGCCTTTTTGTTCTGTTCCACTGAGATGATAGTGGATGGCAGTTTTTAATTTGTCTAAAAAAGTATTCTTGGCGAATGGTTGGCAGGCTTGCATGGGATCATCCAGGTGTATTGCCTTAGTTTTCAGTATCACTGGTTATTGAAATCCGAATTTCTGGGAACCAGTGCTGTAGATTAAACCTAGTAAGTTGTCAGTATGCAGTCGTCTGTCCTGGGATGTGGCTTCTTTGCCATTTCTCGTGCCAGATGTTTGTCTGTGAGATACATGTGCCCAAGGGTTGACGATGCATCAGCATCAAGGAGGGTTCCCTTCTTGCCACAACCTTAAGTTGGCTTTTTATCTTTCTCTAAAAGAAATAGAAATGCCTCACTTGGTTTTCAGTGCACCTTCATTGTTCCCTGTACTGAGGTCAGGAGGCAAGCACCTAAAAGTCTCTCTATATAAAGGCTGCTTTTTAGATGTTTTATTGGTACTGCTGTTGGTTATTTTAATTAGTAGTATGTTTTATGTGCGCCCCGAGGCTGTTCAAGCAAAGAATGTAATTCAAATAAACAAAATAATATCTGATGTTTTGGAACACCCACACCTGCCATCTGGGCCTTTCCTCTTAAGGTAGACTTACTTAGGTTGGCAGAGAAGCTAGGAAGAGAAAAAGGAGATGATTATGTAGAGTTATGAAATGTTTTAAATGTAAATTCTTGGAAAGCTTGATAACCCAAGTGTTAAAATTGGGAAGGCCATTTTCTTCATAAGCAGTGGTTGAAGATAAATACTGAGTGTTCACAAGAAAACCAATCTTTTCCATTGTTTTACATGTTCCTAACAACTTTTACATGTCTCTCTAACAGTGTTTCCAGAGTTCTGCGAGTACCTTAGAGATAATTTGACTGTAAAACGGTGAAGGACACTTTCATAATGCAAGAGCATTTGCCAGGGAAATTTCTTCAGTTTTTTTAGTTGGATATGAAATAAAGGGGCCACCTCTATAGGTTTTTACAATGAAATCGTAAAATAGTCTCCGACTAAAATAACGTGTAAAAAATTTTTCTTTTCAACTTAGCTTTTTTTTTTTTCTGAGTTAACACAAATACTCTTTTTCTGTTTGCAAACTGAAGTGAGCTATATATGCTTTTGACTTAATTTTTAGAGCTGAAAATGTGTTGATTTTGGATATCTTGGCTGGATTCCCCCCCACCCCCACCCCTTTCCCTCTTTCATTAAGTGCAGTCTTTTTTGGAGTTTGCCAGAGATGAGGCAAAACTTGTATAAGAGTTGCACCTGAGCTTTTAAGTGTTTTTTTTTTCCCCTCACTTAAACACGGCACTTGTGAAAGGTTTGTCATAGAATCCTAAAGCTGGAAAAACTTACGTGGTTCTTTTCCCCTTTACAGACAGAACCTAAGCCACACTAAATTAGCAAATGTTCTACCTGGCTGACATTCTCTAGGAAAAAGAAATATATCCATTTGGAGCACTAACTTAATTTTTAAAAAATATATTTAAAATATATTTATTAAAATATATTTAAATGCCTCATAGTAGTTTTTAAACATAATATTTTAAAAATGAGGGCTCCTGTCACTTCTTGAAACTTTTTTATACCTCAAAAATAGTTTTAAATGCTATTGTTTATATGTAATCCAAGAGTTAAAGATGCCAGAAACTTAGGAAATGAGATCATGGTAGTCCCTATTGTGTTACTCTACTTTTTGCCCCCCGCCCATCTTTTTTTCCCCAGCTACCTTGAATATAAGCATGCAGTACATTTTTGTTGTGTAAATGAATGGGAAACTGCTTTTTTTGTGTTTTTAGGCTGCAGATCCCAACTGTACTCACAGTCTGGCTTAGAAAATGGGTCAAGTGAAGAGATTTTAGACTATTAAGCTAAGGATCCAACCCACAACACTCTTATAATTCCAAGACCCACATTAATCATGTCATTGTATAAACAGTGAAGCTGTAACTCTCCTGTAAATCTCACCAAAACAAAACAAAACAAAATGAGACAAAACCCCCCTCATGTTGTTCATAGAAGCCAATGATGACAAGTCCTTAAAAGTATAGGGTCTATAGATGTATCCACATATAAATTGTATTCTACACATGTAAGGTGTTGCTATGTTGTGTGTATAGGAAACGTTGAATACAGTGTAATATAAAAAATTTTAAGAAATAATACCAGAATTTGTATGTCTAAGTCAGAATCTGTAAGCTGTGTGTTCAGTCTCACATTGCTGTTATGCCACGAAATTTGGAGTTCCTTTGGAATTATCTTTACTGGTTATAGCACTGTAAAAAAAAAAAAAAATTGGTGTTCTTGATTTATTGGGAAATAGCCACTAATGAATAAATTTGTGGATAATGTTGGAGTTAGGACACTATAGTGTTAAACATCAGATGTTATCATAACAATGAGAATGGTTTTTACACCTGGTTTACACATTGTCACTGAAAATATTTAACAAAGGATTTTCATAACGGTTTTACACAGAGGAGTGTCACTGGAATAAGTTGATGTGTCTTCCAAGTTGGGTCAGTCTGCTACTATGGTTTTCCCAGTATTTTAGTGTGTGTGTGTGTGTGTGTGTATGTGAGAGAGAGAGAGAGAGAGAGAGAGAGAGAGAGATTTCTGTTTCAATGTGTCATTGGATCATTTCACCATCCTATTTACTGTTGCTTAACTTCATGTCGAAATGTAGCCACTGTTATTTTCTACATAACGCTGGTGGCCAGCTTTGCTTCATTTCTGGTAGACAGGCTGTGCCTAAGGCTACATACAGCTACTTCTTTGGCTGCTTCTTTGGACTAAAAGGATATGCCATTACTGTGCTGTGTTTACAAAGATACCATGATGTTAATTGATTTTTCTATTTTCTAGTTCATCGGGGCATTGTATCTTGAGCATTTCTTTGACTTTAACTGCCTATCAAAGTTTTCTGGGGCTGCAAGTTTTCTTCATACAGCCCAATGCGTATTTTCACGTTTCTATAGACTTAACAGTCCACTTGAGGTAATTAGGTACTGACTACATAGTAATCTATGATTGGCTTGTATGTCCATTTATGAATGTGCTTGCAGAGTCCTATTATCAATGCACGGTCAGTCTTCCATGGTACTATGACAGCTTTGATGAAGCTGTGTCTGATCTAATTCCTGTCACTAGTTGAACAAAGCAGGGGCGCCTAAGAAATCCAAACTCCTTCGGTTGTTTTATGCAGCCATGGTTAAAGATGGAATGAAGTCCTTGGAAACCAGTGTCACTATGTTCCAGGTCGCTAGGAAGCTTCCAGCTCAGCAGGTAACATAATATAAAAGTCATTGTGATGGAGATCCCTTGCCCAGCCAGCGTTGATTCAAGTTTATTTACAGCACAGATATTTTTCTTAGATTTCTAATTTTTTCCTTATTTTGCTATGTCCTAAAGGTTTAATTGTATACAGTAGAATACATTTCATGGAAATGAATTTCTCCTTGAGGTTTTATTTCCTTGTTATTAAAATGAAATCTAAACCAAACCCCTGAGGGCGAGTCTTTTGTAACAGCCAGGGAAAAATTTGTTTCATTTGGTAAACTCTGAGCAATGCCCTGGACATAATAACAACTATATTAAATTTATTACCCAACACTCCTCTAAAGCCCCCTTTCAAATGCATTCATATTCCTCCTCCTCATCCTTCATCAAAACAAGTTAGCTGAATGTCTGTCTGGACCTTTGTAAGATCAGTCTGTTCAAGTTTAACTAGTTCTTCGCAAACTTAAACATTTTTGCTCTTAGCTAGCTTTTGTTTTGTGGTTACCATAACCCTATTATTTTTTTCCCCGTGAAGCCAATGCCAGTGACAAGCTTGAAAATCTACTGATTCGTGGCAAGTGTTGACTCTTTGGTGCCTGCAAAGCAATCCTTTTGAAACTTGCTGTATTTTGTCTTTTTAATAATCTCTCCCAAGTCTCCTTGGAGAATTTCGCTGTTTGCAGCTGTGTTTTAGAATATTCATAATGCTCCTGTCCAGTTCACGGTGGGTGTCAGAATTAGCCTGTTTCCGTGATTTTTGGTTTCCTGTGTTCTAGAAGCAGGAAGAAATAGGCTCTTTGAAAGACAGTGGAACAGGAACACTTGACTTTTTTAAACACACAAATACTGTGAAGAGACCTGAAATCCACACTCAGACCCCTTCTCTTTTGGAGCGTAATTAGGACCACGCTGACTCCCATTGCTGGCAGCTGCTCACTGTTGCCTTTTTCTGCTGGTGACCTTTGATCTCCGTGACCTTTCCTGGGGTTAGTCCTAGGCCCTTTTCATTGTGTTGGAGCTGAAGTGGCTCATGTGGAGTTGATTATTTCTTTGCTCATTTGGCCTTTTTGGTGCCATAACTCCAAGTCACTTCCATTTTATCCCTCTACTCTTGATGGTCCACAGTGAAAGGAAATGCTTTTGCAGACAGCAGGATCAGTTTGTACGCTTGGCTGACTCGATGGAGGCCCTGGGGACGTGGGGGGAAGGGTTGTGAAGCCTGTAGGTGTCAACAGTTTTCGAGAAGTTTGATCTGAATGATGGTGCGATCGTCACCGTGCGCATAAAATGGGCACCGTGGAGAGCTGCGTTTCGTACGGAGGGGTCTGAGTTCTGGTAAGAAGAGATGGCCGCAAGTTACTGATGTGGACCTGGGTGTTTGATGTCCTGCAGCTCTACGTTTGTAAGATTTATATGTTCTTCCTACTGCCTCCGAGCTACTTGGCAGGTCAGAGCATGCATCATCGTCAATTGCACATGACTGCTCTAAGGGATGCTTTCATTTCTAACAGAAGGAGACTAACCTCCGTAGATTAACATGCTATTAGATGGCGTATTTGCTGCAGCTGGACTGAGGAGAGCACTTTGCTGCTTTTCCTCACCTTCCTCCTGCCCCCACCGGCTCCTCCAGTGAAATCACTGAAAGATGGGTGACAGCTGTTACTCTCATTTTTTGAGGCCCCGCGTGTACAGCGTGAGGACTGTCGCGGATCAAAGGCTGGAGCGATCATGAAGGAGTCAGCAGTTGAGGAATGCGTCTGATCACCCTAAACCGTAGTACCTTTGAAGGGTATATGTGTGTGAAATTTGGTGACATTTTGAAACTCATTTTTAAGAAACCCGAGCGTCCATCCCTATTTCATCCCATTTTCTTTTTCGTTTTAAAAGTTTGTATTCATGGTATTGATAAGGTGGATTATTTTGAATGAGGAATTGCTACTCCTTCCAATGTAGTGGATTTTTTTTAAAATAAGGATTAAAAGGGAGCACCTCCTCAAAAGGGAGCACAATCTCGTCTCTCTGTTACTGTCCCCCTCCGATCTCTGAAGCACTTCAGGCTTCTTTCTGTGCCTACTCGGCCTCTTTCTTGGAGTTCCACTTATGCCCAACCCAACTCATTTTCTCTACGCCTTACGGGATGCACTCTGCATTCACGCTGCCATCAAAACAGCGACAACAAGCCGTGGAAACCCTGCTGCTTCTCATGTATTTCCTGTGCTTAAGTGAACGCATGTCAAGCACTCACTCACTTGTCCAAGTAGAAATCTGGACAGCAGCCTTGTTCTTTTACTTAAGGTCAAAGCACTGGGGAGGGGAAACAGATGAGTGGACGGTAGTGAATTCCAAAGATGTCTAAGAGACCGGTTCTTTCCCAGTCCAAATCCTTCACTGTTAAGTTCTATCAATGCCACCTCTTAATAACATCTGGTAAATATGTCCATGTTGAAAAAATTTTTAAAAATCTTTTAAATCTATCCCCTGGTATTTCTCTAGTACACATCTCTACCCTCATTTGCCAGGGCCTTCTAACTTCTCTTCCGTCCCTCGGCCATGCTCCACATTGCAGCGTAAATGATTTTTCAAAGGCACAAGTCAGATCTTGTCCCTTGCCTGCTTAGGAGCCATTAGTACTCCCCTCTCATGATAAAAGCTGATACCTTGACCTGTTTTCTTTTCTTCTGTATGCTGCAGCTTCTGCTTAACTACGCTGCCTTACCTGCTACCCCATATTTCCTCCTCTTATCTGCAGCCATACTTCCTTACTCTTTTTTTATTATTATTTATTTTTTAGAGAGAAAGAGACAGAGCGTGAGCGGGGGAGGGGCAGAGAGAGAGGGAGACACAGAATCCGAAGCAGGCTCCAGGCTCTGAGCTGTCAGCACAGAGCCCTATGTGGGGCTCAAACTCACAAGCTGTGAGATCATGACCTGAGCCAAAGTCCAACGCCCAACCGATTGAGCCACCCAGGTGTCCCTCCTTACTCTTTTGTTAAATGTTTATTAATTTATTTTGAGAGAGAGGGAGAGAGAGTGTGAGAACGGGGGAGTGACAGAGAGAGAGAGAGAGAGAGAGAGAGAGAGAATCCCAAGCAGGCTCCACACTGTGAGTGCAGAGCCCGACACCAGGCTCTATCTCATGAACCGCAAGATCATGACCTGAGCTGAAATCAAGAGTTGGATGCTTAACCGATGGAGCCACCCAGGCGCCCTACCTCCTTGCTCTTTCTAATTCTGCACACACATCGCTCTTTATGTTTTGGAGTACCACCTCCCCTTGCTTTTCCTCTCTCCCGCCTCCCAGAGCCCTCTATCAATTCTCCTGATCATTGTTTCTTCTGAGGTGTCTTCTTAAACCTTCTCTAAGTCCAGGTGAAGTGACCCTTCTGTGTTTCCTGCAGCATCTCTGCTTTGGTCTGTGGCTCAGCCACCTCCCCCCCTCACTTAACTACTTTAATTCTTGAAAACCTCTATTCCCTAAAAGCTTTACCTCTTAGCAAAAACCATTTCCTTGATTTTGATGGGAAAAAATAATCATGACGTATTCCATCCCAATCCAAGATAGCCACGGTTTTCATGGGTGGAAAAAAAAGTCAACTGAGCGATAAAAACAAATTTGTTTAAAAAAAATTGTACAGGTGATAAACAGTATTTTGAAAGTAAATAAGTACAGGATGTTCTTAAATACAGTGCAGTGAGTTTACTGTGCTCAACCAAGGAAGAGAAGACTTGAGGCTGGTGGCTGGAGGAGGAGGACCATGAGGAAGTCCTCCTCTCGAGACAGTGGAGAGACAGGAAGTTGACTTTCAGACAATGAGTCTTTTTAAGGCTCACAGTGGTCTTCACTTACATTGCACTTAAAAGCTTACGGTACAGAAAAACACTTCATGGCAAAATAAAGGCTAAACATGGGAGTGCTCCCCAACTCGCAGAAATGGTGCTCACAGTGCAGAGAGATTAGCAGAAAATGCTCACCGATCTCCCACTCACATGGCATCTGTACACAGAGCACAGTGTTTTGGGTTCATCCAAACACAGCGGGCCATTCCAATTCTCCTGTACGATACTTTCCGACTAAACACTGTGGGGTCATGTAAACTGGTGGGTGTGTCTTTGCCCGAAGCTGTAATATCGAAGTACTCCTTTTTTTGCTTCTGATTGAAAAAGTTCTGACGCTGAATAAAAAGCCATCCAAAAAGTGAAATAACCACAGGAGCCCTTGTGGCAAAAATGTTAGTCGTTCTGTTAGGTGAGTCTGTGTTTGGGGGGCTTCTTAGTTGTCCTTTCCCTCACGCGACCATGAACCTCAGGGAGACAGACGTCCTATCTGTCTGTGGCTGAGTTCCCAGCACAGCCTGATGTAATATTTGTTGAATAAAAGATGGGTTCCTCTGCTTTGAACTCTGAATATATTTCACACGCTCATTGCACTTAATGATACTTTGTTCCAAAGCCAATTATGATTGTGCCCTCTTTTCTCAATTAGGCTGCAGAATCCTTTAGTTCAGGAATGATGCCTGATGCCTGCCTCATCTTCCTTATCTTTGTACCCCTTGTAGGTTCTTGCCCAAAGTAGATTCCCTATGTATGAAATTCTTTGATTGGATGAATGTCTCGTAGAAAAGGTAGGGTTCTTTGAGAAGTCTGTGTAGAAAATGGTATTAGCTGCTTAGGTAAATTATTCAAATATTCAGAATGAAGAAAACTTTTATGGGAGATTTACAATTTGATGTGATTAAGGTCAGGGTAGCTCATTGGGCTGGGAAAAAGAAGTGTATGTTTGACTTCCATAATTGAAATTGTGCTGAATTAATCTTGATAGCATTCAAAAATTTTTCGGTAAACCTGTTTTTTTCTTTCTTTTGCTTAGTTACTGCAGAAGATCCACTTCTTAAAATCAACAGTTGAGAAATAGCATGTTATGGAAGAGATTATTTGCAAATAAAGACCAATCTTTTATTTTTCAAGAAGGAAATTGTTTTTAAAAAAGGAAACCAACTTAAAGACTTTTCTGTTTTGAAAACCTATCCGGGTCCCAAGTGGAGGTTTTGTTCACAGATTAATCACAGTTATTCCCTGAACCTGAAAGAGAACTATAAGAAAATTTGATATAGGACTCTGGGGAGGGGGATGATTCAGGGAGACGGCTTTGATCATCCTTAGGAAAGCAAAGGCATTGCTTCAAAAACAAAAGAATCAAATCGAGAAATTCAGGAAAGACTTTTCCCAAAGGATTATTCTGGCAGCATGTTGAAAAGAGGTTATAAAAGCATTAAGTTCACAACCTGAACAATAAGTTAAGTAAATGTTAGGGAAGTATTTCCTTTCTTATTCTAAGACCAGGCATACCTTTAGCTTGCTTTTGCCAACAGAAATGCTGGTAATCCTGGGCCTGGCCTAAAAGTAGTTTGTTATACAAGACAGATTGCCTTCTGTGTAGATGTCAAGGAGAGGCTTAAAGAAAGCTTTATAAGTTAGGAGATACCAGTCATTCTTTGGGAACATCAAGCTAAGACTCCAGGAACAGCACTCATCCCATGCAAAAGTGGAGGGTCCTCCAACGATTTTTATAGCATGAACAAAAGGGTTGTCCCGATTTGTAGGTTTAATGGTGGCACTCCGCCTAGCTGTTCCTTTTTTTTTTTTTTTTTGTAGCTTATAGTCTTTTCTTTGGAGAGATTGTCCTACCAGGTGCTTTCTTGGGAGGATCTTCTCAGACACTTAATCAGCCACTCAGAACTGCCGTGAAAATAATAGAATTACGTTGGCCGTAACTGAAGTTATGATCAGGGTAGAAGAACTTCCTCATGCTCATGTTAATTTCTTCTGGGACCAGTGAGTTGGATAAGTCTCAAGAGTTCAGATTTTCACATAGGGAATTGATCATGTCTTTATTAAAGCCCTGTAGTAAGGCAAGAACAAATCCAGTTTAAAATCCAGTGCCTTGGAGCACCTGGGTGCCTCAAGTGTTTTGAGCATCTGATCTGGGCTCAGGTCATGATCCCAGGATCGTGGGATTGAGCCCCGTGTTGGGCTCGGTGCTTAGCATGGACCTTGCTTGGGATTCTCTGTCTCTCTCCCCTTCTGTCCCTTTTCCCTGCTTGCATTCTCTCTCTCTCTCTCTCTCTCTCTCTTAAAAAAAAAAATCCAATGCCTTGAATTATTTTACTGCCTCTAGTAGTTTAGGGAAATAGAGGTGTTTAAATGCTTTTTGGACAAGAAAAGCAGTAGGGAAGGGAGAACAAAGCTTTGAAATGAATGGTAATTTACTATTTTTAATGCCAGCAAATATTGCCAAAAAACGTCTGTCAGCAGTTTTCACACACAAATTTATTTTTAGAGAAATGCATGTTACAAATTAAAATCACCCAGTATAACAACAGTGACCCGTATCCTATTTTACAATAAATTTTGGGTAAAAAGCAGAGATTTTTGTGTCCGTGGTGTTTTTTGTAATTAAAAGTTCAGAGATTAACAAGGTTGATGAATGTGGCCTGCAGCATCCATTCCTTTTATTTTATTTTTTTGTAGTTTTATGTATATTTAGAATATTATTTTTAAAAGTCTCTCATAAGATTAGGCAGTAAATGTTGCTCTATGCCTTCACAGATATTTTAATGAATTGCTCAAATTCATATGTTACATCCAAGCTTTGTTCACCGCAGAGTTGGGATGTAAATCATACTCTGGTGACTGGGAGTCTACCCCCCTACTGTGTTGATGGTGCTTACTGGGGGATAGAGTTATGCATTATTGCCATTTGGGGGAAAACTACTTGCCAGTATATAAGTTAGGAGTATTAAAAATGTTTATACTCCTTGACTCAGTAATTCCACTTTAAAAAATCTATCCTAAGGACATAAGTAGAAGAGTGATTAATGATTTACGGACAAAGATTCATGACAGCATTATCTGTAATAGCAAGGAAATACATATGTGTACGCACACATATCAAAAATGTACCTGGGGTACCTGGGTGGCTCAGTCGGTTAAGAATCTGACTTCGGCTCAAGTCATGATCTTACATGGGTTCGAGCCTGCGCTGGGCTCTGTGCTGACAGCTCGGAGCCTGGAGTCTGCTTTGGATTCTGTGTCTCCCTCTCTCTCTGCCTCTCCCCTACTCATGCTCTGTCTCTCTCTCTCAAAAATAAACAAACATTAAAAAAATAAAAAGTAGAAAACATACCTAATTATCCAGAAGAGAGTGACTAAAGTGTGTCTATTCAATAAAGTTATCAATCACTGTTAAAAATTGTGTTTATGAATTATTTAATAAGTAAAAATGATCATTAGATGAAAAATGGATAAAGCAGGTTTAAAACTGTATTGCACACATTATGACCGCAATTATGTACATAAACACATATACGAAAAGGATTAGAAGGAAATGCATCAAAATATTGATGTGTTATCTTAAGGTGGTAGAATTGTGTTGACTTGTTTTGGTTTATCATTTATGCACTTCCCAGATTTTCTGTTATGAATGTGTAGGGTTTTTTGTTTTTTTTTTGTTTTTTGTTTTGGTCAATGAGCATTTGTAGAAACTTTCTGTTAACAATTTTCTACTTTGTGAAAGTAGCATATTCAATGGAGAATATGTGAAGAAAACTTGAATATTTTGTTTAAAAATATCGTCTGGCATTATGTTAACCACATTGGGTACTTTAAAAATTTTTTAAATGAGAAAAACACTGAAGCTGAAAACATGACAGTATGATTTAAATCAGAATTCTGTTTTTAATTTTTTAAAGTTTGTTTATTTATTTATTTATTTATTTATTTATTTATTATTTAGAGAGCATGAGCGGGGGAAGGGCAGAGAGAGTCGGAGAGAGAGAATCCCAAGCAGGCTCTGTGCTGTCATCACAGAGCCTGACATGGAGCTCAAACTCATGAACCTTGAGATCATGACCTGAGCCAAAACCAAGAGTTGGATGCTTAACCGACTGAGCCATCCAGGCGCCCCTGTTTTTAATGTTTGCATGAGAATATTTGAATGTTATACATGCTAGAACAAGAGGTCAGACAGCCTTTGGCAAGTGATGTGGCAAAAATGATGTGTGGAGGACTGGGTTGTTGTGATCCTACCATGGACCTTTTCTCTGTTGCCCACTGTTTCCAGATCAGAAGAGACGGTAAGAGGAGGATAGGATAAGTATTTCTGTGCAGAGGAAATTAAAGCTGTTGTCTCTTGCCCAGGTAAATTTCTGTAGGTAGGAAAAGTGACATATGTGTTAAAGGCCATAGTTGTTTTCCAGGACCTCCTTAGTTCAAAAACTATAAGACCAATATTAAACGTTTTCTTTTTTTTTAAACAAAGATAGAACTTTTGAAAGTGACACAGCATTGAGCAGTTTTCCAGTAGTGCTAATGGATATATTCTGTTTTATACATCATCTCACCCTCTTTGTGGGTGAGATTGGACCTACATTACTCTTGGTGGCTGTTAAATGTAATTTTAAGGTACCTGACTCCTATAGCAATGGAATCCAGGTCCGGGTCCTCATTACCATGGTTCTCTAACAGATGGAGCAAGCTTTCTCCTTGGATAAATGTAAACCAAGTCAACAAATATTTACGTTATGGTCCTAAGTTCTTTCCAACCTCCAAAGTCAACTGGCAGCATGTTGCGAATAACCTAATAGAAAGATAGAATTAAAAAAGGATGGTCCTGTGGGATAACTATTTAGGTAGTAATGAACTGTGAAGATTTAAAGGACAGCTGTAAAATAACTCAGCAGATCGTGTGCTAGGGTTAAAGTTGACTCTGGAATTTGTTTCACCGCTTTTTAATAAATAAATAGTTGAGGAAAGATTTGGCAAAAGGAAGAACACCCCTCCTTGTCCTCATTCTTTCAGGACAGCGTCTCCTGTTAACAAGTTGTTTGAATGTTTACTTTGCCTTGACTGCTCACCAGTGGTGTGTCAGTCCTTGCCCTTGAACCAAGTGAGAATTCAAATAAACCGAAAAAAGCTTTCACACAGCTGGCCCCTTCCGCCAATGAGTGGTACCAAAATATCCTCTCCCACTTTTTAAAAGAGGTCAGCAAGAAAAAACGTAGAAGGCAATCCATGAACTGATAGTCTGTGATGTAGATACACTTAAGTTTGCAACCTGTAGATTTGGGATTGCATGCCATAGAGAAGTGAGCAGATCCCGGGAGACATTATTTGCTTTCTTTTTTATTTTTTTTAATTTTCAATTTTTTGTGACACTTTGATTTGTTTAAAGTCATACTCAAGGTGCCTTTGTATTTCTACCCAGTGTTACCAATGGTTAGAATTAACCTTTGCAGGAGTGAATATGCACATAAAATTCACAGTTCTAAAATGTCATTACTGTAGCTCTTTGGCTACATTGTTGTGTTCCATAGTCACAGAAGCTGTGTCCAGCCCTGGCCAAGTAGGAATGTCGGGGAGAATTTGCAGACAGAGTAACCACTCTTTGGATCCCTCATCTAACAAAGTGCCTGGCCTATCTATAGGCCTTTTTGATTTAAGAAATCATATATATGCATGAATAAATAAAGGAAAAAAATATAGCTAGAATATGCGGAATTCACATGACATGAAAGTTCTCACTAAATACTCTTTAAGGTATTTCTGGGAATTGCATTATATTAAGGTATTACTTACATTAAAAAAAATGTTCTGTGCCTATTTTCTGCTAGGTTTTAGAATTTACAGAGTTAAATGTGAGGCCATTCTTGCCTTCAAGGACGACAAAGTTATGTACCAGATAAATTACAGAACACAATGATGAGTGCGATGGTAGACATATGTCCAAGGTGTAGAGGCAGCATGGAGAAGGGAGAATGGATCATATCTGGAGGGTGGCATAGACATTGTTAATTTTAGTAATTTCATTTATCATGTTTGTTGTCCATCATTCCCACTAGAAGATGAGGTGTACATTCTTGTCTGTGTTACTTGTTCCTACTCATGTATTTTTACATTGTTCTCTCTCTAGCTTCTAGAATACTGCCTGGCATGTAATTAATAAGCATTCCTTAAGTATTTGTTGCACAGATGAATGATTTTTAATAGATATCGCTAAATTCCCTCCAGAAAGAATTTACTGATTATATTTTCACCAACAATGCATGGTAGTGATTTTTACCCTCATCCTTGCCTGTGCTGTTTTGTTTTTGTTTTTTGTTTTTTTTAGCTTTAGCTAAATATGCTATACTTTATGTTACAAAAACACAAAACCAAACCTTCCCTTGACTGTCATGTGTCTACAGCAATTCTCCTTATTTTTCTGCTGCCCGTTTTTTTTTTTTTTTGGTATGTATGTATGTATGTATGTATGTATGTATGTTAAGAGAGAGAGTGCATGCATGCATGAGCAGGGAAGGGGCAGAGAGGGAGAGAGAGAGAATCCCAAGCAGGCTCTGCACTGTCAGCACAGAGCCCGACACTTGGGGCTCAATCTCATGAACTGTGAGATCATGACCTGAGTGGAAATCAAGTCAGATGTTTAACTAACTGAGCCACCCAGCACCCCTCTGCTGGCCTTTTATAGCAAGGTCCTTGAAGGAGTTTTCTGTGCTTTTTTCGTTTCCTCCCTTCCCGTTCTGTCCTGAACCCACCATCAGATGTTAGTCTCCCCACCATTGAAACCACTCTTGTCTGTATCACCTGTGCCCCAACGTGTCTTCAAGATGGTGTCTCACTTTTCAGCAGCGTTTGCAACATGCCCTTCTTCTAGAAATATTTTCCATTTTTCTCCATGGACACAACATTCTCCTGGATTTCTTCCTATTTCATTGGCTACTTTTCTTAGTCTCCCTTGCTGCTTCCTTGTCTATTTGGTTTCTAAAGGTTGAAGTATTCCAAGCCTTCTGCCTGGGCTCTCCTCTCCTCTGTCATACTTTCCTTAGAGCTCATCTAGCACTAAGGCTCTAATAGTTCTGGCATCTGTATTTCCAGCTCTGACTTCTCTACACAGCTCCAGACTCCTGTCTGCAGCTGTGAACTTGACAGTAGTACTTGGATGCCTCATGGATATCTCAGACTTACCTTCCCAAAACGGAACGGCTGACTAACCTCCTCTTCAGTCTGTCTCCCCCTTCCCTGCCTTCCCCTCTTCAGTAAACAGAACTGTTACTGATTCTGTTACACCAAATACTAAGTTAGCCTTGACACATCTTTTGATCATACTCTATATCCAGATCTTCAGCAAATTCTGTTGGTTTTACCTTTAGAATATATTCTGAATCTCGTTACTCTTCACCACCTCCACAGTTGACTCACTGGTCTGCCCCACCGTGTGCTCACCTCCCTCCTGAGTGATTACATTACCTCCTGCTTGGTTTCCCTCTTCCCTTCCTGGCTTAGTCCCATCTAGTCTCACCACAGTGGTCTTTGGATAATCTGCAGACATGCCAAGCTTGATCCCCACACAAGTCTGCCCTTAAATCTGTTTGAACAATCCATGAGTCTGAGTCCCCTATCTGAAAAAAAGGGACGAAACCCAGTAGTACCTATCTCCTGGGGTTGTTGTCTGAAGATTTCATTAGTATACACAAAACATTGAAATGCTGTCTGGCACATACTCAGCACCATGTAAACGTTTGCTGTTATTTTGTTATTACTGTGTCTATTTTAGGACTGTCAAGGGGGTGGTGGGGCATTTTGGTGGGGTTGGGTTTTCGATCCTTGTGAAATGTGCAAACAAATGCACTAAAGGCAGTTGAACATGTTCATTTGAGATGATTGATTCTGTACAATAAGAGGCATCCTAGTACCTTGGAAGGATGAGCAGAGCTTCCATGTTTATTTAGTGTCTGGAGATTGGTTTGTGAATCGGGGAGATACGGACCATTAAGTGCCTTGTATTTGCCGCACTCTATACAGAGCTTTCAAAATCGACGGCAGCCATCGTGCTCACAACCCTGACTACTCAGATACAAGATTTCAGCTGTTTTGGGGTGTTTAGATGATCTTTTCTTTCTCTCTTTCTTCTTCTTCTTCTTTTTTTTTTTTTTCCTGGATGTCTTTTAGTGAGCCAAAGCCTGGAAGTCTGTCCTGCCTGCTTCTGTAATCTGGCGCTATGCATCCAGATCCTCGGCCCTTACAGACGCTGCTGTATGTTGTTACTCTTGCGATTCTGTGTCCTTCCGTGAATTCAGGTAAGAGCTGAAGAATGGTTGTGTTTTTGTTTTTTTCAGGTTTTAAATTTTAATCCCAGTATAGTTACCATGCAGTGTTCTATTAGTTTTCAGAATATAATATAGCGATTCAGCAGTTCTCTATATGGCTCAATGCTTGTCATCAGCCCCCAGGAATGGTCATGTCTTTTTGTTGTTGTTGTTGTTGTTTAAGTTTTTACTTATTTGAGAGGGACAGAGAGAGAACGAACAAGTGGGGAAAGGGCAGAGAGGAGAGACAGAGCCCCAATCAGGCTTCATGTTGTCAGTGTGGGGCCTGAACTCACTGCACTGCAAAATCATGCCCCGAGCGGAGATCAAGAGTCGGACACCCAGGGTGCCTGGGTGGCTCAGTCAGTTGAACGTCCGACTTTGGCTCAGGTCACGATCTCACAGTCCGTGAGTTCGAGCCCCGCATCGGGCTCTCTGCTGACAGCTCAGAGCCTAAAGCCTGCTTTGTATTCTGTGTCTCCCTCTCTCTCTGCCCCTTCCCTGCTTGCGCTCTGTGTCTGTCTCTCCCCAAAATAAATAAACAGTAAAAAAAAAAAAAGTCAGACATCCAATGACTGAGCCACCCAGGCACCCCAAGAATGGTCATGTCTTAACTGAAGCTTTTCCTCATCTTAATCCTAATCCTATACAAAACAGACTTCAGCTTCAAATCTTTGCTGATAATAATGATTTCCAAAGACGTTTCTAAGATTTGTTTGACCCAGCCAAATGACTTAAAAACTGATTAATTCAGCAATTTAAGGATCTCTTAGTAGTGCTTCTGGGCACTGGCAGGCCTTCCCATCATTGTCCTTATAAATTCATTCCTCTTGTTGCCTTAAAAACAAATATTGTCCTAGCCTGCTCTTTTCCGTAAGAGGATATGTTACAAATGTCTGATTTTGGAGATTATAACAGGAATAAAATGCTGACTACATACGACCGAAGAAATTTTAGAATCAGCACATATCAGTGCTCGTCTTGGAGCAAGAGAACTTGGTTCAAATCCCAGATCTGCCACTTTCTCGCCTGAGCTTGTCTGAGATTCTCTCTGCTTCTGGGTCACTGAAAAGCTTAAAAGTGTTTAATGTTAAATGTGTTTATAAGCCCAAGCCCACATGCAGCTCTAGTAATTTTAGGTCTGTGGAGAGATTTCTTTGTAAGTATATAGAAATGCGAGTGATGTTTATTCATTAAGTAATACTTGTTGTCTCTGTTAAGAATACTGCATAACTATATTGGATTTGTAAGCAAAAATCTTGGCTCGCTGGTTTTATTTCTGTTTTTGTTTTGCTAAACAACCACCTCAGATTTTAGTCAAGAGAGGCACTTCCCTTAATCTTCATATCTAATTAAATATCCTGCGAAAGTAGAGTCAGGAATTTATTGGTCTTTTTTTTTTTTTTTTTGGAAGTACTTTATTCCCCCAGATTAACAGTATTCTTGTCCCCCTCACTCTTTTGGGGGGTGGAGGGGGATTTGTTTTGATATGTTAGTGTAAGAACTCACCCTCTCCCCCAAGTTGCTGAGGAAAAGGTCTAACAAATGAAACTATTCTAAACACCAAATAAAAATATTAAGATCGATGCTCCAAAAAAGGGTAGACTGTATTTCAGCCTGGCTTCCTAATGTTCTACTTCTGCTTTCCTAGAAGTTGAATGTTATTTTCTATTAAAGTTGAATGTTATTTTCTATTTTCTATTCTTTCTTTCTAGGAAAGAAGACCGTAGCCACTATTTATACATTAATTTACTCTTTAAAATCAAGTCCTTAGTAATGTAGGAGAGAATTCTTTCTACTTTGCAAGTTATCTTCAGTTTTTCATATGTATTTTTTAAAATTATTTTTGAGAGAGAGAGAGAGAGAGAGTGTGAGCAGGGGAGGGGCAGAGAAAGAGGGAGACACAGAATCCGAAGCGGGCTCCAGGCTCTGAGCTGTCGGCACAGAGCCCGATGCGGGGCTTGAACTCGTGAACCGCGAGATCATGACCTGAGCCAGAGTTGGACACTTAACTGAGCCATCCAGGAGCCCCTCAGATTCTTGACTTCCATTTCCCAGAAGCTACTTCATACACAGAGCAGTTTGCTTTTTCTCACTTAAAGAATTGGTATTTTGTCGGATTTACATCATAAGGTTTTTCATCTATTCTACCCTGGTCCTTAAGTCGTAGCTTCACACGTTGCCCTTTTTTACTTCCAAAAATAGTCATATCAGAATGTTCCTAGAACTTGTACAAGCATTAAGAACTGTAACAGGTATGGATAAAATACGGAATTGCCTCTGGTTCCATAGATTCAGATGAAATGTATTCAATGTACTCTTCTCTCTCTCCCCTTACCTCCTTTCTCTCCTATTCTCCCCACCCCTTTGCACGTGGGGAACGTTTCCTGGTAGACTTGGCACCATCTTTTATTTCTGAGCCACTGTCCGCTGTCCAGAGACTTGGTGGACCCGTAGTACTCCATTGTTCTGCTAAGCCTGTGACCGCTCATATCTCATGGTTGCATAATGGAAAAAGACTGGATAGAAACATGGAACAGATTAAGATGCATCAGGGGACTTTGACTATTCTGTCCCTTAATCCCTCCCTTTCGGGTTCCTACCAGTGCGTTGCCAACAATAGCATCGGGGCAATTGTGAGCGGCCCTGCAACAGTATCTACTGCTGGTGAGTTTAATTTTATCCCTCAGATTTATGCTTTTTCCTAGAAACTAGAATGCTGGTACTTGCATGTGTGAATAGAGGGAAGAGCGTGGGCTTTGGAGTAAACACATAGCGTCCTCATCTCAGCCTTGACTCTCACTGTTGAGCTGGGGAAAATGCACTTGAACCTCCGTGAGCTTGGCCTCCTGTCTTCCTGTGTAACAGGGGCATGGAAGTAACTCTTACATGGTTAGGAGGGTTTTCTAATGCAAATTCTGAATTTCTTTGCAAATATTTAGAAGTCCTTTAATAGCAGCAGCAACAAAAAAGCTTTGTCAACTTTGACACTCAGTTGTTTCATGCAGTCCCATATCTCGCTCACATCTAATTGTTTTATTTGTCTTGATCACTGAGTGATTTTAGTTTATTTAATTGAAACCAGGCTAAAGAAGGAGGAATGAAATCACTGACTGTAGAGAAAGGAATGTCGGGTATTGAACTTATGGCAAATCTGGAATGTGGTGGTTTTCTTAGTAGGTTTGAGCCATCTGCCTTTCAAATGGTGATGGCTTCCAGTAATGGAAGATGTCTTTGTCGGGGCACCCCTATTTACAGAAGAAATCTGGATCCCCCAGGAGTAGTGAGTTTGTCGTAACTGAGAAGAGTAAATGTTTTCGTAGAGCTTTGACCCATGGACAGCTCCAGGACTCACACGGGAAGGCTGAACTCCTAGTGGCAGGCGGCTGGATGCTTTCAGCACTGCAGATCATAAAGAACCCTTCCAGGCAGGCTCCATCTGTAGCGAACTCTTAGTAGTGAGAGGAATTGGGTTTGTTCCTGAAAGCCATTTTATTGCAGTGTGAGTAGCGACAAACAGCATAAAGATGCGTAGGGAAAGTGGGTGTTCATGAGCGACTGGATTGGAAAAGGATGTCTCTTGACAGAATGGGAATGACTATGCTTTAGGTTCTCCTCCATGTTTTAAGGGCCGCTTGCTTGTTTGTCTTGTAGTCTCCTGGAAGCGTTGGCTTCTGGAAAAGGGTGCCATGACTTAGCTCTAGGCCTCTACTCCAGCCCCTTCCTGAGATAAAAAAATCACGCTCCTCTGTGAACTGGGGTTAGCTGCCGCAAACGGCCGCGTTGCAAGATGTGGCTTCTAGTTTTTAAGTTTCCTTGGGGAGCGTTCACATTTGCATTGATTAATCAATTGATTTTCTACTTATTTACTTATGTATTTTAGTTCTTGGTGATTTTGGTTCACCAACAAAGCAGGTTACTACAGCGGAAGAAAAGAGTACCGGTTTCATTGGCTGCAAAGTACCAGATAGTAACCCCAAGGCTGAGGTGCGCTATAAAATCCGGGGAAAGTGGCTGAAACATTCCACAGGTGAGACCTTCAACAAAAAGCCAGTGGTACCCACAGAACAAATGTCATGAAGCAACCTACTGTTGAACTCCGTGTCCTAAGGACTGTGGCTACAAAAATGCATAAGATGTATTGCCTCTACTCTCAGAAGTCAGAAGAAGACCGGCATGAGTGGTTACACTGTAGAAATGATTACAATCCCAGATTCCCTCCATTCATTCAGGGTTCCACTCGGATATTTCTTCCTCTGAGGAGACCTCCCTCATCATGGCTCTATGTAAAATACTATGCCATGCCCCATTGCTCCGTGTCCCCTTTACTTAGCTGCTTTTTAAAGTTTCCACAGCACTGTAATAGACAGATTTCTGGTTGTTTGTTTGTTATTTATCCCTTTCTTTGCGGCCCCCATTTCCTGCACTGGAATGTTGGCTGCATGAGTGCAGGGCTTGCAGTCTGCTTTCTTTATCGTATCACTTGTGCCTGGATCAATACAGGCACCCAGTGTGTATTTGTTGAGAAAAAAATGAATGGGTAGACATGAGTGGACACTGGCGGATCAGTGAGTGCTGTCCGGAGAGGTTTGCTCAAGGTGGGGGCTGTGGGCATTGCATCTCTTTCTACATATGCTTGTGCTTTCAGTGTGCTCAACAAATGGTCTGAGGTCAGATGTTTCTGATGGGTTCGATTTTGTTACTCTAGAACTGTTGACTCTTCCCCCCCCCCCCACCTTGACTTCCCCTTTCTTTCATTTAATCAATTTTCTCTGATTGTTGCTGCTGTTCTGATGTCTACATTGAAAGCACGACTGCTAGCCTTTGTTTTCATTGGGGTCTTTCATATAGAGGCCTAACTGCATTCCCTTCTTTCCTCAGAGAAGTACTTAATCCTTCCATCAGGGAATCTTCAGATTCTGAATGTATCTTCAGAGGACAAGGGATCATATAAGTGTGCAGCTTTTAATCCTGTCACTCATGAACTAAAAGTTGAACCCATTGGCCGAAAGCTTCTTGTCAGTCGTAAGTATTTGGGAGAATAACGGTAACCAGAAGCATTCCTCAGGAGAAGCTTCCTCAGAAGCATTCTTTAGAAGGCACTGGAAAATCAGAGTGAATTTTTCTTTCAGATCCTATTTGCTTATCATAAGAAAGTCTTATAAAAAAATTAAATACACGAATGCATTATAGTATAGTACTGTACATGTGTTTAAAAGATAATGAATTTTTAATTCATTGATTAATTTTTAAAAATATTTATGTATTTATTTATTTTGAGAGAGAGGGAGAGAGTGTGACCAGGGGAGAGTCACGGGGCAGGGGGCAGAGGATCCAAAGTGAGCTCTGTGCTAATAGCAGAGAGCCCAATGTGGGGCTTGAACTCATGAACTGTGAGATCATGACCTGAGCCAAAGTTGGATGCTGAACCGACTGAGCCACCCAGGCGCCTCCCCGGCCCCTGCCCCCCACCCCCGCCGCGATAATGAATTTTTAGAAGAGAATTTTGGTCAGGATGACAGAGTGGAAACCAGACGGAGAACTGGACCCTTTGCTCAAATAAAAAGAAATAATAGAGACAATATAACTTTATAACAGTGGTAATCAAATTGGTGGCTAACTGAATTATGAAAAATTAATAGCTGTTCTCTTTCAGCTGACAGTAGTCATAGCTGATTTTGAGATTACGGTAGCCGAACTCAGCTAGAACCAGTGGTCAAAGCACAACAAAGTGGTGGTCTCTGGACTGGTCAAAAATTCTGCATATCTAAACTGCTAATGCAGAGATAGCCCTAAGGGGCCACAAAGTGTTTTCATTTTAATTCTCCACTAAAAATGGATTAAGCTACCATGTAGGACCTTGTGGCATAAAGAAGAATAAATGGGGAGATGAGAAAGCTTGCAGATTTGGTAAGGAAGAGATTGGAAGTGGATGTTTAATAATGACATTTTTTTGTTCCCTTCTTTTTCCAGGCCCTTCTTCCGACGATTTTCACATTCTTCACCCCACCTTTTCACAGGCACTAGCTGTGCTTTCTCATAGCCCCGTCACCCTGGAGTGTGTGGTGAGTGGGGTCCCAGTTTCTCAAGTGCACTGGCTGAAGGACGGTCAGGATGCTGTGCCGGGAAGCAACTGGCGAAGGTTGCATTCCCATCTTGCCACAGACAGCATTGACCCGGTGGACTCTGGAAACTATTCTTGTATAGTGGGAAACAAGTCTGGAGACGTAAAACATGTGACTTACATGGTTAATGTGCTTGGTAAGACGTTACTTCTTAAATTGCTTTTCGGGTCAGGCTATTTTTCTGGTCTAACTGATGTTTGAATGGAAGATCTATTTGGGAGCTATAAATGACATGTAAATAACATCTTCACATATGATGTCACAAGAAGCTTCGTTTTTTTTTTTTTTTTTAAAGGACTGCTGATTTCAGCAGTATATCTTGGTGGCACAGAACATTTGACTTGGGATGTTTATGGGAACCTACCCCCCCAACCTGGTTATGCAACGCAAAGCTTGTTCTTCCTTCCTAATGATGTGGAAGATTCTGGGCTGTGTCAGTGTGTTGGACCTAGTAGGAGTACCTAACAGTACTGACTAGAAAAGGTCACCTCAAAAAGAAATCTATTTCATTTTATTTTCCCTTAAGGAATGCTTTCACTGTATTATTTGCATTATTTCCACCCACATTGCTGTGTATACACTCTTTATCTCAAAGCTTTTCCTTCCTTTTTTTTTCCAGTTCCCTGTCTCACTGTCATGTCTAGCACCGGAAAATGTTTTCCTTTATCAAAACAGATTTTCATGAAAGCCAGAAAAAAATAGGTTGTAAGTGGTTTCATAGTAAATATAGTTGCTGTAAACCTTCTGCATGTGTTTATTTGCAACGTAGGTAACCCTGGAATTAAGTAAGTGTATGGCAAATGAGATTTAAAGTGACGTGATAATCAGGTCTAAGTTAATATGCATAATCATGTAATTTGGGCATATGTTACCAATGTTGCTAAATGATTTACTTGGTCTAGGAAAAAGTGGCTTGATGGATAGTAAAGGAAGTTTCCTGCCCAGTATAACATCTAGCCTAACGGCAGAATTGACCATAAAAAGAATTTAACCTGTGAATAAACATTCTTCTTTGGCTCATGTTTAGTGTGAAATCATGGGAAACTACTTATTTCAAACAAATCACCTGAAACAAATGCTCAGGGAAGCCCAAGATGTATATGTGTGTGGGTGTGTGTATGTGAGAGAGAGAGACAGAGAGAGAGAGAGAGAGAGATAAGTGGGTGGGAAGATCTAGAAAAAGAGACTATGAAATATTAGTGACATATGGTTTATTTGATTAGAAGGAAGTTCAAATACATTTCTAATTTTGTCTTGATGACCATAGCAGGTAGGAGAATGTGGTGAGTAAACAATGCAATTTGATTTCAACTAGTTATTGGTAGAGAGATTTTATGTGTCTTGTGTGATAATTTAAAAAGTACCTCTTAAGGGCTAGAGTTTAATTTATATGTTTTATTTTTAGAAAATGCTTCAATTTCTAAAGGACTACAGGACCAGACAGTCTCTCTGGGTGCCACAGTACAATTTACTTGTGAGATTCATGGGAACCCAACTCCAAACCGTACCTGGTTTCATAATGCACAACCTGTTCATCCTTCCCCACGACATCTAACTGTAGGAAACAGACTGAAAATCAGTGGTGTTACCATGGAAGATTCTGGGCTGTATCAGTGTGTAGCAGATAATGGGATTGGATTCATACAGTCTACTGGGAGACTTGAAATTGAAAAAGGTAGGCTTTTGGGTCCAGAAGCCATAGGAAGTTTTACTTTACAGATAGGCTTTTGTTTTGGTTAAAAATTAAATCATTTTCACTAGAGAACATAATTCCATTACCATAAAGGAACTATGCCTATTTTCCATGTTCCTTTCTAGTTGCAGATGGGCATTTCCATGAAGAGGCAATATTATTTGATTAACTTCATTAAAAAAAAAATTTTTTTTAATTATTTTTTTCAAAAGATACTATAGTTTAAAAGGCATATGGTGAAAGTCTCTCATTTCTATTCCCTGGCCAGCCATATTGCCTTTAGAACTAACCAGTTTTATCAGTGTCTTTAATATCCTTGTGTGTATATATACAATCACACACAATGTGTCTGTGTGCACTTAATAACATCTTTTCCCCCCCGTAAATGGAGGTAGTATTCCTCAGTTTGAGTTTTTTATTTACCATATCTTTGATATCTTCCCAGATGGTTCATTAAACAGTGTTTTCATTCTTTTTCAAATGACTGCTTATTAAGGAGTTCTATAATGAATGTCCATCTGCATAGATTATTTTGCACAGGTGTAAATATCTATAGAATAGATTTCTGGAAATGAATTTGCTAAATGAAAGCATCTTTGTTTGGTAATTTTGGTAGATATCACCGAGTTGCTCTGCAAAATTGTTACTGGTTTTTATTCTTAGTGACCAGCAATGTGTATCTGCCTGTCTCCTCATATCCTCACCAGGGCAAGGTGTTAAATCTTTGCCCATCTGATAGTTTAAAAAAAAAAATACCTTTTGGTCTGTATTTATATTACTATGAGTGAAGTTGGGCTTCCTATCATATGTTTATGAGTCATTTGAATTTGTTTTCCTATGTATTGACTGTTCATTGTCTTTTGTCCATTTTAAAAATTAGATTGTTGGTCATTTTTCTTGTGGATTGGTAGGAATTCTACATTAGGGATATTAATCTTTTGCCTATGAGTTATAAATATTTCAAGTGTCAAAGAATCAGTGTGATACAGACCAATTCTCTGACCTTGGTGCAATTATTTTAGAAGATAATAGTAAAAGTCATTTTTAACTGGCATGTATTTGGAAATGTAAAATTATGCTTCTCAATAACAGAGAAAAAACTACAGTGCAATGTGAAAATGCCACAGATTGAATTGTGTGGGATGTAGTAAAAATGGAATTTACATGGGAATGTATAGCCTTAAATGCTTATAAAAGAAAACTAGTAAGACTGAAAATAAGGAAGCAGAGGAAAAGAGATACTAAAGGGCAGAAATCAATTGAATAGAAAATGAAGATAAAATGGAGAGGTTCAGTAAAGAAAAAAGTTGGTTCTTTGCAAATCTAATAAAATGGACCTACCTTTGTGGCAAAATACAAATAAACAGTTTTAGGAATAAAAAGTACAAGTCTTGTAGAGATTAAAAATAATAAATAAAGGTAAAGATAAAATAAAAGATAAAGATATATTGTGATAAACTTTATGTCAACAGTTTACAATGTCCTAGGAAATATACAAATTCTTAGGAAAAATACGACTTAGTAAGGATGACTTAAAAGAAATTAAAAAGCCTATGTAGTCCTGTACTCATGAAGGAAACTGATTAGGGGTTTAAAATCTTCCCACAGAGAAAACACCAGGCCATATAGGTTTTATCGAGAGGTCTACGAAATTTACAAGTAACAGACCATTCCAAATACTACACAAACTCTTCCAGAGAAAAGTAAAAACTGGGAACTCTCCAGTCCTTATGATTTTGATTCTAAAATCACAAAGGAATGGCATAAGAAAGGAAAACCAAACGCCAATCTCATTTATGAACATAGATACAAAAATCTTATGAAAATATTAGCAAGCCATCAATATTTAAAAAAGGAAATACATCTTAACTAACGAGTCAGCCCAGGAATCAGTCAGAAAATTTAAAGTGTCATTCATCATGATTGAATAGAGGCAGGAAAACATTTGACACAATTCAGTATCCATGTTAGACACACTTAGAAAAATAGAAATAAAAGGGAATTTTCTTAATCTGATAAAGAGTATCTAACAAAAACTTACAGGAAATGTCACTTTTATGGTGAAATGTTGGAAGCATTCTCTTTAAAATCTCTTTTATTGGGGCACCTGGGTGGCTCAGTTGGTTAAGTGTCCAACTTTGGCTCAGGTCATGATCTCACCATTCGTGGATTCAGGCCCCACCTCAGGCTCTGTGCTGACAGCTTAGAGAGCCTGGAGCCTGCTTTGGATTCTGTGTCACCCTCTCTCTCTGCCCCTTCCTGCTCACACTCTGTTTCTCTCTCTCTCAAGAATAAATAAACAGTAAAAAAAAAAAAAAATTAAAATCTTTTATTTGCCATCATACTGGAGACTCTGATCAGCACAGAATGACAAAAAAATATGTAAACAAAATAAAATATATAAGGATAGGAAAGAAAAAAATCAAACCCATAACAGCTGTGATTGCCAATACAGAGAATTCTCAATTTGCTGGCAAATTATTAGAAATAATAAAGGCACTTAGCAAGGTATCTGGATGAAGACCAACAGAGAAGAATCGGTGTCTTTCTATATACCAGTGCATTAGTCACGCTTCTCCGGAGAAACAAACCCAGTTGGATATATAAGATATAAATAAGAGGTGGTTTATAATAGGAATCAGCTCACATGATTATGGGGGTTGAGAAGTCCCATAGTCTAACCTCTATACACTGGAGAAGGAGGAAAACCAATAGTGTAGTTCATTTGTGGGGTGGTGGAGAGCCTGTTGGTTTAAGTCTTGACCAAAGTCCAAAAGCTGGAGAACCAGAAGCGCTGATGTCCAGTGTTCGAGGGCAGGAGAAGGTGGATCAGCTTAAGCAGACAGAAAGAATTCACCTTTACTCTGCATTTTTGCTCTACAGAGTGCTCAGCAGATTGGATGTTGCTCACCCGCGTTGGGCAGCGCCATCTGCTATACTCTGTTCACCAGTTCAAATGCTAATCTCTTCTGGAAGCACTCTCGCAGACCCACCCAGTTATGTGGACATCCTTTCGTCCAATCAAGTTGATACATAAAATTAACCACTATAGCCAACAACAGGCAGAAAATATCATTTAAAAGTCACCTTTTAATATTAGTAACATTTAAAAAGACCAAGGTATCCTAGAAAGATATACCAGTTGGTACATACCGAAATTCAGTATTACACAGTTGTCAGGTCTTCCCAGAAACTTTCTGTAACTTCATGCAATTCCAATTAAAATCTTATTTGGATATTTTGAGGACGTTGACAAACTGATTCTGGGATTTATATGCATGACCAAAGGCCCAAGAATAGTTAAGGCATGCTGAAAGAAGAAGAAAAACACAGGGACTTATTTTTACAGGTATTAGAACATATATAAAAATCTGTGGTAACTAAGATATATTGTACTGGTGCAGGAACAGATAGGCTATTGAAACAAGACAAAGACCCACCAAGAAGACATTTGCACCTAAGGATTTGACTTAGGTGGCATTGCAGATTACCAAGAGGAGGACATCCATTTCAAGTGTGGATGTGGGATAATTGCTCATCAAAATGGAGAAAAAGAAATGAAATCTCTAACTCGTAATGTATATAAAGACAAATTACCAGTGGATTAAAGACCTATCTGTGCAAGGCAAGATGGCAGAGTTTTTGAAGAAAATACAGGAGACGTCTATCTGATTGGATATAACTTAACATTTTAGGCTAATTTTTTTTTTAAAGATTGATATGACTACATTGAAATTAGAACATCCTTATTAATAAAGGATACCATTAAAAATGAAAAGAAAAGGGGCGCCTGGGTGGCTCGGTCGGTTAAGCGTCTGACTTCAGCTCAGGTCACGATCTCACGGTCCGTGAGTTCGAGCCCCGCGTCGGGCTCTCTGCTGACTGCTCAGAGCCTGGAACCTGCTTCAGATTCTGTGTCTTCTGCTTCTCTCTCTCTGCCCCTTCCCTGTTCATGCTCTCTCTCTCTGTCTCAAAAATAAATAAACGTTAAAAAAAATTTTTTTTTTTAAATGAAAAGAAAAGTAGGGGCCCCTGGGTGGCTTAGTTGGTTAAGCGTCTGACTTAAGCTCATGTCATGATCTCGTGGTCTGTGAGTTCGAGGCCCGCGTCGGGCCCTATGTTGACAGTTCAGAGCCTGGAGCCAGCTTCTGATTCTGTGTCTCCCACTCTTTCTGCCCCTCCCCCACTCATGCTCTGTCTCTCTCACTCTCAAAAATGAATAATGTTAAAAAAATTTTTTTAAAAAGCAATAAACTGTGAGAAGATATTAGCAGCATATATAACGAATAACAGAACACTAGCTGGAATATACAAAGAACTCTGAAACCATTACAAAAAAGATAAATGACCCAACAGAAAAATGGACAAAAAGCATTTCAAAGAGGAGGAAAAATACCAGTGACACATAAACACGTGAAAAGATGTTCAAGCTCATTAGTACTTAGGAGAGTGCACTTTATGACCAGTGAGACAGCATCTTACACTTTCTAGATTGGCAGAGATTCGGGAATCTAACCATACCAAGTGTTGGTTTTGTCAAAGGTAGGAAGTAGGGCTGGAGAAAGAGAAGGATGCACTGGAGAAAATTCCATTTGTAATCGATATTCCATAGTAGGCACACTTAAAAATGGCTCCAGAGAATACCTGGGACCAAAAGGAAAGAGAGTTAGTTTAGAGACAAAAAATGTTGTTTGTGTAACATGATAAGAAATACACTCATCGACTTTCACTCAGAACAGATTTCTCTCCCAGGCTTTTTGTAATCAGAGGTTCCCCCTGGAATGAACTATTTTTGTGAAGGAATATTATTTTGTTTTATGCTCCTTGACACTTTGTTCATGGCTTCACCTGTTTTATACTTAACAGCAGTCAAATGTGTATAGGAAACCCTTTTTTTTCCCCTAAAGGACAGGAAGTCTATGTAGGAAATGTCCAGGAGCCCACAATTAAGAATTCTACTTTTTAGGGACAGTTTTACGTGGTGAAAGTTGAGAAGGGAATTAACAAGGAGGGGGGGTTATCTTTGTTTTAGTTATTACTGTCCTATATCCCTGTTTGCCCATGTCTTTGCAAACACTTATTTCAGGGAATGAATGTGTTCTCCATACTGTTCTGCATGTAAAACATTGTTTAGGGGATGGTAACCAGATTTATTGTGGTGATCATTTGCCAGTGTGTATCCATATGTTAAATCATGATGTTGTGCACCTGAAACTAATGTTGTATGTCGATTATACTTCAATTAAAAAAAAAAACACTGTTAAGAAATACATGTACGAAAGATGCTTTTGAGGCTGTTACTTGGGCGCGACATGGATAACATTTATGCAAGAAGATGAATTTATTTTGCATTGTAGGTACCATACTCTTAATTATGTGTGTGTATTTGTGTGTGAATTACTGTTTTAATAGGCAGTGGACTCAAGCCAGTTATAATTACAGCACCAGCAAGTACAAAGGTGGTAGATGGAGACTTTGTTACTCTGTCCTGCAATGCCACTGGCGTGCCAGTCCCAGTCATGCGTTGGTATGACAGGCACGGGTTGATAACCAGCCATCCGTCTCAAGTGCTCAGATCAAAATCCCGGAAGTCACACTTACGACCTGGGGGCTATGACCTGGAGCCTGTCTACTTCATCATGTCCCGAGCTGGCTCAAGCTCTCTGTACATTCAGGCCATCACTCAGGAGCATGCTGGGAAGTACATCTGCGAAGCCGCAAATGAACATGGTGCCACACAGTCGGAGGCAGTCCTCACAGTTGGTGAGTTGCCATTAGTACTTTTTCTCGGGTGATTAGCTTCCTCTGATTGTAGGGGATAAAGTGCTTTGAAGTATGTTTTTTTCATGAGTCCAGCAATCTCTGAATATATATATATATATATATATTTTCCCTGGCAATAGTGAAACACAGAACTGTGGTTTTGGGTATTTGGCCTTACCATGAACCGGATGAACCTTGGTTTCCATTTCTGATGTTTTGGTTAAGGTTGTAGTTGTCCTATAGAAAGCTCTCATATTGGGAGCAAGCCCGAGTTGTGACCTGTTTTCATGATTAATGCTTTTGGTTGTCTAAGCTACTGAAAGTGATCATTGCTGACATTTTTTAGGTGAGCCTTTGATAAGTACAGTATCCAGAGTCTAAACGGTTGGCTTTTTTTTTTTTTTTAACTTTTATTTATTTTTGAGACAGAGAGAGACAGAGCATGAACGGGGGAGGGGCAGAGAGAGAGGGAGACACAGAATCGGAAGCAGGCTCCAGCCTCCGAGCCATCAGCCCAGAGCCGGACGCGGGGCTCGAACTCCCGGACTGTGAGATCGTGACCTGAGCCGAAGTCAGATGCTTAACCGACTGAGCCACCCAGGCGCCCCTAAAGGGTTGGCTTTCATTGAGAAAGTAGAATCATGGTACTACCAAACAGTACCTCCTATTCAAAGTTATTTTTCTAATGGGATGTATAACATTAATTCTTGATATTTTATTGATTTTTGGTGAGGATGACTTAAAAGCTTTATACAGTATCAATATTGTTAAAATTAAATAAGTATAGAGTATCAATATTGTTAAAGTTAATTCAAATTTGACTTAATTCAAATTCAAACCTTACATCAGTATTTAGAGCAGCAATGCGCCAGCAGGTAGTTGAGTGGAGACTGTCACCTTATTTGTCATGCATGAAGCAGAGTGTCAAACACAGTACTGCCCTTAGTCTTGGCAACTGAGTTCCCTGCCTTGGGCCAGTGCGTTAGAGGGCTCCTTGCAGCTTTCTTCTGCCTGGGTCCTCAGCTCCCACTGGTCAAATAGTCCATGTGGTTAAGGGGTTAAGTTATAGTCCCTGGAGCCTGGAGCCCGTGTTCCTCCTTGTGTATAGCAGGTCTGGGGCTCTGGAAGTCCTTGCTTTAATTAGTTCACAGTCTGGTTCCACACAGGTCCCGTTCCCTGACCCATCCTCCAGAGTGTAGACCACACCACCAGTGTGCAGGCACCCTTAAGCCAGAGGAGCGGCCAAGGGGTGGTCTTCTGCAGAGGAAGGAAGGTAAAGTAGACAGAAATTGGGTGTGCACACAGGTATTTCCATTCACAGGCACACAGGCCCCTGGAGCTCCAGAGGAAGCTGGAGGTAGAAAGAGAAGTGGGGAAGGCCAAGGACATCCATTTGTATTCGATTATAATTATTACTGTCTGATTATTGGTAAATTAGGATTATTCCATGTAGCAGTTAGGGAAGGAAGAAATAGCTACTCACTTTAGACATGTTAAGAATCCTCCAATGAAGAGGGTAGTTGGGTGTTGTATAAATTTATACACGTGTAAATATGAATATGTATACGTGTGTGTGTTTATATATCTGCTCTGCCAAGCGAAAATCAGAGTGGCTCTGCTCAAATTGTTAGCTGTAGGACAGGTGTAACACAGGTGATCCTTGGTTAGCTTTTGGCTAAAGTGATTGTTTTATATAAATACAGGATAGCAAGAGGCACAGATGTGATAGTCACAGTTGATGGAACTGGATCTTTTGTCTCACTGCCTCACTTTAAATATCAAAGATCTGAAGCCTTTAGAAAATACACAGGCTAACTTGTTTAGGTTAGAATTTTTTAGATCTTTAAGGTCTTCCCCACCCCTTCCAGGATTTTATGTCTTGATAAATACCATTTTCATGTATAGTAACCCCATCACCGACCTCCTTCTGAAATGTTCTTATATTTTCTCTTTGGCGCGCCCTATAATTATTAAGATCCAGGCAGGTTTACTAAAGCTCACAATACATAACAACCCACCTCTTTCTACAGGAATCTGAGCCTTATTAAATTCTAGCATACTGAGAGCCATTTACTTGTTTTTTTGGGGGTAAGCAAGGGCAAAGAGAGAGATGACTGCCCCTTCCTCCTTTTTCTTTCCAGAGACCTTGGGTTTTGAGGTCTTAGATGTACAAATATTTGTAGAGTGGGTTGTAACTCTTGAAAACTATAATGGGAGTTGGTTTGGGCTAGTTGGGGTAGGGGATGCTGGTGTGAGTGGTCACAGTGGGAACGGCTTTGACAAGTTTGGTTATATTCCTTGTTTAGTTTCAGCTCTGAGTCATTAAATTCACTGCCATAGTTATAGTACTTAGAAAAGCAAAATTTTATCAGCCTCTTCTAATTCAAAAAGCGTTCTACATTTAAAAATACTTGGTCTATTTTTTTTTCTATTTTTTTTTTAATTTTTATTTTTTTGAGACAGAGAGAGACAGAGCATGAACAGGGGAGGGTCAGAGAGAGAGGGAGACACAGAATCCAAAACAGGCTCCGGGCTCTGAGCTGTCGGCACAGAGCCCGACGCGGGGCTCGAACTCACAGACTGTGAGATCATGACCTGAGCCGAAGTCGGACGTTCAACCGACTGAGCCACCCAGGCGCCCCAATACTTGATGTCTAAACTGATCATTTCACACTTGATCTTAGCCAAAAGGCCAAGAAGTGATCTCGTCTGACCATTTCACAGAGTTGTTTTGAAGACAAGTTGAGATAATATAGGTGAAAAAACTTTTGAAAGTGGTGTTCAGGCCTTATAAATTATATCGTGTGAGTACTCAAATATTACTGGAAATAGCAGAGAGAAAAGAATTGAATCTTCCTCCTCCTCCCCTCTTCTCGAATCCCCTTTTTAATAAACGTGGCAGAAAAGTCTCATCGCGTCCAGAATAGCAGGAGCAGAATTGTGACACTGATATCGTTAGACACAGGCTGCGGCATAAGTTTGTCTCCTGCCTCTGCATAAGTTGAGGCCTGTGGTCTTTAAACTCTTGTACGGCCAGATACCACTTCCCAGTGGTAAGCAGCCCAAAGACTCCGTGGAACTCCTAATGACGAAAAGGTCATTCTCCGCTACCCTAAGCCACAGCTAATTACCTCCACTTGCTAGAGCCCATCTCTCGGCCCAGTGGGCACCAGCCGCACGCCCTTACCAGCCAGCCCACGTCCTGACTCACTAGATAAACACGGCTGCTCCAGAAGCAATATTGTGAAGTTGTCTCAGTGAACTTAATTAGTTTTCTCCTGGATTATTTTCTCACTAGCTTCTTTAGTGGAGGACGCGTCGGAGACACCTTTTCTCCTCTAAACAGAAAACCGACCTTACGCCGTTAGCCGTGGTTTGTGTCGGTTCCCTCCTGAACTGCAGTGCTTCTCAAAACACACCCACCTTTTACCAGGAATCCGACTTCACTGTGCAAAAGAAAGTCTTTCACATCGTTTCCTCTGCTCCCTTCCTCCACAAAAGTGGTCAAAAAGGGGAGACCTTTTTGTTGCCAGCCTGAATAGCACTTGAGAGAAACCAAGCTGTCAGCACTTGGGTTTCATGGTGCTCGGAGTCTATTTGTTTTCATCAACTGCTTTCTCATTTTTTTCCAGCAGCATCACCGGAGTTCTTCTGCTGCCTGTTGTCACTTAATCTCCCAGAACCCTAATTTCCTCAGCTGTGAAGTAGGAATATTACTGTCCACCTAAGAATGTTGTTTTGAGAGCTTGAGGAGATTATATGTATTAAATGTCTAACACAATGCGTGGCCCATAATATGTGCTCAGTAAATTTGGGGGATGGGATGCGCAACCTATTTCTTTTTTCAGCGCAAATATTTTTCCCTTGTGTTCTGTATGCTTTTAGTCATTAAGACTATTTGCTTGTTTCATTTTTCTTTAGATTGGCAATTTTTTTGACGTTTCTTTATTTTTGAGAGAGCGCGAGCAAGGGAGGGGCACAGAGAGGGGGATAAAGGATCCAAAGCGGGCTCTGCATTGAGAGCAGCAAGCCCGATGTGGGGCTTGAACTCATGAACTGGGGGATCATGACCTGAGGCGAAGTCGGGCGTTCAACCGGCTGAGACACCCAGGTGCCCCTAGATTGGCGATTTCTTAAGCCAGTCTTCAGTTCTATCCAGAAAGAGGGCTTGCTTGGAAATAGGTAAACCCTCCTTTTACCTTGTTTCCTCTTGTCGAATGTAAATTGTTTTGCTTGTGTAGGGTATTTTCATTATCTGTTGCTGCATAACTACCCCCAAAGATTACTGAAACGGTAGCCCCTTTATTATCTCTTACAGTTCCTAGGGTTAACTGGACGCTGCTGGGCAATTCTGCCGGCCTTGCTTGGGGTCTCTTCCGCCATTGCAGTCAGATGTACCTGGGGCTGGAACAGCCAAAGTGGCTTTACCCACATGTGTGACACTTTTGTGAAGGCTGGAATAACCGGCCACCTCCCCTTCCTTCCCTTTCTCTCCCCCTCTCCCCCCGCCACTCCACACCGCTAGCTTGGATGTCTGTATGGGGCAACACAAAAGTAGAAGTGCCAGGCCTTGTGAAGACTCAAGCCTGGAAGAGCACAGTCTCACTTTGGTTGAAGCCAGTCATAGGGCCAGCCTGATTCAGCAGGGAGGGGACCATCCAAGGGTGTGGATACTGAGGGGTATCATTGGAGACTGGCTCCCCAGCAGGTAACAGCCTAGCTCTTGGTTGTTTCCTTACTATTGAGTTCACCTTGCCGCTGAGGAAATGCATCGCTTCATGTGTTTCATTTACCAACTGGAATTACCACTCGGTGTTCTCCAACTTAAAATCTTTCAAGGTTAAACTAGCAAATTGTTGTTGTAGAAGAGGGAATACTAGCGTTGAGCAAGGAAAAATAACATCCTCAAAATCACTTCACTGCCGCAGCTTTTTCAATAAGAGATTACTGTTGGAGGTTGGAGGTTTCCATGAATTACAAACTGAGCTGTTAACCTGCTTTCACTTCTGGGGCTCAGATTATCTGTATCCTTGTGGGCAGTTGGATCACTGTGAAGAAGGCACTGAAATAATGAATTTCCTCAAGCTGTCTCTTCTCTCTCTCTCTCTCTTTCTTCCATTCCCTGCAGTTCCTTTTGAAACAAATACAAAAGCAGAAACAGTTACACCTTCCAATCCCACTCAGAATGATAAAAGAGATGGTTCAGAAGCTGGATTATTGAGCTCATTTCCAGGGAAGAAACACTCCAGCGCAGTGGAATCATCGCCAGAGAAAAACACTAGTGGTGCCTCTGTCCCTGATGCCCCCATCATTCTGAGCCCTCCGCAGACCTACACATCTGATACGTACAACCTGGTCTGGAGGGCGGGGAAGGATGGCGGGCTGCCCATCAATGCCTATTTTGTGAAGTATCGAAAGGTAATGTCTTCTCATTTATCAGCTTTCTCTTCTCTCACCTTAACGTTGTGTGTATATAACACAAGCTTATTATCTTCGACATTTATAGAGCAGCAGGAAACAGGAGTGTTCTAGGATTATGAGTTTGGGAGAGCTATCCCAACAGCCATGCTGGTTTTACCAGTAAGCAGTAAGAATGAAAGATACACAGTATCCCCCAGAATAGGAATTCCAAGAACCCAGTGACTTCTTGACATTTTTTTTTTTTGACATTTTTTATCAAACACTTTAACCCCTTGAGTGTAAACCTCTAGAAACTACTTTTTAAAAAGTCACCCCTTCCCTTTGTGAGATAGTAAAACACAGTTTATTTAACAAATAAAGCAGTTTCTTATTAGAAACATCAAAGTCCTCTGGTATAATCTCTGACAATTATTTTTATTTCAAGTTGTCTTCTTAATTGTATCAGAATCGTATGTTGTTTGGTGATTTCTTTGAGTGAACCTTGATCCTCTCAGTTAATTTTCCAGTGTTTCTTCCAGAGGCTTGTATTAAAGCAAAATGAAAAAAAGTGTTTCTTTGTTTATGAGACTAATAAATGAACAAAAGACACCCTCATATTTAAAATACCTTTCTTTGTCCAAGACATTTTGGTGCCCATCGTTTAATAGTATATATTTTTAATATCTGGAACAATTAACATGGTGATATTTGAAGGTTTATTTACTGTTTCTAACCTGATGATTCAAGATGTAGAAACTTTGAATGATTCAAGATGAAACTTTCACTGGGATTCTTACCCACACAAAAACTTCTGTGTGATGTCGTTTCCTAGTTCTATTAACTAAGACACAACGGATTGGATCTTTTTTTTTTTTTTTAGTTTATTTATTTATTTTTGAGAGAGCAAGAGAGAATACGCACAAGTAAGGGAGGGTCAGAGAGAGAGGGAGAGAGAATCCCAAGCACACTCTGAGCTGAGTATGAAGCCTGACACGGGACTCCAACCCACAAACCGTGAGATCATGACCTGAGCTGAAATCAAGAGTTGGATGCTTAACTGACTGAGCCACCCAGGCGCCCCAGATCTTTTTTAACATTTATTTCCTCCAGTACATGTGGAAGTGGTGAGACATGAAGAATGCTGGAAATATAAAATGCATAATTATATAACTCATATATGCATATGTATTCTAACTTAACATATATTTATTTATATTATATATTATCATTAGTCCAGATTATTATGTACTTATTTTATGCTCACATTAGCCCAGTAAGAAAGGAGTATTGTCTCCTTTACAAGTAAAGGAAGCAAACTCTGGGAGATGAGTAACTTGTTTGAGGCCACAAATGAGCGGTAAGTAGGAGAGCCAGGAAGGAGTCTTTTTATTCCTGAGAATTCCTAAGTTCATGTTACGGGTCTCCTTATATTTCTTAATGTGAAGAAATATCATGTCTCTTTCTTCCAACAGTATATTCCTTACCAACATACATCTGGAATGGAAGATTTTCTCAAATTGGAATGGAAGGTTTTTCTGCCCTTTATCTCCTTTTCTTTAATGACTTATTTTCTCTTGAGCAGCTAGATGACGGCGTTGGCCTGGTGGGAAGCTGGCACACAGTTCGAGTCCCGGGAAGTGAGAATGAGCTCCATCTGACAGAACTGGAGCCATCTAGTCTCTATGAAGTTTTGATGGTGGCAAGGAGCGCAGCAGGTGAAGGGCAGCCCGCCATGCTTACCTTCCGAACCAGCAAAGGTGAGTATAATCTTCCTCAGGAGGAGCGAGCTGGCCGTGTTGATGTCTCTTTATTACTGAGTGTCCTTTGGGGTCATAGACATTCTTTTTTATTTTTTTTTATTTTTGAGAGAGAGAGAGAGAGAGAGAGACAGAGTGCAAGCAAATCCAAAGCAGGCTGCAGGCTCCAGGCTCTGAGCTGTCAGTAATAGTGCTTGACAAGGGGCTTGAACCCACAAACCATGAGATCATGACCTGAGCCAAAGTTGGACGCTTAACCGACTCTAGGTGCCCCTAGAGATTCTTATATATAAATCCATTAAATAATTTTACTATAGTACCTTTGTTGGCCATGCTTGGATGGTTGTATTATTCTATCCCATCCAATGTTCTACGAGTATTTCTGAGAGTTTATGATATGTAAGGCGTTGGTGTAGGTGATACAGGGAAAGCAAAGATGATCAAGATAAGATTCATCCTAATGGTGCCTCTACTTTGCTAAGTAGGCTAAGACACATAAATAAATACCAACTGCAAGGCAGGATTTCAGTTGAGTTAATATTTACTGAATGCCTTCTGTGTGTCAGGCAATAAACAAAAGAGACAAACTCCTTGCCCTCATGGAGCTTACAGTCTAGTTGGGAGATGTTTCCACCTGAGTTATAAGTACATTAGGAAGTGGTGAATGCTAATAAGAGAACTAAATTAGCGGGTGGCTATAGGAAGTGCGTGGGGTAGCACTTGTCACAATGTAAGCAGGTGGCCAGGGAAGTCCTCAATGAGCAGTCGACAGCAGAGCAGAACGTCGAGGTTTAAAGTGGAAAGCCACGTGGATGTCCGGGAAAAGAACACCCCGGCTGAGAGGATAGCAAGTGCAGAGACCCTGGGGTGGGGTGTGCGGGGTGTACCCCAGGAACACTGAGGGCACCACTGTGACGGTAGCCAAGGGGCTGTGACCATGGGGGAGGGCGCTCAGGAAGATGACAGAGCGGCCACCCCACACAGTGCCTTGTCCATCCTGCAAGGGCATTGACTGACTCTGAGAAAGTGGAAACGTTGGAGGGTTTGAGCTGAGTTGTGTGACATAATCTGTTGTGTGTTTCAACGGGGGTAGGGTAAGGATAGACCACAGAAGGGCAAGGGTGTGAGCGAAGTACGACAAGTACTGGGAAGGACTGAGAGAGTACAAAGAAAGGATGTTCTTTCAAGTGGGGTTGATTCAAGCCCGTTGAGGGTAGGCTTGATTGAAAAGATGCCATTATAGCTTGGCCATCAATGAACAAAAAGATTTCAGTGAGGAGAGAGGGGAACTGGGTAGCAGAGTATTTTAGTACAGAACAAAAATAAAAAGGAGGTATGATTGAGAAGAAATTATTTATTGGCTTTTGGAAAAGACCCTTTCATACTAACTACAGAGTGTAGCTAGAAAAATGAGTATTTCTTGTTTGAACTGCACTTTGAGTTAATGTTCATCATCAGTCCACAGTTGTTTATAGAATCTGACCTATAAATACTGAATAAGAAGAACATATTTCAGTTTTAAGATAATCACCCATTTTCACTTTTTGCCTCTTGGAATTTTTAAGCTTAACATGATAATTTTCCCACAAAGAAACAGAAGCTCTTTAAGAATGAGTTTTATGTTTTAGAATGAAGAAATAGGTACAGTAAGAAGAAAAAGGGATGAATAGTTTGAAAGCTTTTCGGCATTTGGCTTTTTTACTTGTGGTGTTTATTCTGTGTGTAAATTTAAATTAGCCTGATGAAGAAAGACACATTTTAGTTTTCCCTTAAAGCTACTAGAAAAAGACGAAGTAATTTTTAAAAACAATATTTATTTATTTTGATAGAGAAAGAGAGGGAGAGAAGTGGAGGGAGGGGCAGAGAGGGAAAGGGAGGAAGAATCCCAAGCAGGCTCCATGCCTGACGCAGGGCTTGATCTCACAAATTGAGATCATGACCTGAGCCAAAATCAGGAGTCAGCTGCTTAACTGACTGAGCCACCCAGGTGCCCTGACAAAGTAATTTTTTTAAGTCAATTCCTCAGATTATCTAAGTATTGACAACGTAGGTCTTAAACTCAGACCCTGTAACAGACAAGTTCATGTATTTATATTGATACACCAGTTGAGTTTAGTATCTTTCCTTAACTCTACATCTACACAGAAGCTTATATTACCGTACGTGATTATGTGTTTTCTAACTTTTCTAGAGAAAACAACCTCATCAAAAAACACCCAGGCGTCCTCTCCACCCATGGGCATCCCTAGGCGTCCTGTTGTTTCGGAGGCTGCAGACAACTTTGGGGTGGTACTTACAGATTCCTCTAGGCATAGTGGAGGTAAAGTAGAGAACCTTCATTTTTATTGATTTTGTTTGTTTGCACATGTAACTGGCATGTTTCAAATTATTTAGGGGGTGGAGTGGGAGAGAGTGTTTGTTTATTGTTCAGATTATAGCCTACCATAAAGCTCTTTCAGGTCCTATTTCAACCATGTTTTAAAAAAAAAAATTTTTTTTAGTGTTTATTTTTGAGAGTGAGAGAGAGCACGAGTCAGGGAGGGTCAGAGAGAGAGAGGGAGACACAGAATCCGAAGCAGGCTCCAGGCTCCGAGCTGTCAGCACAGAGCCTGATGCGGGGCTCGAACCCATGAACCATGAGACCATGACCTGAGCCGAAGGCAGATGCTTAACCGACTGAGCCACCCAGGCACCCCCTATTACCATTTTTTTAATGCCCTGTGCTCCGATCTTGGTAACTCAGTGTCATGATTGCTTTTTGAGGTAATAAACTCAGACCCAAAATGTTCTGGTACTAAGATTTTATAGCTCATAAAAAGGATTTTTCTCTCTCCTCTCTGGCAAAGAAACTAAATTTGTGTTTTGAACTCTGAAAGTCTGACTTTTTTTTTTTTTTTTTTTTGGTGATTTATCAAAACGTGTGGTGGTGCCTACGGTATGGTTTAGTGTTTTGAATGATTGCATGCCATATTCCATTTTATTGCTATATCTTGCCACTTGTATGGTTTTTAGATGTCATAGCCATACAGTTTTCAAAAGATTCTTTTTAGTATTTAAATTTCACACGTACTAATTCTACAATTACAACATAACGTGCTCTTTGTGGCTGTGTTAATGTGTGTTAGCAGGATGTCTAGGGAGGGCTTAAAATTTCATTGCTGAGCTCTAACAGTGTTCAAGCCTCTCTTCCCTATTTGTATAGTCTTTCATGATTGGCCTCAGACAAAAGCAGGTCATAACATTTGAACCCCCTTCTGGAACCCCTCTGCTTCTTCAATATCATGAGCCTCTTCTGCTTGAGTACTTTAGCCTCTGAGGAGCAGTTCAGCTCCCTTAATAGAGTACTTACACGAGTATCAACTTTATATAATTTTTTTTAATGTTTATTTATATTTGAGAGAGAGACAGATAGAGCATGAGTGGGGGGGGGAAGAGAGAGAGGGAGACACAGAATCCAAAGCAGGCTCCAGGCTCTGAGCTATCAGCACAGAGCCCAACGGGGGGCTTGAATTCACAAACCGCGAGATCATGACCTGAGCTGAAGTCAGCCGCTCAGATGACTGAGCCCCCCAGGCGCCCCGAGTATCAACTATATATGAATAAAGTTGACATCTGAAAAACAAAAACCTTATGACTTATTTAACATCCTGTGGTAGATACTGGACCAAATGCTGTTGCAGCAGAGGCAAAATAAATCTTGCCTTCAGGGAGTTTGCAGCATCGTGAATGATCTAGACAATAAGTCCACAACAATATAGTGGGTAATATATACACATTAACCCATAACAGTGATTTGGATTCATTGTGCTGAGAGTCTACCCTTGGCATTCTGGGATCACGAGAGAAATATGCAGAGGAGGCAGGTGGTGGTAAGAGAGGCTCCCTCTGCTGAGCTTCAAAGACAAGAATGCTATAAAGACAAGAATGGAGGAAGGAACAAGAAATGCAAGACAGCTCCTGTGCAAAGAGATGCAAAATTGACATGTTGGATTTCGTGTCGAGGTTTAGAGGTTAGGGTTTTAATTTGGTGTGATTGGTTACTGTTGGGAGTGACGCCAGAGTGGGGGGGGGGAGGCAGGTGGGCACCTTGTATGATGTACTTAAAATTTTAATCTTTCCTAAAAAAAAAAATAATAATAATAATTTTTCCTGGAAAGCTGTGAAGAACCATAGAAGACTTTAAAGAGGGGGAAAGGAGAAATGGCCAAAGATGAGGCTAGAGAAATAACGAAAATAGTGAGAGTGTGGATGGAGAGGGACACAGCTGTCAGACAAAGGAGATTGAGTCCACGTTGAAGGAGAGGCAAAGGTGTGGGGCCTCGGGCTTGGGCAACCAGGGCCAATTTACCGAAACAGGTAATAAGGATAGTTAGGTGTAGCTTAAGGGTTCAGTTCTGGAAGTCATGAGTTTGGAATCACCCAGGCAGAGATAGCCATAGGAAGTGATCTCTTGAATCTTCGCAATAACCCTGGGGGAAGGATTAGCATATTTTACAAATCAGTTAACTGAGACTCAAGAAGGCCATGCAGCTTTGCCTGAGCTCTCCAGAACTGCTATTCAAAATTCAGATTTTTGAACTCCCAACTACAGTCTTTCTTTTATCCCATAACTGCCACATGCTCTCTCTTTTACATATTGAAGATTCTTTTCTGTAATGGTTCTTTTCCCTAATAACCTTCTCTTTCTGTTTGATCTTTGGTGTTCTTTGATGAGTTTTAACCTCCTATGCATCAATATAAGGAAGTGGTTGGTTATCTAGTACCAAAAGAGAGATTCACTAACAGTACTGTTCATTCTGTTTCCATTGCTTTCTAACTTGAAAGGAATACAGTAAGTATCACTCAAAAGTTGCCTGCTTTGAGTATTTTCCTCTTTTTAATCCATCAAGCGCTTTGCTTTTAAAATGCCACCATTTTCTCCATACAAGTACCATCTGCAACATTATTATGTTCTTTCTTATGTGTTTGTTCGGGCTAAAGGGGTGTCGAGTTGAGACAGAGTGGTGTTGCTTAAGGAATGTGGCACGGGCCAGACAGACAGGGTTCGCTTAGTGACTTTACCCAGGTAACATCACCATGGCCCGGAGCTGGACCTCCTCCTTCAGCTCTGGACATCTGATTGTTAGCATGCCAAACGACAGTCAGTCTCTTGAGACCCAGCTCACCTTTGCAGAATTCATAGGCGATCAGCGTAAACCAGAATGGCAGCTTACTAATTTGCACTGAAACCGTCCCACAGACCAGATTGTCTCTGTCGGCATTCTTCCCTGGTAGGAACCAAGTGGGAAGACAGTTACGACAACAAGTGTGTGGTCTTCTTGGTCAGCAAGAAGAGTTAGGTACGTGCTTTAAATGGCTGGTGGACTTAATCCTGACGTTTCTACCTGCCACGGGAGTCTAGACTGTCCAGGTTGTGGGCCAGGACCTCCCCTCCCCTTGGCCGTGTCACCTGTAACTGCTAGACATTCGTTCTCTGACTCCTTTTTCTAAAGTTTGTGTGGATGACTAGGCGGCTCATCTTGTTACTGAGGGCCGTTTTCTTGACTTTTTTAAAAAGTATTTTTAATGTTTATTCGTTTTTGAGAGAGAGAGCAGAGACAGAACATGAGTGGAGGAGGGGCAGAGAGAGAGGGAGACACAGAAAGTGAAGCCAGCTCCAGGCTCTGAGCTGTCAGCACAGAGCCCGACGTGGGGCTGGAACTCACAGACCATGAGATCATGACCTGAGCCGAAGTCCGATGCTCAACCGACTGAGCCACCCAGGCGCCCCACCCCCTTTTCTTTATTTAACTACATATCCTGTCTTCCTGCTTCCATCCCACGTAGCATTCTCTTTGCCCATTAATATCACTGTTGATTTATTAATCAAATTTTATCTCTTTACTGCCTGCAGTCTGTGTTTTTGGAGTAGCGTTCCTATAGCCTTGAGGTGTGTTAAGATAGGATATGATAGTAATAGCTAATAATCTGTATGTGTGTTATGTAGCTTGGATGGGTAAAGAAAAACATTTAAATAACACCTAATTTTGAAAATTTACTATAAATTATAAGCACCAGGTAATAATTACTTATACACTATTTAGCCATGAATCTAAAGTAGCATGGTCACTATTATCATGCCCATTAACTTTCCATTTTCTAGAGCTAATTATCAAGTTTATAGATGACTTTGTTTTTCCTTTATTTCCTGTATCTGGTCATTTCATTGCCCCTTAGCTTTTAAAAGATAATAGGAAGATAGTCTTAATATTATTAACTCTGGCAGTTAGTTTGGTGACGAATCTTTAATAAAATGACCCTTTTAGTTTGAGTTATTCTTGTCTCTGACACCAGGGGTTATTGGAATAAATGTTTCCATGTTTAGTTCCAGAGGCACCTGATCGGCCTACCATCTCTACGGCATCAGAGACGTCCGTCTATGTCACTTGGATTCCTCGGGCCAATGGGGGTTCTCCAATCACTGCCTTCAAGGTCGAGTACAAACGGATGAGGACTAGTGATTGGCTGGTGGCAGCTGAAGATATCCCTCCTTCCAAACTTTCTGTGGAAGTTCGTAGCTTAGAGCCAGGTAATAATATTCAAACATTTCGTTTTTTGCCATCCACTGCTGACTTGAGATGCATATTTATAGTGGTCTCGTACTCTTCTGATTGTTAAAGTAATACAAGCCTGTTGTGTGAAAACGGAAGAGAAACTATGAAGAAAAGAATAAGTCACCTGAAACCCATCCAGCCAGAGATAAGCATTGTTTACAGTTTGGTGTATTTTTGTAGCCTTTTTTTTTTTTTTAATACAAACTAGGATCGTGCCATAAATACTGTTTTGCGATCCCATTTTCCCTCTATCACATGCCTTTTCCAATATCATTAGAAATTCTTCAAAAACTCAAGTTTTTAAGAACTGTATATCTGCTGTATAAGTGTAGTGTGATTTACTTAACACGTTCTTTTCTTCTGGGTCTTGGATTCTTTCTAACTGCTAATCAGTAGAAACAGTGCTGTGTGACATCTTTGTGTGTGTGTGTGTAAGGTGTTTTGCTATAATTACATATTTTAAGAGGAAAATTGCTGGTTGTTTGACAAAAATTGTTGGCTCTAATGATGAATCTCTCAACGGAAATGGGAGAACACTCATGCTTTGCTCAGCAGAACACCCGACTTCCCTGCTGCCACCCCAGCATCTTGAAGGCTGTATTGAGACGTTAAACCACACAAGGAAAAAGCAGTAATCACAAATACACTTTGGTTGCTTTTATCTATGTTCCATGACCATTTTTGTTTATGGCCTTTTTAAATGTACTTTAGTGACAGATGTCGGTGTTTGTCTAGACAGGTAACATGAGCCTCAGAACCTGCAGGTAGAGTTGGGAGAAGGTGACAGTTTTAAATGTGGGCGAAGCTGGGTAGCATTTTACAGACAGAAAACACCGTCTTCAGAAGCCCCGTGGTTATTTATGAGCCATCAGGAAACGTGCTGGGGGAGTCTAATTTATTCTTTAGATCTAGATCGTCAGAAACTCACAATCCTTAGAGGTTTTTTTTTTTGTTTTTTTTTTTTAAGTTCTTAATATGTAATACAAATAAATACCTTCTGTTGTGGCTTAAATCTGTCCGCTCTTATCCCATTATTGGTGAAATCAAGTGACATCTGCTGTCACCCACACAGCGCCCCTTCCTAAGTGTATTCACTGTGTTAAACTTCGCTTCAGTTGTTTCTTTCAAAGGGGAAAGAACCTCATTTTGAACACAGATACTTCAACCGATACTGCATTTGATGGTTATGATTTTAGAACGTGATGGTAAAAAAAAGTAAATGCGCTCTTTCCTGTTCTCTACCTGTCCCTACCATGACAGACATCATTAATCTTTCATGGCCTTGTCTCCCAGTGGCTCCTAATAAGCTCTTGGACCCGGGAACACAACATCTTGAACATCCGCTGCCAGTTGACAGAAGCTGGCAAGTGGATTGAAATCTGTTTACCGTGGAGACTTCAGAGTGTGTTTTCGTGACTGTAGATAGATACTTAGGCACAGTTGCCATATCTCGTATAATGATATGACCTTCGGTTGTCTGTTTGCAGATTTTTAAAAACTCTGTTTTTTCCTTTTTTTTTTTTTTTTTCCCTCCCTCAAAAGGTTCAACATACAAATTTAGGGTTATTGCCATCAACCATTATGGTGAGAGTTTTCGGAGTTCAGCATCTCGTCCTTATCAGGTGGCTGGGTTCCCCAATCGTTTCTCTAACCGTCCAATAACTGGACCCCACATTGCTTACACTGAAGCTGTCAGTGATACGCAGATCATGCTGAAGTGGACGGTAAGTGGGACAGCTTTTCTAATGAGACGGTTGTCTAGTTTGGCCATGGTAATGATTGATTTGATATCCTCATGGCACGATATTACAAATAGCAAGTGTTTTTAACTTCTAAGTGAGGGAAAGTTGAAGGGCATAGCATATTTATCTAAAAGCACCTCTGATGAGTGGGACAGTCTTCTCAGCTCTCAGCCAAGTGTTACCTTAATTGCCATTTCAAGATTGAGTGATAGATTTTTTATCGTGTTTATTTATTTATTTTGAGGGGGAGGGAGGGGGAGAGGGAGAGAGAGGGAGAATCCCAAGCAGGCTCCATGCTGTCAGTGCAGAGCCCGACATAGGGCTTGATCTCACAAACCACGAGATCATGACCTGAGCCCAAATCAAGAGTTGGATGTTCGACCAACTGAGCCACCCAGGCACCCCCAAGATTTATTTATTTTGAACCAAACATACTTTTATGCCTTAGAACCTGGTGAAATATATTACATTATTTTTGCCCAGCCCTCCAGTAAATTAAATGCTCGCAATACCTTTGAATTAAATTTAAAATAGCCATCAAGGATGTTTACAAAATGAAGCTGGAAAAGTATTGCCACACAGATATTTCACATCATGGATGTTGAAAGTTACACTCATTTTTGTCTTTGACAAGTCTTTGCTTCTATTTTTTAGTACATTCCATCAAGTAACAATAATACTCCCATTCAAGGATTTTATATCTACTACCGGCCAACAGATAGTGACAATGACAGTGATTACAAGAGGGATGTTGTAGAAGGTAAGTCCCACTGGCAAGCTGGCGTAAAGAGCTTTGGGCGGAGAAAGTTTATAAATATTATGAAAAACATCATCCCAGGTTAAGATAGATAAAATATGAAATGTCATAGACACTATTACTTTGATTTTTTTTCCCAAAGAGAGACCATCTTTCCAAGGTAATATACATAGTATCTTCCATTTTGGTTATAGAAACAGTTAAAAAACCCTGGGGGAGATCTGACTTGTCAGTAGTTCATCTGAAAAAAATTCTTGTTTTCTGTTTTATTTAAGTGAATAGTAACGTGAGTATAAAAATCACTTGCAACTTCTAGCTATATGTAAAAAAATGTCTCCGTCTCAGTTCCATTAACGTCTCTACTGGAATGATTGCATCTTAAGCATGTTCTCCGCTTTGAGAGATGTTGAGGAATTGGAATATATAGAGACAAAAAACCAGCCAAGATAGGGAAGGGTGTTGAAACTACCTTTCCCTTGCATTTAAAATACAATCTAGAACTTTGCATGTGGTCTGAAGGCCCCACATGACCTGGCTGGTCCCTGCCTGCACCTTCCTCCAGTCTCACACACGTCTCCCCTCTCACTGTGTCTTCCGTGACACGCCGGCCCTCTTTGAGTTTCCTTGTGTGCACCAGGATCTCTCTTGCCTCAGTACTATGACACGTGGCAGTTCCTACTCCCTACTGTGTTCCTCTTCTGGTGTTTTATTTAGTTTTTTCTGTTGTGGGCCGAAATGTTACTTCCTCAGGTAACCTCTGCCGGTTCATGTGAGTTACCCTTGGTGTAATTTCTAACTGTGCCCTTTATGGTTATGTCATAGAATTCACCACAGTTGGTATGTAAGGAGTATGTGTGCATGTGTGCGTGTGTGTATGAAATTATTTACTTAGTTTGTCCCCACCGCTAAACGTTGGCCTCTTTGTAGGCAAGGAGTCTTTTCTCTAGTGTCGTATCCCCAGCCCCTCCAGTGGTGAGGTGTTCAGTATTTAATGAATGAATGGAGTCGAAAAGAACAGTGGAATATCTGAGGATGATCAGGCTGGAAAAAGGACGACTAACAAGCAATGTGACAGCTGCCTTCAAATACTGAAAGACTATTATGTGGAGGAAGAACTCAGCCGGTGGGGAGGGGCAGCTAAAAGGAAGTAGCATAAAGAAGAAACCTCCAACACGGCTTTTTTAACAAACTCAGAAACTCCTTAATTTTGGAGGTGTTCAGTAGAAGCTGGATGCTTTCTCAGTGATCTCTTAGAAGGGATTCTTGCTTTGGGAGGAAGCCTTCCTCCAAGGGCTATTTTCCCCTCCCAAGATTCTGATCCTTTGAGCTATTAACATCACGATGGATCATGTCAAAAAATGGCCCTGGGCCAAGGTTGTTTTCATACGACTTCTTGATGTCAAAGGCTGCATATAAATTTCGTTGTAAGTAGTCTTATAATAAATTCATTTAAATACGCTAAATTAAGTTTTCTTTAAATAGTGTAATTTAAATAATGTTTTTCCAGCAGATTACTTTTGTAATATAGTAAAAAATTATCATCTGAGTTTTAATACCTGGTGCGTAGCAGGTGCTCAGTAAATATTTTTTGAATGAAAGAGTGATTATTTCTCTTAATGTGGAAAAGTAGGAAACAAATTAGTTTCTAAAATCCACTTTAAACATGAAGCACTGGGGGAATGAGGTAAGATACTTGTTAGCGGCCAGACTATTCTATGAAGTTAAGACGGTAGCTTTCTTGAGGGAGATATGACCGGAAGAAGCATGGGGGGTACTTTTGGGGTGCCGGTAATATTTTCTTTCTTGACCTAGGTATTGGTACCATGGGTATGTTCAATTCATGAACATTCAGCGAGCTGTTCCGTTATGGGTACTTTTCCCTGTGCACATTTCACTTTCTGAAAAAGCTATGCAAAAAGAAGAAATGATAAGAGTTATTAGTAACTGTTCTATATTTGAGTTCTAGCTAGGTCGTCATTTTAGTTTAGCTGTGTTAGGAGAGTGGCGCTGTCACTTTTATTTCTAAAATCTTTTGACAGAGATTAACATTTGCTATGAAATAGTTCTAAACAAGGTAAATGTAAACAAAGTGAACATCTCTCTTTGTCTCGCTCTGTGCCATTCTTTTCCCAACCTCCCCTGGTTCTACTCTCTAGAAATATCCACCAGTGAACAGTTTTTAAAATATATTCCCTAGTTCAATCTTTGAAATTTTTGCAAGCTTTTGTGATGTGAATATGGTGTGTGGAACTGGGAAATTAACTTTTGTATCCAGTAGTCGTGTCTGCAGACGTGAGTTTTGCCTTACGGTTCACAGAGAAGAGAACTTGTTTATAAACTTCGTAGACGGAGCAGTTAGATGTTTAAGTGGGCTTCACTGTGCTGTGTAATTTGCTTATTCCTTATTTTCAAGTTTATGCATTTGAAATTCTTTTTGTGGCAGTTGGAAACTATTGGCCTGTTCTCCCAAACCAAGGAATGAAAGTATTTACCCTTTGCCCATAAAGTTTTCTTTAAGGCAAAGTTTTAGATTACTTATGTATATGGACTCAGAATTGTTTAAGCTTTTGGAAAAAACCTGAAACTCAATTACAGTGTTAAAGAATACACCAAGAGCAATTACATCAAGTTATCCTATCTTCTGAATTAAGTTCCACTTTGGAGTAAACCGTAAATGTTTCCAGCATACCAGTGCTTTTGTGGTGAATATTTTTGTCTTATAAAGTTGAGTTTCCAAAAAATTAAAGTATCAAGCATCCTAATCGTTAAGCCTGTGCTTTGGCTTTTCACCTTCTAAAATATTCTTTGAGAAAAAAAGAAAAAAAAAATGACCCGTTTAAGAAAAGGGTATGCTGGTTGGTTGACTTTCAACCTAATAATGTACTTTGTTGTCTTACTCATCAGTGATCAGGAAAACTCTCTCTGCTAGTGCTTCCTGTCATTTTAGCCATTTGAATAATTACCATAACAGTGGAGTATTATTCTAACAAGATACGTGTTCTTTTACCTGTTTTTCTCTTATTAGTTAACATATGGGAAGCGCAGTTTAATTACGTTTTGACTAGGACTCTGAAAGGAAAACTTCCAATCTAGTGTGGTCATTATTCAGGAGAACGTTTATAGTTAGGTGAGTGTAGGGCTGAGCTAGGAAAGACCCAAGGACAGAGAAAAAATAGAAGTCTTTGAGAAAGTGTTTGGAACTTAGAAATAGATCTATTCCAGTCTTTGAATCAAGATTGTGAGTCAAGTTTATTTTAGGGTCCTCTTTATACTTACAAAGGGGGCATAGAATTCCTTACTTCTTGAGCCTTTCAGAGTCCCTTGATCCTAAAACAAGCAGATTCTCTTCTGTGTAAACTACGAGTCTTTATGAATGAGGGGTTTTGTAGTGGTGACCTGGAAAAGGGGCTGTGTTTCCGGTCTGAAATATTTTTGTCTGTGTTGAATTAGAAAGGAACCCAGTGCTGTTGGACCTGTCAGCCGAGTAGATTTGACTTGCTCGTGTGGTTTGGTTTTGTTTTTCCTCCCCCTTCAATTAATTCTTAAATCAGTAGGTGGTATAGTTGAGCTTCTAAGGAACTGTGGAAACAGTTTGAAGAGGTATGTTCTAAGAGGGATTAAAGGTGCAGGAAGAGTTCATTAAATCTGCCAGAAGTGTCCCTGTTTATTAAAGTTCATCACATGTCCGTGGAAGTAAAAATGGAGAGTGGTTCGCATGAGAGTTGGTTCAGTTTGGGGAGTGTTTCTAAATGAAACGTTGGCTGGGTGCCATGGATAACAGAAGTCATTCTATTAGAGATACTTGTGTGGTTTGGAGACCCTGACTCAAAAGAAAAGAAACAGTGGAGCAGGAACCAAGAGTTTCCGCTAGTAGATTTTGCTTTTTGATTATTCTCAACCATTTGTTCATACATTCACTTAGACGTCTGTTCACGTCATATCCAGTCCAGCAGAACTGAGAGTTTCTCTGAGGCCTGTCTTGTAAATAAATGGTCACTTATTCTGGGTCGGGCGCCATTTGCTGATCTCATTTATAGTACTGCTTTCTGGAGGGTGGACGGACTGGATTGACTTGCTAGGTTAAAATAGACCATCAGAGGACTTGAGGGGTTTTTCCTCCCTTAACTTATGCATAAAATTAACATGGATTTTACGAAAGGCCTACTACTAATTCTTGGTAACGAAACAAAATATTACTGCCAGTGCACGGGTATAGCTTTAATTCCGTGTACCTCTTGTCATTTGTTTCATGGCATGTCACAGAAATGCTGTTTATCTTGCTGCATTACTGAAGTGCTTCGCTGAAGGACATTTTCATCACACAAACAGACGCTATGGCGATAGGATGCTGTTCCAACCGCGTTTCGAAATTACCTTTGGGTCGTGCGATACGTAAAGCTTGTCTTTTCCTTTTCCTTTCTAGGTTCAAAGCAGTGGCACATGATTGGCCATCTGCAGCCAGAAACCTCCTACGATATTAAAATGCAGTGCTTCAACGAAGGGGGAGAAAGCGAGTTTAGTAACGTGATGATCTGTGAAACTAAAGGTAAGAGAGGAATGAGAACTCATGCTTTTTTTTCCTGGCATGAAGACTGTCCCAACGGAAAACATAATACGTTGACTAGAGCACTTGTCTAAAACCTAGTTTACGGAAACATTGATCATATTCATTAATTTCTGTGTGGCTCCAAGCAACTCACTCCTCTTCTTTTTTTCTTTTTCTCCACAAAGAGAGTAGAAATATTTGCCGAGTAATTGCTGAGATTGCTGTGAAAATTAGAATACTTTTTTAAAAAAAGCATAATTTTAGGGAAAAGTGCTTTATACCCTTCAAGTGGTTTCTTGAATGACAGTTATGTGTAACTCTGTCTACTTAAGTGTGGTGTTTAAATTCAGAATTAGCAGTGCGCTATGCTAAATTGAAATTCCCAACTCTGCCTCCATATGTAGATTGACTATAAAATATCTTCTAGTTGTTTTTTTTAATGTTTATTTATTTATTTTGAGAGAGAGAGAGACAGAGACAGAGAGAGAGCTGGAGAGGGGCAGAGGGAGGGAGAGAGAGAATCCCACACAGGCACCTCACTGTCAGTGCAGAGCCTGATGCAGGGCTCGAATTCAGGAACTGTGAGATCATGACCTGAGCCGAAATCAAGAGTTGAACGCTTAACCCACTGAGCCACCCAGGTACTCCTGTTACCTGTTTTTAAAGGTGATAATACTACACGTAATAGAAACAGCTAATGTGGCTATTTACAAACTCCTGTCCAGTCTCAGTTAACCTAATAGAAAAAGAGACTGTTTTTAACTTGTGTCTGTTTTTAAGAACAAGAGAAAATTTCCCATATTCCTCCCCTGTCCCCCACCCCCACTGGTCTCAGTGATCAGGACTCAGTCACATGCTCCCCAAACCATTCCCGGGAGTGAAATGATTGATCAGGACCTACTTTAGTTGTTGGGGTTTGAGTGGACAGCTCAACAAAATTGGGGCCTTGCAAGTATGGGAGGAAAAGGCTGCTGACTGGGCTGGGCAGCCTTCAGTGTGTCTGCTACAGGTGATTTTATGATACCAATTCAAAAATGAAACTGGGGCGCCTGGGTGGCTCAGTCAGTTGAGCGTCCAACTCTTGATTTCGGCTCAGGTCATGATCCCAGGCTCTTGGGATCGAACCCGTGTTGGGGTCCACGCTGAGTGTGGAGCCTGCTTAAGATTGTCTCTCTCTCCCCCTGTCCCTCTCCCCTGCTTGCTGTCTCAAATAAAATTAAAAAAAAAAATTTTTTTTAATGAAGAAACTGAGGCTCAGATAAATTGAATTATAAATTTTTTTTAATGTTTTATTTATTTTTGAGACAGAGACAGAGTGTGAGCAGGGGAGGGGCAGAGAGAGAGGGAGACACAGAATCCAAAGCAGGCTCCAGGCTCTGAGCTGTCAGCACAGAGCCCAACACGGGGCTCAAGCTCACAAACCGTGAGATCATGACCTGAGCCAAAGTCGGATGCTTGACCGACTGAGCCACCCAGATGCCCCACATAAACTGAATTATAAAGACAAGACATTGTTCCATCTTTTAATGCTAAGTTAGTCATATGACTTTATGCTGCAAAACCCACATATTAAATCCACATTAAACGTGTATATAAATATACAGACATTTAAATTTACCTTGGATTTAATTTGGGTAGTATATATTTGAGGGGCTTTTTGTATTAGTCACTGTGATAAGTTAACGGACATTTCTTACTTGCCTCTAGAGTGTTGTAATACGTAGGGCAAAATTAAACAAAAATGGAATTTATCATCTCTGTCCCCAAGACATTTAAGAATCTAGCCAGGCAAAACCTAAAAGATAGACAACAGTGTAATAACTGTATTATTTAAGCATAGATGTGTCTATAATAGTATATGCCTCATTAATTGACTTTGCTGGGGAATAAAAGGTTCTACCTACAGACTTCCAGGTCACTAAAAAATGAAAAAAAGCTCTTTAAAACATTAACTGTTCATATTGAATAACTTTCTGAAATGTGTTACACGATTCCCAGCCTGTTTAAATAGAATGTATAATACACAATCTCAGTTTTTAAAGAAATGACTCAGGGGGTGCCTGGATGGCTCAGTCAGTTAAACGTCCAACTTTGGCTCAGGTCATGATCTCAGGATTTGTGAGTCCAAGCCCCACACTGGGCTCTCTGCTGTCGGCACAGAGCCTGCTTCGGTGGATCCTTCTACAGATCCTTTGTCCCCCCCTCCCACCCCTCCCCCACACGTACTCCGCTCTCTGTCAAAAATTATAAAAACGTTAAAATAAAAAAAAAATAAATGACTCAAGGTTCTTGTTTTTTTTTTTCTTTAATTTTTTTTAAAACAATCTTTATTTATTTTGAGAGAGAGAGACAGAGTGTGAGCAGGGGAGGAGCTGAGGAGAGGGAGACACAGAATCCGAAGCAGGCTCCAGGCCCTGAACTGTCAGCACAGAGCCCGACGCGGGGCTTGAACTCACAAACTATGAGATCATGACCTGAGCCGAAATCGGATGCTTAACCAGGCACCCCTCAGGGTTCTTGTTGTTAATGGTGATTGTCTTATCTTTAGTGATTTAGTAAGGTTTTTCAGGAACGGTGTTGAAGCCAGCCCATTTCCCCCTACTCTTAAATATCAGAGACTGTCATAATTTTTCTTAGTTCTTTGTTTTCTCTTTATGTTTTCCATCTCACTTTTCTTGTTCCATGCTCTTAGCCTCTTCTTCTTCCTCATCCTCATTCTCCTTCTTCTTCCTCTTCTTTTTTTTTTTTGTTTTAAAGTTTATTTGTTTATTTTGGGGGGGAGGAGCCAGCAGAGAGAGAGAGAAAGAGAAAGAGAATCCCAAGCAGGCTCCACACTGCCAGCACAGAGCCTGAGGCAGGGCTGGAACCCATGAACAAAGAGATAATGACCTGAGCCGAAATCAAGAGCCAGAGCCGAGGCTTAACCAATTGAGCCACCCAGGCACTCCTCTTTTTTTCTTTTTCTACTTCCCCCTTCCTCCTCCCCTTCCTCCTCCTCCCCCCTTCCTCCTCTCCCTCCCCCTTCCTCCTCCTCATCCCTTCTTTTTCTTCCTTCCTTCTTCTCTTCCCTTCCTTCTTCTCCTCCCTTCCTCCTCCCTTGCTCCTCCCCGTCCTCCTATTTCTTCTTACTGATGTTGATGAGTCGGTATCACCTCCACCACAGAATTTATTAACTTTAGCAGCAGTTGGCAAAATCATCAAGCTTGGTAGAATTGTGAATAAATAAAAACTAAATGAAGAGTAGATAAATCTGACGGACTTCCCCATGGGTAATCATGATCTTTAATGTATGATCTGTAACGTCTATTTTGCCTCAGAAACTCATTTGTTTCCTTTAGAATTGGCAGGGACCTTCAAATTGTCTAAGCCAACATACTACCTGAAGTAGGAGTTTCTTTTAGAGTCTCTGCCGAGTATTCATCTAGTTTTCACTGTTGGAGACCTCTTTCCTTTGAAAGGTGGCCTCTTTTTAATGGATTCCCAGCTCTGTGCTGTGTAAAGTTGCTAGAAAGTTGAACCCCACTGTACTACTTATTGACTCAGATTGTTTTTAAAGACCACTCTGCCCCAGTACAAGCCGTAACAGGAAGTATAATAACTAATAACAACAAAAGTGATCGAACACTGCTATGTGCCAGTCTCTGTTCTAAGTGCTTTACATGATTAACTCCTTTACCCTTCATTACAGCCTTCTGATAGAGCAGTTGTTATCTCCAGTTTCCACCTACAGACACTGGTCCGTGGAGGCTAAAGTCCTACAGCTAAGGATAAATGGTAGAACTGAGAATATAAAGCTGGGCCGTGTGGTTCCAGAGGCCGGGCTGTCAGCCACTATGCTCTGTTGCTACTCTATGACATTTAAAACATCAAGAACATGTTTTCTGAGGACAGAGACAATGGGGTTTGAGTCCACCTGTTACTAGCTTCTGTTGTCACTCTTACTCAGAATATCAATGCATTAGGTAAAAAGACTGCATGTACGTGGACTCCAAAGGGTATTGGTTTTGAAATGCTTGTCTTCGGAATTGCAGATGATTGTTCAAATAGTCCAAAGCCGTATCTTGTAATAGTAATCACATGAAAGAGACATAAAATATGTACTTTTGAGTCTTCTTCAGCTCAGAGTATATCACAGAGAAAATTTGTTCCATCCGTAAGTTGGAATATTTTTATTTCAACTCTTTGATAGTCTTCTACAAGGATAATTGGGCAGATAATCATATAGGAGCTTGGGTTCAAGTAGGTACATTTGTTTCCCTGATTTTATGATTTCTCTAGAATTTGTGGACTAAGACTTTGGCACATCCGATTTTTCAACTTTTGAGCCCTCTTTGTGACTCATTGGTGGTCACATCATCTCAGTAACAAGTATAAACACATTGGTTTGCATTCCTAACCAGACCTCCTTCAGAGAGTAAACCATTTCATGGAGTCTGTGTTCGCTCTGACATCACGTTTTCCTTTATATTTCAACTAGTGAAACGTGTTCCTGGAGCTTCTGAGTATCCCGTCAAAGACTTGAGTACCCCTCCCAATTCCCCAGGAGGTGGACGAAACGTTGGGCCTGCAACCAGCCCCACCAGAAGCAGCGATATGTTGTATCTGATAGTTGGCTGCGTGCTGGGTGTCATGGTCCTCATTCTCATGGCTTTCATCGCAATGTGCCTGTGGAAGAACCGCCAGCAAAGCACCATACAGAGTAAGCCATTCAGAAATATTTCCTTGTCCTTTTATAAAGATGGGTGGGAAAATATTGTCAGAATACATACTGATCCCCAATACTTTTGTGCATGAGTGTCATGGCATAAAACATGTTAGATACTCTTCATTCAGGGAGGGGACTTTAAAACGGTTCTAGCTGTCAACCAGAATAAGTGGAGCATCACATTAAATTGCCCAGTAGAAATAAACAGCAAAGCCACAACCAGGCAGGTCTCTAAGTAAATAGCTGACTTAGTGCTGGGAAACCCTGGCTTTGTCGGACCACCAAAGAGCAAAGAGTTTTTGAAGCGTGAGCTCTGGGATTGCTGCAGGAACGCCTTCTTACTGGTACAAGACCTGTCAGCAGGAATAGAAGAGGCTGGAAAGTCTGGAAAGGAATACTTTTCTAAGTTGCTTTTACTGAATGACACAAATTAAGGTAACATGGTCCTGTTTCAGTACCTGGTGTACCCAAACAGCCCGAGACCAGTATCTCTTCCCCCTAAGTGTATCTTGTAATGAGAGTGTTTACACGGTCAGTGATGATGCTATATGAAAACAGCTAGCCCAGAACCCCTCTTCCTTTCTCTTTCCCGACCTCTCTCCCTTCCCCTCTCCTTTGCCCCTTTCTTGTTCTCCCAACCGTTATAATCAGGGGAATCAGATCCAGCAGAGACTTTAGTCTTTGGTGGGAGGAGGTTTTTTGGTTTTCTCACTGGCCCCAGAATAAGAGAATTAAAGCTAATAGCTCAGGGGGAGAAAAGATGATTTGTTTTTAGCGAATTGGTGCCCCCCAGGGGACAGTAAGGAGAGAATTGGTAGTGGTGGTGGTACCAGGCTGAAAGGGTTGGAGATCATTTGATTGGCTCTTTTTCTAAATGGTTTCAGTATCATTGACTTTAATTGTGTGAGCTGAATCATTAAAGGAAAAGTACTGCTTTGGTTGTCTGGGCGAGATTAATCTGGTTAAGGTCATTTCCCTTTATGACTTGGTAATATGTTCAAAGATAGAAGCTTATGGTAGTGATGTTCATTCAGTCATTTATTCAGAAGATACTCATTAACTATCTTTGAGGCGCCTGGCACTGTTTTAAGCAATGAACGCTGGTAAAAAAGTAAACATGGCCCCTGCCCTGTCAACTTACAGTTGTAGTGGAAAAGATAATCAGATATACTGATAATAACTCACCTGTGCAAAAAGTTCAGTAATAGGAAGAACACCTAATCCAATCTTGGCATGTTCTAATACCTTCAAAGAATTTATCCGAACTCTGCCAATAAGTACTGTAGAGTTTAGGTACCATATTCTCTAAGGACTATTTCACTTTTTCTAGATATGTCTAGTAAGTGTACCCCTGGAAATCAGAATTGAGGCAACTATTTTATGCTTTTAGTATAAGGAAGTGGAATAATTAGCCTTTAGTAAACCACAACTTCCACATGGACTGTATTAACCAAGGAACTGTATGGATAGTCAGTGAATGTATACATAACTCCATCCTTTCATTTAAAAGTGTTATTACTATTTAAAATATCCTACCTAGGGGCGCCTGGGTGGCTCAGTTCGTTGGGCATCCAACTTCAGCTCAGGTCATGATCTCGTGGTTTGTGAGTTCGAGTCCCGCGTCGGGCTCTGTGCTAACAGCTCAGAGCCTGGAGCCTGCTTCAGATTCTGTGTCTCCCTCTCTCTGTGTCCCTCCCCCATTCATGCTCTTTCTTTCTCTCTCTCTCTCAAAAGTAAATAAACATTTAACAAATTCAAAACAATAATAAAACATCCTACCTAAAGGTTGCCTTTTGTTGTTTAAAAAAAACCTTTTTTTAGTGTTTTATTTATTCTTGAGAGAGAGAGAGAATAAGCAGGGGAGGGGCAGAGAGAGGGGGGGACACAGAATCCAAAGCAGGCTCTAGGCTCTCAGCACAGAGCCCGACGTGGGGCTCGAACTCACGAACCGTGAGATCATGACCTGAGCCGAGTTGGACGCTTAACCGACTGAGCCACCCAGGCGCCCTGTCTTTTGTTGTTTTTTTATATGGTTTCTCTCGGCACTTTGAAACGTGAGGGAGTTTAAACACTTTTTCTTAGTGTTGCCAGGACTTTGATAGTTTCAACTTACATAATTTATTAATTCTTTTGAGTAATTTCTCTCTGGTTAATTTCTTTTCCCATTAACAGAGTCTTAATTAACTCAAAGTTCCTAGCTATCTCCTTACAAGGAAATAGCAATAACTTTCTCAAAGCATATCTCATAATTAGGCATTAAGTGAACACAGTGAACATATTTAGGGCATTTTATTTTCTTGTATTTATAGTTTCTTAGGGGTTTGTTTCATTAATCAAACTGCCTACCCAAGAAGATTGTCTTTTTTAGTGTCTTACTGTTGTGTGTTTTTGGTTTTTTTGTTTGTTTCATTTTGTTTTGTTTTGCTTCTTCTCTTTTAACAGAATATGACCCTCCAGGATATCTCTACCAAGGGTCAGATATTAATGGGCAGATGGTGGAATACACTACTCTGCCTGGCACAAATCGGATAAATGGGAATGTTCATGGAAGCTTCATAAGTAATGGAGGTCTCAGCAATGGCTGCTCCCATGTTCACCACAAGATCTCTAATGGAGTCAATGGAGTCATGAATGGGAACTTAAATGGAGGGCTTTACGCGGGACACACAAGCTCACTAACCAGGACGCATGTGGATTTTGAACATCCTCGTCACCTAGTAAATGTAAGAGACCTAATTATAAATAAAGCCTCCCTGGGCATCTGGATGGCTCAGTCGGTTAAGCATCTGAGTTTGGCTCAGGTCATGATCTCGCAGTTCGTGTTTCGAGCCCCACGTCAGACTCTGTGCTGACAGCTCAGAGCCTAGAGCCTGCTTCAGATTCTGTTTCTCCCTTTCTCTCTCTGCCCCTCCCCTGCTCGCTCAGTCTCTCTCTCTCTCTCTCAAAAATAAACATTTAAAATTTTTTAAATAAATAAACAAACAAACAGACAAATAAATAAATCCTCCCTGGGCCCCACGGTACCAGGGTGCAATAACATGGTTGGCCTACTTGGCCTTTGTGACCATAGAAACCTTACAGGCTCACTGGACTGGAAATAGTATGTATCAGTGGCAACCCCTTAATCCAGAGTAATCTGTGTAAACTTTCTGTTGTCAGGTGATAGTTATGTTCATCAGTTTGGTTTATATTTTAAAATTCTTTCATGGTGAAAGTGGAATACCAGTAACGAACTTGCCGGAAGTTATTCTTGAGAGCTGGAAATACCACAGGGCATAGATTGGACCTGAGACTTTAAATTTGCTTCATTTAGAGCAAAATCTGAAAACTCGCAGGCCCAGGGGAGTCAGGCAGAACGTGAAACTGCGTGAAGCAAGCTGGGAAAGAGAGCAGTTGGAGGCGGGAGCAATCTGGAGAACACCAGCTGCAGTTCACTCCTGTTGTTGGCACGGACAGAGGGCCTGGGGTTACCGGTTTTCTGATTTTTCCAAAACATCTTGTAAATCCAGGTGAAATGGCGAGATTTTTTACACGTTGGCAACTAATTCCAATTTTTGAAAGCAGTGCATAGGCCACGTGGAACATTTCTGCAGGCCACCAGATTGTGACTTCTGACCTATAATGAGTTTCTTTTGTCTCTTGTGTCTGATGTGTGGTAGGGCTGTTACCTGTAAGATTTTTGCCTTTTATAATACTACCATCCTTTAGCCACAAGGAGTGATGGACCTTTAAAAATACTTTATTTCAGGGATAACTTAGTGATCTAGTTTAATTTTTGAAACAGGAGTAGAGTAACTAGCTTATTTTGCATTTATGCTGGTTAAAGAGGTTCTCTGCATTAGGAAGTTTGATTTATGATGTCGTTAGGATGTATGTGCATCCACATTATTTTTCAAATAGATAATATGTTTAGTTGATCAAATTAAGCACTCACTGACATTTTTGTCGTTGTTCTGATTACAGATAAACTTGCCATAACCCACAATGTGCTAAAATTTGAAGGGAGTTTAGAGGTATTTTTTCACCCTCAACTCAACAAAGACTTATTAAAATATTACATTTGGAGAATAAAACTGTAATATATATTCATATCTTAAAGCTGGACATCTGCTGGGTTTTCGTGTGATCTAGTTTTAATGTGTTGTAGAAAAATACCTCGTTTGAGTGCATCTCATTATCAAAAGAGAATAGTGATTTCATTATTTTGTGGGGAAAGACATGGCTTATATTCAGACTTTCTAAACTTTTTTTGGTCTCCACTCCTAGTCCAAGCTAGTAACATTGTCCAGGAAACTAAAGGAGAGAGCATTAAAGTTTGAATAGCATATGCTGTTTCCATAAGCAGAAAAGAAGAAGTCTGATGTTTGGTTTAGGATTCGGACGCAGGAGTTTGGGTTCTTCTGAATGGCGAAATTCTGTTTAAATAATAGTTGCTCCTTTAGGTGTACTAATCCTTTAGAGGCTAACGTCTGTGGTTTTCACGTATTAGTTTTCTTACACCTCTTTTCTGGGTGGGAGGAAATAGGGAAATTTTTAAAAACGCTGGTGATCATAAAAATCATTGAATTAACTTTGATGTGTTTAGTGACTCAAATAAGCACATTACCCCGTAGGTGAACTTGATCTTGTGAAGCTTTGGAGCTTATGCTCAGATCTGAATGTGGCAGAGGATATTCTTTCTCTCAATGTTTTCCCCAAAATTCCTGTTGCTAGTTGAATCAGGAATGCGGAGAGACATTTTCAGTACTTTTGGTTTGCTTAGATTCTGGCCGTTGTTATGAGATGAATGGAAATGGAAAGTATTCTGGGAAAAACAATGGCCTGAACTTTCCTTAACCTTGCAGAACTGCCCTGGGTTTGGGTGCAGTGTGACAGCCTCTCCCACCCTTATCAAATTCGGTTCTGCTGTTTTTCGTCTGAAAGCAGAATTTTTACTCTGACCGTAAGCCTGCTTCAGTTCCCAACACCCAGTTTGGAAGAACTCTTGCCATTGTATATGTCAAGCGAGTGTTTTACAATGAGGTATGTGTTAATCTGGGCATTTTTCTTAATTGCCAGGCAGTTTCCGCCAAAAGCAACATCAAAATATTAATCCTCCCCTCCAAGTCATTGCTGGCTGAGAATCTACTCCATCTGGAAAAATATAACATGTTTGAAAACTTAGTGTAGTCAAGTGAACAGACCTAATCGAAATAATTACAGGAAAATGAAGATGGGTTTATCTTGTGACATCATTCAAACAGATTTCCACCCTGTTTCTCCAACTGGCATCACGTAAAATTCTTCCATGACTGCTAGAAAAGTAAAAATGAATAGGAGGTTGTAATGTACAGTGTATCTTGGGCCCAGTAGATTTGAAACCCTGAAGGGGAAGTGACTAAATGTCTCCATTTCTTTGGCTCCTTCCAGTACAAAAAGACTTGGGAAAAACATGGCGATTAGCTTGTAGGGTATAGTCTTAATATTGTACAGAATTCATTGGTGAATATTGGTAACTAACGAGCAGCATAACGTTTTGCTCAGAGGTTGGTTAAAATATAGCGTATAACTGTTTGTTATTGGGCCGGCTTTTACATTTAAGGCTGTTTGATTATTGGTCTGTGACACCTTCACGCTTTTCTCTTTTTCTTTTTCCCTGCACTTCCTTCCTGACCAGGGTGGTGGGAGGTACACAGCAGTACCTCAGTTGGACCCGCTGGAGCGCGTTAGCTGTCGAAATTGTCGGAACAACAATAGGTAAGTGGCTCTGTATTTGCACAGGTTGTTGTGACTATGGTATAGGAAGGACTCTTCTTTTTCTCCCCTTTGGCAAAGGAAGTTCTTGAAATTTTATGTAAGATATAAATCTCAGAATATGGAGACTTAAGTTTAAGGCCATTACTAATTTTTTGGCCCTGCTTTACAGTTTTTACTTTTCTGGGCTTTGGTTATTTAGCTATATGGACAATGTTCAAGACGTTATTTCTCACTGAGATGTTATTAAAAGGTTTGGTGCTTTTGAAATCTTTAAAGTAGAGGCATTCTCTGCATATAGACTTTGTCTTTTCTTATCTGTTTTTTTCCGTCTGTGTCACGAATGAGAGCATGTTTGAATGTTAGACGAAAAACCCTGTGTATATAGTAATGTGTTTTCATAGTAATTTTACTGAAATTTTCTTACCAGATTATTCAGCGCTTCTTAAAATTATTATTCTTAAAACCTCAAGATAATTAAGTAGCAAAATCTCACTTTCTTTTAATTTTCTGAGTTTCAGAAACCTCTTAAGAGGTATATACACTCACAATATTTCAAACAAGATAGAAATATGTAGGGTAACATGTTCATTTAAATTTTGACAAGATTCAGGAAGCTTTCGGGCTACCTCTGTATATAGTAACTCCAAAGGATTGTCAGACGTTTCGTTGTATTAAAGTTCTGTCTGTCAAAAATCTTAGTTCTTTTTTTTTTTCTGTAACGATGGTGTTGGATTACGTGGTCTCAGAAGCCCATCCCAGGTCTAAAATGTACAGTGTAAAAGTTGTGTTAAAAGTCTACAGTGTAAAAGTTGTGTTATAGTTACTACATAAGATAACTGGAGTATGGACTGGATTTTGGATATTTCATTATTGAAATGGGATGGGACCTATATTTTTCAAATCAACGACAAGGTTAAGAGTTGTGTCTGGGAATTACCAAAACCAGAGCTTGTAAGGAAACGGTCAGCTATAGAACTAACAGTCCATTTCTCAGCATGTGTTTTGAGTTGCAGAGCAAAAGCAATGAAAACTTCCTCGAAATTTTTCTTTATCGTTTACTTAGCCCATCTTAGGGTGTGTATGTGAGCAAGTCAGCTGCCTATTTTGTGTACTAAGATTTCTTGTTACATTTTTTTCATGTTTATTTTTGAGAGAGAGGGAGAGAGAGTGTAAGCAAGCACACGTGTGTGCTCACACAGCGCATGTGCAAGTGGGGGAGGGGCAGAGAGAGAGAGGGAGAAAGAGAACCCCTAGACTGTGCAGAGCCCAGCAGAGGGCTCAAACTCACGAACTGTGAGATCATGACCTGAGCCGAAATCCAGAGTCAGACACTTAATCGACTGAGCCACCCAGGAGCCCCTGCTTGTTACATTTTTAAATAAAATCTATATGACCCAGCTAAATTTTAAGATGTTTTATAACACCGAAGCCCTATTTTTTGTCCTGAACTGGCTGTAGGCTTTATCACAATTTGTTAGGAACATGCTAAAAATGCTTCATACACCTGGTAAGTAATCTAATAGATTTAATGAAAACGAATGGTATTGCCTGAAAATGCAATGTATTGTCCTTTGTGTTTCTCTTCAGCAGGTCTCAGTTCAACTGTAGGCATCAGAGTAATGTTGTAAGAGAACCTCTGGTCTAAGAATAAGTAGACAGAGGCTTTCCCACTGCCCAAATCTATGATCTTGGGAAAGTTATATAATCTCTTTATAGCTATGTCCTTATCTGAAAAATGAAAAATTGTCCTAGGAAATGTAAAACCAGCCCAACATACTCTGATTATAGATTTTGGTAATTTGCTGCTAATCATGTCTTTATGGTGATGTTATCATCCTGGTACCAAAATGCATCCCATTTATATGAATATGACCAGTATCTACCGTCATGCACTGACTCATAGCCATTTTTATGTATGTGTGAGTGAGAGTATGTTTATAGTATTGGGGGTTTTGTTATACATGTTTGGTTTTTTTTCCCTTTAAGACAGTGGACAGTTAATAGTTCTACTAACTTTTCAAGTTGATAACTTCTTGAATTTCATGTTTGGGGGTTTTCCTTTTACCTGGGAATATGGGTACATTCTCTTTAGCCTGAGAAAACCAGCTTCTGTCTCACCCCAGCTTAAGTTTACTTCTTCCTACATAAGAGTCTGCCTGTTCAGGGCAAATCTTGGCTTGTCTGCATTGCCTTCAAGGTTAGCCAAATGTCTCACCTGGCTCCCAGGAGCCATTATGTGATTTTGATACTTAGTGATTGGCCAGATAAATATCAGTAAGTACCTACCTTCAACTCTGGAAAATTGGAATCATTAAATGTAAAGCTTCTCCTTTCACTTTGAAACTGAAAAGAGACATCTTTTCTCAAGATCCCCCAAGATGGCAAAGTTTGTAATAAGCTTCTGATGCTGAGACGTAGATGATATATGATTTACTCCCCCAAATATGCACAATTTTAGTTAATTTACACCTTTAGGATATTGACATTACTAAGAATACATTTGCATTTCCTAACACCAGTTGAACTAGTGTGTATGCAAAACGAGGCAAAATTTCAGTTCAGTTATATGAACATTTATCTGAGGGTGGATACAGGCATACCTCATTTTGTTGTGCTTTATTTCATTGCACTCTTCAGATACTGTGTTTTGTCCAAGTTAAAGGTTTGTGGTAACCCTACCTCAGGCATGTCCATCAGTGCCCATTTTCCGACGGCATTTGCTTACTTCGCGACTCTGTCACATTTTGGTAATTCTCACAATATTTCATGCTTTTTCATTATTATAATTCTTATAATATTATAAGTCTTATAATATCATTATAGTTCTCTTTCATTATTATAGTTTCATTGTTATAGTGATCTGATCAGTGATTATGACTCACTGAAAGCTCAGATGATGGTTAAAGTTTTTAGCAATAAAGTATTTTTTTTTTAATTTTTTTTCAACGTTTTTATTTATTTTTGGGACAGAGAGAGACAGAGCATGAACGGGGGAGGGGCAGAGAGAGAGGGAGACACAGAATCGGAAACAGGCTCCAGGCTCCGAGCCATCAGCCCAGAGCCTGACGTGGGGCTCGAACTCACGGACCGCGAGATCGTGACCTGGCTGAAGTCGGACGCTTAACCGACTGCGCCACCCAGGCGCCCCAAAATAAAGTATTTTTTTAACTAAGCTGTGTATATGTTTCTTTAGGCGTAATGCTATTGCACACTTTATAGTATAGTGTTAACAGAACTTTTATATGCACTGGGAAACCAACAGATTCATTTGACTTGCTCCATTGTGACATTTGCTTTATTGCCCTCGTCTGGAGCCAAACCTCATTATCTCAAAGGTATGCCAGTAGTGCAGTTCAGTGATGATCACACTTTAGCATACGTTAGAATCACTTGGAGCACTGTGAAAACACAAATGAGGAGGCTCTACCCTTAGAGTTGGTGATTCAGTAGGTATAGAGTGGGGCCTGAGAATTTGCATTCCTCATGAATCCCTACTGGGACAGATGCTACTGGTCCTGGGACCATGCTTTAAGAACCACTGGAGAGGGGCGCCTGGGTGGCGCAGTCGGTTAAGCGTCCGACTTCAGCCAGGTCACGATCTCGCGGTCCGGGAGTTCGAGCCCCGCGTCGGGCTCTGGGCTGATGGCTCAGAGCCTGGAGCCTGTTTACGATTCTGTGTCTCCCTCTCTCTCTGCCCCTCCCCCGTTCATGCTCTGTCTCTCTCTGTCCCAAAAATAAATAAACGTTGAAAAAAAAAAAAAAATTAAAAAAAAAAAAAAGAACCACTGGAGAATCTGGCTGGTGAAATGCAAGTAGAGGGTAGCAGGATATAAAATGGAAAAGTGGATTGAATTTATATCTTGAATGACCCTGAATGTCACGGTGTAGTAGTTTACTTAAGAAACATTTATTGAGTGCCTACCATGTACTGGGTACTGGCCCACGTCCTACCTCTGGAGAGCCCACGGTCTGATCATAGTGATTTACAACAGAGCTCGAAATATAGTGAGCAGAGTTTGAAGAAGCATGTTGAATCTCGTAGTTCTACATTTAAGGAATGGAAAAAGTCCCTGTTGTTTCAGTAATAACAGTGCAGGAGGGATAGGAGATTTTTATGTTAATCAGAAGTGGGGGACATTGGCCGCCTGGGTGGCTCAGTCAGTTAAGCATCCGACTTTGGCTGAAGTCATGATCTCATGGTTTGTGAGTTCAAGCCCCACAGCAGATAAGCTCGGGCCCCACTTCGGGCTCCACACTTTCTCCCTCTCTCTCTCTTTCTCTCTGCCCCTCACTCACTTGAGCGCTCTCTCTCTCTCTCTCTCAAAAAGAAATAAATTAATTAATTAAAACACAAAGAAGTGGGGGATATTGGTTAAATGTTGAAAATCAATGGGCCAGTTGCATCATAATTCTCTGGAAGGTTTTTGAGAAGGGGAGCAGTGTATTCAAGAGATGTGTTTAGGCTAAGATTAGTGGTTGCAGTACACAGGTGGGATTGCAGGGAGGAGACCAGTTTGTTTCCATAACGAAGACTTGGCTTTCATGTAAGGAGTGAAGGTAGAAAGGAAGAGATGAGGAAGGTTCTAGAGTGGGAATCTTTAGGACTTGGCCACTGACTGATACGGATCTAGAAAAAAAGGAAGATGCATAATGAAGAGAAAGTTCCCAGCATGGATGGCATGGTAATTGCCACAGTAATAGTCATAGAAATAAGGAACTTAAATAAAGTGACATTGAGAAAAGGTGATGGATTTGGTTTTGGGCATTTAGAGTTCCAAGTTCCAGTTGGATATCTAAGCCAAGATGACAAATGAAAATGCTGACGTTGGGTTTGGGGGTAGATCAAGGCTGTGCTACATATCTAAGAGTCATTTGCATCAAAGTGATAGAACTTAGGGCGCCTGGATGGCTCGGTTAAGCTTCCAACTTTGGCTCAGGTCATGATCTCATGGTTCGTGAGTTTGAGCCCTGCATTGGGTTCTGTGCTGACAGCTCAGAGCCTGGAGCCTGCTTCGGATTCTGTGTCTCCCTCTCTCTCTCTGCCCACCCCCCTCCCCATTCATTCTCTCTCTCTCTCTCTCTCTCTCTCTCTCTCATAATAAACATTAAAGAATTTTTTAAAAAGTGATAAAACTTAAGTATGGATGGGATCACCAAGGGAGACGGTAGCTTTGGCTAATTGATTATTTTTATATTTTTAATTATTTAAAGTACTGTTGTTGCCTTATTTCCTAGGCATTTAAAGTGATTAGACATCCTTTTTATAAGACTTTCTTCTCTCTTTCATTATTTTTGCTTATAGCCTTGAAATGTCTTCAAGGAGCTGATGAAAGGGATGTGATAAAATAAGGAGAGTGAAAGGAAAAAGCAGTTATTCATTCATTCAGCAAACATTTGTTGAAGGTCTGTAGTGGGCCAAACACCAAGCTAGGTCCTGGGGGATATGTCGTGAGCACACCAGGCATTGTCCTTGCCTTCACTGAGCTTACGGTTTGATGGGGAGACATACCTTTCCCAAAATGATATAAATGAAATGTAAAAATGACCATGCACTCAAAACTGCATGCTTTAAAGGAAAAGTGAAGAATGGCTTTGAAAGGACTGATCTCCCTAAGCAAGTGACATTTTGCTCTAAAGCTCTGAAGAATTTGTAAAACTAGGGAAAAGAGAAGGGGATAGGTTTAAAACTTTCCAGGCAAACAAGAGGTACCATTTATGCAGGGCCATAAAGCAGAATGCTAGGATCCTTACCAAGCTTCAGGAAGATTAACGTGGCAGGAACCTGGCAAGCAAAGGGGTTAGAGGTCAAAGGTAAGTGAAAGCAGGTCATACAGAGCCATGGCGAGTCAGTGAGAGATTTTAAGTAGGACAGCCTTGTGCTAGAACATTCTGGATGGAGTTTGGAGAATAAATTGGAGGGAGCAAAAGAGGATACAAGGGACCAGTTAGATGGCTATTGCAGTAGCCCAGATGAGAAGCAGTGCCCTTGGATGGTTGCAGTAGATATGGAGAGAAGTAGATGAGTTTGAGAGATTTAGGAGGTGCCAATTAAAAATAGACACCTGGGGCCCCTGGGTGGCTCAGTTGGTTAAGCGTCCAACTTTGGCTCAGGTCATGATCTCGCAGTTCGTGTGTTGGAGCCCCGCGTCGGCCTTTGTGCTGACAGCTCGGAGCCTGGAGCCTGCTTCAGATTCTGTGTCTCCCTCTCTCTCTGCCCCTCCCCTGCTTGTGCGCGCTCTCTCTCTCTCTCTCTCAAAAATAAACACTAAAAAAATTTTTTTTAAGACACCAGTGATCAGCTGAGGGAAGAGGCAGGCAGGGGGGTATCTAGGTAAGTGATGCAACCTACTAAGTAGGAATCACTGCAGGAGATGAGGAGAAACGGTTTACCCCTTAGCAAACCCTTGGGAGTCATCCTTTTAAACTCCTTTTCAAACTCTCCTTTACCCAGGGTGGCTCTCGTATTCCACAGATGCCTAATGGATGAAGTCTTGTGTGGGACCTGTCCCCGGTGGAATCTTACCTGTGCGGTGTCCTGCCGTGCTTTCTTGGGTTTAAACTTAAACATGTTTTGTAGAGTGGGCACTTAAGAAACAAATCAGTGCCAGCCTTAGACCCCTTTTACCATCCGTCTGTTTTGGTCATAACTATCTGGAGAGAAAACGTTGCCTTTATTGTCTAAATTGGAGTACTGATGTGAAAATTTGAGAACAGGTAAGAGGGGAATGTGCACTCCAGCAGTCTGTCGAGTTTTATTTGATGTGCTAGTGCTTTTGTGGCATGTTGTAAATGACTGCCTGCTTCATCATGTTCAGCTAATTTGAACCCTTTTCGGGTTTTAAGAGTGATATGTAATAGCTCACGATGGACAGCTAGAAAGAAGCGTATTTAATGCACCTTTGTGGGGAGCCAATCCCCTGCACTGAAGACTTAATTGAGAAATCCTTGTGCATTTCAAGAATGTAACAGATTTTAATCAAATAAATCAAAAGCTTTCTGTCTTTCCCCTTCTCTTCTCAATTTAAAAAGCAGTGGAGCAGTTCTGGATATGTAATCAAATGGGGTTTGTCGGTTGCTTGGCTAGTTTAATGGGAAAGGATTGAGGTTAAATCCTGCCTGTTTATCATCAGTCTTGATAATGTGTAGAAAAAGAGTAGAGAGGGCACTGATGGAATTCACAGATGAATGAATTGAGAGGTCCCATCAGGAAAAAACAAGAAATTAAGGGTCCTAGAGAGATTAGAAGTGGGCAGGAAGTAGCCAAGTAAAAACCAGCTTGGAGAAATGGATATAATCCACCTGGGAAGAAAAAGTGCAAGCTATACGTGGCTGATGGTCAAAGGAGAAATCACTTGACTGGGACTGGTGCCTTAGGAAGCACAGATCGTACGAATGATCCCCAAGCTCTTGCATGAGGACAACCTTGAAAGTCTGTGTGTTGCTGAGCTTGGGGACACTTTTTAACCAATTTGGAACCTTTCACTGATAATCAGATAGACGCAGATAAAAATAATGTGTCAAGATGAGTATGCAAACACTGCATTATAGCACTAGCTCTTTCTGGCCTACGATTAGAGCTACCCAGCTGGTTTGTGAAGTATGAAAGTGACTGCTTGTTGAGTACGTCTAAATTCTTTGCTCCAGCAAGTGAATTTGTTATGACTTCATCTATCTATTGCTGATCATGTAGCTACTTCAGAAATAGCCATAAAAACCAAAGGCAGCAAACACATAAAACCTAAGGTTTGGTTTCTCTTCCATCTGTGGTAATCTGCCCAATTCCCTAAGAAAAAAAAATTCAAAACATTGTGTCTAGTTTTTTTTTTTTTTTTGTTACTTAAAATTTTTTGTTATTGAAGTATAGTTGACATACAATGATACATTAGTTTTACATGTACAAGATAGTGATTCAATAATTAATACATTATGTAATGCTCACAACAGTGTCACCATCTGTCACTGGATGTTATTATATTATTATTATTATTATATTATTGACTGTCACTGGCTGTTATTATATATTATGTAATATATTATTATTGTATTATTATTGGCTGTACTTTTCATCCCCTTGACCTATTTTATTTATTTATTTGTTTATTTATTTATTTATTTATTTATCTTAATTTTATTTTTTAAAATTTACATCCAAAGTAGTTAGCATATAGTGCAACAATGATTTCAGGAGTGGATTCCTTAGTGCCCCTTATCCATTTAGCCCATCCCCCCTCCCACAACCCCTCCCATAACCCTCAGTTTGTTCTCCATATTTATGAGTCTCATCTGTTTTGTCCCCCTCCCTGTTTTTTTATATTATTTTTGTTTCCCTTCCCTTATGAGTCTCGTCTGTTTTGTCTCTTAAAGTCCTCATATGAGAGAAGTCATATGATTTTTGTCTTTCTCTGATTGACTCATTTCACTTAGCACCGTACCCTCCAGTTCCATCCACATAGTTGCAAATGGCAAGATTTCATTCTTTCTGATTCCCGAGTAATACTCCATTGTATATATATTCCACATCTTCTTTATCCATCCGTCCATCGATGGACATTTGGGCTCTTTCCATACTTTGGCTATTGTTGATAGTGCTGCTATAAACATGGGGGTGCATATGTCCCTTCAAACCAGCACACCTGTATCCCGTGGATAAATACCTAGTAGTGCAATTCCTGGGTCGTAGGGTAGTTCTGTGTTTAGTTTTTTGAGGAACCTCTATACTGTTTTCCAGAGTGGCTGCACCAGCTTGCATTCCCACATTGTGTCCAATTTTTAAAATTGATCAGTACCATCCTTCTGAGGAAGTTCTATATTTCCTACTTATAATATGGAGAACAGTGGCCTGTCGTCCGGGAGTCAGGTGGTTAGGATAGTGTTTTTGGTCTTTTATTTGTAAGACAATGTGGGTGTGAGCTTGCCATGTTCAGTAATTTACTCAGTCGTTTATTGTCATCTATTTTGTGACAGTCACAGTAAAGTAATTCCCAAAGGGCAACTCCCACTCCGAGACTGGGGTCGTTGCATCCAACAAAGAATGTACAATGAGAGTGGAGGACAGCCGTGGCCCTGGAGGAATGTCATCAGGCTTCTGTTGCATAGTAACTGATGAGCCTCCAAAAATAAGGGCTGGGTCAGCAATGTGACAGAGACACTGAGGCAAGAGGAAACAGAAGTAAGCTGAGTATTTACTTTAAGTTTATTTATTTTGAGAGGGAGAGAGCCTGTGTGCAGGGGAGGGGCAGACGGAGGGGGAAAGCGAGAATCCCAAGCGGCCTCTGTGCCTCTACCATGGAGTCTGACTCAAGGTGCAGACTCATGAACTGGAGATCATGACCTAAAGCCGGAGTCAAGAGTCAGATGCTTAACCGACGGAGCCACCCAGGCACCCAGTAAGCTGAGTATTAAAACAAACCACCACCAAGATGTGAGTATTTCAGAAGTTTCAAGAACATACTCATGAAAATGAGTATCGCACATCCAAGAGATCCATGGATAGTCAGTCTTTGCCCTTCAGGGATCATCAAAAGAGGAAACTTAAGGGGCGCCTGGGTGGCTCAGTCGGTTGGGCGGCCGACTGCGGCTCAGGTCATGATCTCGCAGTCTGTGGGTTCGAGCCCCGCGTCGGGCTCTGTGCTAACAGCTCGGAGCCTGGAGCCTGCTTCCAACTCTGTGCCTGCCTCTCTCTCTGCCCCTTCCCTGTTTGGTCTCTGTCTCTGTCTCTCTCTCTCAAAAAAAAAATAAACATTAAAAACAAAATTAAAAAAAAAAAAGGAAACAATGCAAAATTTATACAATTACCTGATTAGAGCCATTCTGTACATAATCAGTCACACTTAACAAATATTTAACTGTGTAAACAGAAATGGGCCACTTCTCTAGGAAATATTTCAGAGGTCCTATATAGTTTTTCTGGAATGTCCAAAATATATTTAGTCAAATACTAAACAACATACTCGTCGAAGCACAGTCCTGTGCCACTGTTCCAATCTTCTGTTTCCTAGTGCTATCCAGATTGTTGGTTAAAGACTATTTCATTACTTTTATGACACCGTAACTGTCCTTTTTCTATCTTACCAATTTGTCAGGTCTTTCCTGTTAACCGAAAGAGATCTTAATAAACTAACAGGCCCCAGACCACCTGAATTAATTTTAGCACACATTTTTGTACGTGGCAAGATGCCCAGGGCTCTATTTACCCAGTGTTTTTACATTTAAAATTAAGCAAAGTAGTTTCATTGAGTCAGAGACAGCTCAGTGAAAACTTTCACTCTACCTTAAGCCAATAATAACTGAAATTGAAGGATTATTTGAGAAGCCTAAGGTAGTGAAACTACAAACTCTTTGTGCCTGTATAAACTGTAAAGTGTGCATTGTAAGAGCAGCTTGATAAATGTCCTGTATTTGTAGACATACTCACTTGACATGTTCTCTCGTTCACTGCCTATAGATTTGGGTCTTTGAAGTTTACATGTATACACATCACTATTTTTGTGATTACCCGCTTGCTTTAGCGATTTTAATTCAAGTGTTAATCAGCAAAAGTGTTTCCACATGCTATCTTCTTAATTCTATTCAGAACAGGTATTATAGTCCTTTTTCATTTATTCATTTATTTTTTATTTATTTAATTTATTTTTATTTTCTGAGAGAGAGAGAGAGGGTACAAGTAAGCGAGGAGCAGAGAGGGAATCCCAGGAGGGACAGAGGGAAAAAGGGAGAAAGAGAGGAAGACATAGAATGAGAGAAGCGGGGTTCACCTGAAGTGGGGCTGGTGCTCACCTGACGTGGGACTTGAACTCACAAACTGTGAGATGATGACCTGAGCCAAAGTTAGATGGATTAATGACTGAGCCACCCATTTGCCCCTATGATATTCTTTTTTCATATACTTTGTCATCTATGCTTGTGTCTTAGCACATAACCCCCAAGTTAAAGCCATTTTTATGTTGATACATGTAGATACCTGGAACAGAAAAATGATTTCCATGTAGTTATCCAAATGGTAAATTCCTGGGGCACTTGGGTGGCTCAGTCGGTTAAGCATCCGACTTAGGCTCGGGTCATGATCTCACGGTTTGTGAGTTCGAGCCCCGCATCAGGCTCTCCTCTGTCAGCACGGAGCCTGGAGCCTGCTTTAGATCTTCTGTCCCCTTCTCTCTCTGCCCCTCCCACACTCACGCTCTGTCAAAAATAAACATTAAAAAAAAGGTTAATTCCTGATGATTAGGGGTTAGGATTTGGTGTACTAGAAAATTTTATCAGTGTGGTTTAGCATGTTGAAAAGTGGGTAATCTAACCAAAGTATGATCAACGTCAACACTGTTCTGTTGAGAGTCACAATTCAGAACAAAGTAAACTGCTGTCCTCTTCTGTTTCACTTATCTGAAAAATAGATACCAAAGAATAGGGAACGGTTAAATTGTACTTCTTTTTTTTCTTGCTAAATATGCGTCACTTCTTGTAAAACAGCTGAATATTTCATCTATGTGTTTTCTCCGGCACAGAAAAGCAGGTTATCATCCGTCACAGTTGGCCATGGCCCCTCTGTCTTGGCCATCCCCTTAGTCCCGCCCCACCCATGTAGTTCACCTCCACTGCCTCCCAGCAAATCGCCCTTGCACTTCATCGAAAAAGCTCATCCTTTGGGGCACTTGGGTCACTCAGTCGGTTGAGCAGCTGACTCTTCATCTCAGCTCAGGTCTTGATCTCAGGGTCATGAGATCAAGCCTCGTGTGGGGGTCCTCGCTGGGCATGGAGCCAAACAAACAAACAAGCAAACATGTCATCCTTTGCTTTAAATTGAAGAAGTGAGCAGAAAAAAAGAAACTAAAAGGAAAGCAACAGAAGAATTTAAGGCCTCTGACTATCTGGTGAGTCTTCATTATTTTGTGTTAACATTATTTTACGTTAACATTAATTCCTCATAGAGCTACCTCAACAAATTATTAATTTATACTATTTTGTTTTTAGGGAGGTGCCCTGGTTTTTCTAATTCTGGCAAGTATTTTTTTTTTTTTTTTAACTACAGTTTAACTTTGCTTTTTTTAAGTGAAAACTTTTCTTTCTGCCCTGATGATACTTTGTGGTCTTTTAGGTTTCTAGGACTTCCCTGTTGCTTCCAGATTCTTGCAGACACATGGGGCCTCAAGCCAGAAGCTTATTAGTTAGTTTGTTTTACAACAACACCATCGGGGGTTGTTTTTAAGGGTCTGCCTATGCTGTGCGTCTCACTGTTTTAAGAGGTTACTCTAACACTGGGACAGTTATCTCCTGTCCTCAAGGAGATTGAAGTTTAAGTCAGATATCTTTGGAACCAGCAGATGAGAGAAAACCCAGACAACAGAGCCAGTATGGAACAAGGACAGACGTAACTACTATTGTCCTACAAAAATCCTAAGGCGTAAGTATATCCATTCATTCTCGCTAAAGTGGACATGTCTTATCTTAGTGCTGAGCATGGTCTGTTATAAGATGTTTTCCAGTTAGTTTAATCGTTGCCCGCCCCCTCTGACGATGAATTTACTTACTTAAGAAAAAGGATATAAAAAATGGCTGATGTTTTAATGTTTATTATTTATTAGTTCAACATTTTTGAGGTCCTACTAATGTGCCACAAACTATGTGCCTGGTGCTAGACATTATGACTTTAATCGGAGTCCCGTATACATCAGTACTTTGACCACTTCTTAGGCAATAAAACACTTTAGACCATTTTCACTCATTTCCTTCTTCAGGGTTTTGTGTTATTTTTGTCACGTTTTCATTCTACAGATACGTAAAGTTCTCTAAGACATTACAGCTACTGTTTTTTGAAGTCAGTATTTATTCAGAATTCCTGACACTACATTTTTTTGTTACTGTTCGTTCTTTCCAGTATTTCCTTTCTTCTCTGTGCTGGTAGTCATTTCCTTCAACTTGGAAAAACTCCCTTTGGGATTGCTTATAGTACAGGTCTGAGGGTGACAAATTGTCCCAGCGTTTTGGTCTGAAAATGTCTTCAGTTCATCTTCCTTTCTGACGGATCCTTTCTACTGTTTATTGAACTCTAGGCTGGCAGTTACTTTCTTTTTGTACTTGCACGATGTTGCATTATGGCTTCTATCGCTTCCGGTGAAGAATCGTCTGTGCAACTGTCATTGTTCCCTTCCAGAGTAATAATGTCTGTTTCTTTTGACTGCTTTTATGATTTTCACATTGTATTTTGCCTTCGGCAGTTTAATTATTCACATTAAACTCTGTGGTTAATTATTCACATTCGAAAGTGTGAATCTGTATTCTGCTTGGGGTTCATAGGACTTCTTGAATCTGCGGCCTGGGCTTTCGTCAGTTTTAGCAAATTCTTAGCCCTCTGTCTCCAGATATGGCTCTGTCTTTTTCTCTTTTCACGATGCTTCCTATGTCTTTAAAACTTCTCTCTGTATTTCCCATCCTTTTGTCTCTGCCCTTCAGTCTGAATAGTATGCAGTGCCTGCTTCTAATTATTACTAGACTCTACGTGTCTATTAAAACTCTTCATCTTGTCATCTTTTTTCTTAAATACGTGCATCCAAGTCTTTTAAAGTCTTTGTCTCCTAATTCAGTATCTGCATCACTTATTTTTCTCTTGATATGCCTGGTAATTTTTAATTGAATTCTGGGCACTGCGTATGAAAACTCACAGAGGCTCTGGAAGAAGTTTTCTTCTTCCAGAAGGGACTGCTCTTGGCAGGCAGTTTGCCAAGGGGCAGATCGCTTTAACCCGATCAGGGACTGAGCTGATTATTTACTGCTGAGTTTCAGCGTCTGTAAAAGTGTTGTCTGTTTCTGCTTCACCATTATTTTTACAGCATAAGCCTTCAAGGGTCCTAATTAAAAAGTCTTTTCTCTTTGGGAGGCTCTGAACTCCAATTTCTGTTTTCTCAGCCCCATGAAAGTGCCAGGAGTCCTGTTTAGCTTCTTAGCTTTGTAGCCAGCACTTTCTGCTTCATGCCTCAGCCTTTTCTTTTTGCACTGAATTGGGGAAATGCCTCAAGGGGAAAAGGGGATGCTGAAACTCGGGTTCACATTTACCTTCTCTCTGAAATCTCAGCCACTCAGGTGCTTGCTTGGGTAGTAGCCCTCTGCTGACTTCAACAGATTTAAAATAAAAATTTCTTGGGGCGCCTGGGTGGCTCAGTCAGTTAAGCATCCGACTTCCACTCAGGTCATGATCTCACCGTCCATGAGTTTGAGCCCCACATTGGGCTCTGTGCTGACAGCTCAGAGCCTGGAGCCTGCTTCAGATTCAGATCTACCTTATTTATTTCTCCCTCTCTCTCTGCCCCTTTCGCATGTGCATGCGCTCTCTCTCTCTCTCTCTCTCTCTCTCTCAAAAATAAATAAACATTAAAAAAGTTTTAAAATAAAAATTTCTCCATCCTTTGTAGTTGTCCTTGGCAGGAGAATTGTTCTGATACAAACTAATCAGTCATAGCCAGAAACCAGCAGTTTAATTTTTTAAAAGTTATTTCCAACAAATCATGGAAACCATATAGATTCCCCCAACTAGAGTTGTTTCCAATTTGGGGAAACCAGAATCCTTCTTACTCTCTAATTCTGTAATTGTGACCTAATGTAATTTCTTCGATTATAAAACAATTGGGTCTGAACCAGTAGGAAAGAATAGACACTAGTCTCTGGCTGGTCACATGGGAAATGCCCTGTTCTCATCAAGCACACATCTATTACCGTCTCACAGTGTCTTTTATATCTTCTTGTGTAACTTACTGCATCACGCTGGAACCATTTGTTTACTTGTCCATCTCTGCTTGACTGGAAGCTGGAAATCTGCCTTATTTACCTTTATATTTTCAGTCTCTTACCACAGCGTCTGACATTTAGAAGGTGTTCAGCAAATGCTTTTAGAATAAAGGGTTCTTCTAGGTAAGGTTATTTATATAAATGGAGAATACCCGTTAAATTTTCATTAGTAGTATTTGAATTCAGAAAAGCTATTTTTGTCTGTGTTTTGGTTTTGCCTCTGACCATGCCCCACATTTTGGGTGAATACCCTACTTAACAGTCTGTATTCGATTCGACGAATTGAATATGTTCAGAGGGATTCTCAGGTTCCCTGGGTATTGGGACAGAGGAAGAGACCTGACAAAATCCAAGAAGGAAAGAGGGCGATCACATGGACATTATTAAATGGCTGTGAGGAGATTAGTGCTCACTTTTGCCAGCATCCCAGAAAAGTCTTTAAAATTCAGAGTTGGATAAAATGTGGAACGGGACAAATAAGGAATGCCATACTCTCCTGGAGTCATGATCCGTCTAGTCCAGTGCTCTGATTCTGCCTCCAGCAAACTTCCTTCTTCCTAGTGCTTCCTTCATTTTTTATTGGCTTAAGACATGCATGGGAACACTTAGGTTTAATTTGAATCAGGTATGTATTTCTTGCTATATGTTATTAAGACTTAAAATAGAGTCCTATTAGATAATCCTGTACTCAAACTGTTCTGTACAAATGAATACCTCACATACTTGGCTTTCCATTCCAGGTGACTAGTATCCAGATTCCACTAAATTTATAGTAAGTATACTTCTCTATTTGAAATTAATGTTGGACTTACTTAAATGAAGGATCCGGTTAACTGACAGATATCTTCCTGTCTTGCAGGTTCAGATCTTTCTTCCTGCTTAGCATTTAGCATTTCCAATAACCTGAACCAACAGAGATGCTCGTAACAGTTGCATGGACTTCTTTTACTCATTTGCATATGCCCCAGAAATGTACCATCCCATGGTAAAAAAGTGGAAATCCAAAGGATTCTTATTTTTATTCCCCAACATCGCCTAGCTCCCTCACACTGCCGGTCAGTTCTGTGTGTTTCCTACCTAACATGCCCAAATCAAAGCCAAATGAAATGTCTTCCTAAGACTTTTCTTACAATTACTGAAATAAAAAATATATTTCTGTTATTCCAGTTTCTGTTTATGATGGAATAGCTTGATCATCTATAGGTAATAATAGTGATGAAATCTGGACCGTTTGAAATTACTGGAGAATAGCCTGAAGCAGGCAGGAACTGAATAAATCTAAACTTGAAAGACAATGGCTGACATTTATTTGTGAATTTTTGCTGGAGGGCATTCTCCAGTCTTAGGTCAGGGACCCAAACAGAGGTGTCAGAGGATAGAGTTCAAGACCAATAGAAAACCAGCAAAAAAAAAAAAAAAAAAAAAAAAAAAAAGGAAAATGTGATACTTAAAGGAAAAAAGTCAACAGAAACAGACCCTGAGGTGACACAGATGTCACAATGAGCAGACAGTGACTTTTGAGGCAGCTGTTATAAATAGGTTCAAGCACCTAAAGGAGGATAAAAACATTGAATTCACACTTGAGGAATTGCAGCAGAGAAATAGAAACTATAGAAAAGACCACAAGGAAATTCCGAAGCTGAAAAGTACAATTAACAGGAATGGAAAATTTACTGAATGGCGTTAACAGCGGACTGGAAACGACAGAAGACAGAATCTGCGAACTAGAAGATCAATAGAAATGATCTAATCTGAAGAACCGGAAGAAAAAAAGAAAACGCGTATCTTAGGTGAGGGCAGGAATAAAAGTAAGTCAGGATTGAAGTGAATGCTCTGTGCTAATAAATTCTAGCAATCAGTTCTTCAAAGAAAAAAATTTTAAAATATACAAAACCTGGATTTCGAACATCTGATCCTTGTAGTGTCCCCCGCCCTGCAAGGGGGAAGAGGGAACATACTACCTGACTTCAAAGCCGTGTGTTTTTGTTGGCTTTCATAAGATTCGTCCTCTCACGTGGCCATGGGTTTCTTAGCTTTCTGTTCTCTTCTTCCTCTCTGTTCTCTTCCATTCCTTCCAGTGGCTAATGGCCTTTTTCTTCTGTGTGCTGTATTCAGGAACCAGTTAATTATGAAATGGAAGACAACTTCTGACAGAGGACCAAGGCAAAGGAAGCCTGTGAGATTGGTCATCCTATATGGCTTTATTCTTAAGTGGTGCAGTCTCCTGCTGTATTCCACTTTAACTGCAATTTCTGAGTTCTTGATCTTGCAAATCAGAGCGAATCATTGCGTTATTTGTAAGCACTGATCTTTCTTAATGAGAGTCTGTGATTACAAAACACCAAATGGTATTTCAAAGTAAGTGTATTTTAACGATTGATCCCTGAAGGCACAATTCTGTTTCTTTTGGTTGTATTTTGTAGGTGTTTCACCAAAACCAGCAGCACTTTCAGCAGCAGCCCCCTTCCTGTGGTCCCAGTGGTAGCACCTTATCCTCACGATGGCTTGGAAATGAAGCCCCTCAGTCACATGAAGGTGCCCGCATGTCTGGCTTCCACAGCCCCCGACTGTAGCCAGTCACCTGAGGAGAGCTTCAAAGATGACACGGCACCAAGACCTGCTCAGCATACTTGCTGTCAGGACAATAGAAATGACATCGACATTGAGTGCACAGAAGATACAGCAGAGTTCAGCAGAGGTACCGGGAGCCATTAGCAATCTCAAGTTTCATGTGCAAATACTGTTCACATAATCTAAAACAATTTTCCCCTCATACGGTTGTTTTTAGAATGCACAGAATAAGCTGTTCCCAGATCTGTCTTCTATAGTTTACAAAAATACAAGAGTTCACATAAGTCATTTGCAAGAAGAATGGAAATGGGGGGAAAGGGATCATTTCTGCGTCTTTCCATGTTTGTGAAAATTGGAGTGCTCTATCCCACCGGTGTGTGTTGGGGGGAAAATCCCATCATAATTTCAGAGTACATAAGGGGCTCACTCCTTTTCTCACACGTGTAAAATATAGTTACAGCAATTTCTCTGTCTAGTTAGACAACATATTATCTGGTAGCAGAATTGTGTATGTTAATTTAATGCATTTCCCCATACATTTCCCAGGGTATAGTCAGAAACCATTCTATCCCTACTAGAAAAATAAAAGGTTCTTAGTAATGCCATCGATCCAGTCATATTTGATAGCTTAGGGACAGAATCACTGTGTGTAAAGATGCTTTTAATAATTTCAAACCATCTGTGATACAAACATAAAAATGATAAACATGTGAAAAATGTTTCCCAAGTTCCATTAAACTACGTGCTTTAAGAAAAAAGAAAGAAAAAAGAAATCTTAAGTTTCAAGCTAGTCTTCAGTTACTTAAGACCTGTATGAAGGAAGTTGCTTTTTTCTGTGATCAGCTCACATATTTCTTAAATAGTAGGTGGGGTTAGTGGGTACTTCAAAAAAGTTGACGATACAGGGAATTCTGTGAAATTCTGTTATCCACATCCTTCAGCTCAGGCTGTTAATCCCATTACATTTTGGAGAATAAATCCAAATAGGCTTTGATTCAGTTTGTACCTGAACAGTAGACTTGTGGGGCAATGCATTTTGTGATCATGGGCCTCTTTTACATTTGCATTAATTCTGGAGTTGTAGCCTTTCTTTTCTTTCTTTCTTTCTTTCTTTCTTTCTTTCTTTTCTTTCTTTCTTTCTTTCTTTCTTTCTTTCTTTCTTTCTTTCTTTCTTAATGTTTATATATTTTATTTAGTTTTGAGGTGGAGGGGATTGAGAGAGAGAGAGAGAGAGAGAGAGAATATCTCAAGCAGGCTCCATGCTATCAGTGTGGGGCCCTATGTGGGGCTCAAACCCACAAACTGTAGATCATGATCTGAGCTGAAATCAAGAGTCAGATGCTTAACTGATGGAGCCACCAGGCACCCCTGTAGCCTTTCTTTCTTTATTTTATTTTTTTTTGTAGCCTTTCTTTAAAAAGAATTTTTTTTTGCATGTTTGTTTATTTTTGAGAGAGACCCCATGCAAGCAGGGGAGGGGCAGAGAGAGAGGGAGACACAGAATCTGAAGCAGGCTCCAGGCTCTGAGCTGTCAGCACAGAGCCCAACGTGGGGCTCGAACTCAGGAACCATGAGATCTCAGGTCACACCTGAGCCGAAGTCGGATGCTTAACCTACTGAGCCACCCAGGCGCCCCTGTAGCCTTTCTTTAAAGTGGTTATTTGCAGGGTTTTAAGGGGTTTTTGCTTTTAGCCCTCAGATGAATTGTACAACTGTCCATGAGAGCTCAGCTTTATTTTAGATCTTTGAAACCTACTTCCTCTCTCAAAGTCAAACTCAACACAACTGGCTCTACTCTTGCTCATGATTCTTTCTTTATTGATCAAAGTAATATTTTTAGACTGTGTTGTGAAAGTCAGCTTTATGATTTCCTAATGCTCCCAAACCTTTGTGTTTTTCAGGAGAGAGCTGTGTCCATTCAGAAACAGAGAACAAAATTTTAAGTTGGAATCCTCTTATTTTGCCACATGGGTCAAAGGACTGTACTGAAAAGACAGCGTGGTCTCCTCCCGGCATTCCTCTAGACAGCCCTTCAGGGGTCCTTCAGCAACCCCAAGAAACCTGAGGATGTGCATACGACTGGTCACGCTCCCACTTCAAGCCAGCACCTGCACAAAACAGGCCTGGGGATGGACTGTGTGAAGGACATTCATTCAAATCAGAGAAAATCGTTATTTATTTTTTGTAGTAGTAATGTCATATGAATGTATCTTAAATTGTGTGCCCTTTTTTATTATTTATGCCTTAACAATTCCTATTCCTCCCTCCCCCTCAGTAGGAAACCTAGTTTTGCGTAGTTTTCAATCATCTGAGAGCGGTGGTATCATTCCATGTTTCCGAGAACCTCAGTGACCAGAAGAGCTCCTCCTGCAAGGATCCAGCCTCTTGGCCGAGAAGGCTTGAGAGGGAACTGATCTGGCTGTTCGAAGTTTTCAGATGGAAAGCTGGCTTTTGATACTATGTTTATTATTATTGAGAACATTTGAAATCACCCTCAGCTGTCACCTAGTGTTTATAATAGCAGGTCTCTTTTGAATTTTAGGAGTGCCTTCCACAGAAGTGATAGGGGACCTGTTGACTGTCTGCACATGGGCACAAATTATGTTCCGTTTTCTAGACACTAGTCACAAAGTGTCATGAACATGGTTTGAGGTTAAGGTCTGTGGGGTTATTGCATTTTGCAGAGAGGGAACCAGGGCCAGAGAGAAAAATGAATGTCCTCAGGTCCCACTACCTTAAAATTGGATTGGTTTATAAAATCATCACTGTGGGGCTCTTTTTGACTGTTCTGAGAGTAGGAACAACATAAGTTTAAAGTGGCGACTTGAAAAGAAAGACCCACATTGTGCTCCCGGTGTCATGCCACCCAAAAATTATTATTTTCCAGCTTCCAACATGGGCAATGCTTGAAAGACGTGAATGTCAGAAAAGATTTAATTTGGAGGGAAAGGGGTATGGTCTGAAATTTCCTGACTTTTTTCAGAATGTCGTCATTGTAAACAGGCACCTGAAGCTTCGGTTAGCAGAGCTCATAAATCACAGTTACTGCTCCCTCTGAGTGACGAGGACATTTGCAGCTGCCTTTGGAAGGCTTTTCTTCTCCACATCTAAAAAAAAGAAACAAAAGCTCACAAAAAAACACTACTACTATTTAATAGCTATTTTAATAGCTTTTGAGTCAAGCTTTAATGGATCACTGCTTACTTTTGGATTGTGCATCCCTTGGGGGGAAAAAAAACAAAATGATTCTCTTTATGTAGAGTCAAACAGTTTCAGCATAAATGAAAAAAGCTTCTTTCCCAAAAATTGCAGTGAAATAGACTAGAATACTATGTTAATCAACTGTTTATGTAAATGCATCAATATTCCCTTACATATGTCTATATATTTTATAAATAGAGCTGTTAGCGAAATAACGCTGTTTGAGCTGGGTCACTATGCGAGAATGTCTTCGAGTGGAATGTAGTGAATATAATTTCAGGGTCCGGTATTAGGGGTGCCGTAGAATCAAATTCTGCATTCCAGATGTCCATACCTATAGTATGCTGGATTTATGCTTCATGTGGTGTAGATACAATTGGCTTTGGAGGGGGATATCTGCATCCCTTCTGTGATTAGCAAAGGACGGAGTCCTAGTGCACAGAATATGAAAACATAGCCATGCGGTCACAAAGGGAGTTTGAGAAAACTGGGAGTAAATGTTCGTAGGCAGTCATTTTGATTCAGGAAACAGAGGTGTATTAGCATGAGCCTTAGGTCATAAACTGCTTTTAAAGATTGAGTTTGAATATGGGATTTGTCCACCCGGTAGAGGAGACAACTTTTACCTTTAGGGCAAACTCATTGTGGACTGCTTTATTTATATTATTAGTAACGCTGTTTTAAGTGTTATCCCTTTTATTGTATTTTATTTATAAAAAAAATGCCTTTATATATTGAGACATAAATATAAATATAAATATATAAATATAGCTATATATATATATATATATATATATATACAGTTGCCTTACTGTTCAGGAGTTCTGCATTCTCCCTGACGTTGAGTTATTCTGAACTTGTATGACCTGCACAGTCAACCAGCAACCGTCCTGCCTGCTGTCGCTTCCCCGGGAAGTCCGAGGACATAGCACAGGGTGGGAGATGGCCCTAGCATTTGTGGAGTAGCTGCGGTGGACCAGGCACCGTGCTCAGTGCTGGCCTCTGCTATCTCGTTAACCCTCACAGCAAATCTGCAACATAGCCAGTCACCCACCACAGAGCCTGAACTTTAGCCCAGTTTATCTGGAGCCGTAATCTGGGCTCCTTCCATTTTTTTCCATACCGCTTTCCAAAAGCATGTGGTTCCCTCTTTCAATGGAACCGGTCCAGTTCTGTATGCTCTCCTCCCCTGCCGCATGGTGCCTCCGATGCCCTGACCCCACAGCCTGAGAAGCTGTGCTCGGTCCTGCAGGGGCAGAGCTGCGTGCTCTGGGTCTTTCCAGAGTCCCCGTTTCTCCCCAGGACACCCCTCACCTCTTCCTACACTGCCCCCCCCCCCCCCCCCGCCCCGCCAGGGAATGTGATCTTCCCTCGGCTTAGTGAGCATCTCACTGGTCAGGCCTCTTCATGTGCCTTCTCATCTTAGAATTCTCTGTGGTTCTTTGTTTTAGCATCAAACTTCCCCCGCTCCTGTCGTATCGGTTCACTATCTCCTTTTTTTCCATCACGTACTGATAGTCTGGTGATGGGTGCCGTACAGGATGTAAGCGAAATTGCAATGTTTTCAGCCTTTTGAAGTGGTCTTTTAGGAAAGCATTTCTGGGTTGTGTTTATGTTGAGTGAGTCTGTGAACACCAATACGTCTGTATCAGGCCGACCGTGTCGCAACGATCATTCCAGATACAGTACTGCAAAGAGCTTAATTTCAGAACTGAATTCCACCTGTGTTGCCCTTTTACAGCAATGACTTTGAGATGCATGTCTTTGTATCATATTGAAAAGTGTGTTTTTATTTTCCTTCAAGTTGTAATATTCTGTTTGGAAGTGTACATATTTTAAGTGATGTAGCTTTGACAGGTTTTATCTGGTTGATACGACTTTATATTAAAAAGGGAATGCTGCTTTCCTGTAGAGTAGCACGTGAAAATGGGGATCCTGAGATACTCCCTGTTTGTATAAAGCTGCTTATAGCTTGTGATGGGGGTGGGTGGGTGTATGTCTTACTCTGAAATTCTTTGGAACCTCCATCCCTGTCCTCCCCTGAAAATCCCTGCGCGCGCCCCAGAGCCAAGCGAGTTAATCCCTCCTGTTCTGACCGAAGAGATCCAGGCCCTGAAGGAACAGGATCTAGGACAACAAGAGTTTTATGGGGAGGCTGGGAAAATGCCTGAGCCAAAGAGCTGTGTGGAAGGAGGCAGACAGCCTGCGGGGGTTGGGGGGAAACTCGGTATCTCTTTGGAAGGAAGACAGGAAGGAGGGAGAGGAACGCGGGGAGGAGAGTGGTCTGTGTTTACCATTAACTTGGAGCTACATCGGTGTGAACTCCTGGGTAGACAGCTCGCCTCCTCAAGGCGCAGCCCTAACAAGTCAAAGTGTCTGGGCTGTGGTGACCAGAGAGCCAGAGGGTCTTTGGCATGGGGTGGGGCCTTGTTCTGGTTTATTCCCCATGTTGAAATAAGCCTTCTTTAAACCTTAGCTCCAGTCCTGAGAGCCTTGAGAGAACTTGAAATCCCTTTTCTAATAAAGTCTAAGTCTGTGAGAACCTGAGAAGCAACTTAAGTTTCTGTCCGTCTCCTGTCTCCTTCCAGGCGCCACTTTCCTTATTCCTGGCAAGATCATCCCTTGGCTCTCTTGCTGTTTCTTCTCATCCGAGTCCCCTGCGGAGGCAGCTCTGACTCCTGACTCTCGTAGCCCAGTTGAACAAGCATTCGTTTGTGTTTCCCCCAGATTTCAGACACACGCACACGCACGCTGGAGCCAGTGAGTCATACTGGCAGCTGACGGGGTACGACTCTGGAAGGTCCCCTGTCAGCCAGCATCCCCCGGGCCTGGTGGCAAGAAGCCGCATCTGGAATACCTCTGCTCTGTCGTGTCGGCACAGACTCCCGGAGTCTAGCGACTGTGTGTCCCTGTGACCACTGCAGACTCCGCGACACTCCTGCACCAAAGGTCGGAGACGGACAAAGACCCTGGCATTGGCACGTGGCTCCACTACCCGTACTCTGATTAGGCTGGTCCCATAACCAAAGTTTGCGTTCCTGGGGGAGGAATTCGAGATCTGGAAAGTAAGGAACTCCCAGAAGGGCACCTTCCTTGCTACAGTTGAATGAAGGCAGTATACGCCTGCCTACAGGTTTGCTTCCCATCTCCTAGCTTCCCGCCAGTAGGAGAACCCGGCTGAAGCTGGGGCCGGCCTCTCCCTGTGGGAGTTGCAACTGAAATAAGCCTCCACCAGTGAGAGCATCACGTACGATTTATTTAGCAGTTTCTCGGTTCACAGGCTTCGTGCGCCAGCAGCTGGCTTGCTCGGCAGAGCGCCAGGCACCGTCCCCAGAACCATCCTTCTCCCCGGCCCTCGGACACCCGCCTGGTCTCTTCTCCAGTTGTGGGTCTTCCTCATCCTTCCACCTCCGGGTTCCACAAGCTGGGCCAGGACTCCTCTTAGAAGCAGGTCCTCCAGAGGCACGGCAGCCTTGTCCTGGTTGTGAAGGCTGGGTGTTGAAGGGGGTGGGGCAGCTGGGGTCTTCGCTTTCTTGGCTCTAGGGCCGACTACACGGAGGGATCTTTCCACTCCCACCTGTCCCTGTGCGTATTTGCACCTAACCCTTGGGGCCTCATGGGGTTGCAGTCACAGTGATGGTGACGTTAACTGGAGCATCCGTGGCTTCTTGCACAGGCTCCACACCTGGGATGGCGGGTGGGGGTTCGATGCCTACCAAGGACAGACACAAGCAGAGCAGACCGATGCCTCGGGGGCATCCCCGCCTGTTCGCAGGACAAGAGACTGAGCCTCATGCATGAAACTCAGGACTGCTGTCCTTACACATGAGTGGTCCTTGGGACGGAAGCATGCTTACCTGCCTGTTCCTCAAGGCCTTCCCTCGACTCCCTATATTGATGACTTTGCTCCCTGAGGGTGAAGTGCGAGAGTGAAGTCAGTGACAGCCTCGGTTCCCCAGCCTTCCTTTCCAATTAGAGGAAAATCCCGACACACAACCGCCCCCCCGCCCCCGCCCCACCCAGAAGGACGAGGGTTCTACACTCACATGGGAACAAGCAACCGACCAAGGCCTGTAGGAAGAAAAGAAGGGGTGTTAACTTGAGCAATCCACCACAGGTCCCTGGAGAGTAGCCCTCCCTTCCTTCGTAGGCCCTGTATTAGAGACTCGGGAGCACAGATGGGGATGGCCTCAGATGGCTGGGGTTGGGGGTTGGAGCCCGGATGAACCGCTAGCATTGAGGAGAAGTTACAGTTAAGGAAGAGCCTAGACTCTGCCCAGGGGAAGTCTGTGTCTCTCCTTGGATAGGTCTAGACCTGGCCACCTATGGACTCAAGCAACCCCGCCCTTCAGCCTTCCACTCACAGGGGACGGTCCCCGGGTGCCGGGCAGCATACTGGAACACCAGTAGAGAGGCCACCGTTGCCACCACCACTCCTGTGCCCGCTGCACCCAGCACTGCTGGATAGGCGCTGAAGGGTGGATCCGCTGGGAGGGGAGAGCGCTGGTTACATGGCTTTGGTGCCACTACTGAAACGTGACAATGGCTTAGGGGGCGGCATGCAGGCAATGCCCTGCGGTGAGCAATCAAGAGCAAGACTTGACCCAGAGAATCTGTCAGTCGGGCCTTTCCCAAGGAAAGAGGTGCTCTGCCTGCTTTCAAGTCCCCAGCCAAGTCCCCCATTTGTGGCACTGAAGGCCACAGACCAGTTATCTTGGAGCTTGGGGCTGAAGGGAAGAACACCAGGAAATAAGGGAGTTCCCGGGACGGAGACAGAGCAGCAGGAAGCTGAGAGCCCACCTGTGCCCCGGGAGGTGAGACTGAGGCACAGAGTTGGGCCCCTACCCTTCTCGAATCACCGGCATCCTGTGCCTCCCCCTTCCCTATTTCTCCGGATTCAAGCTGAACTGTGGCTCCTACCCCTAGGCCCGGGGCCTCCGGAGCCTCCCAGGGAGGGATGGGAAAGACGGCCGTGACTACCGCAGGGGAGGGTGGAGAAGAGGAAAGAGACCAGGAGACAGGACTTCAAGTGGGAGGGAGGCGGAGGAAAGGAGCAGGGGAGGCCCCGTGAGGAGGAAAATGAAGCGGGGCTCGGTTTGGTGGAGAAAAGGTGAGTCCCTCCATGGCCCTAGCCCCGGCACCTGGTATCTTCACCTCAGAGGGATGTCCAGCCGTGTGGTGATTCAGAGCCAGGACGCGGAAGGCGTAACGGACACCTGGGTCCAGGCCCCCCAGCCTCCGGCCCCTGCTCTCTGGCTCAATGTCACTGGCTGCTGTCTCCCAAGCCCCAGCTCCTGGGCTCGGGACACTGGCCCTCCGCTGCACCAGGAAGCCCGTCAGGTTCCCAGGGCCTCGGACGGCCCACTGCAGCTGCACCTCCCTCCGGTGTCTCCCGTATGTCAGGCGGCTGATGGTGACGTTGGGAGGAGCTGGGTATCCTGGGGGTGAGGGCGGGGACACATACGGCACCTGCACACCTATAACCACATATGTCGGTGTGCTTGCGCCCCCAAATTGATTCCAATGTTGTTGAGAGACAGCCAGGAGTGCGGCACCACACTGAGGTCTGTAGACCTGATCAGTCCTGTGTAGTTTCAGTCTATGGTGCCCTAGTGTCGTCACCTACAAACTGAGGACGTTATTCTGACAGCATGGAGTGCTGCTGGCCTTCATTCAAGAGTGCATCAGGTTCATCAGGTTCACGTTCACATAAGCCCGTCTGGGTTTGCGCTTTTGAGGGCCTGTCTGTGCCTGAGGAGTTAACGGGTCTAAATTTTGGAGCCGAGGGGGCACCTGGGTGGCTCAGTCGGTTGGGCGTCCGACGTCGGCTCAGGTCAGGATCTCGCAATTCGTGAGTTCAAGCCCCACGTCAGGCTCTGTGCTGACAGCTCAGAGCCTAGAGCCTCCTTCAGATTCTGTCTCCCTCTCTCTCTGCCCCTCCCCCTCTCTCTCTCTCTCTCTAAAATGAACATTAAGATTTTTTTTTTTTTTAATTTTGGAGCAGAGGATTCCTGCGTCTTTCCACCTGCAGGGTTACGGCTGGAGGTTTCCCCATGCCCCTCGCCACGCAAACACCCACTATCGCTCACTCACTCAGGACCTCCAACAGGACGCTCCGACTGCTGTTCCCTAAGGCATTGCGAGCCACGCACTGGTAGGCGCCCCTGTGGCGTGCTGGGTCAGTGTCCCGGATGCTAAGGTGGAGCTGGGCCCCCTCAGGGTGCAGCATGAATCCAGAAGGGCCAGCTTCCACTTGCCGTCGCTGGGGTCCCAGCCAGAGGAGCTGGACAGGTGGCGTGCCCCCCAGGAGGGCACACCCCAGCCAGGCCTCTCCCCCTTCCAGCACGGACACCTGGGGCTTAGCCACTGCCACCTGTGGGGCTTCTGCAGGGACAGAGAGGGTAAGGCTGGAAGGTGTCCCCCGTGCCTGGGCTAGTGGGAAGGCTTGGGGGTAGCCCAGCAGTGGAGGGGATAGGGAGGGGAAACAGAGGAGAGACGGGGCCAGTGGAGTTGGCAGTGGAGCTTGTCTTGGGCCAGTCTGCTGCCTCTTCCAGGATCCCGTTTTATGCCAGAGTCCTACCACAATCTGGTTCCAGATTTCTTGACAATAGCAGTGTGCCTTCAGGCCCCAACTCTAGTCTCAGCTCCTATAGGTGGGGCCCCTGCCTTAGTCACCCCTGTGTTAACCAGCTCCCTCCTAGTACCTGGCATGGGGCCTCCTAATACCTCCCTAAATAGCCCACCAGCTCCCACCCCCAGGGCATTGGGCTGGGCCCAGAGCAGATGCTTTTTATGGACTGAGTCCTAAAGACCCAGAGTTTCAGGTGTCAGTGAATCTCCTAGGATAGAATTTCCAACCCCAAGACTGACTAATAAGGGAGGGAAATATTCCCAGATGAGGGCCTTCTGAGAGCCCAGGGAGGCTGTCACCAAACCCCTGGAGACCAAGATGTAAATCATTTTGTGCGAACTGCTATATGTGACTGTGTGTTTTCTCACATTTTTCACTTCAGTATTTAACTCTTTTTCGCGGAGCTGACAATAAAAAGGACTGGCAGGGCCAGATGAGGACAGAGAAGGAAACCAGACCAAAACAAATAGAAGCAGTGAGAGAGGAAGAGAGAGACCTCTGACACCTGAAACACTAATGCAAGGCAGGAATATAATCAGGCACCTCTCATGCAAATTGATGCAAATGAGGGAGGCAGAATCCCTCAGGCAAATGAAGGAGACAGACTCCCTCATGCAAATTGATGCAAATGAGGGAGACAGAATTCCCTCACCGGCTAGACAGGGTGCTGCCCAATAGCGGTAGCCCCTGGTCACACGGGACTGTTGCACACTTGAAAGGGGGCCAGACCACACTGAGATGGGTTGTAAGTAAATACACTGGATTTTGAGGACAGTAGAATAAGATACCTCATTCATAATTGTTTATTATTAAACATCGAAGTAATAATATGTTGGATATATTGAGTTCCATAAAATGTTTCTCTTATTTCTTTGTACTTTTTTTAAATGTAAAATTTTAAATTATATATACGGCTCACCTATTTTTATTGGGCAACACAGACCCGGACCAAACCCCCTGACTTTATGGATCGAAACAACTTGAGTTCTGGGAGGTGAGGTGACTCAGTCTCCTGACTCACTTTGCATCCAGCGCAGACACCACCCCCCCCCCAGAGGCCCTCATCACAATTCCAAAGGGCTGCTCTCCCACCTCCGCCCCAGAACCAAGCCACCAGCCCCTACTCACCCAGCAGGAGCCGGCAGTGGGGGTCAGGGACCCTGAGTGGGTGACTGCCCCTGCAGGTGAACTCTCGGCCAGCCAGATCGTCCTGGGTATGCAGGAGGTGGATGGCCAGTGAGGGGCTAGTGGTGCCCAGGGTTTGCTGCTGTCCATCCAGCCAGCTCAGCATGGCACGGGGCTCGCCTCCAGGCCACTCACAGCTCAGCATGATGAACTGGTCTCCAACTGTGGCTGTGGTCCAGCAGGTGGGGCTCCGGAGGGGTTCCCCTGGATAGGGAATAATGGCTCAGCCTGGCCCTACAGGCGGAGGAAGGGCTTGGTAGGCCTACCCCACCCCACCCCTCCTTCCTTCATTTATTGCTCACTCACTCATTCCTCCATTGACTCAGTAACTCGTTCATTCATTCATCATTATTGAGAGCTGGCCATGTACCAGAGAAATAGTGAGAACAGACACCAAGCAAACAATGACAATATAATTTGATGAATGCTAGAGTACAGGTAGAAAGACAAACTTTGTGGGGCTTTAGGGAGAAGCACTTTGAAGATAGGATGGCATCTGAACTTGGTCTTGGGGGGTGGGTAAAAATCTCCAAAGCGGAGAGAAAGCTAAAGGCACATTTCAAGGCCAACATGCAATAGGGCAGTAGAAGTATGGTGTAAGGTCAATGACAGCCTGCTGACCCTGGAGGCTGGGAGACAGGAAGGCGTCACAGGGCTCCAAGCCCAAACTGCGGAGGACAGGGCAGTGTGGCTGGACGCCCGGCTGGAGTGGAGAGGAGGTTGGAAGCGAGAGTCAGAGCTGAGTGCTGCCCACCTCCTTGCTACATGGCAAGTCTTGGAGTTTGCGATCTGGAGCCGCATCCCAGGTCCCAGGGCTCCCCTAAGGCTCTCCCCTGGCTCCCACCCATGCCTCTGCCTGGAACATCCGAGCCCTGCTGTGTTCTATGTCCACTCACACAGTGTGATCCTGCAGAGGGCAGGCAGCGCCAGGGCTGGGTGCTCGCCGGCACAGGTGAAAATGCCGCCGTTAGGGAGCTGGGTGGTGCCATGACTCCAGGTGACATTGCTGAGAGCAGCAGGGCCAGTTCCCCGGGGCCCTTCCCACCGCAGCCGGGCAGCTGGAAGCCCCCCCTGCCAGGCGCAGACCAAGGTCACAGCCCCAAGGGTGGGGAGCGCAGAACAGGAGGGCTGCCCCTCAGGGGGATCTGGGCGGAGAAGTGGATGAGGATGGGGCTGGACAGACTCCGCTGTCAGGGCACCGTGGCCCCCGGGCCCAGCTTAGAGGCCCAGGGGCCACAGGGTCAAGGGTAGGAGAAGGAGCGAGAAGTGCGTGGGCAGGGAAACGCACTGGAGAGCAAAGAGCTGAGCTCTCAGGTCAGGGGCAGGAGCTGACGGGGTGAGCGGGAGTTCAGAGCCCCTGAGGAATCCCAGAGGCCCGTGGAAGCCCCCAGAGGGGAAGTTTCCCCATTGCCTCTTCTTTGCCACTGGGTGCTTTGCCTCACGGTCATTTCTCTACCCTTCTCTGTGCCTCAGTTCAGTCCCCAAGGCCGTGGGAAGAATCACTTGGGGATGAGGTCGACATAGGGTCAGGGGCTTCCTCTCTCCCTGTCCCTTCCCACAGCTTTCTCAGCCTGTCCCCCTGCTCTCCACCTCCTGACTCCCACACCTCCCTCCCCTACAACGTCTACACCGCTTTCCACAGGGCGCCTGGAGTCTGCCAGAACACAGGGCTGTGGTGGTCCCGGCTTTGAGCGGCCCCTTCCCCCACACTCACAGTAGATGGTGAGCCTGACGGTGGTCTGGCTGTGGGTGTCCAGGCGGCTGTTGTGGGCCAGGCAGGTGTACAGGCCTGTGTGGGCGCGGCTGGCGCTGGCGATGGTGTAGGCGGGCCCCACTTGGACCTGAGTGTGGTCGCGGAGCCACACGTAGTGACAAGGGGGGTTGGATGCAGCCCCGCAGCTCAGCGTCACCTCTTCCCCCTCGCCGGCCCAGAAACCCTCCTCGGTCAAGCCCAGTGGCTCCACCATGATCACGGGATTGTCTGGACCATCTGGGGGGCAAGGAAGACTCGTCACATCTCTCCAGACTTCATTCCCTGACTCACTCGTGTAATTGTCACCGAACTCACCAAAAAGCTCGTACTATGGACCTACTATGTCAACCACTGGGCTAGGCCCCCGAGGAGCTCAGAGTCTGCGGGCCATAGGCACCGTCCAGGGTAGGTGTTCAGGGTCCGTGGAGGCAATCACCCTAGGCTGTGGGAGGCTTCCCTGAGGGACCGAGTTTGGGGTACGACAAGAGTTGGCTAGGCAGGAGGGGGGTGCCAACCTTCCCAGTTTGCCCAGGACGGAGGGGCTTCTTGGGACTGGGACCGTTGGCCTTTGACTTGGTCCAACTTGGACCAACTTGGACCAACTTGCTGCCCTCTCTCCCTATTGTGTCCCTCCTCCCTGTTTCCTCAGGGTTCAGTTGGTCCCGAGAGACCTTCAGGTTCAGCCCAAAGGCAGGCTCTGTGGGCCATCCCCTTTACCGTAAATATGCGTAAAATTGTGACTCTGAACGTATGCCCATTTTCCTGGGAAGAGGGGCCCATGAGCTTGAAAAGGTTAAAACCCCTGTCCTAGACCTGTATTTTGTACCAGCGGGCCCAGTGCCCTGATGTTCTTGCCTTCTGGAGCCTCTCAGAGGGCCGTGGCCCTCCTGGTAGCCCTGAGGTGTGGCAGGAGGCAGAGTGCAGAGTGCAGACCACGTGCCCCCCCACCCCCACCGATCTGACTCACAGACGACATCAAGGAAGTTTCCATCACTGCTCAGCCGGTTGACGGCGTTGCGGGCACTGCACGCGTACCAGCCCAGGTGCGTCCTGTTGACTGGGTCCAGCTGAAGCAGTTGCCCTGTGACCTCCACCAGGTCCTCCTCAGGGCCTCGAGGTGCCTGATGTCTCCAGGCAAAAGTCACAGGCTCTGTGCCCTCCCGTACCGCACATGTGGCCACCACGGAGGTCCCCTCCACTGGGGATGGGTCACTCAGTCTCACCTGAGGCTTTGATACGGGCACTGGCCAGGGGAAGGAGAGGCCTTGTGTTTGTTATCGCAGACCCAGGCCATGACCTGCTGTGTCTCACGGCTCAGCCCTTGCTGGCTGGGGGTTGGCCTGCCCATGGGGCCCTGACCATCCCTTTCCTAGGACCCCAGGTTTTCTTGCCCCCCCGGAGGCAAGGACCGGTGGAACCTGGGCCCGGCCCAATGCAATGAGAAGCACATGCAAATAGAGGCTAAACGGCATGCAGAGCAACCCAGGTCACCCGTCCCAGCTAGGCTCCTCACCCAGCACGGCCAGAGTGAGGTAGGAGTAGGTGGTGTGGAGCTGGCCACCGGCCGCGTGCAGGGCCTGGCACAGGAAGTGGCCACGGGCGCCCTCCCGCAGCTCCTGAAGCACCAGGCTGCTGTTCCAAAGACTCACGGCCCCCAGCGCGGAGGCCCCGGCCTCCACCTTGGACTCTGCTCCATTGGTGACAGCCACAGGTCGGGGAATCAGCGAGCCCAGGGGAGTGAAGCTCCAGAAGACCACCAGGGGGGCGGGCCCAGAGCCACAGGCCAGCTCCACGGAGCCGCCCCGCACTCCTTGAATGGCTGTGGCCTCCTCGTCAGGGGCTCTGCGTGTCCAGTGGGGCTGCCCTACGGACAGAGTGGGAATTCAGGACATCTGGGCTGTGCTGGGCTCTCCTCCCTCCCCTCCTCGGGCCCTTCCTCCTTCTCCTCCTTGGAGTTAGTGGGGAAGCGACAGTGTCTGAGGGAGCTTTGGAGTTTCCTGCCTGGCAGGGCAGGCAGCCTGGGGGAGTCCTTGCCTGAGATCAGGGAACAGACTGGAGCTGAGGTTCCCATCCCCAGGTGCCGGCAGACCACTGTGGAAGACTGATAAAAATACGTATTCCTGGGCCTCATCTCAGACCACCGACTCAGAATCCCCAGGCATCAGGGCCCAGGAATCTGTATTTTTAACAAACATCTAGAAGTCAGTCTGATGATCAGCCCGAGATGGGAGATCTACACGGCCACTGGTAATCGAGGCTGTGGGGGTCTCTGTGTAAAGATTCCGGGGGGATTCCAGACCCACTACGGCAAAGGGAAGATGACCCCAGCCTGCCATCAGCCCATCCAGCACGTATGCATCAACTGCTAATTACAGAGTACCTGCTCTGTACCAGGCACCAGGGTTACAAGGACAGATGAGCCGCCCCAACCCGGTTCTCATGGATCTTTCAGTCTATCGGGGAGTCTGACATTAAACAGCCATCACAGAGTAAGGCTGTCAACGGGTGTTTTTTTTCTGCTCAGGACCTAGTACGGAGCCCCAGCATCTGCCCGAGGACCACATTCTCCTGTCTCCTGTGGCCAAATAATGACACTGTCCTGGGCTTTGGCACGTGTGGATGATGATAGCACCTCAGAAGACAAGCAAGGCACAGAATATCTGCTGACCTTGCCTGTAACGATAATAGCATCCCCTGAGACTCTGAAGCACGAAATCACGGTCTAAAACCACACGGCAGGTGGTAGAGCTGGGACTGGAGCCTGGCTCCCAATCTCAGACTCTTTCCACAGCTGCCAACTTCTCCAGCCAGAAGAGAAGACAGGCACGGAGCTGGAGGGAAGGGATCAAGGGCCAAATTCTGCTCTTCACTTGAGCAAGAAGCAAAACAACCCAGAAACTGGTTCTTCCCAACCCTGTGGACACTGCTGTGGCCCCAGCTACCGGCATGTCTCACCTAGCCTATCTCCAGATGCTCTCAGCTCCCAGGAAACCATCTGTCTTGAAGGGAATGTTTGGGGGGGGGGGGTGTGCCTGGGTGGCTCAGTTAGTTAAGCGTCCGACTGGCTCAGGTCACGGTCTCGTGGTCTGTGAGTCCGAGACTCGCATCCGGCTCTCTGCTGACAGCTCAGAGCCTGGAGCCTGCTTTGGATCCTGTGACTCCCCCTCTCTCTGCCCCTCCCAGCTCATGATCTGTCTCTCTCAAAAATAAACGAACATTAAAAAAATTAAAAAAATAAAGCGGGGGGCGGGGGGAACATTTGGAAGCCCAGATCTGACCATGTCGCTCCGTGCTTACAACCCGACAGTGGCCCTCAGGATAACCCCAGGCTTCTGAAGGTGTTCCGGCCCTGCCTCCCCGACTCCTGGCACATAGCGGTCGCTCAGGGAGAGCTGGTTAAGGCCTAGCAGATGAACAAAGTGGATGGACTTGGCAGAATGGCCACAGAAGTGTAAAAGGGGGATCCCACCCAAAAAAGAAAGGGAAGAAGTAACAGGATGTGAGGGGGGAATGGGCCCCCGTGAGGGGTGGTCCGAGTATCACTCACCCGAGGCCCCTCGATGCAGAAGGCAGAGGGGTGTCAGCAGCAGGAGACTGAGCGGTTTGTGCAGAGCCCTCTGACGCACCATGGTCTCATCTCCCTGGGTGGCTGTCCATGTGGGGCTCCTGCCTGACTCTCGGGAGCTCCCTCTCCAGAGCAAAGCCCAGCCCTGGAAGGATTGGGGGTCTGGCTCGGGTGGCCAACCTCAGCCTTCCGACACCACCATCCCGCTCTCCTGTTACCCTCACTGTCCCAATGACAAGTGAATTATTTACCAGATGATTCACTCCATCCATAATGCAGAGATGGGAGGGCAAGACCTAGCTGGGCACACACCTCGGGGATAGCCCTGAGCTCCCCCGGCATTTCCATTTCAATGAGAGTATAACGTTAGAGAGTCGCTGAGCATAAAGTTGAAAACAGCCCAACCACATCAAGTGCAAGCACCTGCCCGGCACAAGCCCCCCATATGCAGCCCTCCGGACCTCAGGGACAAGGACATCAAAACACGTCATTGAATGCTTTTTGTCCCCCCTTGTGTTTTCCTCCTGTTTTGTTGGGAGAAGCTGGTAGAGGGCTGGAAGGAGCTCAGGAGTCCAACACAACGCCAGAGTTTGGGTTTGACTGTCGAGCTCTGACACTTCTGGAAATTTCTGAACCTCTCTGAGCTTTAGTTTCTTCGCAGATAAAGTGGGATAATAACACCTTTTTTCTAAGGCTATTGTGAATATCAGATAAAAACCTTATATTCGCATACGGGGGGAGCTTCTCGGGTGCTAGTAAATTCCTATTTCTTGACTTGGGTGGGGGTTACAGTTCATCAAATTATCCACGTACACAGGCACGCAAATACTTGGGTCAGGCGCCCAGCATGTAGTTGGTGCTGTCCTTCACGCTCCCAGCTGGATCTGATCTATGAAGCATGGACCAGCTTTCCTGTTGCATAGCTGTCTCTGCCAGACAGCCTGACATGAGGTCAGTTTTCGGTCTTCTGGTGCAGGGTGAGGGATAGGGTGAGATTCCCGGACCCCAGTGGGATGGGGTATCTGGTGTCAGGTTCATCAGGGCTCGGCTGGGACAGAAGCCGTCAGAGCTGAGTGCCCCACAGGCTCCTCCTGGGCTCCGAGGTGCTCACCGGGGCACTCTCGGCTTCTCACTTGCCCCAGGCTAGTGGACAGACCCCTGTCCCACTTTCATTCAGTCATGGCCAAGGTCCTTCCACGCCCTCCTTTGGGTCATGAGCCTCTATTCCCTCCTAACTGGGCTTTGAACAGAATGACGGAGGGTCCCTGGGAGTCGGGCTCCCACAAAGCAGGGACAGCATGTTTTCCTGACACTACTGACCAGTCCGTATGGCTCACTCCTCTTGACCACCCCCCCACCCCAAACTGGGAATATCTTAATGTTCCTTTGGGAGCAAAAGAAATTCTTTGGGATCTGGCATTGCTGTCCGCCTCAAGATGGCCACAGGCCCTGTCTTTAGAGAAAACATGAGCATCCAGGCAAAATGAGTCAGGAAACCTTAAAGGATATTTGATCTTGCAGCAAGAATTTGTGCTGGCCTTGAAGTTAGCCAGAAGTTCCTCTTCTGTGTGTGGAATTGGCCCCTGCGGCCAGCCTTTTCTCACCCAGAGCCATCAAGGTCACAGATGTTGGGAATGCAAGCTGGTGCAGCCACTCTGGAAAACAGTATGGAGGTTCCTCAAAAAACTAAAAATAGAACTACCCTACGACCCAGCAATTGCACTACTAGGCATTTATCCAAGGGGTACAGGTGTGCTGTTTTGAAGGGACACATGCACCCCCATGTTTATAGCAGCACTATCAACAATAGCCAAAGTATGAAAAGAGCCCACATGTCCATCAATGAATAAATGGATAATGAAGATGTGGTATATATATATATACAATGGAGTATTACTCGACAATCAAAAAGAATGAAATCTTGCCATTTGCAACTATGTGGATGGAACTGGATGGAACTGGTATTATGCTAAGTGAAATTAGTCAGAGAAAGACAAAAATCATATGACTTCACTCATATGAGGACTTTAAGAGACAAAACAGATGAACGTAAGGGAAGGGAAACAAAAATAATATAAAAGCAGTGAGGGGGACAAAACAGAAAAGACTCATAAATATGGAGAACAAACTGAGGGTTACGGGAGGGGTTGTGGGAGGGGGGGATGAGCTAAATGGGTAAGGGACACTAAGGAATCTACTCCTGAAATCATTGTTGCACTATATGCTAATTTGGATATAAATTTTAAAAAATAAAATTAAAAAAAAAAAAGATCACAGAAGATGTGGGCAGTGCTCCCCAACCCACTCTGCCTCCTTAGTGAGGGAGATTCTGGAAGGGAGAGTCAGGGAAGAAGGTGTATTAGGATTCTCCAGAGAAACAGAACCAATAGGATGTGTGTGTCTACAGAGAAAGAGATTTCTTTTTTTTTTTTTTTAATGTTTATTTATTTTTGAGAGAGAAACAGAGTGCAAGTGGGGGAGAGGGGCAGAGAGAGAGGGAGACACAGAATCCGAAGCAGGCTCCAGGCTCTGAGCTGTCAGCACAGAGCCCAATGTGGGGCTCGAACCCACAAACCGTGAGATCATGACTGAGCTGAAGTCCGGTGCTTAACCAACTGAGCCACCCAGGTGCCCCAAGAAAGAGATTTCTTTTAAGAAGTTAGCTCACATGATTACGGGGGTGGACAACTCCCCAGATCTGTAGTCAGCAAGCTGGAGGCCCAGGAGAGCCTATGGTGTGAGTTCCAGTTTGAAGACTGGAAAGCTCGAGACCCAAGAAAGGCTGATGCTTCAGTCCAAGTCCAAGGGCAGAAGAAGATTGATGTCCCAGCTCAAAGCAGTCAGACAGGAAGAGTTCTCTCTTATTTGGGGGGAAGGTCCACCTTTGTGTTCCACCCAGGCTTTCAACTGATTGGATGAGGCCCACCCACATGGTGGGGTTGGGGGGGCAATCTGCTTGACTCAGTCCACTCATTCAAATGTGAATCGCATCCAGAAAACACCCTCACAGACACACTTAATAATGTTTGATCAAATATCTGTCACACCGTGGCTCTGTGAAGTTGACACCTAAAAATTGACCGCCCCCAGCCCCCACCCACCCACCCATCCAGGGCAGAGCTACAGTCCTGTCTGGAAGGGAAGAGGAGGCATGACCAGAGTGGGCGAGCAGGTCTAGGGCTCCTGTCTCGGATGCTATGGGAGCACAGGGGCCAGGAGAGGCTCCTGTGCCCAACAAAGTGCAGTGGTCAGAATACAGCTTTGCCTCTTCATTATCGTGTGATCTTGGCATGTAACTAACCCCTCTGAGCCTCAGTTTCATTTATATAATTGTTTCCTTGAGAAAAATAAATGGTCTTATGCATATATAGCGCCTGTCTATTAAAATTATTTATGCCCCTTGAACTGAAGAAAGTCAACAATTAATTCAACAAACATTTCTTGAACATCTACTAAGTGCTAGGCATCGTGCTACCGATGGCAGGGCAACTTCCTATCTCTTTTCCCCTCTTTCCCAAAGAGCATCAGCCAAGCCAGGGTAACCTGGTACTGTGCTTTGCTCTGGGCATGCTCAGTACCCAGGCTCTGGGGCAGGTGAGGCTGTAGGCTCCCCGTGTTTCGGTGCCTGCTTCGCATCCTCCCCTCCTGCCCAGGTCCTTTGCAGGGCCCCTCACTGTGGGGCTTCCATCGACAACCTTCCTGGGTCCCACGGGCTCACATCAGCACCTGCGTCATTGCTTTGCGAGATCCTGGAGGGAGGAGGAGGGGGTGGTCTAGAGACAGGAGCGATGAGGGGCCAACTCGGGAGTGTTCCCTTGGCTCAACTCAGAAGGTAACAAGGATGGACTTGGGGATCCAGACTCTTGACTTGTTTGAGCTGAAATTTTGGAGAACCAGGGCTGAGGGCTCCGAATGGGTCAGTGAGACCCACCTTATGGCAGAGGAGGCCTCCAGTAGCCTTCTGGAGAGATGGCCCTTCAGCCCCTTCTATTGGCCAACTTTGGGTGGGCATTGCAGTAGCTATATGACCCCGGACAAGCAACATACCCTGAACTTCCTTGTCCTCATCTTTAAAATGACCATGATAATGACTACTTTTTCAAGTTATTGGACAGATAAGATGCGACCACACATACCAAGCACCTTGTAAGCCCCTAGCACATAGTATACACTCAATAAACGTTCATTCTTGCCCTCTTTCTGTTTCGGGTGAACTAGAATCTGCCTTCCTGACGCGGCTATTGTCAGGGTTGAGCTCTTCCCCCGAAACTTTGCAAAATTACTCCTATCCCTCTTCCAAATGAAAGTCATTCAGAATTTGAAAACAGCACGTCCAGTCCTTCTATTCTCTACCTAAATAATAATACCATTTATCGCCAGGAACGTGCTGCATGGGCTGGGTGTTTTCAACACTCCATGAGATAGTACTGCTATCCACATTTTACCAATGGGCTCAGATTCCCTCTACTTTTTTCCCCCGATGAATCGATCCCCCATTCTCCTTGTAGCTCCATGACCTTTGAGCACTTTCCAGTTTGTCCCCACCTGAGACGGTCCCCTCGGGGCTGGCCAGAAGCCCGTGGAACTGCTGGGTTCCTTTTCTCTCTGACAAGAAGACTCAAAATCCCTCTCGGTTACAAACTGTGTTACAGTTTTGCTGATCCATCCAGCTAACATTTATTTCTGTGTTCTTGGGTCCTCACGTAGGCCCAGGAGGAAGCCTGGACAGAACTCAGTATTCTGAGAGGAAATGGTGGCTCCACGGGGCTCCCCGGGGTCTTTGGCCAAAGTAGTGGTCCGGCTACAACGAGCGCTCGCGGTTCCTGGCCGCTGCCTCACTTTCCGGGAAACTTCTGCCTCACTGTGGGCAGCGGCACGTCAGACTTCTCCAGGCTGTTGCGACCATTTTGAACCCTGATTCTGAAACCTGAACAGAATGTGGAAGGATAGGGACAGCTGGACTGGAGCAGAGGAAGCAGATGCTCCTGGAAAAAAAAAATGGCTTTTCCACATGTGTCCATGTGCGCCTTGTCAGAGGCCAGCCATAGGCCCTCGGGGACCCCAGCAGGAGATGAGCTGAGGGCTGGAGAGGAAATGGGCCAGAGGCTCCGCAGTGGTGGTGGCTCCCGCTGTGTTCCTGGCTGAGAGGGGGAGGGGGAGGGCAAGAGGGACAGAGGGCCCTGCAGGGGTCACCGCTTAGTCACTTTGTTAATTGCCCTTTGGAGACCGGAGAGGAAATGAACGAGGCCCTACATAGAGGGCTGAGGAAAGGGAGACCAACGGATCAGGAGAGGAAGGCAGGGGAGGACTAAGCTGAGGTGTGACTATGGTGGCTAGTGCCCCCTTTGGGGGACGGGAGGCAGGCCTGTTCCCCGTGCCAGCTCTGCCTGGTAGCCAGCCCTCCTTCCATCGGCTGTACCGTTCCCGGAGACTTTCACAGCCAGCCCTCCCACGCCACTGTGGGTGGGATACTCTGTCTCTCTGGGCCTCTGTTTCCTCATCAGTTAAAAATGGGGTTGTCGTGCCGGCCCAGCGGCTTCTCAGGGTTGTCATAAGAGCTGGAGGAGCGGGTGCCTTGGAGGGGACGGCGAGAAGCAGGAACCGCTGTGCAAACGCATGGGGGTGTGGACAGAGCGGAGCTTGGAACCAGGCGGGTGTTCAGATCCCGGCTCTGTGGCCCTCTGGCAGAGTGACACCAAGCATGTTACTTCCCCGCTCCAGAGCTCAGTCCTTTTCCGTACACGAGGCTGATTCTTCAGCATACGCCACAAGAAAAATGTTGTTAATTCGGTTTTGTGAGATACTAGTTTTGTGATTATGGAAGGCAATGTTCCTACTTTTCTTAGATGAATGCTAAGACATTCAGGGATGAGATGGAATGATGTCTTCAGTTTATTTTTCTGCAAAAATAAAGCAGGTCTTTAGTTCTACCTTGCCATGAGGATTTTTATAGGGCAGACGCAAAATCTTCTTGACATCAGAGTCAGCATTTTTTATTTTCTTTTGGAAGCACGGAGTCACTGAAAAGTTGTGTTAGGTGTTCTCTGTGGAAGTGGTAAGGAGGAGAAAGGAGAGTGCCTCTGGTGGCAGTTAAGGAGACTTCCTTGAGTTTGGGGATGGATCAGAGGTCACTGGGTCCCCAAGAGAGGATGAACCTCCAAAGGCCAGGCCCCTGACCCATAAAGGGCAGAGAAATGGAAAGTCCCGTGAAGGCTTGGCCAATGGGAAGGTCAGTAGCAACCATGATGGACCCAGGGTTATAAGCGTCTCCCTATTTTCGGTACCTTGTAAGCCTCGCAGATCTTGGTGGGGCTCTGGGGGGAAGGGGGAAGGGGCCCCGGTAATGGAGGCAACTTTATTTGATTTTAATGCAGTGAGGTCCACACCCACCTCACTGCTATTATTATTATTATTATTATTATTATGTTGCCTCTGTTATTATTATGAAACAGACTGGAGCCAGGGCGTGACACTGGGTGCCAATGTGTGCTGCTCCCCGCTTCAGTGACAGGAACTTAGGAATGGCAGAGGCTCTTCCCCGGGAAAGGTTCTGGGCACTTCCCTGCTGCAGCTGGCAATGGGGCTCCCACCATGCCTGGAGTGACGGCGTGAGAACAGGTGTCTGTGGCTGAGAGCCCGACCGGAGAACTCAGCCTTGTCTGGACCAGTGGGTATCTGTCGGGACCAGGCTGGGGGAGCGGGCCAGGCACTTGAGGTCTGTGGACGAAGCCAGGGCCCAAGGAAACCACTTGTCTCTCTTTCTATCTGCAGGCCTGGTCTGCTCCCCACACCCCGTCCCATGCCCTGCCCTCCACCCCCACCCACCCCCCCAACCTGGCTAGATTCTCCAAGTTCCCTGGCTGGGGAGCAGGAAGGGGTAGGGAGTTTCCAGAATGTCTCCGTAGAACTCCTGGGGGAGTCTTGGCAACTGGAAATTGTCAGTCGTCTCCTTAACAACCAGCAGCCAAATAATTCTGGGAATGGAGGGGGGAGGAGAGCTCTCTGCAGGGTGGCCAAGAGAAGCAGCCCTCAGCCCCCAGAAAACTCCGCTCCCCCATTACCTGCGTCAGGCGGGGGCCCATCAGGAGACCAAAACCACACAAGTGAGTTGAAAAAAGGATAAAGAATTGATAACTAGACATAACGCTGCTCACGAGGTAACGAAAGGGCGACAAGAGAACTGCTCGGGTGTCACGGAGGTCTCGGCAGTGGCCGGAGGGCCTGCCACCGCCTGGGCTGGGGAAACCAGAGGAAGAGGCTGCAATCGCTAACCCTTGGACATTTTGAGGAGGGACCCAGAGCCCTGGGGAGGAGGCTCTCAGCCGGAAGGAAGGAAGGACGGACCCCTGGGCTTGCGCCCAGACCTCTGAGGAAGAGGCACCTGCCTGTGAGGGCCGGGTCTCTGGAGCTGGCGTGTGGGGTGCGTAGCGTATGGTGAAGCTTGAAGTACTGGAGACATGGCAAGCTGGATTCAGCTGCTGCTCCGGGATGGGCCTGCTGCGGGGTGAGGGGGGAAGGTTGGGGTGCCTCTTGCAGGGAACACACGGACACCAACGGGAAGGCAGGCGGTCACCCTTCCTCCTCCAGCCTGCAGCCTCCCCTCTGGTGGCTCTGGTCACAAGGATCCAACAGGGAACAGCTGGCCAAGCAGAGACGGGACTCACAGGGCCCGAGGCCACCTTCTCAAAGCAGTGTACAGAGGACGGGGCTGGGGCTGAGAAGCCAGAAATTTCAAGTATTCGTCACCGCAAGGTGGGGAAGTTCTGGTCTTCCAGCCTCGGCTTTACTGAAAAGAGCAGTGCCGAGCACACGGGAGATCTAATCTCGTCTGGCCTCTGCTGTGGTTGATTCCTGAGAGTGCACATGGGCAGGCCTTCCCGGACTTACTCTGGCTTGTCTTGAAAAGTTCCCGACGTTCCCAGGCTCTACAGCTGCAAGGAATTTGTATAACCGTAATGATGAAAACAACAGTAATGAAGAAATATTTAGGTAAGAGGGGCCTATGAAAATGGACTACAAATCACTTTGACCAAATCATATGGTAAGGCGAAAGGACAAGATAAACAGATTCATGGGACAGAAATAGAACCAAGTCCACAAATATACCCCAGTACGTATGGATAATACACAATAAAAGTGGTATTTTAAACCAGTGGAGGGAAGGATAGTTTATTTGATCGATTGCGTAGGCCCCACTGGCTCTTTGAGAAAAACAGAATAAGGTTTGTCTCTCTACCTCACGTGTTATTAAAACTAAATTTCAAATAGGTGAAAGATTTAAATGTATTTAAATTTAAACATTTCAAACCACTTATATGCTGTTTTTCACTTTTAAACAATTTCATGAGGAACTATTTAAAACAGTTTTAAACACTGCTTAAAACAATTTAACGAGGAAAACATTAGAAGAATGTTCATACAATCTATGGTTTGAGGAGATTTTTTATTTATTTATTTTTAATGTTTGTTAATTTTTGAGAGAGACAGAGACAGAATGCGAGTGGGTTGGGGCAGAGAGAGAGGGAGGCACAGAATCCGAAGCAGGCTCCAGGCTCGAGCTGTCAACACAGAGCCTGACCGCGGGGCTCGAACTCACGGACCGCGACATCATGACCTGGGCCGAAGTCGGACGCTCAACCGACTGAGCCACCCAAGTGCCCATAAGGAGATTTTTCCAAACAAAATGGAAAATCCAGAAGCTAGAGGGGAAAAGGTAGACATACATTTTTTTTTTTTTAATTTTCAAAGGATAAAATATCACATATACAGAGACAAAAGACATTACAGACTGGAGACAAAATTTCAACATCTACTACCTATAGAGGTTTGACATCTGTGGCAAAGAGCTCTGAGGCAAAATGAGGAAGAGAAATAGGCCAGCAGGAAAATGGACAAAACATACGAATACATTTGTATTTGTATCAGAGATGGTCAGTGCATTCAGGGAAAGATGCATAACCTCACTAATAGAGAAACGCACATTTTATTTTTATTACATAAAAAAATTTTTTTTAATGTTTATTATTCTTGAGAGAGAGAGAGAGAGACAGAGTGTGAGCAGGGGAATGGCAGAGAGAGAGGGAGACACAGAATTGGAAGCAGGCTCCAGGCTCCGAGCCGTCAGCACAGAGCCCGACTCGGGGCTAGAACTCAGGAACTGCGAGGTCATGACCTGAGCTGAAGTCGGACGCTCAACCAACTGAGCCAGCCACCCAGGTGCCCCAAGAAATACACATTTTAAAAGCACGACTTCACTTTTCCTTTGTCAGAATGGCAAACCTTAGAGTGAGGAGAGCCAGCGCCGGAGGAGATGTGGGGGAAGTAACTCGCAGTCCCAGGTGTGGAGATGGGAGTTACCCGGACTTCTGAGAAAGGGATCTAGTAACATGTATGAAAGCTAAAAATATGCATCTCTTGGGGCGCCTGGGTGGTTCGGTCGTTTAAGCGTCCAACTTCATTCAGCTCAGGTCATGATCTCTCGGTTTATGGGTTTGAGCCCCACGTCGGGCTCTGTGCTGACAGCTCGGAGCCTGGAGCCTGCTTCGGATTCTGTGTCTCCCTCTCTCTCTCTGCCCCTCCCTGTTCGCACTCATATCTCTCTCTCTCAAAAATAAACAAACATTAAAAAAAATTTTTTTAAATAGGCATCTCTTTGACCCAGTTATGGGTTATTTCATATGTCATGACATGTCATTTCTGGTCATTTATCCTACAGAAAATGAATGAAGAAAAGGAAGGAAGAAAGGAGGGAGCGAGGGAAGAAAGAAAGAAAGAAAGAAAGAAATGAAGGGAGGAAAGAAGGAAAGAAGGAAGGAAAGAAGGAAAGAAGGAAGGAAGGGAAGAAACAAGAAAGAGAAAGGCAGCAAACTCCAGCATTCAAGGATATGCATTAAAAAATTTCAAGGGGCGCCTGGGTGGCGCAGTCGGTTAAGCGTCCGACTTCAGCCAGGTCACGATCTCACGGTCCGTGAGTTCAAGCCCCGCGTCAGGCTCTGGGCTGATGGCTCGGAGCCTGGAGCCTGTTTCCAATTCTGTGTCTCCCTCTGTCTCTGCCCCTCCCCCGTTCATGCTCTGTCTCTCTCTGTCCCAAAAATAAATAAAAACGTTGAAAAAAAATTAAAAAAAAAAAATTTCAAAGCTTTTTTTTTTTTGCAGTGACAGAAGTACAGTACTGGTAATCGTTGAATGATACACATAGGTCCATATACCGTAATGTTCTGCAACTATTAAAAAGAGTAAATTACAAAAAGACAAATGCTGTATGATTCTACTTTCCATACCCCTAACGTAGTCAGACTCGGCGAAACGGAAAGAAAAGTGGTCACCAGGAGCTCGGGTGAGGGGGGAATGGGGAGTTGGTGTTTCATGGGCACAGAGTTTCAATTTTGCAAGGTGAAAAATTTGTGGAGGCTGGCTGCACGACAGTGTGAATATCCTTAGCATCAGTGAACTGTACCCTTAAAAATGATTAAGGTGGTACATTTTATATCTTTACCACAATTTAAGAAAAAGAATACATTTAGAGGGATTTTTGCGATGTTAGGTGAGAAAAGCAGCTTGCGGAGAAATCTATGTAGAATTTGTAAAATAAACGACATATTTACATAAATGTAAGTAAAGACCTCCAGGGTAATCCAGACCTGCCTGGCTATGACCTCAGTCCTCTGATTCCAGAGGGCTCTCCACGCTCCACAAAGCCTGGGATTCCAGCAGGAGCTGGCAATTGAACTAGGCTCACTGGCTTTCTCCGCCTTTGGGTGGCAAAGCACCCTTTCAACTCCCGCCCCTATGTTTCCCGATTTCAACCCTCCTCCCACAAACACCAGGCCCCCACGGGCTCTGGCACCACCAGCCAAGGCCCACAGCTGTTTCCAATATTCTGCACAAACTTTATTGAAATGAGAAGCCCTGTTTATCATCCCTCAGGCCCCAGCTCCTCCTGATTAGGTACATATGACTTGACCTGTCAGCAGGGCCTGAGCCAGCAATCAAAGAGGAGATTGTTCTGAGCCAGGAGGTAAGGGGGCAGGTGCCTGGGGAGCTGAAAAGGGCCCAGAGGAGTCTCTGACCAACCAGGGGTGGACGGGGGATATTCTCAGGCTGACAGCAGAAGGGGAGGGCAGAGCTGGGTAAATTCTTTAAGGGTCACCGGTCTGCTTGTCTTCTCTGGCCATATCTTCTCTCTCTCTCTCTCTCTCTCTCTCTCTTGCATCCAAGCCTCTTCCAAAAGACATTTCCTATAGCAAGAATATCTCCCCATCCCCAAGCTCCAAACTCAGTCCCAATTCCTCTTGCCTTTGATCTCTGAGCTGTGCCAGGAAACCCCTCCAGACATAATAAAAAAGAAAAGGCACCTCTTCACAATTCCACTCCTCCTAGAGCTGCAGAATCATTAGCACTCAAATATTGAAAATACCTTAGAGATCATCTAAGTGTCAACTCCCTCTCAATGTAGAAAAATCCCTCTACCTGGTCCTGCTCGTTGATGCTTGAACATTCTGAGCTCTGTGGTCCAATATGATAGTCCCTAGCCACATGTGGCTATTTAAAAATAAACCTCACATCTGGATACATATCCAAAGAAAGTGAAATCAGTATCTTGGCGATATATCTGCATCCTCATGTTTATTGCAGCATTATTCACAATCACTGAGATATGGGAACATCCTAAGTGTCTACCATATACGATGGAGGGGCTCCTGGGTGGCTCGGTCCATTAAGTGTCTGACTTGATTTCGGCTCAGGTCATGATCTCACAGTTCATGAACTCATTTATTCAGTTCATGAGATGGAGCCCCGCGTCGGGCTCTGCGCTGACAGCGCGGATCCTGCTTTGGATTCTCTCTCTCCCTCTCTCTGTGCCCCTCCCCCCACACACACTCTCTCCCTCAAAAATAAATAAATAAACTTCTACAAAATATATCCATTGGAATATGTCTCAACCCTAAAAAAGTAAATCCAGCCATTTATGACAACATGGATGAACCTAGAGGACATTATGCTAAATGAAATAAGCCAGAGGACGACGTATTCCATATGGCATACATGGAATCTTATATGTGGAATCTAAAAAAAGGGGAAAAAAGTCAAACTCACAGAAACATAGTAGAATGGTAGTTGCCAGGGGCTGGAAGGTGAGGGAAATGGGGAGATGTTGATCAAAGTGTTCAAACTTTTGGTTACAAGATGAATATGTTCTGAGGATCTCATGTACAACATGCTGACTATGGTTAATAATACTGTACTATGTGCTTGAAATTTGCTGAGAGTAATTCTTAAGAGTTCTAACCAAAAAAAGAAAAAAGCTAACTATGTGAGATGATGGATATGTAAATAAATTGGATTGTGGTAATCATCTCACAATGTATACTTGTATCAGATCATTACATTGTGCACTGTGAATATATACAATTTTATTTGTCAATTATACTTCACTAAAACTAGGGAAAATTTGTTTAAACTAAAAATGCAGTTTCTTAGTCATACTAGCCACATTTCAAGTGCTCAATAGCCACATGTTTTGGACAATACGTTGAGGAACGTGAAGAATCTCATATTTTCCTCTAGTTGCAAGCTAACAAATTAATCTGCTAGTTTCACGAATGCTAGCAGAAGACATGAGACTCCCGGGTCTGAGACAACGGACTTTATTATTTATAGCAATATCGGTAGCCAGAGTATCAGCATTTTCTTGCTCCAGTTTCCTGAGCTCCAATACTCAAAGAGTAACATGAGGAGGGCCAGATGATTCCTATACATGCAGTGGGTTCCAATACAAGAGAGGAAACCCCAATTTAGGGAACCTGAATCTTTTATAATGGGCAGGAAGCAGGCTGTGTTTTTTGGCTCTGGAGGAAGACATTGTCTCTGCCTTCCAAGACTATTGGCTACACAAATGTCCTTGAAAATTGTCCAGAAAAAGGTAGTCAGTGTCTCTCCTTGAAAGATGTGCATAAATGCAAAAGACCCCTGGAGGATTGTCTCCCAGCACAATGTAGATATTGAACATGTCCATCATTGCAGAAAGTTCTGTTGGACAGGGCTGCTCTAAACAATGGGGAGCTAGCTGCTTTCCTAGGTTCTCCTCATCAGTCCTGAATTCTGACTAAAGGATTCAGAGAGAAATGATCCAGCATTGGTTCTCTGCACTCTTACATGTAAGTTTCAAGGTGTCTTCCTCGGTGCAAATGTTCTTTCACATCACATTTCTTGTCTTTCTCAACTAAGCTGCGAAAGGCTGGGTGTGAATTAACATTTACATGGTACTTCACCCAGGGCTTTCATGTGCTGTGTTCATGAGGACACCGAGTCCAGGAGGGGCAGAGGAGACACAACCAGGAGGTACTCCTCAGTGGTCCGACTCTCCAGGGCAGTGGTTACCAAACTTCAGCAAGTGTGGGAATCATCTGGAAGGTTTGAGAAAAGAGCCTGTTGAGCCCCATTCCCAGAGCTTCTGATTCAGGAGGTCTATGGTAGAGCCTGAGAATTTGCATTTCTGAGGCTTTCTCAGGTGATGCTGATGCTGCCAGCCTGGGGACCACACTGTGACAGCCACTGCCCTTGTGGGATGGGAGCACTTGGGGCAACATCCAAGGTGATACACAGATGACAATTTTTATCTTATCTATATTTGTGCTTTAAGGCATGTTGAAAAAATATAACCAGTGCACATCGAACTAGTTACATTAAAAAAATTTTTTTTTCTGTCTATTTATTCTTGAGAGCAAGAGAGATAGAGTGTGAGTGGGGGTGGTGCAGAAAGAGAGGGAGAATCTGAAGCAGGCTCCAGGCTCGGAGCTGTCAGCACAGAGCCTGATGCGGGGCTCGAACTCATGAGCCACAAGATCATGGCCTGAGCTGAAGTCGGATGCTTAACCAACTGTGCTGCCCAGGCGCCCCCAAACTAGTTACATTTTAAACAAAAATAGATAGAAGGATGTATTTACATATATAAACACAATCTCTCAGCTTCCACATTTATAAAAGGGCATTAAGTTCTTACGAGAGTTTCCCAGGCCTTGTGAGGGTCTACTTCCTCCCTCCCTCTCTCCCTTCCTCCACCTCTCTACCTCTCTTCCTTTGGGAGAAGGCACAATCCCCACCCTTAGGCTGCTTACAGTCTAGGGGACACACTCTGTCACCTTTAAATGCTAAGAAATTGTCCAAAACAGTCCCAAGTCCCCCACCCTAAGACAAAAGCCACCCTTCCCTCTGGCTGAAGCCCGAGGACTCCGGAAGGAGGAACAAATCCTAGCCGAGGGTAGCGTCGTGCAGCCGCTTTCCAGATGGGTGAGCCTGGGCCCTCCAGCTCACCAGCTACCTTCTGCTCGGGACTTAGCAGTGCTATCTTTCCCTTCCGGGGCAGCTACCTTGAATTAAAAAGCATCCTGAGCCCCAACCCATGTATAGGGATGGAACTGAGGAGGCCCAGACAATCCATCCAGGACAGAATCCAAGATCCTTTCCTAGAGCAATAAGGCCTTGTCTCAATGGGCCCAGTCTTAATGGTAGGAGGGCCATAGGAATGACAAAATAGGGCTTAACGAGAAAGGGAGACAAATAGTCTTGTGACCATCAGCATGAAGAAACTTCTCTGCAGGAGCCCCTTCAAGGAGCTCAGGTCAAACCAACTGTCCGAAGGGCTGCTAACTGGTAGAGGGGCAGCCTTTTAAGTGAACCTCTAAATGCAGACTTAGGGCTGAGCCCTGTAGGCTTCAAGTGGTGTTTCCATCACACCATTCATTCCATGGGGCTTTCTGCTCCTTGCCCTCCTCGTTTTAATGATCTCAGACAGACATAAAAACGGCTGAGCTCAGCACAAGTGACTGAGACATGAACGTTGCCTCAGGGTCCCTGTGGACCCCAGCTGGGTACCATGCCGCCCTCGGTTCCATTTTGACAGGATAAAGTGAACTCATTTATTCAGTTGTTTTAAGTGAGCTCACACTAGGCGGTGCCAGAGAACGGAGACATAAATCTTTCCCAGCACACGGAGTCATTGCCAAACACCTTGGATAAAACTTTCTGCTTGTTCAAGATAGTTTTTCCTCCCCTCCAAAACCGAGGAGGGGAAAAGTGCTAAAAATTGAAGGGAATGGAGGGAGGGTGTTAGCAGATTCTGGGAAGGACAAAGTTGTCAACGCTTTGGCCTAATAAAAATTCTTCCAGTAAGAAAGGCAAACTTTTAACTCAGAGATTTTCCTTCATACTCTGGGTGGGTGCAGAGCAGAGGGCGTCCCTGGTGGTTTGGTCCGGCTGCGGGTTAACCCTAGATGAGGAGCAAGGAACTTTCTTACATCTCTAAGGGCTGCATCTGTACCAGAGGTGGGTCAGCCGGTCACACTTCACCCTTTGGGCAGTGGGTACAGCCTCGGGCGCTTCTAGACAGAGCAAACCCAAGCAGGCTGTTAGAAAACATCTTGAAAACTGTCCCAACTGGAGAGAAGGCTTACCTCGGGAGTACAGAGCCACTCAGAGAAGGGACAGTGAGTGATGTGGCCCTTTGTGGCTGCGGGATGAACCGCTTTTGTTTTTCCGGTTCATGAAGAGATTCCTTAACAGTTTTTATTCTTTGCCAACACGTGAAAGCAACAAACAGGTAGAAGAAAGTCTATAACCTTACTATCGTAACCTGAGCTGTGAACTTACTATCCCGACAAGGTATCAGATGACTTGATGTTTCTCGTCTATTCTATACATATACTTTTAAAAGGATAATGGTCATAATGGTCACAGAAGTCTAACCACCTAGCCACCCCTGCCTCCTCACTTTTTAAAACAAATTTTTTTTTACGCTTGTTTATTTTTGAGAGACAGAGAAAGACAGAGCACAAGTGGGGGAGGGGCAGAGAGAGAATGAGACACGAAATCTGAAGCAGGCTCCAGACTCCCAGCGGTCAGCGCAGAGCCTGACGCGGGGCCCGAACTCACAAACCATGAGATCATGACCTGAGCCGAAGTCGGACGCATAACCGACTGAGCCAACCAGGCGCCCCCACCCCACCCCTACCCCCACCCTTTTTTTTTCAGCCAAGAATTCCACATACATCTGTGTTCTACAACTTTGCTAGTCAAGGTGTGGTCTGCACACGAACAGCACGGGCACCACCCAGGCGTCCCCTCAGTGAGCTGCACAATCGCACTCTCCCAGGCTGATTTCTGTTTAGGTCGCAGCCTGAGACCGGGCGCGCTGAAACATGTGAGCCGGGACAAAGCTCTTGTCTACACCGGAGCTGCACACTTTCTCCCTCCGCCCCTCTTCCTGCGGGCATGGAACACCTGTGAGGGCTCGGCACCGGGCCGGGTGCTGGGACCTGGAGGACCCAGCAGAAGGGTCTCTGCCTCCCGCCCCGCCCCGCTTCGCGGTCTAGCAGAGGTGAAGCAGGGACAGCACTGCGGGGTCCTCCGCCACGTGGAGCAGAGGTGAAGAGGTTTTAGAGCTGGAAGGATCCTTGGGGGACAAGGCCATGGCAGATGAAGTGGCTTCACCCTGGCACAGAAGGGACTAACACCACTCCAGGTGGGGCTAGAACTGGGTCTCCTGACCTCTGCAGTATAACCAGTCTCCGTCATCTGGACTCCCTCTCGGGCAGACATGTGGGCACGTGGCCCAGCCCGGGTACAGCCAGCTGAGTCTCTCCAACACCCCTACCCCCAGTAATACCAGCCTCCTGGCCCACGCCAGGCCCGTTCCCTCCGTCTTTGCTCCTAGCATGTCTCCGGACACGGGGACAGAAAAGACCACCATGAAATTAAATACTGCACAAATTAATGTATGGACCGAATAATTATAACTGCCAAATGGATGCAGTCAAATAAAAATCCAGAGTTTTTTGGGAGTTGACAAAATGGATCTAAAACTAATTTCAAAGAGTAAAACTAGTAGTGATATTTTTTAAAAATGAGAGGGAATTCGGGCGCCTGGCTGGCTCAGTCGGTTAGACATCCGACTTTGGCTCAGGTCACGATCTCATCATTTGTGAGTTCTAGCCCCGCATCGGGCTCTGTGCCGACAGCTCAGAGCCTGGAGCCCGCGTCAGATTCTGTGTCTCCCTCTCTCTCGGCCCCTCCCCTGCTCATGCTCTGTCTCTCTCTCAAAAATAAATAAACATAAAAAAGATAAAAAATGAGAGGGAACTGCAATAGCCAAGAGGAGGACCAAGCCCTTAGATTAAAACAATTATGTAACAATACTTAAAACTGTGGTACTGGCACAATAAACTGGAATCAAGTAGATAGAATCCTATCATATGTGCACGGATGTGTAGAAATGTAATATGATAAAGGAGAAATCCAAAGAAAATGGAAAAAGGAAAGGATCTCTCAATAAATGGAGTTGGAATCATTAACATTTTTTTAAATGTTTAATTATTTTTGAGAGATAGAGTGCAAACAGGGGAGGGGCAGAGAGAGAGAGGAGACACAGAATCAGAAGCAGGCTCTGACCTGTCAGCACAGGGCCCGACGCAGGGTTCGAACTCACAAGTGGTGAGATCGTGACCTGAGCCAAAGTCGAACGCTTAACCAACTGAGTCACCCAGCCATCCCAGAATTATTAACATTTAAAAAAAGATTTTTTTTAAAAGTTTATTTATTTTTGAGGGACAGAGGGTGGGCAGGGGAGGAGCAGAGAGAACGAGGGAGACACAGAATCCAAAGCAGGCTCCAGGCTCTGAGCTGTCAGCACAGAGCCTGACACGGGCCTCAAACCCACGAACGTGAGATCATGACCCGAGCCGAAGTGGGACACCTAACTGACTGAGCCATCCAGGTGCCCCTTAACATTTTTTAAAAAGAGGGGTGCCTCGGTGGTTCAATTGGTTGAGCGTCCAACTCTTGATCTCGGCTCGGGTCATGATCTCAGAGTTTGTGGAATAGAGCCCCGTATTGGGCTCTGTGCTGACAGCATGGAACCTGCTTGGGATTCTCTCTCCCTTTCTCTCTGTCCCCTCCCTCACTCATGCTCTCCAGAGCTCTTTCTCTCAAAATAAACAAACTTAAAAAAAAAAAAAGAGGGGCGCCTGGGTGGCGCAGTCGGTTAAGCGTCCGACTTCAGCCAGGTCACGATCTCGCGGTCCGTGAGTTCGAGCCCCGCGTCAGGCTCTGGGCTGATGGCTCGGAGCCTGGAGCCTGTTTCCGATTCTGTGTCTCCCTCTCTCTCTGCCCCTCCCCCGTTCATGCTCTGTCTCTCTCTGTCCCAAAAATAAATAAATAAATAAAAAAAAAGAAAAAAAAATGTGATCAATTTGATATACTGCCCACCAGAATAAATTTCAGATGGATTAAAGTCAAATATCTTTATTTTTAAATGTTTTATTTTGAGAGAGAGTACAAGCAGGGGAGGGGCAGAGAGAGAGGGAGACACAGAATCCAAAGGGGACTCCAGGCTCTGAGCTGTCAGCACAGAGCCCGAGGCGGGGCTCAAACCCATGACCCATGAGATCATGACCTGAGCTGAAGTCGGATGCTTAACTGACTGGGCCACCCAGGTGCCCCTCAAATATCTTTTCTAAAGATAAAATTACAATAATAACTGAGAACGAAACTGGATATTTTCTAGAGCAGTGCTAACATTCTAGAACCAGAAAGTCAAAACTCACAAAACTATTGATATATTTTACTATAAAAATTAGACAATTTTGTATGTAAGCCATGATATAAATTAAAAAGGCAAACTGGGAAGACACGTTTTAGGAAAAATGGTTAATATCTTTATTTTATTTGGAAAAATCAGCTCACACATGTATTTCACGTAACTCGATAAGGACATTAAGATCTCATAAGTTAAATGGGCAAAGGACACCACAGATGTTTTTCAAACAATGAACCATATTTAAAAAAGTTCCAATCTCGTTTGTATTAGAAGAAATGTAAGCCAGAAAAAGTTACCAAGCAATTTGAAAATGAAAATACCCCTTGCTGGTAAGGCGGGGTGAAATCAGAGGGGCGGTATAAACGGGTGTGGTTATGGCCCTCTGGAAGCAATTTGGCACAATCTATCAAAAACCATAAAAATGCTCTTTTTTTACCTAACACTCAAACTTAAATGTCTCTCATCCCAAGAAATAACTCAAAATAATGGGCAAGAAGATTTGCTCCATTACTTATAATCCTGTAATTTTGAAAAACTGGACAGCACATAAGTGTTCAGCAAAGCTGAACTGTGAACAGCTGAATGCACTGTGTTATATTCACCTGATAGGAGAGTCCAGCCAATTATTATTTTTAGTAATTCCAAAGGCTACTCAGCACCGTGAAAAAAACACTTGAAGGTTTCAAATAAAGAGGCATCACGTATATGCACTAGGACTAACTACCAATAGTCATACCAAGAGGGAAAGGATGGCATCGAGATAATAATTGTTATGAAGTAATGGGATATTTTATAATGTTCCCCTTGCTACTTTTATTTGCTGTTTTATTGCCTTTAGAATATAAATATTAAGTGAAAAATAATCCACATTCTGCATGAGTTGATGAAGATAGGTATAAAGAGATGGTCACATGGGGAAGAAACCGGTGAATCTGAAAGTTGAGACAGGGTGTAATTAGAACTTAATCACTCCGTTTTCTTTTCCTTTGTGGAAGACAATCTTCCTCTGTGCAAAGCTTCTAGGGCTCATGTTCTTCTGTTTGTGTAGCTCTGCTGTGCGGAGTCATGGACACATGGTATCTTGGAATGGACAGTCTCCGAGATCATTGTATTCCAAACTCCCAGTTAATGCAAGAACCACAAGTACACAATATCCATTGCAAGTGACCAGAATGGATGCTTCTGATGGACTGAAGAGTCCCATGGATGGGGAGCTCACTACCTCACAAAGCAGCCTGTTCAGACTCTGCCTTCTAAATCATGCCTGAGGCTGTTATACTTGACCATGTCTCTAAACCTCACAAAAAAACGGGCTTCCTGGTCAATCATTTCCTTCCAACTGGGATTCCAAGCCACAAATCACAAACTAAGGGACTGGAGTAAAACCGCATCATTCTTCCTAACACAAGAAAAATATCAAGCTCAAAATAAGACATTATCCCCACTCATGAAAATGTATTCTAGAAATGGGAATACAGAAACCCACAACCATTCTACTGAAGAGAAGAAACTCACAGGCACAGATAAATTCCCAAAGAAGAGTGTGAGATAGTTTGCCCTCATTTCTCTCTAAAGACTAAGGACTTCAGGAGATTCTCATTTAGAAAATTCTTTCATTTTTTCTGGAATACAAGAGAGGGACAGCCATCTTTTCAGTGCTCATCTTTCTTAATATATTAGAGCTTCTGGTTGTCTCTAATCAGAGTAGAAGTTGAAGCTGATGAACTGGGGAAGGAGGGTGGGAAGTTCAACATGGGCAGTGGGTCTCCATAGCTTTTCAGGACACACTGTTACTTCTCTTAACCCAGAATCACCCCATTTCAGGTGTGTTTCCTGTATTTCATTAGAAGTTGCCTGAAAGTTGCCTGTTTGATGGTGAGGTGGAAAACCACATTATAAAACGATAATGGTGCTTCAACCCCACCCAAATTTTTAAATGATAGTTTATGGAATGTTATGGATAGTTTTAAAATAATGGGCTGCGAAGTGTTATTTGGCAGGTGGGACACAATGTTTCTTCCCTGCCCCCCCCCTCAAATTCATATGTTGAAGCCCCAACCTCAATGTGATGGTATTTGGAAGTGAGGATTTGGGAAGGTAATTAGGTCATGAGGGTGGGGCCCTCATGACGGGATTATGGGATTAGCACGAGCTAGCTCTCTCTCTCTCCCTGCCACGTGGGGATGTAGTGCGAGGGCAGAAGAGAGTCCTTTCCAGAAACTGAACACTGCTGGACCGTGATCTTGGACATTCCAGCCTCCAGAATCGTAAGAAAAGAAATTTCTGTTGTTTAAACCACCTGGTCTGTGATATTTTGTTACGGCGCCCCAGCTGACTGAGACACAAAGCAATAAGGAAAATTAAGGGAAGAGGGCAGCATCTCCAGATGATGGCTCTGACAGCCTGCCTCTGAGGGGCACCAGGCAGCACAGCGGGGGTGGGAGGGAGGGGTGGGAGAAGGTTAGAGCCTGGCTGGCCCACCCCTCCTTAGACAGCAGGCAGCACAGCAGAGCCAAGAACATGGGAAAATGCAGGACCTAGAACCAAAAACATTAGCCAGGGAACGGGGTCAGCAGACAGAAGGCTACGGGTAAAAAAAAATAAAATAAAAGGATACAAAATTCTGGGGCAAGTTCTTTTCGGATTCTTCCAAAAACAGAAAGTTGGTATTCCTTGAAGCATAGCCTGAGATATTTCACAGTGTGTGGGTTACAATGTTATGAGTGTCTTTAATACACATGATGATTCCCTACAAGTGGTGGGGGGTAGGAGCGAGGGGGTAGGATTTAAGAGGACCCAACTCTCGCGTTAGTCCTGTAGTAAAGCTAACATATGCCCAGCTGCTGGGCCCCTCGTGCCCTCTGGACCAGCATGCGCGGGTTCTCCGTTCAACAGCAGGAAAGAACAGAGCAAGGCCCTTGGGTTCAGAGGGTGAAAAAGTGCAGGCCCACAGAGAGGTCCTTGCTCTGAAGTCCCATTTCACCTTCTATCCCAACAGCTGTGTCGTCTCTGCTCGGAGCCTTTCTGTTGGGGTCCCCACTTGAATAAAAGGAAGGAGACAGAGCCTCTCAGGGGACCAAGCGCAGAAGCGAGGCTGGACACAAGCAGCCTCTCTCCCCAGGGCTGGAAAGGCACTGCCATCTCCCCCAGCCAACCATCCTCTAAGACTTTCCACCGTTGATCACAAGTGCAGAGACCGCCAGCCGCTTCTACGGGGACCAGGCTTTGCTGGGGAGGATCAACACTTGCTCATGACCAAGAGCAATAATGTCTCTTGAGAAGGGCTGTCAGACATCCTACCAGACTGTGACCAACACCTCCGCCTTTCCTATTATTCATAGTTGCCTTAGATCCAGCACCCAACATCCAGAGAGCTGTGCCCCAGGAGGGGTGTTCACTCACAACTCCCGCTGGGAATCACAGCCCTGCTCTATGTAATCGTGTATTTCAATATGCTAACAGTAGTAAGCTGGCCAAGATAAACGGAATGGAGTTGGTTTAGTATTTAATGCCAAGTAATACACAGCTGATTAATCCAGCCCACAGATGCACTGAAATCATCTGGTTATTCCTTGCTTCTCCATTGACTCCTTCCTCAGGCAGGCATCAACTGAGAGATGACCTTGGCCGGGCCACGCACGGTGTGATGTGAAAATTGCTTGCAGTTCCCAGCAAGGAGCTGCACCCTGCAAAACAGCCTTTGGATTGTTGACTCACCAAACCGGACAGCCAGCGTTAAGACAGCTGTGAGGCACACAGAACACAGGACGGCTCTGCCGCCTCCTAGGTGGCGAGACAAAAGAATGTGAGGAGAGGGGCAAAGGGGAAGGCCGAAGAATGCCACTATTTGCAGACCCTGTGGGAACAGTTGCCAAATGGAAATTCCTGAAGACATTTGTGAGGGTAGCTGGTAGATATCCCATCAGAGGTCTAACTGGAAGGGGAAATGGTGAAGTTTTATTTAGAACACCGCAATGCAGAGAGGAGTATGATGCAAAGTCCCACTCGATTCTCAAATAGTAAGAGAGAGCAGAACACCTTGACATCCTCCCTATCCTCAGTCATCCTATGCCGTATGACTGGTGTTCAAAACTAGGATGGAAAACGTCAGGGAAGAATGTTAGTGAATGAAGAAATGGCAAAGGGATATTTACTGGGCAAGTATTTACTGAGCATCTGTTATGCACCGGTCACTGTGTTGGGGGCTAGGTACGGACGGAGTGGACAGCAAGACGGACCACAAACCGATGGCAGTCCAGACAGGAAGGCAGACACAGTGCGAGGAAAACCCGAGTGGGATCAGAGGTGGGAGTTCAGCTTCCTACAAATTCTGTCACTGGAGGCTCTTCTTTGTGTCGGTCTCCTCCTGAGACGGAGCTCTTTGTTAACTGCTACTTTGCCTGTGCCTTCAGCTCCCCTCCACTGTACTTCTGGGCTCTGCCTTCCCAGGGTCTGGCTTTTTTTTCCACACGGGGCTAGTCATGGTGATGAGCAGGGCCTGGGAGGCTGCCCCAGCGGACCCGTGTTAGGAAAGCATAGGGTGGTACCAAGTACATGACGAGTGGCACCATTCAATACGTATTTCTCGTAAAAGGAGCCGCACAGTGTCTTCTCTGGGAAGCCAGCCCACATGGCGCTGGGGGTCCCTCCTCTGTGCTGCACCAACAGCCCGCACACCCCTCTGTCCTTCGGCATGGTCTGAGGCTGCTGTTATTCTGAATTCTGAGGTGACCCTAACATCTTTTCCATCTCCCTCTCGCTGGTGTTTGGTGTCAAGGACGCACAGGAAACGTCTGCCATGGGGTGAGGATGCCGGACGGTTTCCACGTATTTCTGAGCCCTGCTCATGGGGACAACACACAGGCAGGGGGCTATGCACGTGGAACACCAGAAGAGAAAGGCCAGAAACACCCTTCCAGGCCAGGCCAACGGGAGCACTAACTGCGGCTGCTGGTGGCAGTCTGGTGGGACAGAGCCGGGGCCTGGACAAGCTGCAGGCTGCAGACCGGCTCGCGCTTTCTGGGAGGGTATCGATTTCCCCTGTTTCTGCAAGCCCACTGTTTCACTGGTTAGCGGCAAATGTGAGAAATGAAAAGCATTTCAATGGGACTTACAGGAAAACGTCTGGGATTCTTAGATACACCTTTAAGTTTTTAAAAGCAAAACGTTTCGGCTCCCTTGAAATGTTACTTCTTTAATAAGGAGAGTGGGTTCCACCCCCCCCCACCCCCGACTGGCTGTTTTGAAGAAAAGCCTGTAATAAAGCCACGTTTCCAGAGCCTATTAGATAGCAAATGATCCTCTAATTTGAAGACATTAAGAAGCCAGAGAAAATATTTTCACAATGTGTATGTCACATGAAACAGTAAAAAAGCAAAATGTTCTCTTTCAAATTGTTTTACTTTTTGAAGGTTTCACCCTGAGCTCCAACCTAAGGGGTGTGTGTGCACGCGTGTGCGCGGGCACTCCCAAGCATGCCTGCACGAGGAGGGGGAGCAGATGTGTGAGGGAGAAGGACACTAGTGGCTCTAAAGGGCCGCCCAGGGAGTGAGGCCTGGAGCTGTCGGGCTTCTTCCTGGCCCGCAGCTCAGATCCCAGAACTGGTGAAGTTCTACTGCCATCTCGTGGCACCGTGACACGTTCACAAGAGGCACACTCTGCTCAGACCCTACAGACGAAGTTCCCCAAACACCCCAGTGGCCCACACAAAGATGTTTACCTGCAAAAAGGTTAGAATAAGAAATAATCTTGCTTTTTTATTCAAAAAGATCAGTGCTTCACACCAACTTGGTTTCAAAAAGACCTCATGTCTTAAGACTAAGGCTACCATGACATTTATTTTGCCATATTTAACAGTTTCACTCTGAAAAAGCCCCAATGGAAAAAATTACCTTCAAAACCCATTGGGACATTCTCACATAAACTAGGACATTTCACAAACAACACAGTTCTGTCTTCAATATTCAATCTTTTCAATCTCATCCATGTCTTCAGGGTCGAGCTGCTTGATACTGCTATCTAAGAGAAGGGAAGAGAACAGAAGCAGTCTTAGCCTGGGGCATACACAGAATTTCATTCCACTCAGCTCTGAATTTCTGAAGATAGTGACACCTTCACAAATACGTGTTCCTGTCATCCCCTGTATGGAAAGCCCTGAGAGAGAACATTCTCTAGATTAGATAAGGAAGAGATAGGATTAAAATAACCAATTAAAACTAACTAAAAGAGCATCAAATGTACCAAACAATAGAATAGCTGTGTCTAGATACGTTGGGGCAGAAAAAAAGGCCACAGTGGAGGTGAGGGGAGCCTGGGAAGGGGCGTGGCCCTACTAGGAGGAATGAATGGGCATGTGTGGGGTGGGGTGAGGGATGGCAACAGGGAGGGAAGCTAAGGTGCCTCTGCTGAGGTCACTTCCCAGGATTTGGTCATAAGGAGCTTACCATAGCAGGCGTGGATGGATGGTAAGGGTTCTTTCTGCCTGCCATCCCTCCTTGCCTCTCCTAACAGAGAGGTGCTTAATCAACTTCCCTGAAGCGTCCATGGATGTGCCACAGTCTAGACTTTCCCAAATCGTATTCCAAACTGCATAGGTGTGCCTCTATGCATTTCCCCAGGGACAGTGTCCATTGCTTCCCACAAAAGTTAAGTACCGTTTTCCCAAAAGGTGAAGATATATTCGGGGTCATTCGCGTGTACCTCTCCCCCTGCTCCCCAGTCATGTCCGTGGGCCTTGGGGCCAGGGGTAACTGAGAAGTGGATGCCTCAGGTTACCATCAGAACTTCCATCAGAGCTTCCATCAGAGTGCAAGCTGCTGGTCCAAGAGCCCAGAAGGTTACCAGAGTCTGCCTTGTTTGGATGTGGGGTGGGAAGAAGGGCAGCAGATCTCAGAATTTAGGACTATCCTAGTTGGTAGGGTGGGGCCAGAGGAAGAGAAAAATGTAAATGAGAGGGGAAGCTGGGGACAGAATATAATTTTTTTTAAGTTTATTTGAGAGAGCGTGTGGGTGTGAGTGGGGGAGGGGCAGAAAGAGAGTCCCAAGCAGGCTGACTTGGGGCTCGAACCTACAAACCATGAGATCATGACCTGAGCTGGAACCAAGAGTCGGACGCTTAACCAACTGAGCCACCAAGCACTCCAGGAACAAAATATAATCCTAAAGGACTTTATTACTTTGTTTTGGATGGTGCGTTATAGGACATGAAAAGCTGCCCCGGGTCCCATAATGGGCAATAACATAAACCTGAGCTCATATTAATTCCACTTGATTTTCAAGTTGTTCTTCAGCTACCATATATGGATGATTTACTCAACGGCCTCACATTAGGAGCTCTAGCACTCACTGTGGATTAGGAGCTTCCCACTCCCTGGCTCCTGTCCCCAAAGACCCTAAACCTCTGGGTACTAGGTCCGTGACAGACACCATCACTGTCACCATCAGCAGGATGCACAGTTCCCACTGTGACAGGTGCTACTTACTAAAGTGATCCTGGATCTTCATAAGCAGGGGTAGCTTATCCACCTCAATCATGTTGAAGGCCAGGCCTTTCTTCCCGAAGCGCCCCGTCCGCCCTATGCGGTGAAGGTAGGTCTCATAGTCTGGCTCCTCAGCTTGGTTTACAGGGAGATCAAAGTTCACAACAATTGTGACCTGCTTCACATCAATCCCTGGAAGAGGAAAGACACTGTGGGGTCCTGCGACTGTCTCCTTAGGACACAGCTATTCATGAGCCCCATCTGCCAGGGAAACTCTCTCTTAACAGCCGTCATTTACAAACAACAGCTGGTTTTATGTCACTGAAGTGGATACTTTGGTCAAGCAGTTTGCTGGCCCAGGGCACCTAGGATGCTAGATTTAAGAGTGTCAGTAGAAGCTAATTCTACAGAAGTTTCAGTGTGTACAAAGAGCGTGTGTTGTGGACAGGGCTCTCGCCAAGCCCACAGAGCCTCCTCTCCGTTCCTACTCTGCTAAGTCCCCGGCAGGACCCCCTGTCTCACGTGCCCTACCCTTCACTGGACCCCACGCCACTCCATGCCGCAGTCATGGTTCCAGCCAGGACTTTTTTTTATCCCTTGCCTCACTGTTGTAACAACCTCCAGACAAGTTCCCCCTCTTCTCTCCTCCTCCAGTCTCTCTGACCACGGTCACCATGGCAACGTCCTGGATACCTAAGTTCAGGGCTGACTGCCCAAACTGCACAGGATGAAACACAAACAATTCCAGATTTCCAAACCACCTGAAGTCTCATCTCTTCCTCTCCTGACTCAAATCCAACACTGTAGTCACACGGCCTTGCCATTTCCCAAGCAAACTGTAAATTCTTATCAAATTAGATTCTACCCTTTCTTCAAAACCTTTCACGTCTAATGTTCCCGGAAGAATTCTATGATCCCCCAGTGCCTCTGTCTCCCAGCACTAGAAAGCTGTTTCGGTCACAATCCTTCTCCTCCTTGGAGCTCCTGGTGCCCTCTTTCCTCCAAGGTCTAGAGGTGTGCCATCCAATATGGCCCTCTAACTTTAAATTAATTCAAATTACAAGTTCCTCAGTCACACTAGCCACATTTCAAGTGCCCAGCAGCCCTATATGGCCACTGGCTACCAACTGGACAGCACAGAACAGAACATTTACTTCAATGTAGAAAGTTCTACTGGATGGCACTGGTCTAGATAGTCAAGTGCCTAGACGCTGAGCTCCTGAGGGGCTGGGACCTCATCTTTTTTCAGGCTCCTCTTCCACAGTGCTGAGCTCCACCTGCATAGCAGGTCTTCATTTCTATCTGAATGAATTAGGAAACATGGTTTGAGTATGGGGTGTAGGCAAGGGTATGGGAAGAATGAATAATGTAGGAAGGCCTGTCTCCTGAAAAAAACAAAGAATTTTCCCCAAAGTAGTCAATAGTTTTAAAGTTAAAAACACCTCAGAGATGATCAATGTTAGTCATTAGGGAGCATGAGTCAAAAACACAATGAGATACCACACACATCTACTAGAATGGCTAAAATGAAAAAGAGTGGCAGTATTAATTGCTGGCAAGGATGTAGAGCAATTGGAACTCTCCTACATTGCTGGTGGGAATAAAAAATGGTACAGTCACTTTGGAAGACAGTTTCAGTTTCCTATGAAGCTAAACATACATCTACCATATGACCCCCAAATCCTACTTTATTTATCCAAGAGAAATGAAAACATGTCTACACAAGACCTACATATGAATGTTTATTACAGATTTATTCAAAATAGCTCCAAACTGTGAATAATTCAAATGTCCTTCAACTCGTGAATGAACTAATTGTGGTATATCCATTCAAGGGAATATGACTCAGCAATAAAAAGGACCTAACTACTAATATATGTCACAACACTGATGAATTCAAAAGCATTATATCAAGTAGGATAAGTCAGACACAATGGCTACCTATATATGATTTAATTTATATAGCATTCTGGAAGAGACAAAAAAGTAGACAGAAATCTGATCAGTAGTTGCCAGGGGTCAGATGATATGAAGAAGAGGCTAGCAGCAAAGGAGCACAAGGAAGTTCTGGAGGGAGAGGGAAGTGTTCTATACTTTGATTATAGTGATGACTACATGACCCTATATGCTTGTCAAAAATCTCACTGTATGCTTAAAATCCATGAGTTTTATCATACGTAAATTATATACTTCAATAAACTTGACTTTAAGTGTGTACACACACAAACACACACACACCTCGAGCACAGACATTGGTTGTTATAAGAACTTTCTCTTTCCCATCCCGAAACCTCTGAATGATGGAGGCTCGCTGATCCACGGTCAGCTCTCCGCTTAACAAAGACACTTGGTGGCCATCCTGCATCATCTCCACAGTCAACCACTTGGCATTTCGACGAGTCTACATGAAAACACAAAACCCAGCACAGCACTCCAAGTCAAAGCAGACCTGCTGTGTTTGCAATGCTCACTTACGCATGATGGGGAAGCCAGAAATGGCTGCACAGGGATTTTGCTTTACCTCTCCCTCAAGTCCTAGAGAAATCTTAGAATAGGCATGGAATTTGTCCACCCCCTGTACTTCCTAGGGTCACATCCTCTCAACCTTTAGGAGCTTTGACTTCTCAGCCATTAAGGAGAGATAAAATGCTCGCCTACCTCATGTGGTAGTGTGATGACAAAATGGGATAATGCAGTAATGACACCCTTAGTCCCTTTAAGAAGAGTGCTTCATGTCTGCCAGGAATCTCGCTCAAATCTTTACATGCATTACAGTCATTTGCTCTCACAACAACCTGATGACATAGCTACCTAAATTAAAAAAACCCAAAAACCCAAAGCTTAAAAACATGAAGTCACTTGCCCAAGGTTTCATGGCTAGTCCGTGGCAGAAGCGAGCTTTCTTTTATTCTACAAGTATGTGTTCAGTGCTGTCCCTGTGCCAGGCAGGAGCCATTCTAGTGGGCTACAAAAGTAAGACAGATGAGGTCCTGCACTCATGGAGCTTATAGTGTTCGTGGGGTAGAGAGAAAATAAAACCAATGCGTGAACATGAAACACGTCCGATGGAAAAAGTAAATATGAAAATAAAACCAGGGTAATATTAACAGTGAGAGACGGAGTGGCTACTTTGCTCATAGTAAGTTAGGAATTAGATGAGAACATTCTTAATCTGATGAAGGGTGATCTGTAAAAACCCAACAGTAAACATCAACCTAAATGGGGAACTGTTAGAAGCAATCCCCCTAAAATAATGATGCCCTCTATTTAACATCATATTGAGGTCCTATTCCATTGCTTAATATTTCTAAGTTTCACCCACAAAATACAGATTAATTTCTATCTCAAGCTGTTCTGAAGATTACACTAAATACCCTCTGGTACAAAAAGTGCTTGCGATGGCACCTGGCTCTATGGCACTTGTTAGTATTACCATCCCCTCGCCTCCACATGCAGGGAAGTCTGGGCATGACGCAGACAGATCTCAGCAGTTACCTGGCAGAAGATGATGGCCTGACCAATGGTGATGCCACCATAGATGTTGCACAGAGCTTGGTATTTGTCTTTCCTATTCTCACACAGCACGTAATACTGTCGGATGTTGTTCAGGGTCAGCTCCTCTTTTCGTAACTTGATAACATTAGGGTCAGGAATGATTCGCTCTGCAAACTGCCACACAGAGTCCTCAAAGGTTGCTGAGAAGAGGAGCATCTGGCACTCAGAAGGTAAAGCTCTGTAAGAGAGAAGGGGAAGACGGCCGGGCCGTCAGCCGCTGCCATCCCTGGTGCTCTCCTTGGAGGCATCTTCAAGCACATCACACCCACTGCCATGAGGGCTCAGTGGGTGAAGTGCTGCCCATAAGCTCCACCTCTGTGCAAAGGGCCACGTGTCCTGCCTTTTCTTGCCAACCAGAATTTGGAAAAACACAGGAACTGAATGTAGAACTCAAGGGCAAAATTTAGATATGTATTTTGGAGGGTATGGGGTGTCACTTGACAACTGTCTTCTTTTACTTTATTAAAAAAATTTTTTTAACATTTATTTATTCTTGAGAAAAGAAAGACAGAGCATGAGTGGGGGAGGAGAAAGAAAGAGGGAGACACAGAATCTGAAACAGGCTCCAGGCTCTGAGCTGTCAGCACAGAGCCCGACGTGGGGCTCGAACTACAGACGGCGAGATCATGACCTGAGCCGAAGTCGGATGCTCAACCGACTGAGCCACCTAGGCGCCCTGACAATTGTCTTCTTAAAAGAGGCAAAATCATGGAGACAAGAGTGTGGTCTAGATAGTCTTCATGGTACCATTTCACACAAAGTTAAATGTGGGGAAGGAAACAGGCTAGTCATCCAATGGCAGGTGTTATAGTTCTTGGGAGGAAAAGAACAGCAGCCACAGCTAACTTTATTTGGAGTGGGAAGAACCTGGATATACACAAAAGGGGAACAAAAGATAAAAATGCTACTGCATGCAAAATATGAGCTGAACCCCTAATGAATAGAGGGCCAAATTACATAAAGTTCAACAATGAGTAAAATGAATCTATGGAACTAGCAGTCAAAACAGAGGTTAATCCTGAAGAAAGGGGGCTAGCGATTCAGGGACCCCTGGAGAGTTGGGGTTCTATTTCTTGGTCTGGGCCATTGTTACATGAACACGGCCTCTTTGTGATAATTCACTCAATCGTACACTTGTGATTCATGTATTTCTCTGAACACATTTTATACATCAATAAATTTTAAGTTAATCTGATTTCACTGGAGAGAAATCATTGCTTTTGAGGGGAAGACAGAGCACCTAGAAGATAAGGCATTAGTGCTACAAGAGAGCAGGAAAGATCATGGAGTCCAGCGAGTCCCAAGTACTCTGTCAAGTCTGGGGTCTGAATCATCTGGGCAGCTTTCCAAAGTAACGATCTGATAGACTTCTTGGCAACTGTGGTAGACTGCCTACATGCGTACCTCCTTAGCTTCCCACATACCACTAGTATGATCAAGAAGAGATAAAAAGATATGAATCTACAACAACATGGAGACAGAAAAGGAGACACTGGTGGATGAGAAATTTCAATACGTTTCTGGAAGATGGGAAACTCTGGTTAACAAGAAAACATGAGCGCTACAGATGGAAATGGTGATGACAAGGGTGGTTGAGCTGCAAAGGCAGTGGCTCTCTCAGAACCCCTGAGAGCTCTCAGAGCTGTGGGCACCAGAGGCCAGAGTAAGTGGGGGCGGTGTGCCAGAAGATATGAAGGATACTGTGCATTAACTTGCTTGGGGGGGTCAGTGGGGTCAGTGGGGGAGACTCTTGGCCATCTGCTACATCACAGTTCTCCATCTGGAGAAAGATGGTACCGGGACTTGCACCCCAAGGCCTGTGCCATCTCATTCCAATGAATGATTCATTCCATGTACATTCATGATGTTCATTCCATGTACACAGACTACACAAGGAAAGGAAACACGGGCTGTTCTGCAATCCACCCTGGATTTTGAAGACTTTGTAGGAGAAACAGAATTTCAACTATTTCATTAATAATTTTCATATTGATTAAATTGACTCCTTGTTGATATGCTACTTTTGATTCTGATATATATAAAATATAACATGAACTTCACCAGTTTTTTCTTATGTGGCTATTAGAAAATTTAAAGTTACACATGTGGTTTGCATTATCTTTCTATTGGACAATACTGCGATTTAATCTTTTTTAAGCAAAAGGAAGAAAATCAACAATGGAAGGGTGAACAACCAACATAAACATTCTAATTATTACTTAATATTCTCTTGAGTAGGCAGCCCTTTTCAGCTACCGAACCTTTCGTTCTCAGTTATATATAAACACACCAACTTAGCGTAAAGGATGGCCAAAAGGGAGTCTCCCTTGATCTTTGGCCAAAATTATTTTAAATAGGAAGGCTGGCTGAAAATGTGTGTGAGGAGCAACTGGACCCCACCTCATTTCAGGCAGCTGAACATGTGCAAGTAGAAGTCTACTGTCTGTGCAGAAATCCCAGACTTGGGGATACCAGCCTCAGTAGAAGGTAAGGGTAAAGCGGAGAGCTGAAAATAAGGAACGAGGGGAAATATGCACATGAGAAAACACAGCCCACTCCCTGGCCCTCCCAGAAGGCCAGCAACCAAGTGCATGTCTCCTGGGGAGCTGTCAATAAGCTTCTTGGTTCCTACTTTTAGATTTTGAAAGGCTGGCCATTGTGCCACCAGATTCGAGGGGGGAAAGGTCTACCACAAAAGACACAGACTGTAGCAAAAAACAAAACAAAACAAAACAAGAAACTTAGGTAATTCAGAGCCAATGTTGAGAATAGAAAAAAAAATTTAAATACTATAATTAACATCCTCAGAGAGACAACAGCAGCATATTGCATCCATGACAAGAAAAGGAAGTTATGGAAAAGAAACAGGGAATGCCAGGACGATCCAGATAAGACAGAAAAAGGCAGCTAAGTGACTGTGTTATTTTAATGACAGATGGAAAGACACATTCAACTGGGTTAAAGAGGTAAATACCAAAAACAAAGCAACTGCACCACATGAAGGGAAGAACAGGGGGAAAGCATGGTGGAGAAGGAGATGTGAAAAGCATATATGGAGACCAAGCATCACAAGTTCAGGATGAGATGGGCACCATTTCTAAATTCAAAGCTGTTTTGCCTTTTTAAAACACACCAGTGCTCAGCTGGAAACAGTGGATGCTGAATTAGTTTGGCCGTACCATACAAATGGATATGCATTATTGTATCCCTCCCTTGATATCTCTCTGAAACTGAGGAAATTTACATTTCCTGTTTAGAGGTTGCAAGTAAAATGTCCTGTGGGTGAACAAATGGAGAACATTTTGACCACAGATGTCTTACCACTTTCAGTGTACAGCTAATTCTATAAGATTTTACCAATGATCATCCTGTCTACACTATACCAGATGATATATCAAATCACAGCAACAATAAATATATTCCTCCTCTTAGATACTTTGACTTGAAAAATGGGAGTTCAAAACATCTCCTTGACTTCTATAAAGTTTTAATAAATCACGGAAAATCTAAAACTGAAGACTGTTGATATCCTATCCAAATACAAACTAGCTTTTGTTCAACCGTCTGCATATGCTGCAGACAATGCAAATATAAATTCTGACAGATTCCATTCAGTCTATAAACTTATCAAAGAAAACAAAAGGATCTTGCTAGCTAAATATCCTGCATACTTTGTAGACCACACTTATAAAAGGCATATAATTTGCTTAACTGTGATGTTGAGCTTCCATTACCAAAGTTTTTGGTGACTTTTTAGTTTCCTTAAAAATTGCAGAAGCATCTAGTACATTTTTTACTGTATGTTAATGGAAGAAGAGAGTCACCTTTGACATATGCCTGTAAGATGCCTATCATTGCTGCTGGCCATGAAAAAGAGTTAAAATGTTAGTCATAAAATCATATCTTCCAAGTGTGAGACAAAAAGAACATCTTTCTCCAACTTGAAAATGTGCTGAATATAGGAATGGAAAAAAGAATTACGGTAAAACAGAAATGATATGCTGTGTGATGCCCTGAAGCAAAAAAAAGAAAAAAAATACTCATTTTAAAGGAAGTAAGACTTCTGCAGAACTCAAGACTATCAGCAGAAAAGGGGAGTTAAGTTGAACAAGACTTTCTTGTTCCTTTGCTAAAAACTGTAACTTACTCGGAATCCATCTTGGATTTCACAGACTTAAATCCCCTCGGTGCTTCACAACCATTTCCCTGAGAATTACAATGCTATCTAATGGACTTCAGAGTGTTTAAAAATGATGGACATTTTAGACCCGGGTAACCTAAGTGGTGGATTTTATAGGTGTGAAGGATCTGAATGACAAATAGCTTGTCTACAAAACAAGCCTGCAGACATAGTAGATGTGGATGTTTCTAGAAAGCTAGACATGAATTCTTGCGTGTTTAAAAAACTACTGTTGCTAGACAGTAAACTCTTAAATAGTTCATGTTTAAACATTTTATTATTAATGTTTCTATTTATTTTTGAAAGAGAGAGCACAAGCAGGGGAGGGGCGAGAGAGAGGGAGATACAGAATCAGAAGCAGGCTCCAGGCTCTTAGCTGTCAGTACAGAGCCTGACGCAGGGCTTGAACTCATGGATCATGAGATCATGACCTGAGTTGAAGTCGGATGCTTAACCGACTAAGCCACCCAGGCGCCCCCCTTAAACACTTTTGTTAAGAGGACATCACACTGGACTAATACCAAGAATTGGTGTAAGCTTGATAAGAGCAAAGCTTCAAGTCAAAATGAATTTTACATTTGACTGTATTCAGTTTTACCACCACATACAAGGGAAGAAGGCTGCAGGCAGTTCAGAGAAGTATTACTGGAGGAGGAAAGAGAAGGAGTAGAAACAGCCTACTGCACTAGGAGACAAAAAGAAATAGGTCATTGCTGATTTTGTCCTTAAACACAGGTAACAGCTGTTTAATTAGTCCTATTGTGTTGACATTCTCCTTGTAAAAAGTCTTCTATTTAAGTATCTTAAGAACATACAACAGCACAGCTGACAACATTTAAGCATGCAATAAAGAATTTAAAAAAATTAAATTATGTCAAAAATGACATAAACTACTGTTATATCTTTCTCATACATACTATTCATTTAATTAGTTCTATTGATAATTATGACTAATAGCCACTTAACTAGTTCTACTGTTGTTTTGCTTAAATTGTAGGATTTATGTAACAGAAAATATAGAATATACAATTTTAAAGAAATATACCATTTATCACATTTTTATGTTAACACACATGTATGACTATTTCTTCTACATTATATTCATTCATATATATATATATATATATATATATATATATACACATATATATATGTATACATATATATACTTTTTTTTTTTTTTTTTGGTCTGGCATGGCTGTGTCCTGCTCCCTAGAAAGTTAGTCACTGCAGGGAAAAAAATAACCTAAGAAATTTTCCCAGATCTGGCAGGCACAAGTTTTAAAAATGAACAGGGTGAGTGTACTATGTGTCTAGAACAATGAATGAGGGAAAAAGAACCCAAACAAACACATATCACTGTCAAGTTTCAGAATACTATGGAGAAAGAAGATTCTAAAAGCTTCTACAGAGAAAAAACAGGTCACGTACAAAAGTTTGGCTATCAGAACGACTTTAAATGTCAGCAACCACACTGGAACTGAGGGAATTATAGTATTTAAAAAATTTTTGTTTTCAACATTGACTCTGAATTTATAGGGAGAATTCTTTTCAACTTGGACTCCACATCCAAGCAAGCTATCAATCAAAAGACCAGATTTACAGGTACAATAAAGATATTTTCAGACATGTGGGAGATGGAAAGTAAACTTCCTGACATTGTTTTTTAGGAAGCCATTAGAGAATATACTCCAGCGTACTGAGTAAATTGACAGTAAACCAAGAAAAGGGACCCAGAAAACAGGAGATTCCAAACTGTAAATGAGGGCCAGGAAGACCTAGAGAGACAGCTATACAATGAAGTCCAGACTAAAACCGTAGAGAGTGTGCTCGGGAGAGTTTCAGGGAAAAAAAGACATTGATGGAATTTTTAAGTGTATTTGCCTTTCTGGAGATAGCATTTTCGTATGACACATGATGAAATAGGCAGAGAAAACTTAAAGATCCCCACACAGTGATACTAACCAAAGGAAGGAAAACAGACAGTTATTAAATTCTGGGGGTAGCAGTTGTACAAGAAAATACATAATTATAGTAATACCCTGTGCAACAGCAAACAGTTATCTGTATGTCCTAATGATATCACTATTAACGTAACCAACTCTTACGATGTAACTAACCACAGAGAGGGGACAGAGGGGACAGGAGGATGGGGGAGGGTAGTGGTACAAAAGAGCAGAATTCCCACCTCCTCTACAAGGTAGTCAGCAGATGACGACACATTAAGAAAAAGGCACATGAGCATATTATTTAAATATATGAAGGTTAATACCAGAACCCAGATGTATTCTCTACAGGATAGGGCAGGAGGTCACTGTTTTTCATGATGGGTCTTTCAGTACCATTTGAGTTTAATACTGAGTGCATAAATGCTTTCTTTAAAAACAAGTGATATAGATTCCTAAAGCCCACTCCCAGAAATTCTGAACCAGTGAGTCGCAGGTTAGGCCTGGTGATCTGTGATTTTAGGGCCCTTGGGTTATCCTGAGAGAAAGGCCTAGGAAAACAACAGGACAAATGAGAGGCAAAGTCAGGACTAGACCACGTGGTTCCCAATTCCAGATTACTGTGTTCTCTACCCCCCGGCGGTTATCCTCACCACAGCCTTATCAAGTTTTAACAAATTCTCTTTGGACTTTTGCTCTAATAGAGAACTTAGGGACACAATTTGGTGCCAACTCACCACATGGGTTCCACATGTAGGCCAGTGGAGAAAACAAGAGCAGTCAGGCAAGATTACAAACTGAAGAAACCAGCAAATGACAGCAGTCTAAAGGCCTGCTGAACTGGTGAAAATATTGAACCCCAAATTTGTCTCAAAAGCAAAAGAAGTAAGGAATTAAGTAGTGAAGGCAACTAGGAGCAGCAGACAAATCAAACTCCCCCTCCAGACAGAAGATTCAGGAAGAACAAGGATGGATGTGAAACTTACCTCTGAATACGAATGCTTTGGTCTGAGAATCCTTGTGTGTCAATCATCACGTCTGCTTCATCCAGGACAAATACACGGATCTTAGTCAGATCAATTAATTTTCGCTTGAAACACCAATCTAGGACAGTCCCAGGAGTGCCGATTATAATCTGTTTGGTGACATCGGTTCCTCTGGGAACTAGGGAGAAAGGGATTGAAGGACTCCTTCAGATGCGACGCAAATGACCCTAAGAATCCACACATCAGGGTGATGCGACACAGGACTCTTCAAAGTACATTTGGTGATGATTTTGCAAATGCAAACCCTGAGGGCCTTCTCAGATTTTGATTTTGCAGAGCTTTAGGACAGATTCCTCAGTTCCTAGGATTTAGTAATAACAGTCTTGACTATTTGATTCTGTCCACGATCGGTTAAGAAGCCACCCTGCAGCAATAGCACTGGCACAGTGGTGGAAACCCTACAAACTGTCCCCAGACAGTGTCCCCATGTTAAGTTCGTAGACACTAAGAAAATAGTGCTCCCATTTTCACACTCTACAAAAACAAATACATACATGTACATCCATATGTTAATGAACTGAAAAAGAAAGCAAACAACAGAGGTCGGTGAACAAAACTAGTTATCCTTGGAAATAGGTCTTTGGAGGACAAGAAAGAGAAACTTTCACTTTTACCTTCTGACCTGTGTTTTAAAGATCTTTTTCTGCCATGCACATGAAATACTCTAATGAAAAAGTTAAACGCCACAAGCTGTCTGCACAAAATGCCTGAGCCTCAAAAAAAGAAATATATGTAAGCACCATCTTGCAGGATGTGGAAATGAAGTAGCTAACATTTACTGGGTCCTTCTTATGCTCCAGGCTTGCACACGGAGCGTCATCTGCACCGCTTCATTTAATTCTAGTAACAACCCTTTGGTACAGGTGCTGTCATAGCCCCCGCTTTAGAGACAAAAAAGCCAAGAAGGGATGTAACATGCTTGCCGGAGTGAGGATTTAAAAGGTCAGCCAGGACCGGCTTTCTGGTACATACTGTGATTCCCTCGAATGGCGTACATCACTTGAACATCCACACAGAATTTTCCCATCCGTTCGACCACACGACCAGTCTGCAGAGCCAGTTCGTAAGTAGGAGCTAGACAGAGGCACTGTGAGAGAGAAAGGGTAAGTTGAAAGGCTCATGCAAGCCATCGTGCAAATCTGACATACAATTAAAGTCTGTTCAGGAAGAGGCACACATGCAAAACTGGAGATTTTGGTTGACTAAAATATCTTCAATTGAACACAATTTAGCAGCTGACAGATCTGAGGTGAACACTGAATATGGGTGGGGGAGAGAAGGGGCTGAAGGTGGAGAAACACCTTTTACATATTCCTCTCTAAAGAGTTATAGAGAGCCACAGGTTATGCTTTTTTTGTGGGGGACAGTGAGGTGTAGGGAGGCTGGGAATCCAGAAGAAAGATAATGCAAGACAAATCACAGCTTGAGCATGACCCTCATAACTTCTTGCCTGCTATTAAGTTTGCCTACTTCCAGAACACTCCCTGCTTGATCCACCGTATACAATGCTGGCAGAATATTCCCTAAAATTTTCCTGCTACTTCCACCCCTCTATACCTGGTTGATGAATGAAGAAGCTGATGCAAGAAACTGGTGATGTTTAATGCATTTAAGATCAGTTAAGAATCTGAGATACAGAGAAGAGGAAAACATAGCTACAGTGCTAAAAATTGTTTCCACACACATTTCTCAATGTGTGTTCATGCAGTCTTTCCTGAAGAGTTTTTATTCATCATATCAAACCCTCCCTGAATATTTATTTCAGTGAACTTTTCTAAAAAAGCACAAAATTTCAAATGCTGGGCATTAGTCATCCATCTCCACAGCTTATCCTGCTGATCAAACTGTAAACTTACCAAAAGAAGCCTTGTTTTCCCCACGGCATAGAGTGCACTCAGTACTCAGGTACTCAGCTTGTCAAACGAGTTGATGAGTACAGGTTAGAGAAACAGGGAAAGAATACCACTTTCCATGAGTGGAAGCCAGACTGAGCACATGGCAAGATCCATTCCTGTCCCTGCTCAGTCACTCTTGACATCTGTGACCTTATGTGAGACACTTCCCTCCCCAAGCCCCAGTTTCCTCCTCTGCTAAAGGGGGAGGTGGACCAGGTGATCCTCTAGTCCTACAGTCATCACCAGTGAATGCTCACTTTAGGCCTAGCACAGCGCTAAAGAGGTACATTACTTAATCTGCACGACAATCCTATGAGGCATTCATTCATTCATGAATTCATACATTCATGCATGCATTCAATGCTTAATGAGCGGTTTCTACACTGTGCTCAGAGTCAGGAATGATCCACGCCTTTATAGATGTTATCTTTACAGACACGGAAACAAACATGGAAAGATCTACTAACTCACCTAAGACATTCTACTAGTAAGCAGAGAGGCTGGGATTGGAACCAAACAATGAAGACTGTGTTCCCAATCACTGTCCCCTACTGCTGCCCAATGCTCTGTGATTTTATGAAAGAATGTCTATTCTAAATGCCAGCACATCATTGAAGTAATATGACCCATTACTACAATATCATTGGCATCTTCAAGCATTCCCATCTCTCCCTCAGCCTTTCCTTACCTGTGGGAACAATTCCAAGGTATTAACTCGGCTTAGCATTGCCAACACAAAAGCAGCTGTTTTTCCTGTTCCAGATTGGCTCTGGGCTATGAGGTTCTGAGGTCTGGAGAAAAGAGGAGATGCCTGGGTATAAACTGCATACAGGAGACTAAAAATAATGAAGTTGGGATAGCACTGCCCTGGAAACTCACGGGTGTGCCAGCATCATAGGGAGAGCCATCTCTTGGATTTTGGATGGTCTATTAAAGCCCATTGCGTAGATCCCTTTTAATAACTCTTCCTTCCTGTCAAAAGAAAAAAAAAAAAAGCAAACAAAGCCTATGACTGGTCAGCAGCCTCTGAAATACAAACTCCAAAGGTGCATTTTTAAATTAAGCCACTTTGCAACTGAGATTCAAAAGTAGTATTTAGAAATATACAATTTATACCTCGAATTCCAAACATATACAATCATGCTTGTACAGTTTTACCATTAAAATAATAAGCTACGCTACAAGCCCAGGCTGAGGACAGTAATAAGAGCCTAACAATGAACTTTCAGTTGAACCCAGCAAAAAAGGAAAAACCTGTCTGATAAAAGTGTATTAACTTGCCAGGAGAGTCTTATTTTCCACACAAGCAGAAAACAGATTTACTGTTTAATTCTTTTCTTTCCTTTTGTTTTTTTTGTTTTTTGTTTTTAAGTAGGCTCCACATCCAACATGGAGACCAACATGGAGCTTAAACACACAATCCTGAGATCAAGACCTGAGCTGAGATCAAGAATCTAACACTTAACCAACTGAGCCACCCAGGCACCCCTCTGTTTAATTCTTTTTAATGAATGACAAACTTTGATGCTTTAACAGCAATTTTCAGAGAAGACAAAATTATGTCGAGGTGATCCTTACATCAATTCTGTCTAGGAGTGGAAGACACAATATTATCTCATCCTTCTGAGCTAGCATTTAAAGAAATTTTTTTAATGTTTATTTATTTTTGAGAGAGAGAGAGAGAGAGAGAGAGAGAGAGAGAGAGAGAGAGACACCGCAAGCAGAGGAGGGGCAGAAAGAGAGGGAAACACAGAGTCCAAAGCAGGCTCCAGGCTCTCAGCTACCAGCACAGAGCCTGACACGGGGCTGGAACTCACGAGCCATGAGATCATGACCTGAGCTGAAGTCAGACGCTTAACCAACTGAGCCACCCAGGCACCCCAGAGCTAGCATTTTTAAATGCATCCTTCCTGAGGTCTCCTGATAGATGTTAGAAAGAAGATAAAAAGAAATAGGTTGGAACACGTCCACCTTCAATAACAGGCACATTTTGCTTGCGGTTAAATTGGCAGGTTATTGGCAGCCAGCTGTTAATCATAAGTAGGCTTCTCCTTCCATTTAGAAAATGTCTGAGCATTGGGATTTTGGATTTTTTTCCCCCTTAAACGGGTCCCTATCAGTAACTCTTCTGATTAAAACACACTTCCTTAATGAGAGTTAACAGATCCCTAGCAAATGCAAACCCATTTGGGAAACTTATTCATTTTAATGCCATCTAAAACAAAATAGAATTAGGAAGGTAACAGCTTATAACTTATCTAAAGGAGGTGAGAGAGAATATTTGGGTCATCAACGTCCCTATATCTGTATCATGGTATGGCAAATAGTAATATGGCTGTGTTGAGCTTAGTTATCTCCCTTAGCATGTCAAGGTTAAAATATTTTACCATCAAAATTTTCTCAATTTGCCGCACAACTCAGGTATTGTAGTGCTCCTTTTTCAGCTATACTTTACTTGCACGCAAAATGTACACATCTCATTTTAATACTGAATATTAGAACAAGAAGGGTATTCTGAGAGTTTTTATTATTAGCAGATTACTTTGTTCTGTACCACTCTGGCATTTTCCCACACAAAATGAATAAAAATACTTACAGCCGCAGCTCTTCAAATGTTTTCACTGAGTAGAGTGGAGAGCTGGGGTCCTTCTGTAAGACTTCAACTCGGTGACTGGATTCTACTAATGACTGCCGGATTAATTTGTTTAAGAGTGAATTGGCTGCCAAATCCACTAGAAAAGCAAAAATAAAAAAGGAAATATTGCACGAGTAAATCCAGCTTCCTAAATGACACCTAATAAATTGCTCCTTTCCATTCAGTGGTTGTATATCAAGCAACTGCTCCTACTCTTATCTTCCTTCTAAAAGAAGGTTGTAGAAAGAATGACTTAACACTGAGAGTTCCTTTTTACATGAAGATCCAGTTTCTTATGCTCTGCTGTTACACCAACCTCTGGCCTTAAGCAAGCCTACATCCATCACCACCAGACCTAATTTTGCCTTGCCAGCTGAAAATTCTCGACTCATTCCCGCATATTGCATTTCAACTCCCCCTAAAGAAATACAGCCTACTCCTAATTTAGTATTTCTTCTGAAATTCACGATTTATAAAGAAAATAGAGAAAAAGTCCTTTTTCACTTAAGATTATATTATTCACTCACATTGTGAAAGTCATAATTAATTGATACAGAATGCTAGGTTACATGCAAATGAATTTACTCCTACCTACATCGTCTTCATCATCATCTTCCGTGTTATTAGAACCATCTAAAAGGATGGAAAAGAAACAATAAATACCAAACAGAAATGTTTGTATGATCCCAATATCTCTCACCAACTCCACAGTGTGCACTGACATGAAGGGTCATCCAGTGGAGGAGTGGGTAAAAAGACAGGGAAGGTAGTGGAGGACCCTGAGTATTAAATTAATGGAAGTATATTGTATTTCAGTTGCCAGGGGCCTGAGGAAAGCAATGCTTTTTAATTAATTGAGACCAATTTGCTTTATCTAACAGCACTCACCTACGTTTGGGACTGTAGTACTCCTAATACCCCGAAGGTTCTTCCGGGGGTGGATGAGGTTTGAAAACTATTGAAAGACACAAATTGCAATCAATATTAGGAAGCAAGCCACCAAGCAGCCCAGTGCTCCCCACTAGCTGGGAGAGACCACCCGAATATTGTTTCCTTTGCAGTTTCGGGTATTAATGGATTCTTTTCAGGAACAGGTCACCTGTATGAATTATGCTAAAATGAAGGAGACTTTCTGCTGCCCCTGTACCTTAAATTCCTCTCTATAGTCCTCTAATCTAAATGTGGCAGTCCTTGGGGCGGGGCGGGGGGGGGGGCCGGTGTCACAGAACCAGTAAGGAATGGTAGATAGAAAAACGCGGTGGTCGGTAAGATGGAAGCTAGCCGAGGCTAAATGGTCAAATTGGGAGAACAAAAAACTCCGAGGTCTAGTTGGGACTATCAGCTGCTTTCTCTCCCAGGACTTCTAGGGGGTCTTCGTTCTGCCCTTCAAACCAAAGGTCTTGCGTCTCTCGGGGTCTCCTTCCTCTGGCCCTCCCCCAAATCCTTACCACATCACCCCTCCACCATTTGACACCCCACGCCACACGCTAGCGAGGCTTCCCCTCACCCCCCCCCGCCACATCCCCCCCAGCAGATTTCCCTCTCAGAGTGAGGTTCTGGCTCCCGCCCACTTCCCCTCCCCGCCTCAGCGGCGGTTACATGACTGTTCAGCCGCTCGCTCTCCGCCGCCCCGGCGTCGCCTCCCCAAAGTAACGACGCCATAGCCGAGATCGCAGCTCCCGCCCCCAGCACGTGCGCCCTCCCGTGGCACGAGGCAGTGCCCGGCCCCAGCCAGCGGCCAATGGGCTTCCCCTGGGGGCGGGCTTACGCGCCCGCGAGCATCCGCCGCGCGGCGCGCAGGCGCACGAGCGCCAGGGAGGTGGGGGGGGGGGGCGGGGGCAGGGGGAGTTGTGGCCGCCGGAGCCAGAGAAGTGTGATCCTGGGGCAGGTTTCTATTCCACCAGCAACCCCATCCGTGCCAGGTGTTAGAAACGGGCGACGGGGCGCTATTGTCGTGAACATTCGTGTTCCCCTAACTTCTGCTAACCCAACAAAAGCTTGAGACTCTAAGCCGCCCCAATTTTCGCACTGATTCGCGAGTTCCACTTTCTTTAAGCACCACTCACTACAGACAATTCAGCTCACCCATTCCCGGTTTCAAGCACTCGTGCCCACGTTTCCTCCCAAATATCCGCTTCTGTATTAAAAGATGTCAGAAAGGCCAGAGAATTGCATAGGATAGTAAAGGGGCAGAATGAATGAGTTTCATTTGACAAATTAATTCAAATGCAAAGATGAGAAGGGGGAGTGAAGTTACCCAAGTTCTAAACTTCTGCCCCTGTTCTAATACCTGTGATGTTTCCACATACCTGCTTGTTTTAATTTTAATCTTGATATGCGCCCTTTGCTAAAACAATCATGAGAAAACTGTTTTCCTTGCGGTAAAACCTCCACCTCTTATCCGCATCTGCATTATCAGTTTTCTAACTGGAGTCTTTAGATTTGGATCAGCGTCTCTGCAGAAACTCACAAACCAAAAACCTAGTTATGATCTCTCCGTGGTGCTGAAGCACGACTCCCCAGCTCTGTTCGGTCACTCTCGGGCACCTCAATCGTTTGTTTTGAGGTTATCAAATTCCTTTTCAGCCTTTACATGTGGATTATAATAGCAAATGTTTTTGTCTTACAATGGTAACTTTTTACTCATGTAAGTAGATATAAAGTCGGACCAGGTTCTTCAATGTTAGTTTTCGTATACAGATAGCAGAGACTTGAAAAACTGCTTTTCCGTTATTTTATAGCACTAGATTTATCCTATATTTTATTCTTGTGTTAGCATAGGTCCCAGGTTCTGCTTTGTCTGAGGGGAAATGGTGGTCAGACTAGAAAATATTAGGCAGATTTTGGCGTCTCTCTTGGAACTACATTTCCCACAAGGGTGGACTACATCTCCCATGAGACCCTGGGCGCGCGCGCAGAAGACGCAAAGTGACAGCTTCCTGTCTCGGGAAAAGCTGCGTGGTCGACAACCGGAAGGTAAGTAAGGGGATTTGGGGATGAATTATCTTCTGGGTTCTCCAAAGAGAAACGCTAAATGTATAGACAGCTGGATGTTTCTCTTTTCCAGTCCCCCTTTTACATACCTTGTTCTTGAAAGCGCTGGTGGGTGAATATGGGATCTCGCTTAGGACCCTGTTTTTGTATCTGGTGCTTCTTGATGCTCCTGGCAGAAAGTCGCAGCAGTAAGAACTCCTTGTAATTCGGTTTACTTAGAGGGCCCTTGGACTGTGGAGTTAAGTCTCTGCTGCCTCAGAATTGTTTGGTCACAAAACTAAATACTAATAGAGGTCAGGATTCCAATAGTCTGTGGAGAGGGAGGCGTGGCGACTTTTTAAAAAATTGTTCAGGAGATTGCTTTCCACGCGATTGCTTTTCACTGTTAGTGATCATAGTGTCTCCTGATCCTTTGTCTATTCCTCCTTCCCTCGTTGGTTTAAAATAAAGTTTATCACGGAGAACGCTTTCTACTACCCTATTGGTTACTAATATTTTGAGATTTGAATCTTTTCAACTTCAAAAAACGTATTGAAACTCTAGCGATAGCTGATTATATTTACAGTCTTTGGTCGGCGCACACACGATTCCCTCGTTGTGGTAATGTGGCAGCCCCCTTCCAGGCGTTGGGCGTGCTGCGGTGTGCTGGAGGAAGCAATGCACGTTGTCAGGAGTCTTGGACCCAAGTCTTTTTGCCACAAATCTTACTACCTGCTTAAGCCCTTTGGACTAGTTCTCTGGTTAAAGGGTTAAACTAGGTCACTAAAAACTATGTGTTGATAGTGGGCGTTGAGATAATATAAAGTCATTGGTGTAATTTGCATATAAAAATGCCATGTGGCTTTCAAGGTTTTTAAAGAGGTATAAAAACTACCTTTAATCTCATTACCCAGTAAGGTTTTGATTTTTCCTTGTGCTTTGCATGTGTAGATGACTGTGATCATACTGTATAGTTTACAACTGGTTTCACTTAATTTGCACTTTGTTAATAGCTTCCCATTATTTTCAGTGGACGATATTCCTAATCATTTCACTGTTGGATAGTTTGCAATTTTTACTTTACAGTGAGCATATCCCACATCTATCTTTGAGTCACTGATTCTTTCCCTGATAAATGCCTTCCAGTGGAACTGGATGAATGTGGCCCAAACATTATGGAGCAAGTATATTTTAGCAGATAGTAATGGTCAAAGTTGTTCATTTTTATGTTGCACAGCTGTTTTCCCTTGAACAAGCAAACTGTTTCTGCTGTCCCTCTGATGGCTTCAAATGCTACAAATGACAGTCTCCAGATTCTAGATGTTCCTCGTTGGATTAGAGGCATCAAGAATAGAACCAATTTAAGGTGAACAGAATTAGCATTTTGGTCTGTACCCAAATAGGCCAGATTCACTTGGATATTTGTGTCTGCATCTAGTTACAGATAGTATTCGTAGTGAAGAAGTTCTGTTTAATAGTGGGAATAGCCTTCAAGCAACAAGCATAATTTCCAAGAAAATCTCAGTGGCAAATTATAAAAAGCATGGTATTCTAGAAGTGACAATTGGAGGGCAATGCATTATTGAAGTAATTCTGGAATTAAACTTGGGTTAGAATTCTGTATGTCATGTAGTACTGTTACTGAGCATCTATTGAAAATCACTTGGGGCTCTTGGGTGGCTCAGTCGGTTAAGGGTCCGACTTTAGCTCAAGTCATGATCTTACAGTTTGTGAGTTCAAGCCCCACGCCGGGCTCTGTGCTGACAGTTCAGAGCCTGCAACCTGCTTCAGATTCTGTCTCCCTCTTTCTCTCTCTGCCCCTCCCCCACTCATGCACACGTGCTTGCACACTCTCAAAAAAAAACATTAAGTTTTAAAAAGATCACTTAAGTTTTCTGGATTTACTATGTTCCTTTAGTGATGGAGGATCATCTGTGTTGCTACTTTCCTTCCTTCCTTTAAGGAGTGTGTGCGTAAATGACAGTTTTTTGTTCCTTTCCTCTGGTGCTCATTATTTAAGTGGTGAGAGTATGAAGGGAAGTAATGATTGGAAGGAGAATCATAACCCAGTTTTGAGATCATCTTACTTAGGAAGTAGAAGTAAAAAAAAGATCAAGTTCACAAAATCCAAAAATTCTTTAATGAGTAAGCTTAACAACCAGCAACTTTAAAGACAGCAACTCACACATTGGCCAAAGGTTAAAAACAGTATAGAACAGAAATAGTGCTCTCTGACAAAGTGAAAGACCAGATCTGTTTTTCTTTCTCTGGCATTTGTCTTGCAATTACCGGATTTGAGAGTGGTCATTAGGAAGTGAAGTAGTATTTAATACCAATGAGATATAGACTTAGGAAAGACCAATGGTAGGTGAAGTCTTTATAATGTTCCATGGGCTTTTCAGTTAGTTGTTTCTACTTAAATAAAAGGAAAGAGAGAAAGAACCAGGTTACCCCCAAACAATCCCATAAAAGAGGTTAAAAAAACACTTAAGAAGGAAAAAGAGGGAAGGGAAGCTTCCTGGGCATGACACCATTTGCGAGGTCACAACGAACACCCCAGCGAAGGGCAGATCTTTTCTTCTCAGTTGGCACTAGGTAATTGTTTGGAACATATATGTGCTGAGGCTTGGACTGGGGTTCTGTTCGAGAAAGCATCTGCTCTCGGACACCCCAGCGTAATTCCTTTCTATTATCTTCACCAGGTAACCTTATTGAGTCCCAGTCTCGTTTGTACTCAAAGTATCGGGCTACGCGGTCTACCTTGCCCCGGTTTCGGCTCAACTGGTCCAGCCTTGGGAGAATAAAGGACTTTGGTCGACTGGCAACAATCAGGTCTTGTTCATAAGCTGGAGGGGCCGTTCCTTCTCTTCGTAGATAGCAAATGAGCTCATCTTGAGAAATTCCTTGGTATTCATGTGGTAAATTAAATTTTTGTGAAATGTCAGCTGGAGATTCCCTGTCTTCCTGGAACTGCAGACTCATCAGCTTTTGTCTTAAGTCCCAGAGATCCATATCACTTTCTGTACCAGACTCCGATTCACTGATAATTGACTCATCTGTCACTAAGACTTCCCCTCCTGGCTTCTTCCGCAACACCTTTCTCTTCATCACTGGCTTTCGGAGTCTTTGAGAGGCCTCTGAGACTGTTTCTGAAGTGGCATTACTTTCTACGTGTGGGTACTGCAGTTGCACAGGGAGAGGCTGCTTTCCTGGAATTATTGAGGCTTTACTGTAGGGATCATATTGCATAGACTGGGCATCTCTCCTGACATCTCCCTCACCCTGCCTTGCACAGATATGGGTAAAAGCTGTAGTGGCTGCCAACATTCTTTCTTCTGGATCCATATTGGCCCATTTTTGTCCACTGGGTCCCATGAGTTCCTCCATTGCTTCCCCTCCACTGTAGGACCTTCTGGAAGAAAAAATACTGATCAGTTTTCTGATAATTCCCAGCTCATTAACTGTTCATTCCCTTCTTGTGTATTATTTTATTGTAGTCAAATGGAGAAAGAATGGCTAAGGCAATCATAAATGTAATAGTTCTGTAATAAAATACAGATTTTAGAACAGGGTAGTATGGTGGCGGTTTGGAGGGGCATTAACTCAGCTCCAGAAAATCTACCAGCTGCTTTCATTTCCACTCTCTTGTTTGCTCTCACTTTCTAATGCCTGGTAGTTCTGCTACCTGTAGTAGCTCCTAGGACAGTACAGGTGAGGCAGAAAAAGAGCTTGAGACATAATGCTTAACATATATTATGCAACTTACACTGAGGAGCACTTTGTGTATCTAGCATTGTTCTATGTGCTTAACATTTACTAATTCATGGAATCCTGTGAGCTAACTGGTACTCTTATTACCGGTTTTCCACAGATGAATAACATGAGGCATAAAGAACTAGTCCAAGGTTACACAGCTTGTAAGTGATGGAGTTGGAAGTCTAACTCAGGCAGTCTGGCTTCAGTCCTTGCTTTTACCGATGAGAGTGATTTAATCCAAAACCATCACAAAGCAGTGATATGCACATAAACACTTGTATGCTTAAGTGATTTTAATGTGTCATTAGTTGCCAAGCTAAATCTGTTCATCTCAGTACCCTGTCACTGAACTAACTTTTAAACCCCAATCAACCAGCCAAATGCCCAATGCTAGTTTCTGGACTGGATCTAGGACAGGTAGCTACTGCCCACACTATTTCCTGTATCCCTACAATTTTTCTTTCTTTCTAATAAGGACTTTTATGCCCTACAATTTTTCTTTTTAAATTAAATTGAAAAACTAGTACATGCACGTGGGAATTTTTTTTAATTAAAATACAGTTGGCATACAATATTCATTAGCTTCAGTTGTACATTTGACAAGTTTATAGGTTATGCTAAGCTCACTACAAGTATAGCTACTGTCTGTCACCATGACATGTTATTACAATACTATATATACAATAATGACTAGATTTCCTATGCTGTACTGCACATGGTCATTTTAAATAAGGATTCCCCACTTCCCCCACCAAGTCTCACTCTCAAAAGGTAGTTTCTTACACTTTCTCTAGTAATCTTCCATATTCATATGTACATTTTTATACCATAAAGGAGCATATTATACAACTCTTCTGAATCTCTTTTTTTTTTTTTTTTTAACACTTATTTATTTTTGAGACAGAATGAGACAGAGCATGAGGGGGGAGGTGCAAAGAGAGGGAGGACACAGAATCCGAAGCAGGCTCCAGGCTCTGAGCTGTCAGCACAGAGCCTGATGCGGGGCTTGAACCCAAGAATCATGAGATCATGACCTGAGCCAAAGTCAGACGCTTAACCAGCTGAGCCACCCAGGCATCCCGCAACTCCCCTGAATCTTAAAGATGGTCTTGGTGATCCAGCGAGATCAGCACACATGGACTTCATTTTGTTTAAAGTTGTACAGAATTCTGACATATGGATGTGCCCTAATTTATTCGTTTCAGCCCCTGATTTAATTTAGGTTACAGTCTTGTTAAAAATGAATGTTCCAAGTATCTTTCAAGTTTTTACATACTTGTGCAAGCCCACGTGTATGTAAAATTTCTAGAAATGGAGTAGGTGGGTCAAAAGATATGTGTGTGCTCAATTTGATGGATGTTGTCAACTGCCCTGTGAAGAGGCTGTACTGACAGCATCTTCCAGAGCTTGCTTCTCCATTCCCTCTCCAAAGTGGTGTACTGTCAAACCTCCTCTGCAGTCAGCTGGATGAAAAATAGTTCTCCTGTAAATGGTATTTACATTGAGTAGAACTGAACAACTTTTCATACACTTTTATCAGCTGTTTTTCTCTTTTTGTATGAAATGCTTTTCCTTTCCCATTTATCTCTCTGGTTGTTGGACTTTCTCTTATTGATCCTTAAATTAAAACAGATGTATATATTTTCTGGGCTTCTATAGTATCTTACATAGAAATGCCTTTCACATTCCAAGACTATAAAAGAAAAGTTTTCTTCTAGTATTTGTTATAGTTTCATTTTTTTTGTATTTAAACTTTTAACATATCATAGATACAGAAACTCTCAAAGGCCAGAAACTAAATGAGCTACCCAGATAACATAGCCTTAGAACACATTTGGTGACAATCCATATAAAGTGACCACCAGTCATGGACTGTCTAGCACTGTCCCAATTTTAAGGATGTAGTATATTCAACGCTAGAATTTTGAAATATGTCAGGAATTTCAACATGTTAATTACATTTTCCAGATTGACTCTTCAATAGCTAGAGGTATAGAACAGAAATTCAACTTAAAAAAAGATCATGATGCTTAATTACCTTCTCTCTGCCATCAAAACCACTTAAGAGTGGGAAACCCTTGACTTCAGGCTCTCCTTGCAATATGAAGTACAATCATTGACAAGTTTCGTCAGTCAGGCTAGCTTCTGCCGTACCACCTTTAAGACAGAACTGAGTGTTAGAGGACAGAATATACAAGCCACTCGTTTTATATGAAATACTGGAAAGCAGTGGAAACTGAGTAGACATATATATTCCATATGAACAGATTTTAAGATTAGAAAGATTAGACAAGTGTAATGAGAAGTCAAAAGGAAATGTTTTAAGGAAAAAATATCAAAAACACGATCATCATCAAAAAAATCATCACAGCTAATGAAGCAGAGAGAAATGGGATCTACAAATATTTTCCCTAAATTCTGACTAAACTTTAACAATGCCATTTCTTGATGCTCCTTTCCTTTTCCCCTGTGAACTGGCCAGACAGGATAGAAAAGAACAGTATCTATGGATGATCAACCCAGAACAATTAAGCTAATGCTTGCCTCCCTGGGCAGAAGCAAAATATATCCTTTAGGCATTAAATTAAATCTTAGGTACTATTTGCAGATGATGGAATGATATGGACATCACCAAAGTAATCCGCATTGAAACTGTTGTATCCTTTTACTCTTTTTTCAGGTAGAGTGGACCTATATGATTTGTTTATCCCTGGGGTTGGTTGTCTTTTATCATGGCTGAAAGTGACATAGACAGAACCCAAACTGTCAAACTCCTAAAAAGAGTACAGGAACTGGAGCAGGAGGTACAGAGACTTAAAAAAGAACAGACCAACAACAAAGACTCAACCGTGAGAGAAAATTCTTTAGGAGCTGGAAAAGCTAAGCGTGCATTTGATTTCAGTGCTCATGGTCAAAGACATGTAGCTCTAAAGATAGCCTATTTGGGCTGGGGATACCAAGGCTTTGCCAGTCAGGAAAACACAAACAATACAATTGAAGAGAAACTGTTTGAGGCTCTAACCAAGACTCGACTAGTAGAAAGCAGACAGACATCCAACTATCACCGCTGTGGGCGAACAGACAAAGGAGTCAGTGCCTTTGGACAGGTAAGGGCCACCATACTGTTTCTTAAAGCAAGTGATACCCATGTATTCTAGGTGCACATAGAATTCAGATTGTGTCTTTAAAACAACCATCTTCCTTTAATTCCATAGGTGATTTCTCTTGACCTTCGTTCTCACTTTCCAAAGGACAGGACTTCAGAGGATTGTAATTTAAAAGATGAAGTCAGTGATGCTGCTAAAGAGATCCGCTATACCCACATTCTCAATCGGGTACTCCCTCCAGACATCCGTGTACTGGCCTGGGCCCCTGTGGAACCTAGCTTCAGTGCTAGGTTCAGCTGTCTTGAGCGGACTTACCGCTATTTTTTCCCTCGTGCTGATTTAGACATTGTGGCCATGAACGATGCAGCTCAGAAGTATGTTGGCACACATGATTTTAGGAACTTATGTAAAATGGATGTAGCCAACGGAGTGATCAATTTTCAGAGGACTATTCTGTCTGCTCAAGTACAGCTAGTGGGCCAGAGTCTGGATAAGGAGAGCTGGCAAGAACCTTTCCAGTTATGTCAGTTTGAAGTGATTGGCCAGGCATTCCTTTATCATCAAGTCCGCTGTATGATGGCTATCCTTTTTCTGATTGGCCAAGGAATGGAGAAGCCAGAGATTATTGATGAGCTGCTGAACATAGAGAAAAACCCCCAGAAACCTCAGTACAGGTACGTTAAAAACAAAAGACAATTGTTGCTGTTAGAATATTTTTAAATATATTAAAATTTTTAAATAATTAAAGGTTAACATATCTTCTCCCAACAACTGTCTAATTAACTAGGTCACTTATTTTGTCTTCTTGAAGCTTTGAATCTAACTTTGAGAATGTCATGAATATGCAGGAGGGCTATCTTTTTCTTCTCTTGTTGTTCTATCCCATTAGTAAGGAATAGGTATTTGGACCAGTCCCCTTAAATAAAATAACATTCATTCCTAAATGTTTTTTCCCCTGAATTTATTTTAAGGGTATTATTATTAGGTTCTGGTGAAGTTTAAAAGTGAGCATTCAAACTATTCATATAAATCTTCCTTGCTTTATATTATTGGGCAGTCATACTACTGTACTTTTGAATTTTTCCTTATTTTCAGTGTCTGAAATGGCAAGAAAGGTAGGAAGAATAGTTAGACTTTTGAGACTAGGCTGAGGCCAGACAGACTAACAGTTCATTTCTAAAGCAGTGAAATCTAGTTTTTTACTTCATACTATGCAAAATTACCAGTTCATAAAAATGTTTTCAATTAGCAATAATCACACCTTGGATAAACCTCACTGGCTACGATACTGCAAAATCAACAAGTTGGGAAAAAATGTAAAAAATAATGTTATAGCATTATGGTTGAGGCCTAACCAGTTGATTCATGGTTTGCTGTGTTGTGTTTTTGTTTTTGTCTTTCAAATATAAAGTTGTTCAAGGTTAGGGATGGTGTTTTTTGCTTTCTTATCTGTTACTCAGTACTGACGAAGATTTTCCCCTCCTTTTAATCCAACTACCTCCCCCCGCCACTTGTATTTGAAAACTGTTGGATGGCTGCTGTGTATTTTCATACTGTTTCTTGTCTCTTTTTCCCTCTAGTATGGCTGTAGAATTTCCTCTAGTCTTGTATGACTGTAAGTTTGAAAATGTCAAGTGGATTTATGACCGAGAGGTTCAGGAGTTCAATGTTACCCACCTACAACAACTATGGGCTAATCATGCTGTGAAAACTCACATGTTGTATAGCATGCTACAAGGACTGGACTGTGTTGCAGTACCCTGTGGGACAGGTATGACAGGGGTAATCCTAAGAGACGATTATTTACCAGAACCAAAGTTATGTGGGGTTATGGGAGCAGATTTATGTAAAGTTTGGAGGTGATTCTACTGTGGTAAAGTATCCATGTAACATATGACTGTATGTATTATAGGACCAGAGATGGATGGAATGATAGAATGGAGAAATGTTAAGCCCTCTGTCATAAAGCAGACCAGTGCCTTTGTAGAAGGAGTGAAAATGCGCACATATAAACCACTAATGGATCGTCCTAAATGCCAAGGATTAGAATCCCGGATCCAGCATTTTGTACGTAGGGGACGTATCGAGCACCCACATTCATTCCTTGAGGAAGAAACAAAAGCCAAAAGGGACTGTCATGATATAATGGAGGAAGAAAATACTCTTTTGGAGAAACCAACAAAGAGAGTCTGTGTTGATACAGAAATTAAAAGCATCAGTTAACCATAAGAGAATCTTGGAGGCAACAAGCAGCTAGTGGTAGGTGGAGAGAAAGAAATACAAGAAAATATGTACTACAAGAAGACCTAAAAATTCAGATTATCAGCTCTTTGAAAAAATAAAACAAGAACCCCCCCCCAAAAACCCCCAAACCAAAAGAACATTAAGCCCTGTGAAGGAAGCTCCTACTTGAGTAAGAGAATTCAAACATTCTCATTCCTGTCCAAAAGGATTAAGAGATGGAAGAAGCAAAAAGCAATTGTGAAATGGGGTTTACATACATGTGGAAACCTGTGCCTCAAATTCATTAAAGCCTGATCCTACAAGTGTCTAACTTGTTATGCTGTTTATTTAATTTTGAGAGAGAGAGGAGAGAGAATCTTAAGCAGGCTCCACGCTCAGCACTGGGCCCAAAGTGAGGCTTGATCTTACGACCCTGGGATCATACCTGAGGCAAAATCAAGAGTAGGATGCTCAACTGACTGAGCTACCCAGGCACCCCTGTTATTTTTGTCTTTTTAAAAAGCAAATGGGGGCGCCTGGGTGGCTCAGTTGGTTAAGCGTCCGACTTCGGCTCAGGTCATGATCTCGCGGTCCGTGAGTTCGAGCCCCGCGTCGGGCTCTGTGCTGACAGCTCAGAGCCTGGAGCCTGTTTCAGATTCTGTGTCTCCCTCTCTCTCTGACCTTCCCCATTCATGCTCTGTCTCTGTCTCAAAAATGAATAAACGTTAAAAAAAAAAAAATTTAAAAAAAAAAGCAAATGAATGGAGCGCCTGGGTGGCTCAGTTGGTTAAGCATCCAACTTTGACTCAGGTCATGATCTTGTACTCTTGTGAATTTGAGCCCTGCATCAGGCCGTGTGCTGACAGCTCAGAGCCTGGAGGCAGCTTCGGATTCTGTGTCTCCTTCTCTCTCTGCCCCTCCCCCACTCATGCTCTTTCTCTGTCTCTCTCTCTCTCTCTCAAAAATAAACAAACATTAAAAAAATTAAAAGAAAAAAGCAAATGAAATATTCACTACTCTGAATTCTCATAAAGAGCTTTGCCTGAGTGTCTTATTTTTTAAAAGAGAAATTAAAAGTAAGAAATTTAGTCCGTTAAATATTTGATACATTGGTTTATACCAGGCACAATACTACCTGAAAATGGCCTAACTCAATAAAGCACAGCATCTCTTAGAAAGTTTATCAGTCTAGTGCTGTGTGAGCCACAAATGGTCTCAGTTGCATAGTCATCATCTTCTTCACCACCTTTTACATAAGTTGCAAACATTCTTGGGGCGCCTGGGTGACTCAGTCACTTAAGCCTCCAACTCTTGGTTTTAGCTCAAGTCATGACCTCATGGTTCAGCAGTTTGAGCCCCACATCTCCACTCTGCACTGACAGCATGGAGCCTGCTTTGGATTCTCCCTCTCCCTCTCTGACCCACCCCTGCTAAAAAAAATATATCTATCTATCTATCTAGATAGAGATAGAGATATATAGATAGCCTTCCTCTTTAATTTTGATGTCAGGATCCTTTTGTTTTTAATGTAATCATTGAGTATAGTAGAATATCCTCACTTAAACATGGAAGGACAAACCAAAGCATTTTATTTTTTTCAATTTCCTACCTTATTTCAATGTACCTCCACTGCCATTAGTTTTCGAGAAAAACCTGGAAAAGAAGAGTTTAAGAAATCACTATTTTAAAAATTCAACTTTAAAATTTTTTTTTTTTTCAACGTTTATTTATTTTTTGGGACAGAGAGAGACAGAGCATGAACGGGGGAGGGGCAGAGAGAGAGGGAGACACAGAATCGGAAACAGGCTCCAGGCTCCGAGCCATCAGCCCAGAGCCTGACGCGGGGCTCGAACTCACGGACCGCGAGATCGTGACCTGGCTGAAGTCGGACGCTTAACCGACTGCGCCACCCAGGCGCCCCTAAAAATTCAACTTTAAAGAAACAATACATGGGACAAAAAACACTAAAACGCAATGCTTGGAAGATTCCTTAGAAGCAAAGGAGTTAGAGGAACAGGGTCTTAGATCTTAAAATTCTTTCAAGATTAATTAAACTATACTATCAAATCTAGAAGAATAAGCATTTAGTGACATTTTAAAAAAAAAATTTTTTTTAACGTGTATTTATTTTTGAGACAGAGAGAGACAGAGCATGAGTGGGGGAGGGTCAGACAGAGAGGGAGACACAGAATCTGAAACAGGCTCCAGGCTCTGAGCTGTCAGCACAGAGCCCGACGCGGGGCTTGAACTCACGGACCGTGACATCATGACCTGAGCCGAAGTCGGACGCTTAACCGACTGAGCCATCCAGGCGCCCCTAGTGACATTATTTTTTTGGTAGTTACCATAGATACAATCAGGACAATCATCACAGATGAAGCAATGATGCATCCTAAAATGTAACTTTGCAAAATTACTTACGTTATCTGAGGTAATATTTATTATAAATTTCAGTTTCTGACTCACGGTATGGAGTCAGAAGTAGGCCTTAGATCTTATTTTCTTCATTGGAAAAATGGAAGGAATTAAATGAGATTATATACATTATATATGAAGATATAACACATAATATGTATTATATGTAACATACACATATATGGTATGTATACAAATAAAATGGTGCTTTGTGAGAGGTATTACACCATTTATTCCAATGTTCATGCAATACAAAACTACCTACTAAAAAGATAAAACAGAATAAAGCAGGGACAGAAATGGAATAGGACTCTGGGCTAGGAAGATCTCCAATACTAAAGCCCAAAGAGATTTTTTTTAATGTCATATCTACTATACTATACAGTGATTAACATGTTATTTTGTTTGCATTTAAATTATGGCACACTCCTTTTTCTTCAATGTATGAAGAAGGGTGTTTGCAAATAGTAAAACATAAACTGTAGTAAAGCTCATAGGTAACTGTAAGTTCTTTCTTTTTAATAAAGACCTGATAATCCTTTCCCTTTACTTAGGAGGAACCTGTCACATAGAAGCTAGAGCAGCTTATATTTTGTAGACACTGATAATATTGACCAAAATACCCAGTAGTGCCTTCTCTTCAAAAATCCTAAGCAACTTGGTATCCCAGGTTTAGTAGTTCCAAGTGCAAGGATTTCAAGGGTGAAAGGGGAGGATTTTAAACTGGGATACTAGTTAGATTCTAACCATTACAGGGAGGCTACTGTAGAGTTACAACAAATTTCTCTACCTCTGGGGAGAAGTAAGCAAGTAGCTGAAAGGACCACAACTTTGGAACAAAGCAAGCAGCTTAAAGAACCACAACATTGGAGCAAAACAAGAGAAAACAAAACACCCAGCAAAAGTCAACCATAATCCAAGGGATAACTGGGGAAAATATATGTGCAACAGGTTCAAAATCACTAATTCAAATTCCTCTTAGAAAGCTAGTAAAAGGTAAATGCACCAGAATAGGGGACCAGATAAAGGAAAGACAGAAAATTTCCCAAAGAAATAATGACTAATACACACAGAAAATGTTTAATCTCATTAATAACGGAAATAAAGACATTAAGATGTCTTTTCAGATTGGTAAGATTTTCTCATACCCAGTGTCAGTCGGAGTGTGGAGAAATAAGCACCCTACACACTGTGTGTGTGTAGATGGGGGGGATATCAATTTTTCTAGAGGGCAGCTTGGCATTATGAATCACAATTTAAACTGCACCACAATGTCTAAGCCATAATCCACTTCCAAGAATTATTCTAAGGAGATAAATTGAACAAGAATGCAAACATGTATACGTACATGTAACCACCACCATGCTATTTTATGATGAAGAAACTGGAAAAACAAGTGTCCATCGTGAGGGGACTGGTTAAATAATATATTGTACAGTAGTGCCATTGTAAGAAGTACCATGCATCCATTAAAAATGATAATGCTTGGGGCGCCTGGGTGGCGCAGTCGGTTAAGCGTCCGACTTCAGCCAGGTCACGATCTCGCGGTCCGTGAGTTCGAGCCCCGCGTCGGGCTCTGGGCTGATGGCTCAGAGCCTGGAGCCTGTTTCCGATTCTGTGTCTCCCTCTCTCTCTGCCCCTCCCCCGTTCATGCTCTGTCTCTCTCTGTCCCAAAAATAAATAAACGTTGAAAAAAAAAATGATAATGCTTTATCTATATTTGACAGTCACGTGCTCCTAAAATATTACTAAGGCATAATCTGCTTTTTAAATGACTATGCTTTATCATATTTAAAACAATTACATAAAACCAAATATATTTTATGAGTATAATTAGGTATATATACTCAAAACGCATATATCTGAAGGGAACCCAAATATGAAGTGGGTTTTTTTGATGGTTATCTGTGGCCCAGTGGAATATCTAGAATTTTCTTCCTTTTTTCCTTTATACGTTCGTTCTTCTTGGATTTATTTCTAAAATCAACGGGACGGTATAACTTTACAATCAGAAAAAAGGTTTATTTTCATCTGGGGTAGGGCTACAGGGTTCGTTTTTCCACCCTATCCTAACTCACTAGCGAGAGAGCTGCTCGCACGGTTACACCCAGAAGTTCACAAAGGGCGCAACTACCGGCTGGGAAGACTGGTCGCTGCCCAACAACAAAGGCCACCTGGTGCCCACCTGGCCTCGGGCGCGGTCGTCGCCTCGGATGCTGGCGGCCTCCGGGGAACCCGGCTCCCGCGGCTACACCACCCCCTTCCCCTGCAGCCCTCTGGGCTACGGAGGTGCCAGCCAGGGCAGCCATCGGGCTGGCAGTGGACGTCGGGCGCGCCACGGGAGCCCACTGTGACTTCAAGGGGCTCAGGCACGCCAAGGGCACAGCACGACACAGCTTACACCAACCTTGGGAAGCAGTAAACCCGGGTTTGGAAGGTATGTCGGACGTGAGACGGCGCACCAGTGAGGGTACTCCCATTCCGTGCTATCCAGACCTCGACCTCTCCGCACGGCGGGCGATCGGCCCCCGTGGGCCCGTGCGCCCCCTATTCCAGTCTCTACCCGCTTACCGGCCCCGCCGAGGTCCGCTCGCCGCACCGACTCCCGCTGCCGGCCTAGCGAAGCTCCGCAGGATTCCGTTAGCGTCCAGCAGCTCGCGCAGGCGCACGGCACACCCAACCTCCAAGCTACAGTTAACGCCTGGCCGCCGCGGTTTAAACTAGAAGAGCGAACTTGCATCCTCGGCCCCGCCCTCCAGTTCTCCTATTGGTTCTGACCATGAACGTCTTCCATGTCTACATTCTGATTGGTGCCCATTTTCTCTTGCCTTCCTCCACTGGCGGAAGGAAGCCCGGGATTTGAGGCGTGGATTCGGAACTGTGCGAACCTCCCCTTGCTCTGGCGCGTAACCCGGAACTGTCTCTGCGGCGCCTTCAGGCCTACGGGTAGAGAAGGAGGGGACTCCCTAACCTCGGTTAACGGCAAGTTAGCTGAGTTTTGGGAGGGACGGCCTTAACGTTCCGTTCATCTCAGTGGAACGAATGTCCGCCCTTCCCAATTTGGGGCGGCCCCGGGGGGTGGGTGGTGTTGGAACTGAAGGTCCTCAGAGCTCAGCTGGAGCATCTCCAGCCTCCAGCTTTTTCAGACAGACCCCTTGGGGTCTGACATACGCAGGTTCTGTGCACGCTCTTTGAATCCTTTCCGTGGCTTCTGATTTGACGGGTTGCTGTGTCTCCCGTGCGTACCAATGTTACTCTGCACTTGTGCTCCAGCCATGCTGACTTCTTGCTAGGATTGGCACTCACTTGGGGTTTTCCTTCGGAGTGCTCCCGTCTGCTCCCTTGACATAGCCATACTCCTTAAAAAAAACGTGTGTGTGTTTGTGTATGTACCCGCTTTGGGAATTGCTGAGGATGAGATCTAGAAAAGAAAATGAGTAGAGGTCCCCACGACTCAGCATTTTCTAGTCATTGCCCTGCAACATAACTAAACAATTTGTCCTGCCAAGTCCTGAGCGTTCTGGATCCCAATTTACACAAATAGGCGCTGGATGACAAATTTGTATTATTTCTTAAATCCAGGATTCAATGAGAGAGAGAAGATCATATTTAATCCATTTCACATTGCCTCTTATTCTTCCCTCTTAGTCTCGGGGCCTTTGCACTAGCTCTAAGTCACTTTGGATTTGTTGGGGGAAAGAAAAAGGACTAAACAAGATGGCAGAAAGTAGGTTGTAAAGATTTGAATGACCCTACGCCCTAGATTTCAATCTCAGTCAATACCACTTTAGTGCCACACATTCTTTTCTTTCCTCATGGGCAAATATCCCTTGTTCTAGTTTGGTTGTCTTACACCTGCATGACCTTTTCTTTGACATCAAATCTCCTCAATGTGTTTTAGAAACAAGAGTAGAGTCATTTTTCTTACCTACTGCTTTGATCATTTAACATGTTCCTTACCTCCGCCCCCAATTATTTTCTTGTTATCCTTTATGTTAAAGTTTGATTTTTAAAAACCTTTAATTGATAACAACTTAAAGGATCTATCTCCTGTCATATTTCAAGTGGTATCTTGTGTTCAACTCAGTCCTTGTTTTTTGGTGGATCACTATACTCCAACTTTGCCTAGATCTGATTTAATAATCTTCATGATTCTCTGAAATACATTACACCCAGGTCAAGAAACCTTAACTAAGGCCGTCTAAAATACAGCATATAAAAGAAAATCCTATTCTTGAAAACCAAATTGTATCCTTAAAAATTTTTATTAAGGAAAGTTACAAACACATAAAAAAATTGTATGTAATGAAGCCCCATGAACTCAATGCCCAGTTCCAATAATTATTAACTCATGACCAATCTTGTTGATTCTATATCACTATCCATGTACCTACTTTTATATTGTTTTGAAGAGAATATCAGGCATCTGAAATCTATTATTACATATGATATTTTTACAAAAGACTTTTAAAAAGCATAACCACAATACTATTACCACACCTAAAATATCTAATATATTTCATTAATAGCATCAAATAACCAGTGTTTGATTTTCTACTTGTCTCATTTTTTTTTCCCCTTGTTTGTTTGAACCAGGATCCAATCAAGTCCACACATTGTGACTGGTTGTTTCATTTACATTTCTTTTATAAATTCCTCCTCCATTTTCTTCTTGTGCAGTTTGTTGAGGGAAGCACATTGTTGGTCCTATGGAGTTTCCCATAATCTGGATTTTGCTGATTACATTTAATTTATGCAATTTAATATGGTTTCCTTACCTCTCACTTATAACAGAGGTCTCTTTTAGATGCTTTCCCTACTTAGGTTTATTAACCCATCAGCATCTTTTTCTGTGCTTGAAATATTACTTTCAGTTGGTTATATTGTCATGCTTAAGGTAATCCCTCCTTTATGATATGTTTGCTCACCTCACCCCTTTGTTGACATTTTCAAACTTCTTCAACTGTAGCCCTCTCTTACCTGACTCATTATCTCCTGACTCTAACATTTGCAATTCTTCCTTCTTTAGTCTTGGAAATACAGAGAAAAACAATGGCATAAAGAAAAGCAAAATGAGGGGTTGCCCTGGTGGCTCAGTCAGGTTACGCATCTGACTTGATTTCGGCTCAGGTCATGATCTCACCATTCATGAGTTCAAACCCTGCAACTAGCTCTGTGCTGACGATGTGGAGTCTGCTTGGGATTCTCTCTCTTTCCCTCTCTCTCTCTGTTCCTCCCCTGCTTGTGCTTGCTTGCCCTTTCAAAATAAATAAACAAATTTAAAAAAATTTAAAAAAAGAAAAGCAAAGCAAAATGAAAACAGCTCTCTCTACCCTGCTGCCGCCTCCTATCAGCCTACTTGTCCAATTTCTCCTCTCTATTCCCATTGCTCAGTTGTTTCTTAAGTCCCTGCATTCTGGATTCTATGCTCATCAGTGTATTCAAAGTGTACTCTCAAATGTAACTAGTGATCTTCTTAACCGTCATCTCTAGTTGTTTTCCTCAGTTCCCGTTCTCTCTCTCTTCCTCTCTCTTTTTTTTTTTTTTGAGACTGTTTGATAATTTATTCAGCAAATATTTGTTGAGCACTTAACCTTAAAAATAAAACTGTCAGTTGTTTTACCAGCAAAAATTGGTTTATTTGGGAATAGCAGGGGATTGTTACCTGGGACTGTAACCTGGGACATGCAAGGTTTAGCAAAATGATGGGCAAATACAGAGAACAAAGGAGAGACATTCTTTTGTAGAGGAAAGGAGGAAGTTAGGAGGGGCTGTTGTAAGCAAAAAGTACTTTGGAGTAAACTGGGAATTTGAAGTATTCTAGGGTTTTCATTGGCTGAGTTGTGACAGTCTCTCATTGGTTGGGCTGTTGTCAGGCAAGTAGAAAAAGCCTCCTTCTTCTTTCTGGGGTAGTCGAGTATAGGCTTCTTCCTTTTGGAAATGCAAGGCACATCGCTTTTTATTGGGGAATCTATAATTGACAATGAACTGTAGGGCATGAAACCTCCCCTTTCTGACCTCTCAGCTCCATTTTAAATGAGGTAGCCTTTACTTGGTTTCACAATACCTATGTTAGGTACTGTGCCATGTCTTAGTGATTTGATGATGAATAAAAAGACATGATCCTTGCCCTTATAAAGCTTCCAGTTGGGTAGGAGAAAATAACATTTATCAAACAATCACAAATTATTGTAAAATTACAATTCTGTCCAGTGCTAAAGAGAGGCAAATGTTCTCATAAGAACATCTAATAATGGGGAGATTTGACATAGTGCCACTGAACAAAGAGCTAAAGGATAGTAGGGAAAATGTGGAAGGGTGAGATGGGGGTGAAAGGAGATTTCTAGGCAGAAGGAAAAGCATATGCAAAGGCCTATTGGGGGTGGAAGATTGGAAGATTCAAGAAATTGAAAGAAGACCAGCAAAGAGAGGGTAGAGGTGAGACGGAAGAGGTAGGCAAGGGCCAGGTTATGTAGGTCATGTAGGCCAAGACAAAGAATTTGATTTTTTCCTAAGAACTGTGGAAACTCACTAAAGTGAAGATTGGGATGTGTTATGTGACACATTCATATGTGCATTTGAAATTTTGTCTTGGATGCATTGAGGAGAACGCATCTGAGGGGGCAAGATTATGTGAAGTACAAATGAGAAGCAGTTGCAGTATTTTAGGCAGAACATGGTGGTGGCTTAGGTGAGGATGCGAACAGCCAGAAATAGCAAGAAGAGAGAAGACAGATAGCTATTTAGTGGATAAAACTCATAATGACTTGACCTTGAATTGACTGGGGTTGATGTATGGAAGATAGGTCATGGATTATTTGTACGTTTCTGGTTTTTGCAGCTGGATGCCACTTTCTGAGATGGAGAATTCTGGAAGACCATATTTTGACAGGCAGAGTTAGATTTTGGGCATGGTGAATTTGAGATGCCCTTGAGACATCCAGGTGGAGGTAAAATTAGGCAGTTGGAAATCTGAGTGTGGAGGTCAGATGCAAAGTATGGCCTTGTAGTATTTGCATGTGGGTGGATAGTTGTTTAAGTAATGGGTGTGAATGAGGTCTTCCAGGAAAGAGTATAGAATGAAAAGAAAGCAGCCTAGTCTCTTCTTGAAACTCATCTGGTGAACTCTCTGAGGTTACCCTGTCCTGGCTCTCCTCTCACCTCTCCTCTTCTGCCTCTCAACTGTTGCTGGTTTCCAGAGTATAGTCTTTTCTCCCCCTTGGAGAGCTGAATAGTTTTATCGCTTCCACAACTCATTTTATGTGAGATAAGTTCAAAATATTTCCAATTCTTATTCTTCCCTGGTTTCTAAAATTTATCTTTGCTGTGTACTAAGATTTCTACATGAATACCTTTTTTTGTCTTCCCAAATACAACATATCTAAAATACTATTTATTGTTTCCCTCTGGATTCACCCTTATGATATCCATATTCCTTTCAGTGATCTTATCATTTCCCTGGGCTTTCATCACTGAAGGAATGATCATTTTTTACTCTTTCTTATCCCCATATATCTTATAATTATTTTTTTTTCAATATATGAAATTTATTGTCAAATTGGTTTCCATACAACACCCAGTGCTCATCCCAAAAGGTGCCCTCCTCAATACCCATCACCCCCCCTCCCCCCCCCCCCCCCCCCATCAACCCTCAGTTTGTTCTCAGTTTTTAAGAGTCTCTTATGCTTTGGCTCTCTCCCACTCTAACCTCTTTTTTTTTTTTCCTTCCCCTCCCCCATGGGTTTCTGTTAAGTTTCTCAGGATACACATAAGAGTGAAAACATATGGTATCTGTCTTTCTCTGTATGGCTTATTTCACTTAGCATCACACTCTCCAGTTCCATCCACTTTGCTACAAAGGGCCATATTTCGTTCTTTCTCATTGCCACGTAGTACTCCATTGTGTATATAAACTACAATTTCTTTATCCATTCATCAGTTGATGGACATTTAGGCTCTTTCCATAATTTGACTATTGTTGAGAGTGCTGCTATAAACATTGGGGTACAAGTGCCCCTATGCATCAGTAGTCCTGTATCCCTTGGGTAAATTCCTAGCAGTGCTATTGCTGGGTCATAGGGTAGGTCTATTTTTAATTTTCTGAGGAACCTCCACACTGTTTTCCAGAGTGGCTGCACCAATTTGCATTCAAGAGAGTTCCCGTTTCTCCACATCCTCTGCAGCGTCTATAGTCTCCTGATGTGTTCATTTTGGCCACTCTGACTGGCGTGAGGTGATATCTGAGTGTGGTTTTGATTTGTATTTCCCTGATAAGGAGCAACGTTGAGCATCTTTTCATGTGCCTGTTGGCCATCCAGATGTCTTCTTTAGAGAAGTGTCTATTCATGTTTTCTGCCCATTTCTTCACTATATATCTTATAATTATTAAGTTCTTGCATTTATTTCCTTTTAAAGTCTCCTCTCACTTCCATTTCCTTTTTACTATTAATCTCTAGTTCAGCCCTAATTATTTCACTTTCAGATTCTTTCAGTAACACATTTAATAATATGGAAGGATATGACATAGTAATTAAGACTGTATGCTCGGGGCGCCTGGGTGGCGCAGTCGGCTAGGCGTCCGACTTCAGCCAGGTCACGATCTCGTGGTCCGTGAGTTCGAGCCCCGCGTCGGGCTCTGGGCTGATGGCTCAGAGCCTGGAGCCTGTTTCCGATTCTGTGTCTCCCTCTCTCTCTGCCCCTCCCCCGTTCATGCTCTGTCTCTCTCTGTCCCAAAAATAAATAAACGTTAAAAAAAAAAAAAAAAAAAAAAAAAAAAAAAAAAAAAACTGTATGCTCTGAGCTCATATTATCTGGGCTCAAAATCTAACTCCTCCACTCCCTAGTTTTATGACTTCGGCAAGTTATATGGCATCTCTTTGATTCGATTTTCTTACTTTTAAAATGAAGATGATAATCTGACTTTCATAGGGTTGTTGTGAAAGTTAAATGAGAAAATGCACATTAGCACAGTGTCTACCAAATAATAATAACTTGCCGCATTATAGATCTTATATAGTATAGTTGACCCTTAAACAACACAGATTTAAACTGTGCAGGCTGACTGATAATGTAGTTTTTTAAAATAAATATAATAATAGTACTGTAAATATATTTTTCTTCCTTATGATTTTCTTAATATTTTCTTTTTTCTACCTTTATTATAAGACTACAGTGTATAATATATATAACATTCAAAATATGTATTAACCAACTATCTTATCAGTAAGGCTTCTGGTGAACAGAGGCTATTAGTAGTAGTTAAGGTTTTGGGGAGTCAAAAGTTACATGCAGATTTGCAACTTCACTAGAATTTACCAGTGGAGTCATCTGGGCCATGGGTTTCCTTTGTGGAAAGTTTTTTGATTATTAATTTAATATTTTAAATAGTTATGGAACTAATCAAATTATTCAGTATTGGGTAAATTGCAATAGTCTGTAATGTTTGAGGAATTGGTCCATTTTGTCTAAGTTGTCAAATTTATTTATATAGAGTCGTTCATAGTATTACCTTATTATCTTTTTGAGGTCATCAAGGTCTGTAGTGACATCCCATGCTTCATTCCTGATGTTGGAAATAATATTTCTTCTCTATTTTGTCAGTCTTACTAGAGGTTTCTAAATTTTTTAGATCTTTTCAAAGAATCAGCTCTTTTATTTTTTTCAATTGTTTTTCTGTTTTCATTTTCGTTGATTTCTCCTATTATTTCCTTCCTTCTGTGTAGGGTTTAATTCGCTCTTGTTTTCTTAGGTTCTTGAGATGGGAGCTTAGAATATTGATATGTGACTTTTCCTCTGTTCAGATGTATGCATTTCTTGCTATAAAAGGAGCTATAAAAAGAGCACTGCGTTAGCTCCTTTCTACAAGTTTTGACATATTTTAATTTTTATTCAGTTCAATGCATTTAAAACAATTTTCCCTTGAAACTTCCTCTTTGATCCATGGGGTACCTAAAAGTGTGTTGTTTAGTTTTCAAGTGTGTGTAGATTTTCTTATTATCTTTTTGTTATGAATTTCTGGTTTGATTCCATTGTTGTTGGAGGATGCACTTTGTGTGAGTTTAAGTCTTTTAAGTTTATTTAAGTTTGTTTATGGCCCAGATGTGGCAGACCTTGGTACATGTTCTGTGGGCACCTAAAACAGTGTTTATTCTTTTGTTATTGGGTAAAAGGTTTAGCAAATGTCAGATCCTTTGGTTGATTATGGTACTGAGTTCACCCATGTACTTGCTAAATTTATGTCTAGTTGTCTTATCAATTGTTGAGAGAAAAATGTGGACATCTCCAGCTATGATTGTGGATTTGTCTATTCCTTCAGTTCTATCAGTTTTTGCTTTACATATTTTATAGCTCTGTTGTTGGATGTTTGCTTATTTAGAATTGCTCTGCCTTCTTGATGGATTGGCCCTTTTATGTAATGTTCCTCTCTGTCTCTGGTAATTTTCTTTGCCCCAAAGTCTACTTTATCTATGGTTAATAACTCCTGCTGTCTTTTGATTATTTGTATGCTGTATCTTTTTCATCCTTTTATTTTCAATATTATATTTAGAGTGAGTTTCTTATAGATAACATAAAGTTGTATCATGTTTGCTAATCCACTCTGCCAATCTGTGTCTTGATGTATTTAGAACATTTACAGGTAGGATAATAATTGATATTTTGGACTTTAAGTCAGTCATTTAATTAGTTTTGTTTTTGTTTTTCATGTCTTTTAGTTTTTCCTGCCTTCATATAGAGTACAGGAATAATTTTTAGAATTCCATTTTTATTTATCTGTTTGCATTTTCTCTCACTTTATTCTTGGTGAGTCTAACTGAAAGTTCGTTTTATCTTATTCTTTTCAAAAAAGCAGCTCTTAGTTTTATTGATCTTTTCTATTGCCTTTTAAGTCTCTACTTCACTTATTTCCACTCTTATCCTTGTTATTTCCTTCCTTCTGTTACTTTTGAACTTCATTTGTTCTTCTTTTTCTAGTTCCTTGAGGTGTCAGGTTAGGTTGTGTATTTAAGGTCTTTCTTGTTTCTTAACGTAGACGTTCATCTCTGTGAACTTCCCTCTTAGAACTGCTTTTGCCCCCCCTCAGTTTTGGTGTGTTGAATTTCCATTTTCATTTGGCTTGAGGTATTTTTTGATTTATGATTTGATTTCTTCTTTGACTCATTGGCTGTTCAGTAGCATGTTGTTTAATCTCTATATATTTATGAATTTTCCAGTTTTCTTTTTGTAATTGATTTCTAGTTTCAAACCATTGTAATTGAAAAAGATGCCTGATATGACTTCATTCTCTTTAAATGTATTAAGACTTGTTTTGTGGCCTAATTTATGATCTGTCCAGGAGAATGTGTTTGCTTAAGCCATGTGTGCTTAAGAAAGGTATGCATTCTGCTGCTTTTGGATGAAATGTTCTGTATATGTCTTTTAAGTTCATCTGGTCTAATGTGTCATTTAAGGCCAATGTTTACTTATTGATTTTCTGTCTGGATGATCTGTCCTTTGGTGAAAACAGAGTATTAAAGTCCCCTGATATTACCAACTTAGAGGTGCCTGGGTGGCTCAGTTAAATGAGCATCTATCTGACTCTTGGTTTCGGCTCAGGTCGTGGTCTCACAGTCATGAGATCGAGCCCCTGTGTCAGGATCCATGGTGGGCATGGAAGCTGCGTAAGATTCTCCCTCTCCCTATGCCTCTCCCAACTCGCTTGCACACTCTCTCTCAAAATATTTTTTTCTCATGTTTTATCTTGTTCTTTCATTTGGAACATATTCCTCTATTTCTTCATTTTCATTGTGTTAATGTACACACATTAGATAAAATAGCCTCCTCTCCCAGTCTTAAAGGAATGGCATTGTGCAGCAGATGAGCTTTATTATTCAACCTTGCCCTATCTCTTGGTTGCCTTTCAAACCTTTGTGATCGTGAAAACAGCCTGTTTTAACGCTAGTGACTCTGAGTAGTTGAGGGTGTGCTAGATCCGTCAGTGTCCTGGATGGGATGATCCCAGTCAGCACCTAGATTCAGGCTGATGAAAGCCAGATCCTCAGGCAGTAGCTTGTAGAGTATGCAAATATACCTCTTTCAGAGGAAGACTGGGAGATAAGAGTTTCTGTCTGTTCCCTTTGTGCTGATGGCCAGTTAAGAGTTGTTTCTTTCTTTGCTACTGTATCACTGAACCCATGAACATAAGCCCCACTGGCCATCAGACTTAGGCTATCAAACGATGTGTCCTCTGGGCAGCCAGGGCGTTAGATGTGTACATAAGCACCTTTCTTGGAGATGCAAACAACTTGGGGCAGGGCAGAGGGAGAGCACAGAAATGACGCCACTACCCTCCCTGGTCCCTGGAGAAGTTGGCCCCTAGATGTAGTTTAATTAGAAGCCTGCCCCTCAGGCCACAGCTATGAAGATAATTCAATAGGCCTCTTTCATAAATACCAGCAACCCTGACTGAGATAGAGAGATAGTGCTAAAATGGTACCCACTGGCCCTCATCCCTAGATGGTACCTAAGTGGGCCTCGAGATGTGTGTTAAACCAGCAGTTTACCCCTCAGGCCAAAGCTCCAAGAGGAGCAAATAAGCCTCTTTCACAGAGAAACCAGCGTGTGTTTTGGTCACTGTCTCTGCTGTGCCCTGAGATCGGTAGCTGCCAAGTCTTGTCTCTTCATTTGTTACATTCCCATGGGACCGTGAACACAAGAGCCACTGGCCACCAGAGCGAGGCAACTAGAGGTGTTCCCAGGAGGGGATACCAGTCGTATGGACTAACTCCCCTCCAGGGCACACCAATGATCTGTGGTACAGCACAAGGAGAATAGGAAGAAAGTGCCCTCCCCCCAAGGTCTCTGGAGAGGATTAGAGTTGGCCCTTAGATGTGTGTTTATTTTATTTTTTTTTTAATTTTACTTACTTTATTTATTTTTTATTTAAACTTTAGTTAACATACAGTGCAATATTAGTTTCAGGGGTGGAATTCAGTGATTCATCAAAACACTTGATTATATAAAACACCCAGTGCTCATCACAACAAGTTCCCTCCTTAGTACCCATCTAGCCCATCTTCCACTCACCTCCCTCTGTCAACCCATAGTTTGTTCTCTATCATTCAGAATCTTCTTGTGGTTTGCTTCCCTTTCTTCTCTCCCCGCTCCCATAAGTTCATCTATTTTGTTTCTTAAATTCCACATATTGAGTGAAATCATATGGTATTTGTCTTTCTCTGATTGACTTGTTTTGCTTAGCATAATACACTCTACCTCCATCCACGTCATTTCAAATGGCAAGATTTCATTCTTTTTGATGGCTGAGTAATATTCCATTGCATATGTATACCACATCTTCTTTACCCATTAATCATTCTGTGGACATTTGGGCTCTCTCTATAGTTTGGCTATTGTTTATAATGCTGCTATAACTATTTGAAGGGGTGCATGTACCCCTTCAAATCTGTATTTTTGTATCCTTTGGGTAAATACCTAATAGTGCAATTGCTGGATTTTAGGGTAGTTCTATTTTTAGTTTCTTTTTTTTTTTTAATTTTTTAACGTTTATTTATTATTGAGAGATAGAGAGACACAGAGCATGAGCAGGGGAGGGGCAGAGAGAGGGGGAGACATAGAATCCGAAGTAGGTTCCAGGCTCTGAGCTGTCAGCACAGAGCCTGACACGGGGCTCAAACTCACAAACTGCGACATCATGACCTGAGCCAAAGTCGGTCGCTTAACCAACTGAGCCACCCAGGCACCCCTCTATTTTTAGTTTCTTGAAGAACCTCTATACTGTTCTCCAGAGTGGCTGCAACAGTTTGCATTCCCACCAGTAGTTCAAGAGGGTTCCCCTTTCTCTGCATCCTTGCCAACATCTGTTGTTTCTTGTGTTGTTCATTTTAGTCATTCTGACAGTTGTGAGGTGGTATCTCATTGCGGTTTTGATTTATATCTCCCTGATGATGAGTAATACTGAGCATCTTTTGATGTGTCTGTTAGCCACCTGTTCATGTCTTCTGCCCATTTCTTAACTAGGTTGTTCATTTTTTGGGTGTTGAGTTTGATAAGTTCTTTATAGATTTTGAATACTAACCCTTTATCCAATATGCTGTTTGCAAATATCTTCTCCCATTCTGTAGGCTGCCTTTAAGTTTTGCTGCTTGCTTCCTATATGTGTGTTTAATAAGCCTGTTCCTCAGGCCGTAGCTATGAACATAAGCTAATAAGTCTCTTTCATAGGAAGACTGGGCACCTCAGTCTGTTGTCTCTCTGCTGTGCCCTGGGAGGTAGTTAAGGTGTCTTTTTCCATTGTCTATAATCCTGTGGGACCCACAAGTGTAAGCCTCACTGACCACCAGGCGACCTAGAGGTGGGCAGCAGGCACAAATATCAGAGCACCAGAGGAGAGTATAAGTTCCTTTCCAGGAGATACCAGTGGCCTGGAGCAAGGCAGAGGGTGAGCACAAAGAAGATGCCTGTAGGCCTCTGTTTTTGGAGAGTGTTTCATTAGGCCTGTAGATGAGTGTTAAATTAGATGCTTTCCCCTCTGGCGGATGCTTTAAGATAAATAGATAAGCTTCTTTCACCCAAAGTCTTGGTACTTTTTCCACTGGCTGCCTTTGTACTGGGCTCTGGAGTGGGTGAGTCTGCACAAGCCCTTTAAGAACTGTTTCTTAGTTGAAACAGCCTTGTGGGTCTCATGGACACAAGCCTTATTGGTTTTCAAAACCAGATGTTTTGGGGACTGTCTTTCAGGTGCAGGTCTTTAAAGTTGGGGTACCAGGTGTGTGGTTCAAACCCTTCACTCTTCAAGGAGAAACTTGGGTTTGTGAGTTCTCTCCTGATCATAAGTTGCTGTGTGTTGTGGGAGAAGGGGACATTTATGACATGTCTCAGTTTCTCCTCCCCTTCATGTTATGTTATGTTTTTTTTGTTTTTTTT